>NC_051254.2:36494729-37094729 GCF_015237465.2 Chelonia mydas | reverse complement strand
TAACTTTTTGAATCTCAACGTCTGCTGTCATTAAATAATTGTAGACTGACTCGCTATTGTTTTATCCCCCACTAATTTCCCACAACTGTGAAAATTTAAATTGAGAAAAATATAAAAACAAAGCTTCAAACCCATCATATTCTGCAAGTATGAAAATTTCACTCAATAAATAAAGAAAAATGCTTAAAAACAATATTATACATCAAAATTATAGACACACACATATACAATAGCTTGACTATCCTTCCTTAGACACACACAGACCCTGCTCCTGCAAGCACATTGTGACAGGGGGATGCTGATGTCCTGTGAAGTCTCAGTGACTGTCCACAGGAGCAAAGATCCATAGGGGCACATTTGATCACGTTCCACCCCAGATTTTAATTGTTAAAGCTACGTGCTCCCAGGCGCGTCCCCGGGGTGCCTGCATTCTTCCCCCGCCCTCCTTCGCCCTCCTGGCCACTTTGTTATCAGTGGGCTCGCTCCACCTCAGCAAACAGCCTGAGTCAGTTCCAGGAAGGTGAACCTGGTGACACTGGATTGTGTTGCAGGTGGAGCATATTTCTGAGCTCAGAAAAGTGAAACTAACTCTGTTACACTGTCCAGGGGAAGCCATGGCTGCAGAGAATCCCATGGAAAGTCTGCAGGAACAAGCTACTTGTCCCATCTGTCTGGAGTATTTTAAAGACCCCGTGATAACAGAGTGTGGGCACAATTTCTGCCGAGCCTGCATCACCCAGTGCTGGGAGGGACCCGATACAGCCGCCTCCTGCCCTCAGTGCAGAGAAACTGTGCAACAGAGAAACCTCAGGCCCAACAGGCAGCTGGAAAACCTGGTAGCAATAGCCAAATGGCTGAGTTTACAGGCAGCAAAGACAGCAGGAGGAGAGAGGATGTGTGGGGAACACCAGGAAACTCTGAAACTCTTCTGTGAAAAGGACCAAACCCCTATCTGTCTGGTTTGCTATCTATCCCGGGCTCACAGAGCTCACACGGTGGTTCCCATAGAAGAGGCAGCCCAGGAGTACAAGGTAGGGAATTTCTCTCAAGTTTAATGGGCAATAACTTTGGATTTTAATTACAGGTTAATTTCACTACAAGTTGCCTGTCACAAGTGTATCTACATCATGCAGCTCTGGCGGAATGGCAAGAAAGGCAAAAAAAAAAAAAAAAAAAAAAAATTCTTTAAAGATACCTGACTTGGGAAACTTTTATCTGAGAAGCTGAATCCTTGTCAAACCCAGCTTCCACTGGTGAAATAAAGGAACTTTTTATGAAATGAAAGCTGTTAAATGATCAGGGAAGCTGAGATCACAAGAGCTGCAGGCCTGTCTATGTGAGAGTGCTGCTTTCAGGCTGGAGAAGGGGAAGTTACAAGCTGTGGCTGTTATTACTGATTTGTATCATGGTTTATAATTGTTCTTATTTTTATTTGGCTCACAGCAGCCCTTACAGCTCTGAAATGAGATCTGTGCCCTGCACAAAACACACTGAGGGACAATCCCTCCCCTGAGCAGGTTGCAGACTAAGTAGACAAGAGAACGGGTGTGAAGGGAAACTGAGGCACAGAGAGGGAAGTGACTTGTCCAAGGTCGCACAGCAGGTCAGTGGCAGAGTTGGGAATACACCCCAGGTATCCCAAGACCTAGTCCAGTGCCCAAACCACTAGGCAATGCTGCCACCCTAGCAGCAGCACGGAGCAGTGATAAAGTACAGACATTAGGAGGGAAAGATGCCTTAATAGAGGTCCCAGGGGAGCCCAGCAGGGAGAGGAGGTTTCCCACAGGGATTCTGAATTCCTATGTTGCTCCATGAGGGGTTAAACTCAGATACCAGCCTGCACTAGAGATGATCAATGTGCTAAACACTGTGTGGGACCCTGAGCACTCTGAGTCCACACACAAAAGGGCTCCAGAGAGTGCAGGCTCATTCCAAATACCACAAGGATTAGGCTTGATTGCAGCAGAACTAACCTTTGGGCGGTGTTGAGCGGGGTCATTCATCTGCTTTATTTTGTACGTAGGCAAGGACCAGCCAAAGTGGTTCCATTAGTCACACAATACAGCATTTTCAAATCTCCCAGAATCCACTGCATCTGCCACCTTTACTAGGCAGTGGGACTGTAGGGGTAGCTACCCAGAAGACATTTCTATTAAAAGCATTCAAGATAGCACTAGGGCAAACCCCAACCATTCTTACCAAAAATCAGCCTGTCTAATGGGGTTTGGCTGTAATGCTTAGACCAGGTCTGTCCAGCCAGTGCAATCCCCAGGGCTTCAAGGCTGAAATTCAGTTGGGAGTTGGGCTGCTTGGAGAATCCCAGCCCATATTTCGAGCCCTGGTGGTTTCTGGGATTTGTATCACTTTGTTAATCTTCTGAAAATCACGTTAATTGATTCACCACCACGTGACCCCAGTTTCCTGTTCTATGCTGGACTAGTTGTGATGTTGCACCCCATAATGCTTTATAGAAATATGCTTATGAACGTAAATATGCCATAAATGGAATATGTTTTATGCTACATATGCCATGTAACATATCTTTGCAAAGGTTATGTTCTACTGAATGTATTCATCCTATTTGTATGCATGTGTCATTTTTATATCTGAAGTTATGGGGTTGGCTCTATGCTTGTATTTAAAGTGTTTCCTGTAGGAAGCACCTAAGGCAAATCTGGTCAACATAGCGTGAAGGGGTTATTCAAGTAATTGGGAGTACTTGGCTAACAATGGACCTTGATAGACACCAATACACATCTGAGCTTTCCTGGGAAGGTTCAAACTAGCATGTGGACAATGGCGTCGGCCTGTAAAGAACTGAGTCATGCATGGGCATGTGACTTGCCCATGTGACTCCAAAACTCCATCTTGTAGCTGTAATTCTACACAGGGGGAGAGAGGGGTTTCCACCCACAAGAGAGAGACTATATAAGCCCCTGGGAAACCCCTCCATTTTGTCTTCAGCTGGCTCAAGAGATAGCCTTTCCACCCCAAAGAGATGCCGTAAAGAAAGTGGAACAAAGGACAGTAACTACAGGGGTGTGAGTGATTGCTGGACCCAGACTAGGAGGAAGTTCAGTCTGTAAAAGAAGCTTATTGGAACATCTCTGAGGGTGGGATTTACCTGCATTTAGTTTCTGACTGTATTAGGCTTAAACTTGTGTGTTTTATTTTATTTTGCTTGGTAATTCACTTTGTTCTGTCTGTTATTACTTGGAACCACTTAAATCCTACTTTTTATGTTTAATAAACTCACTTTTTACTTATTAATTAACCCAGAGCAAGTAATTAATTCCTGGGGGAGCAAACAGCTGTGCATATCTCTCTATCAGTGTTATAGAGGGCAAACAATTTATGAGTTTACCCTGTATGAGCTTTATACAGAGTAAAACAGATTTATTTGGGGTTTTGATCCCATTGGGAACTGGGTATCTGGGTGCTGGAGACAGGAGCACTTCTTAAGCTGTTTTCAGTTAAGCCTGCCGCTTTTGGGGGACGTGGTTCAGACCTGGGTTTGTGTTTGCAGCAGGCTAGCGTGTCTGGCACAACAAGGCAAGGCACTGAAGTCCCAAACTGCCAGGGAAAACGGGCTTAGAGGTAGTCCCAGCACATCAGGTGGCAGTCCCAAAGGGGTTTCTGTGACCCAACCCTTCGCACTAGTAATTAATTAATAAATACCAATCAAGCTTGGATAATGGAGCTCTCTCTCTAATTACTAAAAAGACTGAATCTGAACTGGTAATAAGCCTGAATATGATACACTGCCAGTCTCCATTGTTAGGTTTAATTTCTTTGGTGGCCCTGGTGTCATCAACCGATTAGGACCAACATTCACCTTGGGTTTGGATGGAAAAACATCCCCTTACACACCCCTCTCGTCTCTCAAAATAAAACCTCCCAAATCATCTCTGTTTGTACAGGGAAAAATCCAGGCCCATTTGAAGACTCTGAGGGAAGAGAGAGAAAAGCTGCTGGGATTAAAAGAGACTGGAGAGAAGAAAAGCCGGGAGTATCTGGTAAGTGCCTGTTGTTATTAACCGGCAGGGACTGACCCTGGGAGGTCTGTTTGGAAGGAGACTCCTGTGTGGCCTTGGTGAACGTGGGCTTGTGTGTGTTTCTCCATGATCCTAGATTTTCTGTGTTAGGTTCATGTGCAGAATCTAAGCTCTCGTATCAGTGAATGAGTTAATTTCTAGCCCTTGGGACTTTCCCTGTGTCTGCGTCATTTCTTGGGTTGGTGAATTCTTTGATTCCTTTTTTCCCTTGGAACTTCTGTCAGTGTAATGCTGAATCCTGTCTCCTGCTGCTCTGGGTCTCCATGCTCAGAGGCCATTGATAACACAACGTCCTAAGCACGTCAGCCATGGAAACATCCCTTTCCAGAGACATGGGGGAGAAATGAAAGAGGTGTAAGAGAATCCTCTCCCAAGTAACCACAGGGTAGAATCAAGTGTCAGAAATCTTAGGTTTGCAAAGAAATTCTCCCTCCTGCACACTCAGCACTCCATAAAAGACCCCAGGCTGCTTCCTTGTCCCTGACCAGCCCTTTCCCTGTTGCTTTACAGAAACACATAGAAAAGGAGAGGCAGAAAATTGTGTCTGAATTTCAGCAACTGCGGCAGTTCCTGGAGGAACAAGAGCGACTCCTGCTGGCCCAGCTGGAAAAGCTGGAAGAGGTGACTGTGAAGATACAGAAGGAAAATATCACCAAACTCTCTAAGGAGATTTCCTGTCTCAGCAAGTTGATCAGTGACCTGGAGAGGAAGTATAAGAAGCCAGCGAATGAATTCCTGCAGGTGAGACTGAGTTAGAAATACTCCAGATCCCACCACAGGGACAGGACAGCTCCTGAAACATGAGCACAGGAGTCCAGCAATCAGAGACCACCGTGTAATTCCATGTGTGCATTCCTGAAATGTGAATGACCATTGGTCATTGCAGAGTCACAGACACATAGATATTAAGAGAGACAAAAGCCCCATTACTTCAATGAATATATGGCAATGTAGTCAGGGCCTCTCTTCCCCATATTTCAAAATCCCTTTCTTGGAAAATTAAGTGTGTCAGGTGAGACTTTTTTCAGAGATGCATCCGATGAAGTGAGCTCTAGCTCACGAAAGCTTATGCTCTAATAAATTTGTTAGTCTCTAAGGTGCCACAAGTACTCCTTTTCTTTTTTCAGGTGAGACTGAAATTCTTTCCCTCTCTCTCTCCTCTAGGATGTCAGAAGCACCTTGAGCAGGTATGTGGCTCTCTCTCACACCCCCTTACACTTCACAATGCTGAGAAAAATCTTGGTGGTGATGTTAGCACCGCATCTCCCCAGGGCGCTACCGCAAAATGTGTGGGGAAGGTCATATTCTGGATACAAATCTCTCTGATCCATTTAATCCTGAGATTCTCACACTTTTATAGAAGACTCTGGAATTCTCCATTCAGTGGGAAAAACTGACCTCCAGTATTTCCAAGAGATGTCACATCCCTGGGGGACTGGCTGCCTCAGGATTGTGGGGATGGAATATGGGCCTGTCACTGCTGGGGCCCTGGTTACCATTCAGCCCAGGGTAGCTGTGGTCAAGAGTCTTTCCGACCTGAGGAATGTTTGGAGACCTGTGTGGAATGAGCTGGGGGAGGGGGGACTCAGTCTAGTTCCTGGTGGACAGATTTCTACAACACTTAACAAGGAAACCTCCTGTCCCTCAGAGCATGGAGGCCAAAGAGTGAACTTGCTATAGAGACTCATGTCCCCTTTTGTCCCCAGAGCTGGTCCTTTGGGGGAAAGTTGCATGGCCATGGCTTGTGTTGCACCTGCACTAAGGCTGGGAGAAGTAGAGGAATTCTGACTCTAGGCCTCTTAGAACAGCAACTGACTAGCAACAACTTATAATGCGTCACTAATTGAAATAGAACCATGTGAAATGTTTTCTCTCCAGGTGTGAGAAGGGGAAGTTCCAGCAGTCAGTGAAGATTTCTCCTGAGCAGGAAAAGAGTCTCTGTGATTTCTCCCAGAAAACTGGTGCTCTAATGGAGACTCTGAGGAAGTTCAAAGGTACAAAGAAGGAATCTGGGGGTGGGGTGGGGGGGATGAGGGCGGGGAATTCGGATAAGCCTCTGAGATTGAGGGATGAGAATGGTTCTGGCCAATTGGTTCATAATTAGATGACACTTCTATTTAATTGTTGGGTGAGAATGTCACACAGTTGGGGTCCAAGTCACTCAGGTGGATTAATTCAAACCTTTATTTCTACCACAAGCATGCCTTGCTATGACAATTACTATGAGAGTACGTAATGACAGACATACTGAAAGAAATATTGCCCAGTTACTGGGGTGGAGGGTAGGTTGTCCCAGGCCCCACTGCCCCCTAAGGACAGCCCTACCTGGGGCATAGGCGGGTCACAGGGGATTTCTCCTATGATGCTCCGACTACCTCTTACAATGTCTGACATATTATACACATCCATATTATATATTTATTAGTTCTTCTTCGAGTGATTTCTCTCAACCCCCCAGGAAGGGGGTCGGTGGAACACTCCTCTCTGGTCCCGCACTCAGAAGGGGACCAGACACCGCACCTCATCCTCCCTGGATGAGGCCATTATGGCGCCCCCTCCTCCTGTTCCCCAGGAGGATACATAGGCCCAGCAAGAGCTCCTGAAAAGAGTGGCCTCAAGCCTCAACTTACAGGCTGAGGAGGTTGAGGAGCCCTCGGACTCCCTCTTTGATGTCCTCTCAGCCACAGTGCTGGCTAGGGTGGCCCTCCTGCTCCATGAGGGGGTGGCAAAAATCTCCACTGCCCTATGGCAGACCCCATCTTCCTTGCCCCCCATCTCTAAGAGGGAAGAGCGGAAATATTTTGTGCCCACCAAGGGGAACAATATCTGTACACTCACCCCTCCCGCAACCCTCTTGTGGTCAAGGCAGTCAACCACAAGGAGCACCAAGGCCAGCCCATGCCCACCCCAAAGAATAAGGACTCAAGGAGGCTGGACTTGTTAGACAGAAAGCTTCATTCCTCTTCAAGCTTTCAGCTGAGGGTGGCAAACCACCAAGCCCTGCTGGGCAGATATGATTTTAACTTGTGGTGGTCAATGCCTAAGTTTACGGACTCCCTCCGGGAACGTGACAGGAAAGAGTACAAGGTCCTGGTGGAGGAGGGAAGCGCTGCTGCCAGAGCAGCCCTTCAGGCAGCCTCGGACGCGTCAGACATGGCAGCAAGAACCATGGCTTCTGCAGTGTCCGTGCGGAGGGCGTCGTAGCTACTCTTGTCCGGGCTGTCCAATGAGGCACAGAGCTCCCTGCAGGACCTCCCCTTCGACAGCAAGGCCCTGTTCCCAGAGCAAACAGGCATAAAATTACACCGGTCTCAAGGACTCTTGCATGACCTTAAAGACTCTTGGCCTCTATGTCCCGGCCCCGGCCAGGACCAAGTTTAAGTCTCAGCAGGCCCCCAGCCAAGCCACCCACTCCAGGCACGAACCTTCTTACAGGAAATCTAGAACCTATAAGAAGCATTCACAGTGGCAGTCTCAGTCCGCCCCCCAACCTGGCCCCTCTAAGGGCAAGCAGGTGGGTAAGTGCACATTTTGATGGGACGCCTGGGGATGACTTACCAGTCTGCACTAGGGATCCCCCCACCCTACCGTTCTCCAACCATCTCTACACACTCCTCCCAGAGTGGTCACTGCTGACCTCAGGCCGCTGGGTACTCAACACCATCTCCCGGGGCCATACCCTCCAATTTCTTTCTACTCCACCTACCCACCTTCCCTCCCTCCCTGTCCCACATCAGGGACCCCTCTCATGAGAGTCTGCTCGAGCAAGAGGTGAGGCAGCTCCTTCACCTAGGAATGGTGGAGGTGGTGCTTGCGGAGTTCAGGAACAAAGGTTACTACTCCAACTATTTCCTTAGCCCAAAGACCAAAGGGGGTCTCAAGCCCATCCTGGACCTGTGAGGACTAAACCAATACATGGTAAAACTCAAGTTCTGCGTGGTCTCCAGGGCCTCCGTTATTCCCTTCCTGGATCCCGGAGACTCGTACACTGCCCTCCATCTCCAAGATGCGTACTTTCACATTCACATATTCGAGGGACACAGATGTTTCCTCTGCTTCACGGTAGGAGAGGAATGCTACCAGTTCACCGACCTCCCATTTGGCCTCTCAACGGCATCCAGAGTCTTCACAACTGTATGTCTGTGGTGGCAGCCTACCTCAAACGTCGGGCGGGGGGGGTCCAGATCTTCCCCTATCTTGACAACTGGTTGGTCAAAGGCAGCTCCAGTTCACAGGTACAGGACCACGTAACACTCCTCCTGCCCATGTGCACCGCACTGGGGCTGTTGGTAAACAACATCAAATCTACGTTGGTATCGGTACAACGAATAGAGTTCATTGGTGCAATTCTCGATGCGACATCGGCCAGAGCTTCTCTCCCCCCGGACAGGTTCGAAACCTTGAGGGATCTCATTAGGGCAGTCACAAGGTTTCCTGTGACAACGGCCAGGGAGTGCCTCCAGCTCCTGGGCCACAGGGCAGCGTGCATGTACGTGGTACGCCATGCCAGACTCAGAATGAGGCCCCTTCAGCTCTGGTTGGCCTCGACGTTCTCCCAGTCCGGAGACAGGTTGGACAAAGTCCTCACCATGCCTGAGACCATACTTGCCTCCCTCCTTTGGTGGACCACCCCGGAGAACAAGCTCCAAGGGGTCCCGTTCAGGAGCCACTCCCCCACCATAGAATTGGTGAACGATGCATCGGACTTGGGGTGGGGAGCCCGTGTCAGAGACCTCCAGACCCAAGGCTTGTGGTCTGCGCAGGAACTGGGCCTGCACATAAACGTCAAAGAACACCGAGCACTCTGTCTGGCCTGCATGGCTTTTCACTAGTGCCTTGCAGGCGGGGTAGTCAGAGTTCTCATAGACAACACGGCCTTGATGTTCTACACCAACACGCAAGTCAGAGCCCGCTCTATAGCCCTCTGCCTGGAAGCCCTCCTGCTGTGGGATTTCTGCATCACCCACAATATCGACTTGGAAGTCTACCGCTTACCTGGCATCCGGAACTCTCGAGGTGGATCACCTGAGCTGGGACTTCTCCTCCCAGCACGAGTGGTTGCTGCATCTGGAGGTGGCACACATGATCTTCCAAACGTGGGGCACTCCCTAAGTGGACCTCTTTGTGACCAGGCAGAACCGCCGGTACCCCCAGTTTTGCTCCAGGAGGGTCCTGGGCAAGGGCGTGATCTCCGACGCCTTCCTTCTGTCCTGGTTGGGCCAGCTGCTATATGCCTTTCCTCCAATTCCATTGATCAGCAAGGTCCTGCAAAAAATCAAGCTGGACAAGGCTCACATCCTCATCATTGCCCTGGCATGGCCTAGACAACACTGGTACAGGACTCTGACGGACCTGTCAGTTGCCCCACCCATGGCCGCTGCTGGGCCACCCAAACCTTCTCTGTCAGGACCAAGTCACCTCATCCACCCCAACCTTGCAGCCTTCCACCTCATGACATGGATGCTCAGTGGTTAGACCAAGAGGAAAGGACCTGTTTGGAGGGTGTCCAGCAAGTCTTCCCGGAAAGCAGGAGGCCCTCCACGCATCAGGCTTATCTGGCAAAATGGTCAAAGTTCTCTTGATGGGCCGCCAATCATGGCATCTCACCAGTGGCTGCTCCCCTCCAGCTAATACTGGATTACCTCCTTCATCTAAGAGCCCAGGGTCTAGCGCCCTCGTTCATCAAAGTGCACCTGGCAGCCGTATCAGCTTTCCACCAGCCTGTGCAAGGCCACACACATAGGTGGCCAGTTATATGGGCCCGTAGTGCCTGGGCACCAGGAATATTCCTGGCCCGGGACCCGGCTCCAGCATTGTTTGGGACCATGTCTCTCCCACGGCCCCACCTGCTGCCCCCGAGCGCTTCTGCCCCGCACGTCCCCCAGGCGATTTAAAATGGCCCAGGGCCCCCACCCACCACTGGCAGCACAGCGGGGCTGAGTGGCTTCCTGCCTGTTCACTCCTTGTGGCTGCTGGCCCCTCCCTGTGGCCCCTGGGCAGGGTGGGGCGGGGCTGGGTCTCTGCCTGCTGCCCCCGTCCCAAGCACTCCTGTGGCCAATAGGAAGCTGCAGGGGCAGAGCCTGGGGGTAGCAGAACATGGAGACCCGCCCCCAGCCTACCCCGCCTAGGAGCCCCAGGTAAGCGCCGCACCCCCCACCTCCTCCCAGAGCCTGCACCCCTTACCCCCTTCCCACACCTCCTCTCCTGCCCCCAAACTCCCTCACAGAGCCTGCACCCCCACCCCCTGCCCCAGCCCAGAGCGTGCACCCAGAGTTCGTCCCAGAGCCTGCACCTCTCACCCCTTCTCCTGCACTCCCTGTCCCAGCCCAGAGCCTACACCCCTCTCCCCCTCCTCTGGCACCAGTCCACAACCTGTACCCAAACTCCCTCCCAGATCCTGCACCCCCACCCCCTTCACATACATCCTGTCCTGCCCCCAAACTCCCTTCCAGAGCCTGCCCCCAAACTCTGTCCCAAAGCCTGCACCCCTCACCCCCTGCCCCAGAGCCTGCAGCCCACACCCCCTCCTCCTGCATGGAAAGTAGCCTTTCTCATGGCAATCACTTCAGCTAGGAGAGTCTCAGAGCTTTGGGCCTGACCTCCGAACCCCCATATACGTTTTTTCATAAAGACAAGGTCCAGTTCTGCCCACACCCTTCATTCCTCCCCAAAGTAGTCTCAGCCTATCATATGGGCCAGGATATCTTCCTTCTAGTCCTCTGTCCCAAGCCTCACGCATCTAGTGAGGAGTGCCATCTCCCATGCTAGATGTGAGACGGGCCCTGGCTTTTTACCTGGAATGGACAAAACCTTTCAGGAAATCTACACAGTTGTTTATCGCCACGGCTGAAGGAATGAAGGGTCAACCGATCTCCACTCAGCAGCTCTCTAGCTGGATCACTTTGTGTACCCGTACATGTTACGACCTGGCGGGAGTCCCCCCGTCACCAACTGTGAGGGTGCACTCTACAAGGGAGCAAGCCTCGTCGGCTGCCTTTCTGGCTCACGTCCCTATTCAAGACGCTTGTAGAGCTGCAACATGGTCATCGGTGCACACATTCACTTCGCATTATGCGATCACCTCCCAGACGCCGTGTTTGGCAGGGCAGTGCTCCGTCCCAAGTGTCTGTGAACTCCTACCTACCGCCAACAGGTATAGCTTGGGAATCACCTACTGCAGAATACACATGAGCAATCACGTGAAGAAGAAAAGAGAGTTACCTTTTCTGTAACTGGTTTCAGAGTGGTAGCCGTGTTAGTCTGTATCAGCAAAAAGAACGAGGAGTACTTGTGGCACCTTAGAGACTAACAAATTTATTTGAGCATAAGCTTTCATGGGCTAAAACCCACTTCATTGGATGCATGCAGAGGAAAATACAGTAGGAAGATATATATATATATATATACACAGAGAACATAAAAAAATGGGTGTTGCCATACAGACTATAATGAGAGCGATCAATTAAGGTAAGCTATTATCAGCAGGAGAAAAAAACCTTTTGTAGTGATAATCAGGATGGCCCATTTCAAACAGTTGACAAGAAGGTGTGAGTGACAGTAGTGGGGGGAAATAAGCATGGGGAAATAGTTTTACTTTGTGTAATGACACATCCATTCGTAGTCTTTATTCAAGCCTAATTTAATGGTGTCCATGGTGTTGCAAATTAATTCCAACTCAGCAGTCTCTTGTTGGAGTCTGTTTTTGAAGGTTTTTTTGTTGTAATATTGCGACTTTTAGGTCTGTAATCGAGTGACCAGGGAGACTGAAGTGTTCTCTGAATAGTTTTTGAATGTTATAATTCTTGACTTCTGATTTGTGTCCATTTATTCTTTTATGTAGAGACTGTCCGGTTTGGCCAATGTACAAGGCAGAGGGGCATTGCTGGCACATGATGGCATATATCACATTGGTAGATGTGCAGGTGAACGAGCCTCTGACAGTGTGGCTGATGTGATTAGGCCCTATGATGGTGTCCCCTGAATAGATATGTGGACACAGTTGGCAACGGGCTTTGTTGCAAGGATAGGTTCCTGTGTTAGTGTTTTTGTTGTGTGGTGTGTAGTTGCTGGTGAGTATTTGCTTCAGGTTGGGGGGCTGTCTGTAGGCAAGGACTGGCCTGTCTCCCAAGATCTGTGAGAGTGATGGGTCGTCCTTCAGGATAGGTTGTAGATCCTTGATGATGAGCTGGAGAGGTTTTAGTTGGGGGCTGAAGGTGACGGCTAGTGGCGTTCTGTTATTTTCTTTGTTAGGCCTGTCCTGTAGTAGGTGACTTCTGGGTACTCTTCTGGCTCTGTCAGTCTGTTTCTTCACTTCAGCAGGTGTGTATTGTAGTTGTAAGAATGCTTGATAGAGATCTTGTAGGTGTTTGTCTCTGTCTGAGGGGTTGGAACAAATGCGGTTGTATTGTGGAGCTTGGCTGTAGACAATGGATCGTGTGGTGTGATCTGAGTGAAAGCTGGAGGCATGTAGGTAGGAATAGCGGTCAGTAGGTTTCCGGTATAGGGTGGTGTTTATGTGACCATCGCTTATGAGCACCGTAGTGTCCAGGAAGTGGATCTCTTGCGTGGACTGGTCCAGGCTGAGGTTGATGGTGGGATGGAAATTGTTGAAATCATGGTGGAATTCCTCAAGGGCTTCTTTTCCATGTGTCCAGATGATAAAGATGTCATCAGTGTAGCGCAAGAAGAGTAGGGGCATTAGGGGACGAGAGCTGAGGAAACATTGTTCTAAGTCATCCATAAAAATGTTGGCATACTGTGGGGCCATGCGGGTACCCATAGCAGTGCCGCTGACTTAAAGGTATACATTGTCCCCAAATGTGAAATAGTTATGGGTGAGGACAAAGTCACAAAGTTCAGCCACCAGGTTTGCCGTGACATTATCGGGGATACTGTTCCTGATGGCTTGTAGTCCATCTTTGTGTGGAATGTTGGTGTAGGGGGCATCTACATCCATAGTGGCCAGGATGGTGTTATCAGGAAGATCACCGATGGATTGTAGTTTCCTCAGGAAGCCAGTGGTGTCTCGAAGATAGCTAGGAGTGCTGGTGGCGTAGGGCCTGAGGAGGGAGTCTACATAGCCAGACAATCCTGCTGTCAGGGTGCCAATGCCTGTGGTGATGGGGCATCCAGGATTTCCACGTTTATGGATCTTGGGTAGCAGATTAAATTAAATTAATTTAGGCTGGAATAAAGACTGGGAGTGGATGGGTCATTACACAAAGTTAAACTATTTCCCCATGTTTATTTTCCCCGCCCTATTCTCACTCACACCTTCTTGTCAACTGTTGGAAATGGGCCATCCTGATTATCACAACAAAAGGTTTTTTTCTCCTGCTGATAACAGCTCACCTTAATTGATCACTTTCGTTATAGTCTGTATGGCAACACCCATTTTTTCATGTTCTCTGTGTGTATATATACATCTCCCTACTGTATTTTCCACTGCATGCATCCGATGAAGTGCGTTTTAGCCCACAAAACTTATGCTCAAATAAATGTGTTAGTCTCTCAGGGTATGTCTACACTATGAAATTAGGTCAAATTTATAGAAGTCAGTTTTGTAGAAAGCGTTTTTATACAGTCGATTGTGTGTGTCCCCACACAAATGCTCTAAGTCCATGTAGTCAGCAGATTGTGTCCACAGTTCCGAGGCAACCGTCGACTTCCGGAGTGTTGCACTGTGGATAGCTATCCCACAGTTCCCACAGTCTCCACCACCCATTTGAATTCTGGGTAGAAATCCCAGTGCCTGATGGGGCTAAAACATTGTCGCGGGTGGTTCTGGGTACATATCGTCAGGCCCCCCTTCCCTCCCTCCTTCCATGAAAGCAAGGGCAGACAATCGTTTTGCACCTTTTTTCTTGAGTTACCTGTGCAGATGCCACACCATGGCAAGCATGGAGCCCGCTCAGCTCACCGTCACCGTATGTCTCCTGGGTGCTGGCAGACGTGGTACTGCATTGCTACACAGCAGCAGTTTATTGCCTTTTGGCAGCAGACAGTGCAGTATGACTGGTAGCCGTCATTGATGTAGTCCTGGGTGCTCTTTTAACCAACCTTGATGAGGTTGGGATGCCTGGGCAAACATGGGAGTGACTCAGCCAGGTCATTTCCCTTTTAAGTTTCTTTTCATGGCGATTCAGTCCTACTGGCAGTGCACTGTCTTTTAACCTCCAGCCAGCAGAAGATGATGGCTAGTCGTCATACTGCACCATCTTCTGCCGAGCACCCAGGAGATGACGATGGCTAGCGGTCGTACTGCACAGTCTGCTGCTAGCAAGATGTACAAAGATAGATGAAGTGGCTCAAAACAAGAAATAGACCAGATTAGTTTTGTATTCATTTTCTCCTTCCTCCCTCTGTGAAATCAGCGGTGTGCTAAACCCAGTTTTGAGTTCTGTCCTTGAGGGGGCCATTCTGTTTCTTGCAAAGCCACCCCCTTTGTTGATTTTAATTCCCTGTAAGCCAACCCTGTAAGCCATGTCGTCAGTCGCCCCTCCCTCTGTCAGGGCAACGGCAGACAATCATTCTGCACCTTTTTTCTGTGCGGACGCCATACCATGGCAAGCATGGAGCCTGCTCAGATCACTTTGGCAATTAGGAGCACATTAAACACCACATGCATTATCCAGCAGTATATGCAGCACCAGAACCTGGCAAAGCGATACCGGGTGAGTAGGCAATGTCAGCGCGGTGACGAGAGAGATGAGGACATGGACACAGACTTCTCTCAAAGCATGGGCCCTGGCAACATGGGCATCATGGTGCTAATGGAGCAGGTTCATGCGGTGGAACCCCGATTCTGGGCTCGGGAAACAAGCACAGACTGGTGGGACCGCATAGTTTTGCAGGTCTGGGACGATTCCCAGTGGCTGCGAAACTTTCGCATGCGTAAGGGCACTTTCATGGAACTTTGTGACTTGCTTTCCCCTGCCCTGAGGCGCAAGAATACCAAGATGAGAGCAGCCCTTACAGTTGAGAAGCGAGTGGCGATAGCCCTGTGGCGTCTTGCAACGCCAGACAGCTACCGGTCAGTCGGGAATCAATTTGGAGTGGGCAAATCTACTGTGGGGGCTGCTGTGATGCAAGTAGCCAACGCAATCAAAGATCTGCTGATATCAAGGGTAGTGACCCTGGGAAATGTGCAAATCATAGTGGATGGCTTTGCTGCAATGGGATTCCCTAAATGTGGTGGGGCCATAGACGGAACCCATATCCCTATCTTGGCACCGGAGCACCAAGCCGGTGAGTACATAAACCGCAAGGGGTACATTTCAATAGTGCTGCAAGCATGGTGGATCACAAGGGACATTTCACCAACATCAACGTGGGATGGCCGGGAAAGGTACATGACGCTCGCATCTTCAGGAACTCTGGTCTGTTTCAAAAGCTGCAGGAAGGGACTTTATTCCCAGACCAGAAAATAACCGTTGGGGATGTTGAAATGCCTATAGTTATCCTTGGGGACCCAGCCTACCCCTTAATGCCATGGCTCATGAAGCCTGGACAGTAGTCAGGAGCTGTTCAACTACAGGCTGAGCAAGTGCAGAATGGTGGTAGAATGTGCATTTGGAGGTTTAAAAGCACGCTGGTGCAGTTTACTGACTCGCTTAGACCTCAGCAAAACCAGTATTCCCACTGTTATTACTGCTTGCTGTGCGCTCCACAATATCTGTGAGAGTAAGGGGGAGATGTTTATGGCGGGGTGGGAGGTTGAGGCAAATCGCCTGGCTGCTGGTTACGCACAGACAGACACCAGGGCGGTTAGAAGAGCACAGGAGGCTGCTGTGCACATCAGAGAAGCTTTGAAAACCAGTTTCATGACTGGACAGGCTACGGTGTGAAAGTTCTGTTTGTTTCTCCTTGATGAAACCCCCCACCCCTTGATTCACTCTACTTCCCTGTAAGCTAACTACCCTCCCCTCCTCCCTTCAATCATCGCTGTCAGAGGCAATAAAGTCATTGTTGCTTCACATTCATGCATTCTTTATTCATTCATCACACAAATAGAGGGATAACTACCAAGGTAGCCCAGGAGGGGTGGTGGAGGAGAGAATCACCAGGAGGGGTGGTGGAGGAGGGAAGGACAAGGCCACACAGCACTTTAAAAGTTTAAAACTTTAAAACTGATTGAATGCCAGCCTTCTGTTGCTTGGGCAATCCTCTGGGGAGGAGTGGCTGGGTGGCCGGAGGCCCCCCTCATCGCGTTCTTGGGCGTCTGGGTGAGGAGGCTATGGAACTTGGGGAGGAGGGCGGTTGGTTACACAGGGGCTGTAGCGGTGGTCTGTGCTCCTGCTGCCTTTCCTGCAGTTCAGCCATATGCTGGAGCGTATTACTTTGATCCTCCAGCAGCCTCAGCATTGAATCCTGCCTCCTCTCATCACGCTGCTGCCACCTTCTGGCTTGAGCCCTCTCTTCAGCCCGCCACTTACTCTCTTCAGCCCGCCACTTACTCTCTTCAGCCTGCCACCTCTCCTCCCGGTCATTTTGTGCTTTCTTGCACTCTGACATTATTTGCCTCCACGCATTCGTCTGCGCTCTGTCAGTGTGGGAGGACAGCATGAGCTCAGAGAACATTCCATCACGAGCGCGTTTTTTTCACCTTCTGATCGTCGCTAGCCTCTGGGAAGGAGAAGATCCTGTGATCATTGAAACACATGCAACTGGTGGGGGAAAAAAGGGGAACAGTGGTATTTAAAAAGACACATTTTATAGAACAATGGGTACACGCTTTCACGGTAAACCTTGCTGTTAACATTACATACATAGCACATGTGCTTTCCCTCCAAGGTTGCATTTTGCCTCCCCCCAGCGTGTGGCTACCCCCCAACCCTCCCCCCTCCCCGTGGCTAACAGTGGGGAACATTTCTGTTCAGCTACAGGCAAACAGCCCAGCAGGAATGGGCACCTCTGAATGTCCCCTTAAGAAAAGCACCCTATTTCAACCAGGTGACCATGAATGATATCACTCTCCTGAGGATAACACAGAGAGATAAAGAACGGATGTTGTTTGAACATCAGCAAACATACACTGCAATGCTTTGTTCTACAATGTTTCCCAAGTACGTGCTACTGGACTGGAGTGGTAAAGTGTCCTACCATGGTGGATGGAATAAGGTTGCCCTCCCCAAAAACCTTTTGCAAAAGCTTTGGGAATACATCCAGGAGAGCCGTGAATGCCAGGGCAAATTAATCATTAAACATGCTTGCTTTTAAACCATGTATAGTATTTTAAAAGTTACACTCACCGGAGGTCCCTTCTCCACCTGCCGGGTCCAGGAGGCAGCCTTGGGTGGGTTTCGGGGGTACTGACTCCAGGTCCAGGGTGAAAAAAAGTTCCTGGCTGTCAGGAAAACTGGTTTCTCCGCTTGCTTGCTGTGAGCTATCTACAACCTCATCATCATCATCTTCCTCGTCCTCAAAACCTGCTTCCATGTTGCCTCCATCTCCATTGAAGGAGTCAAACAACACGGGTGGGGTAGTGGTGGCTGAACCCCCTAAAATGGCATGCAGCTCATCATAGAAGCGGCATGTTTTGGGCTCTGACCCGGAGCGGCCGTTCACCTCTCTGTTTTTCTGGTAGGCTTGCCTCAGCTCCTTAAGTTTCATGTGGCACTGCTTCGGGTCCCTGTTTTGGCCTCTGTCCTTCATGCCCTGGGAGATTTTGACAAATGTTTTGGCATTTCGAAAACTGGATCGGAGTTCTGATAGCACGGATTCCTCTCCCCATACAGCGATCAGATCCCGTACCTCCCGTTCGGTACATGCTGGAGCTCTTTTGCAATTCTGGGATTCCATCATGGTCACCTGCAGCTTGCCAAGCTGGCCAAACACAAAATTGAAATTCAAAAGTTCGCGGGCCTTTTCCTGTCTACCTGGCCAGTGCATCTGAGTTGAGAGTGCTGTCCAGAGCGGTCACAACTGAGCACTCTGGGATAGCTCCCAGAGGCCAATACCGTCTAATTGTGTCCACAGTACCCCAAATTCGACCTGGCAAGGCCGATTTCAGCGCTAATCCCCTTGTCGGGGGTGGAGTAAGGAAATCGATTTTAAGAGCCCTTTAAGTTGAAAAAAAGGGCTTCATCGTGTGGACGGGTGCAGGGTTAAATCGATTTAATGCTGCTAAATTCGACCTCAACTCCTAGTGTGGACCAAGGCTAAGGTACCACAAGTACTCCTCGTTCTTTTTTCTGTAACCGGTGTTCTTTGAGATGTGTTCCTCATGTCCATTCCACATCCCACCCTCCTTCCCCACTGTCAGAGTTGTCCGGCAAGAAGGAACTGAGGGTTGGGGGAGTGCACAGCACCCCTTATATTGCGCCATGGAGGCGCCACTCCAGGGGCCGCTGGTGGCGCTGCCCTACGGGTACTGCTAGGGTGGAAAAGGGAGGGGGGTGGATGAGGGACGAAGGGAGGTGGGCAGTGTAAAGCTGGGCCTCTGACACTGCACGCTGGGCAAGGCACACGGGGGCCATTGTCAGAGGGAGGTAGCTCTGGCTGGCTTCAGAACTTCCTCAGCCTGGGCCAAGGTCTGCACCAGCCCCTGCAGCCACTGAACAGCAGAGTCACAAATGGCCCCTCCCCTCTCTCCTTTTGCCAGGGGTGAATCTGGCTCACTGAGCCACCTTCTCTGAGCCTCACTTTCCACGTTGAAAAAATGATTTTATTATTATTCCTATATCTGCCTATGAAGGACAAGGCCCCATCATGCTGGTCGCTGGTCCTGCTAGAGAAACTGAGTAAACAGACTCACAATCAGAGCCAGGATTTCACAGCCTCTTAACAGCCCATTAGTGTCAAAGGGATCAAAGTGGGTAAAGTTACTTTTATGCCAAAGTCTTTGTATGATCTGGGTCTAGATTACTGTAAAAGGCAGGAAGTGAATGAGACAAACCAACTGGAGTCTGAAGGGTGGGAGGGGATGATGAGGGAAAAGTAAATCTCTGTTACAGATTGTGTGTCCTGAGATGGTTGTGAGGCTTCATGGAAGATCATGTTGCTGTCATTACTGGGAGAGGCCTGAATGAGGGAGGAAATAGAAGGTTTCAGAACTTTTTATATTAAATACCTGAATGTGTCTCGATCTGGTTCTCTATCATAATTAAAACACAGGTCTATGAGTTCAGAGTGAGGATGTCATTATAAATATGAGAGCCTGAAATCTCGTCTCTTTTCTCCTTTCCTGCTCCAGACACTCTGCCATATGAAGTGGAGACAAAAAGAGGGGAAGCCCTAGGAGCACACAGACTGGGTGAGTTTGCAGCTGGAGATTGTCTTTAAATTATGAGAAAATTCCAGTGAAAATATCTTCATGAGATTGTAGCTAAAGTTACCAAACAAACCAACAGCGGCCATGGCACACAGAGCCCTAAAAATAACACACTGAACAGTGAGGAGATCCAGGGGCACAGGAACAAGGTGAACCAGGGGGGCATGCCCCCCCCCCCCCAATTTTTAACATGGGCATAGTTTGGCGGCAGGAGGCCAAGTTTCCCCCAAACCTCAAGCCTTGGGCAGGCGTGGAGCATCGCAGACAATGCTTCATGTTGGGGCAGCTGATCAGCTCTCTGCTGCCCACAGCTCCAGCCTCTTCCCAGTGCTGGCCCCTCTCAGTTGCCCCACCCCTGCTCCTCTTCCCCTGAGGCCCTGCCTCCTGGCCAGGCCAAAAACTAGAGCCAGGCTGCCGCTGGGGAGCCCTGCATCCTCCACCTGCCCTGGGTGGCGCACTCTGGAGAGTGGGGATATGGGCCAAGGGCTGCTCTCTGTGCCCCCAGACCTCTGCCCAGGCAGGTGGAAGGACAGGGGCTCTCCATAGGGGCCAAGGTTCTCAGCCTGGCCAGGGGGTGGGGCTTCAGCAGGAAGAGGAGAAGTGGGCGGGGCTATGGAGGGGGTGGGGCCACAGACAGCAGGACTTCGTAACCCCCGCAACATCTCTCAAGCTTCTAGCACTCCTGGGGAGATCCCAAAGTGAAGTCAAACACTCCTAACAACAAACTTTGTGCGGCGTTCAGGCCCACGGATGAACTGATGCTGCGTTCGTGCCCTCTCATTCTCACTGAGCGGCACCCGAACAGAGCTCTCTCCCCTGAGGGCTGACACATCCCTCTGCTTTACCCAGAAACTCCTCATCGCCCTTCTCCAACATCCTGCCTTTCCTCTGGTCAGGGCTGGGCTCACCCATTGGAGCTGCTTCCTGGGTTGGGGAGATGCTCTATCTCTGAGGCTGGCAGCTCCTCCCTTCTCTCTGGGCTAGTGATGGGGCTACCCGCACCCTATGCCTCTTCCAACTCATTGGTCTTAAGCAGCTCTTCCCCTACACTGCACCTTCCTCTCTGTTCCCTGGCCTGGGACTGGAGGCTTCATTAGGGGAGGGAGCTTCTCTCTGGGGTTTAAAGCTGGTACCTGCCTCCTCTGTTCCCTCCTCACCAAACGCTTCTGATACCTTCCTGCCTGTGTCTCTGCTGCTGGGAAATGAGCAGCCCCAGCAGAGGGAACAGGGAGCTGAAGCTTCTGCAAGCAAATGAGAAACAGAGTGAGGAGCTTCAGTGACACCTCTGCTCAGCCTCAGACCGCCAGGACAGAGGCAGCTTTCTGGGATCCAGGCCTGTCCCAGCCAGAACAGGGCTGCTGGAGAGTGTGAGAAATGGCCCCAGCCTCCCCCAGGGCTGAGCTCTGCCCCAAACACTCTGATTTTCTCTCTCTCTCCAGCGAATGTGACTCTGGATCCAGACACGGCTCATCCCCAACTCATCCTGTCTCAGGATCGGAAAAGTGTGAGATGGGGAGACACACGGCAGCAACTGCCCGACAACCCTGAGAGATTTGACTATTGTTTCTGTGTGCTGGGCTGTGAGGGATTCACCTCAGGGAGTCATTGCTGGGAGGTGAAGGTGGGGGGTGGGAGATACTGGGCTGTGGGGGTGGCCAGAGTCTCTTTGAGGAGGAAGGGATGGATCAGCCTCAGCCCTGAGGGAGGGATCTGGGCTGTACAGCGGTGCAGGGATCAGTTCCGGGCTCTCACCTCCCCTGCGACCCCCCTGACCCTGAGCCAGGTCCCCAGTAGGATCCGGGTTTATCTGGACTGTACCCGGGGGCAGGTGACATTTATCGATGCTGGTGACGAGTCCCCAATCTTCACTTTCCCACCAGGCTCCATCCCTCGGGAGAGAATCCGACGCTGGCTCTGGGTCGGGTGGGGATCCCGGCTCAGACTGTGTCGCTGAGACATGTAAGGGAGGGGGGAATATCCCACTGGGGACCCTGAGATCAGCCTCCCTAGCCTCACACACCGTTGTCTCTGCCTGTGGACTTTCTATCATGCCGTCACTGTTACCCTGGAGGTTGCTTCTGGTCTCAACTCTGTGCAGCCTCTGCACTATCAAACCATAGAAATCAGGGAGTGAGAGAGGCAGGGAAGCCAATCTCATTGCCCCAGGGATTGTGCAGCCTGTTTGCCACTGTCCTGTATGGTCCAGGAGGACTCTGGGGATGCTGGGTCAGACAGTGTCACTGAGACATGGGGGGGGAACAACCCACTGGACACGAAAAAATGGGCTTCTCTAGCCAAGTCATCCTAGCCCCTATTGTCTGGAGGACTCCTGTCTACCTAACCCTCTGGCCTCTTAGCTTTATGACCCCTGGAAACATAGGCGCCCACTTCTGCTGGCACCGGTAGGTGCTCGACCCCCCTCAGCCCCACCCCAACTCTGCCCCTGCCCCGCCCCCATTCCAACCCCTTCCTTAAGGTCCCCGCCCCCCACTCTGCCCCCTCCCTGCCCCTATTCCAACCCCTTCCCCAAATCCCCGCCCTGGCCCCGCCTCTTCCCCACCTTTTCCCCTGAGCTCTGGGCATTCCTGCTCCTCCCCCTTCCCTCCCGGAGCTTGTTACGCCACAAAACAGCTGTTTTGTGGCACCAAGCGCTGGGAGAAGAAGCAGGGAAGCAGTGTGCTCAGGGGAGGAGATGGAGACAGAGATGAGGTGGGGCGGGGAGGGGAGGTTGGCTGCTCTGCACCCACCAATTTTTCCCTGTGGGTGCTCCAACTCCAGAGCACCCACAGAGTCAGCGCCTATGCCTGGAAACTCCTCCCTCTCTGCAGTACCAGGGGTGGGAGGGGAAGAAAGGGGAGGGAAGGGAAGGGGGAAGAACCCCTGGAACTGCAAGAGGAGCATAGGGGCTCTGAGAAGAAGATGTGGGGGCTGGGAAGGGTCAGAACTGATGGAGGGGCTGGGGGAAGGAGTGATGTGGAGTTGGGGGAGAATTAACATCTGGGGACAGGCTGATGTGGGGGTGGGAGGGCACAGAATTAATTAGTATTTGGAGAGTTGGGGAGAATCTGGAAGCTCTGTACCAGCAGGGATCCTGGGAGTAGGAGAGCCAGGGACTGAGGAGTGTGACCTACAAGCCATGAAGGAAGGGCTGTTTAGGTGGAAAGGAGTTAGAGGGCAGGGTGATGTCAGCTAGATGAAGATGTGGAGAGTCACGCACAGGGCAGGTTTAAGGGAGAGAAGAAATGAAAGAATAAAAAAGGGAAAAATAAAGTAAAACCAGTGTAAAGAGAGAAGCCTGGAGAAAGTGGAGGGAAATTCAAATGAAGAGTGAATGCAAAATTATCCTGAGGAGGGAGATGACCTGAGTGAGCCGCAAGAGACGAAGGAATAAACTCAGGGGAAAGACCTGGGAACCTGAGGTGGAATGATCACTGATAAGGAATAGAGAAGGGTTAGGGAGATTCAGAGAAATACACAGATGGAAAACGAGTGCTAGAGAAAATGATGTGTAAAACTCGATGTGAAACTTACTCCCGGGGGAATTGTGCAGATTTTGCACAGAATCCCATGCGCTGCACGGAATTGGGGCTGCAGAGCTGCTGGCCACCACGAGGGGCTGCTGGACTCTGCAGAGCCCACTCTCCCTCTTGCAGTGAGCCGAGTGCCTGGGCAGGGATGGAGGCTCTGTACGCTGTGCGGCAGGGCTTGATCATCCACCAGAGATGGGAGTGGGCCTGGGAGACCCGGCTCTGGCAAAAGGTGAGGCAGGACAGGGCTTTACCACGTCCACCAGCGAGACAAAGCTGTGCTGAGCAGAGCCTGTGGCTGAGCTCTTGGGGGAGAGTGGGCAGATGTCTGGGCTTGGGGCGGCCTGTGGCTGGGCTCTGGAAGGAAGGGGCAGGTGTCTGGGCCAGGAGGCCCTACGGCTGGGCTCTGGGGGGCCAGAGAGGGAAGGGAGCATGTGTCGGGGGCGTGGGGGGCCTCACGCAACCCCCTCCAGCAGCCCCCAACTGGAACTGGATTGTTTTAGGGCAGGGGTGGGTGTTTTAGGGCAGAAGGAGCCAGAATTTACCAATGTACATTGCCAAAGAGCCACAGTAATATGTCAGCAGCCCCCTTTTCAGCTCATCCGCCTCCAGCGCCTCCCCCTCCCCCTCATGCCTCCCGCCTGCCATGATCAGCTGTTTTGCATGTGCAGGAGACTCTGAGGGGGAGGAGGGAGGGCACAGAATGTTCGGGGGAAGGGGCGGGGGCTTTGGGGGAAGGGGTGGAGTGGGGGCAGGGCCTGGGGCAGAGCAGGGGGTTGAGTAGTGAGTGCCCCCCCACCCCCCGAGCACATTGGAAAGTTGGTGTCTGTAGCTCCAGCCCCGGAGTCAGCACCTATGCAAGGAGCCACATATTAACCTCTAAAGAGCCACATGTGTCTCCGGAGCCACAGGTTGGCCACCCATTTTAGGATTTAACTCTCCATTCCCAGAGGAATCTTTTTTGCTGTCTGTGTCGTTGACATACTTGCTGACAAGTATTTTGAAATTAATTACTAAAATAATTGAAACTGGTGTGATTTTATTGTGTTATTTTTGACAAATAAAACATGCAGAATTTTAAAACATGCACAGAATTTGTAATTTCTTGGTGCAGAATTCCCCCAGGAGTACAGTACACCTGAGCTCAGCAAAGGTGTCTCCAGACACCCCAAGAGGTTGCAACCATTGTTCAAGCCTAACACTAGAGGATGTTTCAGAGAAGGAGACAAGTCTCATGGGGTAGCCGCGTTAGTCTGTATCCACTAAAACAACAAGGAGTCCGGTGGCACCTTAAAGACTAACAGATTTATTTGGGCATAAGCTTTCGTGGGTAAGAAATCCACTTCTTCAGATGCATGGAGTGAAAATTACAGACACAAATCGGACATCAGGCCGGTAGGAGAACATTTCAATCTCCCTGGACATTCTATAACAGATTTAAAAGTAGCCATACTTGAACAAAAAAACTTCAGAAACAGACTTCAGAGAGAAACTGCAGAGCTACAATTCATTTGCAAATTTAACACCATCAATTTGGGCCTGAATAGGGACTGGGAGTGGCTGGCTCACTACAAAAGCAACTTTCCCTCTCTTGGTATTGACACCTCCTCCTCAATTATTGGGAGTGGACCACATCCATCCTGATCGAATTGGCCCTGTCAACACTGGTGCTCCACTTGTGAGGTAACTCCCTTGTCTTCATGTGTCAGTATATCTATGCCTGCATCTGTAATTTTCACTCCATGCATCTGAAGAAGTGGGGTTTTTTACCCACCAGATCTTAGGCCCAAATAAATCTGTTAGTCTTTCAGGTGCCAACGGACTCCTGGTTGTTTTTCAGAGAAGGAGAGTGACTTGACCAGTTGTGCAGAGGGAAGCTGACAGATACCAGGTTTCACAGTGGAGGCCCATTCACATGGAAAAAGCTGCCTTGACAAAGAACACGGACTTCATGGATATACGTAGTTGGCTGGAGGGAAAAAGTGGCCACAGGGGCATGCACAGGAATAAAAATGTGGCTGCATTTGGAGGAGCATTTTCTGTGCCCCCTGCAGCCAGAGGAGCTGGCTCTCCACCACTGACCCGCTGCCAGAGTAGCTGGCTCTCCCTCTCCCTGTAGCTGGAGGAGCTGGCTCCCCCCCCCACACACACACACGCACAAACCTGAGGGGACGAGAAGTTGGCTCCCCCCCACACTCCCGTGACTGGAGGAACTGGTTCTCCCCACCATGGCCCCAGGGTTGGTGGACTGGAGCTGGCTCTTCCCTCCTCCCACTGCAGCCCTGGGTCTGTGGAACTTGCTTTTCCCGGCAGCCAGACGAGCTGGATCTCCCCCCACGACCCCAGGGCTTGGGGAGCTATTTCCCACTCTGTCTCAGGGCTGGAGGAGCTCACTCTCCCCACTCCAGCAGAGTCTTTTGCCCCTGCTTTCCCAACCCCCCTCTCCCTTGCACACACCCATGAGTGGCCACAAGAACTAGGTTCTGTCAATGCCACACTGTGGGCTCCCTTGTCCAGGGCTCCAGCTGTCTGTAATGCCTGCTCCTCAGTGTCCATACCAGTGCTTCTAGGGCAGCGGGCAGGAATGATGGGGAGGAAATGGGGGCAAGAAACTAGCTGAGAGGTGTGTGAGTGGGAGACCCCTAAGGAGCGATCAGGCAGCCCTTGGGTCTGTTGCATTCCCTTAGTTCACCAGACAACAAGCTGCTGTTCATTGAATCAGAAGATTCTTCTTCGAGTATGTGTCCATGCGGATCCCATGCTAAGTGGGCATGTGCCCCTGTGTATGAGGCCAGATTCCTTTAGGTAGCGTTATACAGTCGAGCCATGCATGTGCCCTGAGCCTACTTGTGCTCCTGTGCAAGGGAATACAAGTGGGAGCGTTCCTGCCATTCCCTCAGGTCCCTCTGACCATCCGCTGAAGTGAGTTAGAACCTAGTGGAATCCGATCTGCTGAGCAATCTCCAGCATTCTAATTCTTCCAAAAAATGTCTGAACATTCAGAACTCCTCTAAATTACCCCCCTTCATCGGCCTACACACCGAAATCCTCACAGGGAATGGAAAATCTGTGACCAACCCCGCTCTCTGGGACTCCCTCTTGTACAGACACCCCCCGCCTCCCCGTACAAGTGATGGACTCTAAGATGAGCTTCAAGCTGTGCCATCATGGGATGGTCTCCAAGCTGTGCCATCATGGGATGGTCTCATCCCCCGACAGATGGGAATAGCAGGTGCCTGTTCGGCCTGGGAGAATCTCACATCTCAGGCAGGTGTTCTGCCTGCCTGTCGTTCTCCACCCCAACCAAAAAAAAAAATCACAGGATGCCTGAAGCTCCGTCCCCGGGAGCAGTCGCTGAGAGTAGCTTCAGACTCAGAACAAGGGGGCCAAGTTCTCTGATAAGACTGTAGCCATGGAGCAGGTGGGTGAGGCCTAAGGTGGACAATGGATAAATCAGTTCTGAGTTCGCCACCAGCACCAGCAACAGCAACAGCATTGCTCCCAGGGATAAGCCCAGAACCCAGGTTCTCTCAGTTGTTTGTGCTGAGATCGGCCTCCCAATCTGCAAAGCAGACTGATAGACGGTGTACAGAATTCTGGGGTCAAGGTTTAAGAAAAAGATCCATAGCCCCACCCACAGAGACATGGGACGATCTTGAAAGAGAAATCTTCCAAATCTCACCAGCGCACAGTACAGAGCTGCAACCAGAGGGGCAATGTGATTAAACAGCAGTAGCAGGGAGCCAGTTTCTCACTGTCAACCTGCAAACCGGCCAGAGTGGGATACCAGCAACTGAAACGTGTGTCAACTGTTTGCAGTGTGGAACACCTGCAGTTTCCAGCAGGTCAGACCAGAAGCTACAGATTATAGTTAAAGCATGATGGTCTGAATGAAATAAAGCACTGAAAAAAATTATGCAAAAAGAAAAGGAGGACTTGTGACACCTTAGAGACTAACCAATTTATTTAAGCATAAGCTTTCGTGAGCTACAGCTCACATCAAGCTTATGCTCAAATAAATTGGTTAGTCTCTAAGGTGTCACAAGTCCTCCTTTTCTTTTTGTGAATACAGACTAACACGGCTGCTACTCTGAAACCTGAAAAAAATTATGATCTTCAATCACAAAATCACCCTTAAAAATAACCTCTCTCTATTACTTGAGTTTCAGGATTAATTGCTCTTGTTTCTATGGCTCAGCTGCTAGTGGAGGGAGCTTGACAAACATTTTGCCATGGGGTTACACAACCATTTACTAGACAGCAGTAGAGTATTTGAGATCAGGACTCCTGGGTTCTCTCCTGGCTCTGTTGTGACGGGGGAGGGGGAGGGACAGCAGCTGGGACTCCTGGGTCCTTCAAATTACCTCCAGAGCCCTGGGGTGCCGACTGCCACCGCCACAGCCCCAGGGCTCCTGGCCACCATGGCAGCAGCTGCCATGAAGGGCTGGCTGGGGGAGTCTGATCCCCAGCCCTGCTCCTTCCACCCAAGGCCCCGCCCATTCCAGGGGTCAGAGCCACCCCCTCACACCTTGCCCAGGAGGGACCCAACATACCAGTAAGTCCCTCTACTTACTTTCAC
The DNA here is from genome assembly GCF_015237465.2 of Chelonia mydas. NCBI lineage: Eukaryota > Metazoa > Chordata > Testudines > Cheloniidae > Chelonia > Chelonia mydas. Next base: position 37,067,297 of record NC_051254.2, on the reverse strand, counting down.
CCCTGAAATATGATGACAGCACCAGGGTTGTCCGTGTTTATTTTCCTTCTGCCCCTGGAGATTCCCTGCCCAGGTCTCAGTGACTGGCCCTGGTCACCCAGTCGCTGCCATTGCTGGTGAGGATATCGCGTTACCCTGGGCCTTGATCCCAAGGATTAGTGCGGAGCACATGGAGAGGCGCTGGCACCTCCGAGCCTTCTGCATCTCTCACTCACATGGAAAGGGTCCAGCTGAGGACCAGATGTCACGGTGTTGTGGAGGGACAGAGTTTCTGAAAGACTGACTCAAAGGATGTGTAGCCTTGAGGGGACATGATCTCAGACCTTCTGGGGAAGAATACTTTAAAAAAAAAATTGATTTTAAAAGGACACTAATTGGAACTTACCATTCAAACTTGCATGGCTGCCAGACCCTTCTAAAATTCTAAGCATCCATTTATTTGGATGACTCTTCATTGCTTCTTACACTTACCAATCCTAGCCCACCGCTGGGACCTAGGATTGTAGTGGTCCTAGCAACGAGGTCTTAATAGAGCCTGTCTCTCAACGCCTCCCACTTCTTCCTTGGTGCCAGACCCCCAAATCTGCCTCTCTTTCAAACAGGGTCCCCTTCCATTGGGGTCCTCCAATAATTGCTCCAGGAGCAGAAAATAAATAAAAGTGTTCTTATGATCGCCCTCTCCTTCCATAGCTGTGATCACTTGAACACTCAAAAACAAAACATTGTTCATATCATCATAGTACTATCCACTGTAACCATATTAACCCTTCTCAGGCACATCAGTCAAAACAGGACTCATTCTTATGAACATAGAATTATTTACCTTAAATTCCCTTAATATCTTACAACTGAAAGCTTTCACTTACCTTTCAGTATGCTTTTATTCAAACGAAACCAGTTTTAGATGTGTGTATATAAATACATACAATATATATATATATAGCCAGCCATACCTAAAGGCTGCCGTGTGTGTGTGTGAGTGTGAGAAATCCAGCCAGGTAGTGATTTAACCTGAGTACAATTAAGATATCCTGGCCACACCTGAGTGAAAAGTTTTACGTGGCAATGGCATCCAGTCTAACTGAGTTGGTGTCAGGGTTCCCACCCCACTCTGAACTCAGGGGTACAGATGTGGGGACCTGCATGAAAGACCCTCTAAGCTTATATTTTACCATCTTAGGTTAAAACTTCTCCAAGGCACACATCCCTTTCCTTGTCCTTGGACTGGTATTGCTGCCACCACCAAGTGATTTACACAAAATATTCAGTGAAGGGTCACTTGGAATCCCTATCCCCGCAAAATATGCCCCCAAGCCCCTTCATCCCCTTTTCTGGTGAGGCTTGAGAATAAACTACCAACCAGTTGCCTTACCAAAGTGAGCACAGACCAGACCCTTTGTCTTCAGGACACTGAAATCAATCAGGTTCTTAAAAGAAGAACTTTATTTATAAAGAAAAAAGTAAAAGAATCACACCTGCAAAATCAGGATGGAAAGTAACTTTACAGGGTAAGAAAAAGATTTAAAACACAGAGGATTCCCCTCGGGGCTCAGCTTCACAGTTGCAAAATCAGGAATGAAACTACTTCTGTAGCATAGGAAAATTCACAAGCCAAAACAAATGATAACCTAATGCATTTCCTTCCCTACTCACAGTTTCTGTGGATTTAGATGGATTATTCCAGGTATATTTTTCAGGAGATATTGTACCTGCTTGGCTACTCCCTCCATCCGGAGAGGAACAACTCACAGAACAACAAACAAATCCTTCCCCCCCAGGTTTGAAAGTATCTTCTTGTCTCATTGGTCCTTCTGGTCAGATGCCAACTAGGTTATTTGAACTGCTTAACCCTTTACAGGTAAGGCAATCCAGTACAGCTGCCAAGCATACATAAAGGTTGCTACCCTTCCCCCTATAGTCATGAGAGTTGGCAGCCCTAGGGGCTGCACCCCTAGTGCCCCTACTTCCAGCACTTATAACTTCTTTTTTAAAGGCTACGTATCTGATTGAAAATAGTTCTTAGACCCAGATTCCTGGGCAGTGTTTGAAACCCAGACTTTGGAGCACTAGGACATTGAAAGTGAAATGAATTAAAAGTGGTAACACTGATTTTTTTTCAGCAGCCACACTTTGACAAATGGAGAAAGTAGAGCACAGCCAGGCTGCAAGAGCCGTGCTGCAGAATAGAAAACCTGGAATCTTTCCCTGCTGTGAGGAAACAAGCATAAGCTGCCACCGCCACAAATATTGTTTAAATTACACTTAAAACTTTCCAATTTTTTTCCAACTCTCTAAGTTTGCAGTGAATGGCAGTGCCCCATTGTGGCCGTTTATTCTACCATTTAGTCCCACTTGTCTGTGGAAGTCTTTCCTTTGCCAACAATGGACTTTGGGTCAGGTCCATCGGCTGTGACACAGAAACACCGATTCCCCTGGGAATGTCTGGATTTTACCAAATCTCCCCAGAGTGAGGCTGTACTTTTCTTGGACCTTTTTCCCAGAGACCTTTTGAGGAGCTGCTGCCCCTCAGCTCCTACCCTTGAGCAGCCATTTTGCAGCTTTCTGCTGTATCTCCTCTTCCAGCTGGTAAATATTCGTATCTCCGATTGTACTTACTGTTCAACATTTGTGAGCATGGCAGAGTCTCACAAACTTGAGTGTGATCAGTGAATTTCATGGAGGTGATGTTTACTGTATCAAATCCTTACAGCAACACACTAGAAACCTCCTTCCAGCTTAATCCTTTGTATTTATCATAATTATTTGTATAAACCCTTCAGTGAACATAACCCTATGCCAATCTGAACAATTTGTACAATTGGGTTGGCAAATTTTGTTTGTTATAAATCTGTGCTGCTAATATCAATCATTTAATTGTACTCTAGATAGTCATTCTTTTTAAAGGCATAGACCATAGTGTTAATAAAATAAATGTTTAAATAAATAGATTGGGCTACTTTTGGGCTAGTTTTTAAGTGACTGTGGACTACTGATGCAGTAGAAAATAGCCCTGGGAATCATGGTTAAAGATGCCCCCCCCACCCAAAAATCTGAAATGGTGCCCCTGAAGGCTAAGCACATTGAAGATTGTGAGGTGTCCAGATACAGCAGTGACGGGGGATAGAAAGGTATCAGCAATGATAAGAAGTGATGCTGTTCCCTTTCCACACCAAATCACACACAAATCACAAGTGTGTTTCACAAACTCTCTTAATGTCATCTGGATTCCTTCAATATCTTTTGGTTTTGTTAAATCCCCAGCTCCTGGAATCCTGTGAATATAGGAGAAACTCTCTCTCTCTCTCTCTCTATTTTTTTATACAAGTTTCTTGCAGGAGAAGCTTAAAAGTTTGAAGAGTTATTTTCTCTTGTGGATTAGTGGAAAAACTTGAGAATCTGACCAAAGTGAAACCTCATCACTCAGCACCAAAAAAGTGATACATTTTACACAAGATCTCATGATTCCTTCAGCCAATCTCATGACTTTTGAATACTTGGTGCTGGCAGTACTGCATGGTCATTGATCAGTTTATGTTTCCAGGGCTGTTTTCTCCAAGTGAGACTCTAACTCTCAGATCCTCAGAGGTGTTTAGGAATCTAACTCCCACTTCTGTCAATGTGAGTTAGGAGCTTACATACCTTAGAGGATCTGGATCTAGGGATCTAAATGTAAACTTGAGCATTCTCCTTTATCTTTTTATTTCACCCCCAGCTCAGAGGGGCTGTGCTCATTTCCTCCTTGGGGCCTACAGCACGGCTCCGTGTGCAGTCCCAGAGCTTACCCTATCTGTCTATTTCCCTGTTTGTTGATTCTGCTGTTTTTGATAACTGGTGACACTCATTTAGTGGGCTTTCCATGGGTAAATTGTCGAGAATTAAAGGCTGAATTCTCACTGGCACAGTATTGCCAACCCCAGTACAAACCAGTGAAAAAATATTTTCCATAAACCATAATCAAAATGTACAGCTGGTTACTTTGTTCTCTCCTTTTGAGTTGGAGACAAAGAGCAAGATCCATGAAGGGACCTAGATATTGTACTCCTGGGGGAATTCTGCACCAAAAAATTAAAAATTCTGCACACAGTATTTTAAAATTCTGCATATTTTATGTGTCAAAATAACACAATATAACCATACAAGTTTCAATTATTTCAATTGATTAATTTATTTATTTATTGGTAATTTATTTCAATACCTGTCAGCAACTATATCTGTACTATATCTGTAACAGACCAAAAAAAAAATCTGGTAAATTTTTTTCACAAATAGATTCAGCTGTTCTGGTGCCATGGTCGCCCCTGGTGGGTGAAACGTGAAACTGCAGCACTTCTCAGGCAGAGTGTATGTTCTGCAGAAGAAAAGAATTCTGCAGCTGGACATAAATTCTGCGTGTGCACAGTAGCACAGAATACCCCCAGGTGTAGTATTGCAATGTTGAATGTCACTGCATCTAAATTTTAGCTGCCTGGAAAATCACTGGAATGACACTGTGAGCCACAAAGCCTGAGTTATGGGGAGATGTAAGTGTCTTACAATGGGTGACACAAAAGCCAGCATGCTAGGCAGAGAGCTGCCTAAGCCAGCCAATGGGAGATGCTGTTACGAATAACAATGCTGACCTGAGGGATATTCTACAGGGAGTCTAGACACCTAACTCAGCTTGGTGGATTGCAGAGCTGTTCCTGTGACAGTCTAGGCCCATAGTATCTTGATACATTTTGTTCCTGAGGTAAAATCTCCAAAACACAGAGCAACTTTTCTCTTCTTAGGATCAATTTTGGAGCTGTTTGGGGAGTTTGAAGAAAGAGGGAGATGAGAATATGGTGTTTAACCAGAGTGAGGAAAAGGAAAATCCAGGAACTGATGGTAGGTGCCGTTGTTATTCACCAATAAATACACACAGGGATGTTATCGTGCTCAGATCTCTGAGTAACAGGAGAGTAACAGCAAGTAACATGCTCTTCCCTGTGAGAGACTATTTATTGTTTCCTCTGTGCAAAGTAATTTCTGTTCTGGCTTAATGGAAATGAAACAGGAGACAGGAGAATGGAGGAAATTATATTTACTTACTGAATAATCCAAATAGTTTTCTTTAAAACGTGAACAATTTGAACAATCTTTATTAGAAATCTCAATTCCTCTGCATCTAAAGTACTCTATAATTACAGCTAGTTGACATTTTTCACACAAAAATGTCTGTCACCTGAAAGTATCGCTTCAGCAAAATCTGAAACCTGGAAATGTTGCTTTTTACGACATTACTCTAGATTCTGATCAGGAGAATCAAAATGTAATGTCGAACAGTTGAATCATTTCATTTTCAGTCTAAAATGTCCACCCACATTTTCTGTTTCCACATTTCTGCAGAAAAACATTTCAGAATAGTTAGTTCCAGAAATATTTTCAATATGCTGAGATTTCAGTCTGATCCGGAGAGGGAAAGATCTAAATTTCACACAACCGGAACATTCTGTTTCTCCGAGATCGTCCCAGCAGGAGATCATGTGCTGCTGCCTGCCCTCCCGCAAGTGACCTACCCCAGTGACCGTTCTAGGCACTGATCAGAGGGTGACCCTGTGCCTGGTCGTACTCTGCTGCTCCCCCTAGAGTTGGGCACTGGGAGTGCTCCGGAAGCAGCATCTATAGGGGAATATCTCAACTGAGCCTAGGTCACAACCCAAAGAAAGGTCAAAGGTTGAACCCACTGGTTTGCAACGAAACGCTCCCTCCTGCAGGAAAGGGACGATAATTAAATAGCCATTGAAGCAGGGTCCTGCACCTGCATCTTCCAACTCCCAGTGTCCAAGCTATAGAGTCATTGTCACCTTCTCGCTTTGACCCAGGGACTATTTAATTATTTAGCCAGAGTGGAGCAGCTTGATCAGAAAAGATTACAGGAGCCTCACATCAGAATGTCCCAGATCCCCGTGGTTAGGGCAGTCACCTGAGCAGTGGGAGACTTGCGTTCAAATCCTTCCTCCCCGTCAGGCAGAGCGGAGAGTAGAACCTGAGTCTGCCATATGCCAGGCGAGTGCCCTAACCACTGGGTTCAATGTTATAAAGGAGCCTCTGCCAGCACCTCCTCTGGCTTTTGTCTGAGCCCTGATCCAAAAGGGGTGCTCAGCACGCACTCTTACAGGACTGGGCCCCACAGGCAAGAGAGGCTTTCAACTGCCGGCCTTCTGATTGAGGATCCTTCTGGGGTTTAGATGTGAGGCAGGCATCTGGATGCCTAGCATGAGGCAGCAGGGCCCAGGCCCAGAAGCAGAAACTTAGAAATGTTGGGAGATCTTCCTATAGAAATGTTGGTGCTGAGTGAGGGGCCAGGCAGCGGCTTTCTGGATTTCAGGGGCACCTAATTCTGGGACTCAGGGGTCGAAACCTGGGCTTTGGGCACCTAAGTCCAATTGCAGATCTGGGTCGTTAATGGAAAACGAAGGAACCTGGCAGTGGGAGAAACTAAATTCTACTTTATTATTCCAAAGGACGAACAAAGACAGACTCCCTTCCCCACCCCCAGCCCAGCTCAGGGGGGTACTTTTCGGTTCCATCCCAGCACAGTGCCATGCCCAACTCTCACAAGAACCAAAAACAGAGCCACATGTATAAATGATAGAAAAGTGGCAAGAAGCAACGAGAGACACTGGGACCCCGTCACAAAAGGAAACACTCCAAGAACAGGGAATCCAAAGATCTCAGGAAGGAGGGATGCAGTGTGCGGTGAGTGGGGCAGAGACAGTCTCTCTCGTCCCCACACAGGACACCGCGGCAGATGGGGAGGGGGTGACCAGCAGGGCTCTAGGGCTCCTCATCTCCCTCTGGCCTCAATGCTAGGGGTTGGCCTGGTTTCAAGGCTGCCCAGGTCTGCTGACATCCCTGGCTCCCTTCTTCCCTTTGCCCAAACTCAGCACCTCAGCAACAGGGGGAAGCAGCCCCCTCCCCCATCATTTCTGGGGTGTCGTTCATGGTCCTTTAGATTGCAGGGGAAGCTTCACACAACACTCATAGGTCAGGTCTAGTGTCTCTCTGGCTCTGGTGCAGCGAGTTCACAGTTCTCAGCCTCAGCCGTCTGGCTCTGAAGAGCAAACCCAGCCATTTCCCAGCTCTGTTCTCCTCACCTCCCACCCTCTTCTCCTCCTGACGCTGTGGCTTGGTCTGCGCTCGCAACCTACGTCAGTTGTGAAACTCCACACCCCAAGCGACGCAGCTGCACCAACCTAACTGCTGGTGCAGACAGCACTATGGCAACAGGAGGACTTCTCCCATCGACGTAGCTGCCGCCTCTTGGGGAGGTGGGTGACCTACGCCGATGGGAGAACCCCTCTCCTTGGTCCACGTAGCATCCCCCTCGAAGCGCAAAAGCTGCATCAGTGCAGTTCTGCCTCAGCAGCCTCTGAAGGGTGGCTGGGCTCTAGTCACGTCACTGCAGGGGTCAGGCAGTGATTTCATTCCCCCTTTCCATCTCTGCCTCTCCGACGTGACGCGAGCTGGCACCCTCAGTGTATGTGCTGAGACATACAGACCTTTGCCATTGTTCAAATAAAACAAAGTTCACATCACAAAGGGTAGAATACGGTTAAAATAAAATAAAAAAGGACTATTCTGGCATTCATTAAGTCCTCAATAAATCTGAGCTACATCTAAACTAAGCTAATATCAAAGTCTGTGACCAAACAGCCTTCTGGAATAGAGAAAAACCCACACTCCAGGGCGGGCTATAAAACACTTTTACATTCATAAAGTGAAATCTCAGAGAATCTGAAGGTTCAAAATCAGGAAAATAAATGTAGCCATTTTCTTCTGAAGTGGCTAAACTGGCTTCACCTCTTGCCTAATAATTCGGTTTTATGAGTTACAAAAGTTTTAGCAAAAAGAAAAGGAGGACTTGTGGCACTTTAGAGACTAACAAATTTATTAGAGCATGAGCTTTCGTGAGCTACAGTGCCACAAGTCCTCCTTTTCTTTTTGCGGATACAGACTAACATGGCTGCTACTCTGAAAAGTTTTAGCATCATCATAAGAAATAAAAACAAAAACAAAAAAACACTTCCCATCTACAAATGATCTAGACGAGCACAGAAAAGTCTGGAAGCAATTTCAGCAATACATAGAAACCGATCAGAAAGGTAAACTGTGCTTTGAGGTTCTTTGGGATTCCTCCCTTCCCCTCCCTTGCAGGTCTGTGACACTTTCTTCTCCAGCCCTCCAAAGTCTCATGGAGGATCACAGAAATCAAAGCTGATTCTTAAGCATCTAGAGCCAGGAACACGCTGGTAAGTGACACCTTAGGAGGCAGAGGGGTAGAACAGGGACAGGATAAAACTCTCCATCGCTTGGATAGAGGCTGCTGTGTGGAGGGTGATGGTGATACAGGAAGGAGGGGATACCTCGGACTCACCCTATTGCCCTGAAATAGCACAGAAGCGAAAACACCACATTTAACTATCCCTGCCCCCACTTTTTTAGCATCTGTTTAGTTCTGCTCCCTAAGGGAGAAAAATATACAAACACTCAATGCTTTTCAGCACGGCCTGGAGTAATGTGAGACTGGCTGGGAATGAGACAATCCGGCCCCAAAGGGGGAACTCAGGGACTAACAATCACTCTGCTCATGGCGAGGGTCAGAATAGATAATATACTTCAGGGTCAGTGTGGCTAGAAAGAGTGTTGGAGAGTCAGGGGAGACGTGCTAGGTAATCCCAACAATTTTCCTACCATAGACAGACGTTCAGAGGCTGATGCTGTGGAGGCAGAGGTGGGATCTCCAGGCCTCCCACAAAAGGTCCTGTGGGAATCAGCCCCTCCCAGTGGTGCTGTCTGAATGCAGAGGGGGCAGGGAGAAGGCACAGAAGGGAAGAGTGATGAGAGGCAGCACCTCTCTACCCCTGTGCTCTCCCTCGCCTCTTATCCCATGATCCGCAAAACACTCGATAATCCAGCACCCAGCTCCCCCTGCTTCCCAGCTCCACCACCCCAACCATTCAATCCTCAGTGTCCTCCCCAGAACCCGTCAACCAGAGGATCACTGACTAGCTAATGATCTTATAAGGTCTTTCTCCTGTGTGGATCCTCTGATGTATTATAAGGGTAGAGTTCCACATGAAACATTTCCCACACTTGAGGCATTTCTGAAGTTTGTCACCGGTGTGAATTCTGTGATGTGCAACAAGATGAGAACTCCCAATGAAACTTTTCCCACACTCGAGGCATTTATAGGGTCTTTCTCCTGTATGGCTTCTCTGATGTTGAGTGAGTTGTGAGCTGCAGCTAAAGCTTTTCCCACAATCCAATCACTTATGGGGTCTCTCTCCTGTGTGGATTCTCCGATGCCTAGTAAGGTGTGAGCTCTGTATGAAATTTTTCCCACAGTCCAAGCACTTATGGGGTCTCTCTCCTGTGTGGATTCTCTGATGTGTTATAAGGCTTGACTTCCAACTGAAACTTTTCCCACACTCCAAGCATGTATAGCATCCCTCTCCTGTGTGGACTGTCTGATGTGTAACAAGTGTTGATCTCTGCGTGAAACTTTTCCCACAGTCCAAGCACTTATGGGGTCTCTCTCCTGTGTGGATTCTCTGATGTGTGATAAGATTGGACTTCCAACCAAAAGAGTGCCCACATTCGAGGCATTTATAGGGTCTCTCTCCTCTGTGGATTCTCCGATGTTTAGTAAGGTTTGTGCTGTTACTGAAGCTTTTCCCACAAACCAAGCATTTATATGCTCTCTCTCTTGTGTGGACTCTCTGATGTCTAATAAGGTGTGATTTCTTCATGAAACTTTTCCCACAGTCCGAGCACTTATGGGGTCTCTCTCCGGTGTGGATTCTCTGATGTGTAACTAGGCCTGATTTCCATGTGAAACTTTTCCCACAGTCCAAGCACTTATGGGGTCTCTCTCCTGTGTGGATTCTCTGATGTCTAGTAAGATGTGATCGCCACATGAAACTTTTCCCACAGTCTGAGCACTTATGGGGTCCCTCTCCGGTGTGGATTGCCTGATGTGTAACAAGGACTGATCTCAATGTGAAACTTTTCCCACAGTCCAAGCACTTATGGGGTCTCTCTCCAGTGTGGATTCTCTGATGTTTTATAAGTCCTGACTTCCAACTGAAACTTTTCCCACACTCCAAGCATTTATAGCGTCCCTTTCCTGGGTGGACTGTCTGATGTGTAACTAGGCTTGATTTCCATGTGAAACTTTTCCCACAGTCCAAGCACTTATGGGGTCTCTCTCCTGCGTGGATTGCCTGATGTCTAGTAAGATGTGATCGCCACATGAAACTTTTCCCACAGTCCAAGCACTTATGGGGTCTCTCTCCGGTTTGGATTGCCTGATGTCTAACAAGGCCTGATCTCCGTGTGAAACTTTTCCCACAGTACAAGCACTTGTGGGGTCTCTCTCCTGTGTGGATTGCCTGATGTCTAATTAGTTCTGACTTCCCACTGAAACATTTCCCACACTCGAGGCATGGATAGGGATTCTCTCCCGTGTGGCTTCTCCCATGGTTATTAAGAAGTGAGCAGGTATTGAAGTTTTCCATACAGTCCAAGCATTGAAGAGGTTTCTCTCCAATATGGATTATCTGATGTTTCACAAGGTGTGATCTCAGAATGAATCTTTTCCCACATTCAAGACACTGGTAGGGTTTTTCTTCCTTGGGATTTGTGTGGTGAGCTGTGGAATCCTTGTCTCCTCCCTCAGTTTTAATAGATTCATCCACTTTCTTCCTTGGGTGGTTTCCCAACAGCCTCTCTGACCTGTGCCAATTTCCCCAGGATTCTCCCTCCTCCAAGCACTGGGAAAAATTCCCTTCAGCTCTTCCCACAAAGGTCCCCTGTGGTTCCACTTCCCCGGGAACTTCCTCATGGTGATTCCCTTCCTCGTTCTCACTCTCTTGCTCATCACCTGCTGGGAGAGAGACAATCAAGACAGGTTTCAGAGTAACAGCCCTGTTAGTCTGTATCCGTAAAAAGAAAAGGAGTACTTGTGGCACCTTAGAGACTAACCAATTTATTTGAGCATGAGCTTTCGTGAGCTACAGCTCACTTCATCGGATGCATAGCATATCGTGGAAACTGCAGAAGACATTATATACACAGAGACCATGAAACAAAACTTCCTCCCACCCCACTCTCCTGCTGGTAATAGCTTATCTAAAGTGATCATCAAGTTGGGCCATTTCCAGCACAAATCCAGGTTTTCTCACCCTCCGCCCCCCCCCCCCCCAAACTCACTCTCCTGCTGGTAATAGCCCATCCCTCTTTGAAACCTCTCTTTACAATGCGCATGATAATCAAGGTGGGCCATTTCCAGCACAAATCCAGGTTTTCTCACACCCCCCCCCAAAACACACACACAAACTCACTCTCCTGCTGGCAATAGCTCATCCACACTGACCACTCTCCTTACAATATGCACAGCAATCAAGGTGGGCCATTTCCAGCATAAATCCAAGTTTAACCAGAACGTCTTGGGGGGGGGGGGGGGTTTGTAGGAAAAAAACAAGGGGAAATAGGCTACCTTGCATAATGACTTAGCCACTCCCAGTCTCTATTCAAGCCCAAATTAATAGTATCCAATTTGCAAATGAATTCCAATTCAGCAGTTTCTCGCTGGAGTCTGGATTTGAAGTTTTTTTTGCTTTAAGATAGCGACCCTCATGTCTGTAATTGCGTGACCAGAGAGATTGAAGTGTTCTCCGACTGGTTTATGAATGTTATAATTCTTAACATCTGATTTGTGTCCATTTATTCTTTTACGTAGAGACTGTCCAGTTTGACCAATGTACATGGCAGAGGGGCATTGCTGGCACATGATGGCATATATCACATTGGTGGATGTGCAGGTGAACGAGCCTCTGATAGTGTGGCTGATGTTGTTAGGCCCTGTGATGGTGTCCCCTGAATAGATATGTGGGCACAGTTGGCAACGGGCTTTGTTGCAAGGATAGGTTCCTGGGTTAGTGGTTCTGTTGTGTGGTATGTGGTTGTTGGTGAGTATTCGCTTCAGGTTGGGGGGGCTGTCTGTAGGCAAGGACTGGCCTTTCTCCCAAGATTTGTGAGAGTGTTGGGTCATCCTTCAGGATAGGTTGTAGATCCTTAATAATGCGTTGGAGGGGTTTTAGTTGGGGGCTGAAGGTGACGGCTAGTCGCGTTCTGTTATTTTCTTTGTTGGGCCTGTCCTGTAGTAGGTGACTTCTGGGAACTCTTCTGGCTCTATCAATCTGTTTCTTCACTTCCGCAGGTGGGTATTGTAGTTGTAAGAATGCTTGATAGAGATCTTGTAGGTGTTTGTCTCTGTCTGAGGGGTTGGAGCAAATGCGGTTGTATCGCAGAGCTTGGCTGTAGACGATGGATCGTGTGGTGTGGTCAGGGTGAAAGCTGGAGGCATGTAGGTAGGAACAGCGGTCAGTAGGTTTCCAGTATAGGGTGGTGTTGATGTGACCATCGTTTATTAGCACTGTAGTGTCCAGGAAGTGGATCTCTTGTGTGGACTGAACCAGGCTGAGGTTGATGGTGGGATGGAAATTGTTGAAATCATGGTGGAATTCCTCAAGGGCTTCTTTTCCATGCGTCCAGATGATGAAGATGTCATCAATATAGCGCAAGTAGAGTAGGGGCGTTAGGGGACGAGAGCTGAGGAAGCGTTGTTCTAAATCAGCCATAAAAATGTTGGCATACTGTGGGGCCATGCGGGTACCCATAGCAGTGCCGCTGATCTGAAGGTATACATTGTCCCCAAATGTAAAATAGTTATGGGTAAGGACAAAGTCACAAAGTTCAGCCACCAGGTTAGCCGTGACATTATCAGGGATAGTGTTCTTGACGGCTTGTAGTCCATCTTTGTGTGGAATGTTGGTGTAGAGGGCTTCTACATCCATAGTGGCCAGGATGGTGTTATCAGGAAGATCACCGATGGATTGTAGTTTCCTCAGGAAGTCAGTGGTGTCTCGAAGGTAGCTGGGAGTGCTGGTAGCGTAGGGCCTGAGGAGTGAGTCTACATAGCCAGACAATCCTGCTGTCAGGGTGCCAGTGCCTGAGATGATGGGGCGCCCAGGATTTCCAGGTTTATGGATCTTGGGTAGTAGATAGAATATCCCAGGTCGGGGTTCCAGGGGTGTGTCTGTGCGGATTTGATCTTGTGCTTTTCCAGGAAGTTTCTTGAGCAAATGCTGTAGATGCTTTTGGTAACTCTCATTGGGATCAGGGGGTAATGGCTTGTAGAAAGTGGTGTTGGAGAGCTGCCGAGCAGCCTCTTGTTCATATTCCGACCTATTCATGATGACAACAGCACCTCCTTTGTCAGCCTTTTTGATTATGATGTCAGAGTTGTTTCTGAGGCTGTGGATGGCATTGTGTTCTGCACTGCTGAGGTTATGGGGCAAGTGATGCTGCTTTTCCACAATTTCAGCCCGTGCACGTCGGCGGAAGCACTCTATGTAGAAGTCCAGTCTGCGGTTTCGACCTTCAGGAGGAGTCCACCTAGAATCCTTCTTTTTGTAATGTTGGTAGGGAGGCCTCTGTGGATTAGTATGTTGTTCAGAGGTATTTTGGAAATATTCCTTGAGTCGGAGACGTCGAAAATAGGATTCTAGGTCACCACAGAACTGTATCATGTTCGTGGGGGTGGAGGGGCAGAAGGAGAGGCCCCGAGATAGGACAGCTGCTTCTGCTGGGCTGAGAGTATAGTTGGATAGGTTAACAATATTGCTGGGTGGGTTGAGGGAACCATTGCTGTGGCCCCTTGTACCCTGTAGTAGTTTAGAAAGTTTAGTGTCCTTTTTCTTTTGTAGAGAAGTAAAGTGTGCGTTGTAAATGGCTTGTCTAGTTTTAGTAAAATCCAGCCACGAGGAAGTTTGTGTGGAAGGTTGTTTTTTTATGAGAGTATCCATTTTTGAGAGCTCATTCTTAATCTTTCCCTGTTTGCTGTAGAGGATGTTGATCAGGAATTCAGAAACTGCTGAATTGGAATTCATTTGCAAATTGGATACTACTAATTTGGGCTTGAATAGAGACTGGGAGTGGCTAAGTCATTATGCAAGGTAGCCTATTTCCCCTTGTTTTTTTCCTACAAACCCCCCCCCCCCCCCCAAGACGTTCTGGTTAAACTTGGATTTATGCTGGAAATGGCCCACCTTGATTGCTGTGCACATTGTAAGGAGAGTGGTCAGTGTGGATGAGCTATTGCCAGCAGGAGAGTGAGTTTGTGTGTGTGTTTGGAGGGGGGGGGGGGGGGGCGGGGGGTGAGAAAACCTGGATTTGTGCTGGAAATGGCCCACCTTGATTATCAAGCGCATTGTAAAGAGAGGTTTCAAAGAGGGATGGGCTATTACCAGCAGGAGAGTGAGTTTGTGTGTGGGGGGGGGCGGAGGGTGAGAAAACCTGGATTTGTGCTGGAAATGGCCCAACTTGATGATCACTTTAGATAAGCTATTACCAGCAGGAGAGTGGGGTGGGAGGAAGTTTTGTTTCATGGTCTCTGTGTATATAATGTCTTCTGCAGTTTCCACGATATGCTATGCATCCGATGAAGTGAGCTGTAGCTCACGAAAGCTCATGCTCAAATAAATTGGTTAGTCTCTAAGGTGCCACAAGTACTCCTTTTCTTTTTACAATCAAGACAGGAGTCATTGTGCTGGGGAGAAAGAGGAATCTGCTAACACTCTGAAGGTTGAGTAATTGGATTCTGCCTCTACTTCCCCCCCAAACACTCGCGTAGAAGGAAAGTTGGGAAGGAAACTCCTGCAGCTAATAGGCTGGGTGGAAAGACATGAGCAATATCTGCTGACTACAGCCCTACTCCGGCTGAGATGAGGAACAACTGAGGGCTCTTACTCACACCACATTTCTGGGATTCTCAACTTTTTCCTTAATTCACCCGATGGTTTCTGTCAGTCCTCACCTGTGCGAGTGCCTCTTGGGATCTCTTTTTCCACCGAGGCCTGGAGATCCGGGACCCACGGCCCTTCCCCTCGTTCCAGCCGGGCGATCAGGTCAGGTTTGGGAAAGGGAAATCCTGCGCAGGGGGTGAAATCAGACCAGATCAGGTTGCATGGAGGATTGGGAGTGTGTCTGTCACAAAGGACAATCCGTGAGTGGAACCTGTCCCCGTGCTGTGTTGGGAGAATAAGGAATCCAAAGGGACAGGAACATGGTCACTGAGCCCCCTTGGGAGACGCAGATGTCTGGGGAGGTGGAGAGAATTTTTACACCCTCGCTGGGAGTTTGCAGGATTTGTGCACTCTAGGGCCCTTGCTGACGCACACACAGCTCTGAAGTTACCCCTGCAGAGCCCAGAGCCCTCCCCAGGGCTGGAGCTAGTCCCAAGGAGGGAGGTGAACAGGGATTCTGTGTGCAAATGAGAAACAATACACACAGGACAATACATGGCTTCTTGGCCTTGAAAGCTGGAATGGTGGGGAGGGTTTAGCATGTCCGTTTTGACACTGTGGTCCCATCGGAGGGGGTCTGGAGATGCAGGTCTCTCTCACACGGCAGCTATGGTCTATGGAACCCATTCCCCTCTCATCTAACTGATCAGGGAAGAACCTGACCAGAGTCAGAAATGCAGGCCCGAAACTTTCTAATAACCGAGGGGACAGGGATCCCTTACCCAGCGAGGTCACCGTCTCGTAATTCTCCTGCATGACGTCCCTGTAGAGGGCTCTCTGAGCGGGGTCCAGGAGAGCCCCCTGCCCCTGGGTGAAATACACAGCCACCTCCTCGAAGGTCACCGGCATCTGGAACAACAAGAGTCCCCCACTCAGCACCTGCTGCCCCAGCCACAATCCCACTGGTCACACGGGAAAGGAAGAAGAAAAAATGAACATCTCGGAAGCTCTGGGGGGCCTAGAAAATCAGAATCCCACCCCCACCCTGCTCGGAGCAGCCAGGACACTTCAGGGGGTGGGAGAAGGTGAGAGCTCCTTGTCCCCCCAGCACACGGAGCAGGGCATTTCTCATTTCACACACCCCTGCCAGCCACAGGCTGGTACAGGAAGCAGAGCTCCGAGCCGGGCACAGAGACAGGAATCCCGACAGCTTCCCTTCGTATTTCACAGCAGCCTCTGGCCAGTGGGGTCAGGCTCCAGCACTGGGAGTCTGGAAAATGTTCTCAGCCCGGCTGAGGGGGGTGTTACCCAGTGGTCAGGTGGAGTCAGTTCGCACCGGTTCACGTGAACCGGTTGTTAAATTTTGAAGCTGGTTTAGAACCGGTTGTTAAAGGGGTCTGGCCTGCCTGCTCTCTCGGCTGGGGAGGCTCCCGTGAGAATCCCTTTGTAATTTTTACTCACCTGGCGGCGCTCCGGGTCTTCGGTGGCACATTGGCAGCGGGTCCTTCACTCGCTCCAGGTCTTCGGCAGCACATCCTTCAGGACCTGCTGCCGAAGACCAAGAGCGAGTGAAGGAACCACTTCTTCAGCTTTTGGCAGCTCATCACTGGTGTTACCTGTTTCAGAAATGGGGAAATGTTTCCCCCCAGCCAATGGGCCAGCTCCGAAAATCAACAGGTTTATCACACCCTGTCTCCTCCCTGCCTCTCCCTCCACCCGCCCAGCAGCTCCCTGAAAAGCCCCTACCTCAGCTGGCTCCATCACAGCCACTTCCCTGCCCTGTCTCCTGGGTCGATCTGGAGCAAAATGTGGACGTGATTCCTCAGCCTGTCAGGGCGAGAGAAGCAATGGGAGGGGAGGGGGGTTTCAGAAGGGGCTTGAGTCCATGTGACACCCCCATTCCCCCCAGGCTCTCTCCCTGCACACAGACGCTCGGGACTCTGCCATGCTGGAAAGAAACCAAGTTTATTACAACACAGGCCAGGCCCGTCCCAGCAGGACTAAACCCACCGGGGCAGTTTTAAACTCTCCCCGTAACAGCATCTCTGCGCCAAACTCTAGAAAAAGAGCAGAATCAAAGGAGCCACTTCAAGGGATTGCCCTGCAACGTAGTGCGGTTGTCACCAACCAGTGGATCCTGGAGCCTCTGACAGTCGATCTCGATCACAGGCCGCTAAATGTCCAGCGATGCAACGGGGCTCAGACAGGCTCCCTGCCTGCCCTCGCCCCATGCCACTCCCGGAAGCAGCTGGCACGTCCCTGAGGCAGCGCAGCCCCTGGGGGTGGGGCACAGGGGGGTCTCAGCTCGCTGCTCCTGTCTGCAGGCATTGCCCACGCAACTCCCATTGGCCAGAAACGGGGAACTGCAACTGGATGCTGTGGGGGCGGTGCCTGCAGAGAGGGACAGGGCACGGAGCTATGTCTGCCCCCCCCCAGGCCACAGGGATGAGCCGGCCACTTCCAGGAGTGGCGTGGGGTCAGGGTAGGCAGGGAGCCTGCCTTAGCCCTCCAGCACTACTGCCTGAGGTAAGTGCCACCCGCCCCCCCGGAGCCTGCAACCTGTATCCCCTCCCAAACCCCAACCCCAGCGCAGAGTGCCCTCCCAGAGCCAGCACCCCAAACCCCCTCCTGTACCCTGAGCCCCCTCCCCCAGCCCTGAGCCCCCTCATGCACCCAAAGGCCCTCCGAGAGCCTGCACCCTGCACCCCCTCCTGTACCCCAACACTCTGCCCCAGCCCAGAGCCCCCTCCTGCACCCAAACTCCGGTCCAGAGCTTGCACCCCTCACACCCTTCTGCACCCCAACCTCCTGCCCCAGGCTCAGCCAAGAGCCCCCTCCATACCCCAAGCCCCTCAGGCATAGGCGCCGACTCCGTGGGTGCTCTGGGGCTGGAGCACCCACGGGGAAAATTGGTGCGTGCAGAGTACCCACCAGGAGCTCCCCACCCGAGCTCACCTCCCCCCTTCCCCCCTCCGCAATGAGCAAGCGGATGGGTCCTGCTTCTCCCAGGGTGGGGATTTGGGGAAGTGATCCAATAGGGGCAGGGAGGGGGTGGATTTGGGGCATGTACTTTGGGGAAGGAGTTGGAAGGGGGGCGGGGAATGGCGATGGGGAAGGGGTGGAGTTGAGGAGGGGCAGGGAGCAGGCAGGCACGAGCACCCACCGGCGCTGGGGGAAGTCGCCCTCAGCCCCAGCCCAGAGCCTGCACCCCCTCCAGCACCCCAACCCTCTGCCCCAGCCCAGTGAAAGTGAGTGAGGGTGCACGAGAGCATGTGATGGAGGGAGGGGGGATGGAGTGGGGCCAGGCCTCAGAGAAGGGGCAGGGTAGATCCAAATTCAAAAGTTGATCTTTTGCGTAAAAAGGTTGGAAACCACTAGTGTAGTGTAACCCCCTCTAGCCGCCCCCCCTCCCCCTCCGCCCCAGTAGTGGGGTGTTCAGCAGAGTCAGCAACTGGCTTTTCCTCTCTCAGCTCCTCCCCTTGTTCCCAGGAGAGTCAGTCTGCCCAGGAGGGTGCAGGGAATGGATCTGGGCAGGTCTGGGAGCTGGGAACCTGCCTCCCCCCTTCTTGCTCCTGCTGCCCCTGCCAGTCCCTCCACTCTCCCTTGGCTCTGATTAGGCAGATCAGTCCCTCCCACTGCTAACAGGGTTTGAACCTGGCTGTGTCCATGAGGGCAGCAGCTCTGGGACTCACACAGGGAGCCCCTCCCCATGCAGGCCAAATTCACTGGCTGGTCCCTGCAGCTGGATCCAGGCCAATTGCAGAACAAAGAACAGAAATTGCATCCTCAGAGTCCACAAAGTAGATGATTGTCATGATTTGTATTATTCCCTGGGCACCATCTGTGCGCTCAGCACAGTTCAGAATCTGCCAGTAAATACCATCCCTGAGCCAGTGTGTATAAAATGTGTAGCCCTGGATAAGATGACTCTGCTATATAAGTAGGAAGCGCATAGTTATTCAGCACACGTTAAGATCGATGAGTGGAGGGGATGTTTTACTGGATTAAGGACTAGATTTGACCCTCCAACTTCCTTTCAAGAGGAAGAGCTGCCCAGAGCTCCTGGGCCTGTTTATTTTCCTTTCCTGCCTGCCATGGCCTTGATACACCTCAGAAGTCTCATTTTTCCCCCCTCAGCTTTAAAATCTGGAATTTTCCTGGTGTTTGGTTTTAAATATTCTCCTGTGAGAACTGCAACTCAGTCACTGTACTGTCGTGTTGAAAAGCCTTCTGGAAAGTAACTAGCCTTTAACCAAAAGTGAAAGCAGCATTGCCAACTCTCATGATTTTCTCATGAGCCTCAGGAGAATGATTCTTTTCCTTAAAGCCCCAGCTCCTGGAGTCAGGTGGAGGTGTGATGATTTCAGCTTTCCTTCTTAAAGAAAAATGAAGTTTCTCGCCCTTGTGGCTGTGGAGAAAGCTTCACAATGAGACCCCAGTACACCCGAAAGGCTCAAAAAGCAGAAGGCAAATAAGCACCAAATCTATTATTTGTACGCAGTCTCATGATTTTAAAGCCAATCTCACAATTCTGAACATTTGGAGTTGGCAATACTGGGAAAGGGACTTAAAAGTGTCAGTTTCACTCCTATTTCGAGTCAGCTTCAACTTACTATTTGTAGTGGGGTAACACCCCTAGAGCATGTGCCGTATAAACTCACGGGGTCTTGCCCTAGGAGGATGGTTCCGAACGTTAAATGATCTATTCCAAACTTGGTGAACGGCAAAAAAAGTGATAGGAACAAATCCAGATTTTTCTACAATTGTTTCAATTGTTGTATTCAAGAGTTACTAAAAATTCCAAAACCTAACCGGTGTCCCTCACGTGACTTGACACAAGCTTTGAGAACATGTTTCTATTAGAGCTGAGTGGGTCTAATATTTATCTAATGCTCTTTTTTTAATGTCAGAATGAGATCTGGTGAGCCTGTCAGCAAAAAAACCCCAAGAGTTTTCAGGTGCCTAAGTAGCCCCTGGAATCACAGTTAAAATTGCCCCCCCCCCTCAAAATCGGAAAATCCCCCCCCCCCCCCGAGGGTTAGTCCACTGCCCACTCACTCCCCAAAGCTTGTTTGACCAGATCCAAGAAAAGAAATCTGGCAGGCTGCTGGGAGGGGCAGCCCCTCACCCTCTCCTACCCCATGGGGCGGGGGAGCTGCCTTGTGTCCCCCCCCCCCCCCCCGCCGCCTGCTCCCTGCCCCAGGCTCTCCCCTCCCCCAGCCAGTCTGCGCTTGCTCTCACAGTTTCCCTCCAGCCACCCCACATCCCCCCTCCCCCTGCATCGCCCCATCATCCCTGCCCCTCCCCCATCCCTTCCTGCCCCCCTGCATCCCCATCACCCGCCTCCCCGGCCCCCTTCTCCCGTCCTGCCCACAAGTCCCCCTGCATCTCTTTATCCTCTGCCCCCTGCAGCCCGGGGGTGACGGGGGGGGCGGGTCTCTCTCACCTTCCCTCCGAGCGGGGCCCCCCGGTGCAGGGGCCGGGCCGGGAAGGGGCCCTGGCCGGGCTGGGGGCTCTGCCCTGGGAGAGGCTCCCGGGGAGCAGCGGGCAGGGCCCGGCTGGAGCTTCCCCTCTCCCGGCTGCAGCCCGGGCTCCCGGCTCCCAGCACCAGCCGCCGGGGCTCGGGGATGTCGCCGGGAGCCTGGGAGCCAGAGTCCCCGCAGCGGCTGCGAGTCACTTCCTGCGGCCGGGCCTGAGCCCCGCGATCCTCCCACCGAGCCGCCCCCAGCTCCTGGGTCCTAGCGATCAACCCACCGCGCTGCAGCGTTTCTGGTCGTAGGCTACAAGCACGGCTGAAGAAAGGTGGCGTTGTGTGGACGGGCTGAGCCAGACTTGTAGGAGACACAAGGCAAAGGGAGAGAGAGGAGAGAGCAGAACTAAGGTGGGGAAGGAAAATGATGCGTGAGGGGAAGGGTGACAGCACAACCCCAAGTCACATCCCGGGAATAGTTCAGGCTTTAGCCGAAGCTTGTGGAATAGAGGATGTCGGCTGGTTCCCCCTCTCTGGTTAGCCCTGCTCAGGTCGTCTTTCAGCAGCAGGATGATGAGAGTCCAGTGGTGCCATGCTGGATCCCAGGAAACAGCAGGTGTGAGACACCCCAGGGTACAATCTGGACTGTTGAACTGCTTAGTTCTCCATCCCAGGGCTTCTTTCACACTGCTTCCCCCTGCGAACAACAAACCCCTCCCGGCTCTTCTCCCACACAGCCACCAGCCTTCAAAGTCACTCCCAGCTACACAGGACTGAGTGCCGCTAGCCAGCCACTCATGAAGTAAATTACACAGCAACATAAACCAGTTCACTAGTCCCGGCCTTGCACCCCAGAAATGTGAGTCTTGTACTGCCCCGTCTGTGCGCTGTGCTGTCCAAGCTCATTAATTCGTTTGTCCTCCCCACAAAGGATGCTGGTCAGACAACAGCCTTGTTATCTCAAGTGAAATTCCCCAAACACTTTGATGAAAACACACTGGTTTGGATAAAACAATAAAACAAGTTTACTAATGAGAGAAAGGTAGATTTTAAGTGGTCACAAGCGATAAAGGTGTAAAAGGTCCAATTTGGTTACAACAAAAATAAATGGTCAACATGCATTTTAAATCCTACATTTTATCAACCTAAGTAAGATGTGAAGCAAACAGCTTTTCCCACCCCACCCCATGTTGCAGGCAGTTCACAGTTCTTAGTACCCAGGCTGGATTTCCTTCCAGCCTTGGTCTGCCCTCCCCAGTCCAGTGCTCCTGTTGTCTTTCAAGGCATTTTGTTGCCTTCCAAAACATGGGGGAGGAGAGGTAAAAATGGAGGCCACTCTCCCTTGTTTTTATACCACTCTCATCTTGGAGGTTAACCCCCAGCTGGCGGGCAGGCGACAATCAGTCTGTGGCACACGTGAGCTTCCAACCATTCTTCAGGTGAAAAAACTGCAGTACCCACCTACTGAAGTGAAGAAACAGATTGACAGAGCCAGAAGAGTACCCAGAAGTCTCCTACTAGAGGACAGGCCCAACAAAGAAAGTAACAGAACACCACTAGCTGTCATCTTCAGCACCCAACTAAAACCTCTCCAGCACATCATCAAGGATCTACAACCTATCCTGAAGGACGACCCATCACTCTCACAGACCTTAGGAGACAGGCCAGTCCTCGCTAACAGACAGCTCCCCAACTTGAAGCAAATACTCAGCAGCAACCACACACCACACAACAAAAACACTCACCCAGGAACCTATCCTTGCAACAAAGCCCGTTGCCAACTCTGTCCACATACCTATTCAAGGGACACCATCATAGCACCTAATCACATCAGACACACCATCAGGGGCTTGTTTACCTGCACATCTACCAATGTGATATATGCCATCATGTGCCAGCAATGCCCCTCTGCCATGTACATTGGCCAAACCGGACAGTCTCTATGCAAAAGAATAAATGGACACAAATCAGATGTCAAGAATTATAACATTCAAAAACCAGTCGGAGAACACTTCAATCTCCCTGGACACTCAATTACAGACCTAAAAGTCACAATTTTTCCACAAAAAACTTCAAAACCAGAATCCAATG
Organism: Chelonia mydas; assembly: GCF_015237465.2. NCBI lineage: Eukaryota > Metazoa > Chordata > Testudines > Cheloniidae > Chelonia > Chelonia mydas. The sequence goes on along the minus strand of NC_051254.2, from coordinate 37,044,905 downwards.
AGAAACTGCAGAACTGGAATTCATTTGCAAACTGGACACCATTAAATTAGGCTTGAATAAAGACTGAGAGTGGACGAGTCATTAGGCAAACGAAAAACTATTTCCCCATGCTAATTTTTCCCCTACTTTTACTCACACCTTCTTGTCAACTGTTGGAAAGGGGCCATCCAGATTAGCAGTACAAAAGCTTTTTTTCTCCTGCTGATAATAGCCCACCTTAATCGATTAGTCTCGTTAGAGTTGATATGGCAACACCCATTTTTTTCATGTTCTCTGTATATCTGTAATACCCTGAAATTTAAACTATGGGGAATCAAACTCATTTGTGATTTTAATACAGAACTTCTTTAATATGATCCAACCTGCTGCGGGTGTGATTAGAGAGTTATAGACCTTTTCACTTTCAGGGTGATGACAGGAGAAAATACCGATGAGCTCAAGTGAGAATCAACCAAGAGCAAACAGGCCACAGCTTGTTACCAGCACACAAGCTGCACCTGGTCATCACCCAGGGCGTGACCATAATTCTGCTTCTCCCTGGGGAGGGGAGTTAGGAACTTAGATGTTCAGCAGGACACAACAACAATGGGGAATAGGCCGGCATGTCCCTCTGATGAGAGCTGGGGTTTTACTCTGACATGTCACTGGCTAGCCTGTGCTCTGTCTCTTGTGCTGGCTGTAGCCACGTAAATCAGGAATTCCTCAGCTGCGTGCCGTAGAGCGCTGACTCTTTAGCTTGGTTCCCGTGTGTATGAAATGTTTTCAAAGCTGGGTAAAGACATAGGAAATATTTTGCATTTCTCCTGCTCATCAGCAATAACTGTGGTGGTCATGGAGGTGTAAAGGGCGAAACCTGCTCCAAGAGACGGTCTCTGAGGATTTGTCTGCACTAGGATGTAGGTTCTCTTTCTCTTATTGTAAACTCATACTGTAGATCAGGGACAATTTTTTTTTTTTTTGTCAGGGTCCTAATTTCTTGGTCAAGGTATATTCAAGATCCAGATTCCAGAGAAAACAATACAACAATAATAACAAAAATGATAATAAAAGATTTTGCAGTCTGTTCAAAAGTATCTGGAGATCCAGATTTGTCCCATGGCCCGCCTATTGACCAACCCTGGTGTAGACAATGCAAGTGGTAGTTTCACCTCAGTGTAATTGGTAGAGAGGAACACTGTGGGGTGGGGTGCATCTCGATCAGGTACAACAAGGTGAAGCTGTGACTTACCTTATCTCCAGCAGGCTTGTACAAGATCTGTTTCTCATATTTGGGGACCCTTAGTTAGAAAAAACCTCTTTTCTCTCAGCATGCACATGGCCTCAAAGGTGGGATCTAAAGGGAAAAAGCTGGAGACACAGGGCTGTGTGACTTTATTTTGGGGGTGATCCCAGTTCAAAGGGCAAGGACGCAGCATCTGGCTGCCAAGGAGCACAAACCTGGGGAAGCTAAATCACAGAGAATAGCCATTTCCAGCTACAACAATGGAGCTAATCACTTAATCACACTGTGATTCCAGGGCAGAAACAATGGCCAGAATCTCACTGGATGTCACTTAGCAAAGCTGTGTTGACTTTGCTGGATCTAGGCTGATTTACACCAGCTGGGAACATGGCCCCATGCTTATGTATTTCTCTTACATGTCGGAAGTTGAAAACCTGCTTTAAGCGCCTGGCTTTAATCAAGGAGACACTCCCGATACGTACAGAATCATGTCTCTGTCTGTTTTGTGTATTTAGACAAGAAGCTCTGTCCCTTAGGCGCTGTCTCTCATGCTCTGTATATAGAGTACCATGCTGAGCACAATAGAGCTTCGGTCTTGGGTGCAGCTTCTAGCTGCTACCGTATTAAAAATAATCTTGGTATCCATAGAAACACTTACTTTGCAAAAAGAAAAGGAGGACTTGTGGCACCTTAGAGACTAACCAATTTATTTAAGCATAAGCTTTCGTGAGCTACAGCTCACTTCATCGGATGCTGTAGCTCACGAAAGCTTATGCTCAAATAAATTGGTTAGTCTCTAAGGTGCCGCAAGTACTCCTTTTCTTTTTGCCAATACAGACTAACGCGGCTGCTACTCTGAAACGTACTTTGCAGTCAGAGAAGAAGGAAACTGGGGAAAGTTGTGGTGTGAGGAACAGGCCGAATATCAATAGAGAGAAACCCCCAAGCCGAGCAAACTAAATTCCCAATCCTGCAAAATCTTACACGTTTCATTGTACTACTGCACTGCTAAGGGCCCCATTGATTTCAAGAAGAAAAGGAGTACTTGGGGCACCTTAGAGACTAACCAATTTATTTCCATGTGTCTGAGATAGAACGAGGCAGATGGTAGGGCTGCTCCGGGCACTGCTTCTGCTCCGGACCAGGAGCAAGGTAGAGTGAAGATTCCATCTTCTTCCTCTGCATCCCCCACTCCTGAGTCAGGGCTTCCTGCCGGAGATCGGCAGGATCGGAGGCATTAGAAGGGCCACAAAACGTATGGGGCATGCCTCGACTTTTTGAGGGGGAGAAAAGTTTCCTCATCCATGAGTGAGTCTTCAATGTTCCTCCTGTGGTTGTCCCTCTCACAACCGGTGGCCAGGGACCATTTAGGGGAAACTAGTGACTTTCACAAGGGTGCAAAATGTCCTGCATGGAGCTGCACAAACTTTAGCAGCTATGGGAACAGGTTACTGCCATGGCCTGGGCGGGCAAGAGATAGGAAGTGGCACCTGCAGGCCCTGCTCCATAATTGCGTAAAGGTCCAAGATCTTTGCATTATTGTGAGAACTCCTGCAGCAGGAGTCAAAATCCACTTCCTTTTCATAAATATGCACGGGTGGGCAGTGCCGTGCTAGTCACACTACACTGGGAGTAGGCAGGAGGAGATCAAAAAACAGGTGGACTTAAAAAGAAATCGTGATTTCGTCTTTTGTAAGAATGGCGTGATTTTTCAGCCAATATCACGATTTTGGGGGGTCTGACTCATGATTTTTGAAGCGTTGGGGTGACAATACCACTCTCTATGTGTGAGTATTGTTCCTGCTAACACACTTAAAGGTCCATGGTCTGGTTTTCCTCTCACAACAACTTCACACTGGTGTAGACAGTTCATAGGGTTCCAGTGGGATTACTTCTGGTTTACACCAGGGTGAGGGAGAAGATAATGACCCCGGAAACCCAGTCGAACTCTTCCTCATTTGTACTGGGGTCAGGGAGAGGGGCACCAGATTGCAGAGAGTTTTATCTCTATGGGAAGTTAGACAGAGTCTACAACAAGGCAGGCGTGAGGTTGGCTGGGTGACCTCACTGAGCATTCCCATCCCAGACCATATCTGCATTGCTTTCACTTTTAACTTCCACTCTGAATCTGGTGGGTATTTAATGCAAAACGAAGGAGACTGGCAGTGGGAGAAACTAAATGCTACTTTATTATTCCAAAGGACAAACAAAGACAGACTCCATTCCCCACCCCCAGCCCAGCTCGGGGTGTACTTTTCGGTTCCATCCCAGCACAGTGCCACGCCCAACTCTCAAAAGAACCAAAAACAGAGCCACACGTATGAATGATAGAAAAGTGGTGAGAAGCCACGAGAGACACTGGGACCCCATCACAAAAGGAAACACTCTGAGAGCAGGGAATCCAAAGATCTCAGGAAGGAGGGATGAGTGTGGGGTGAGTGGGGTAGAGACAGTTTCTCTCGTCCCCACACAGGACACCGCGGCAGATGGGGAGGGGGTGACCAGCAGGGCTCTAGGGCTCCTCATCTCCCTCTGGCCTCAATGCTAGGGGTTGGCCTGGATTCAAGGCTGCCCAGGTCTCTTGACATCCCTGGCTCCCTTCTTGCCTGTGCCCAAACTCGGCACCTCAGCAATAGGGGGACGCTGCCCCCTCCCCCAATCATTTTTGGGGTGTCGTTCATGGTCCTTTAGATTGCAGGGGAAGCTTCACACAACACTCATAGGTCAGGTCTAGTGTCTCTCTGACTCTGGTGCAGCGAGTTCACAGTTCTCAGCCTCAGCCGTCTGGCTCTGAAGAGCAAACCCAGCCATTTCCCAGCTCTGTTCTCCTCACCTCCCACTCTCTTCTCCTCCTGACGCTGCGGCTTGGTCTGCACTCGCAACCTACGTCACTTGTGAAACTCCACACCCCCAAGCGACGCAGCTGTACCAACCTAACTTCTGGTGTAGACAGCACTATGGCAACAGGAGGACTTCTCCCATCGACGTAGCTGCCGCCTCTTGGGGAGGTGGGTGATCTACGCCGATGGTTGGTCCACGTAGCGTCCCCCTCCAAGCGCAAAAGCTGCATCAGTGCAACTCCGCCGCAGCAGCCTCTGCAGGGTGGTTGGGCCCTAAGTCACGTCACTGCAGGGCTCAGGCCGTGATTTCATTCCCCCTTTCCATCTCTGCCTCTCGGACGTGACGCGAGCTGGCACCCGCAGTGTATGTGCTGAGACACACAGACCTTTGCCATTCTTCAAATAAAACAAAGTTCACATCACAAAGGGTAGAATACGGTGAAAATAAAATACAAAAGGACTATTCTGGCATTCATTAAGTCCTCCATAAATCTGAGCTACATCTAAACTAAGCTAATATCAAAGTCTGTGACCAAACAGCCTTCTGGACTAGAGAAAAACCCACACTCCAGGGTGGGCTATAAAACACTTTTACATTCAGAAAGTGAAATCTCAGAGAATCTGAAGACTCAAAATCAGGAAAATAAATGTAGCCATTTTCTTCTGAACTGGCTAACCCGGCTTCACCTCTTGCCTAATAATTCGGTTGTATGAGTTACAAAAGTTTTAGCAAAAAGAAAAGGAGGACTTGTGGCACCTTAGAGACTAACAAATTTATTAGAGCATAAGCTTTCGTGAGCTACAGTGCCACAAGTCCTCCTTTTCTTTTTGCGGATACAGACTAACATGGCTGCTACTCTGAAAAGTTTTAACATCATCATAAGAAATAAAAACAAAAACAAAAAAAACCTTCCCATCTACAAATGATCTAGACGAGCACAGAAAACTCTGGAAGCAATTTCAGCAATACATAGAAACAGATCAGAAAGGTAAACTGTGCTTTGAGGTTCTTTGGGATTCCTCCCTTCCCCTCCCTCGCAGGTCTGTGACACTTTCTTCTCCAGCCCTCCAAAGTCTCATGGAGGATCACAGAAATCAAAGCTGATTCTTAAGCATCTAGAGCCAGGGACACGGTGGTAAGTGACACCTTAGGAGGCAGAGGGGTAGAACAGGGACAGGATAAGACTCTCCATCGCTTGGACAGAGGCTGCTGTGTGGAGGGTGATGGTGATACAGGAAGGAGGGGATACCTCGAACTCACCCTATTGCCCTGAAATAGCACAGAAGCTAAAACACCACATTTTACTATCCCTGCTCCCACTTTTTTAGCATCTGTTTAGTTCTGCCCCCTAAGGGAGAAAATATACACACACTCAATGCTTTTCCGCACAGCCTGGAGTAATGTGAGACTGGCTGGGAATGAGACAATCCGGCCCCAAAGGGGGAACTCAAGGACTAACGATCACTCTGCTCATGGCGAGGATCAGAATAGATAATATACTTCAGGGTCAGTGTGACTAGAAAGAGTGTTGGAGCGTCAGGGGAGACGAGCTGGCTAATCCCAACCATTTTCCTACCATAGACAGATGTTCAGAGGCTGATGCTGCGGAGTCAGAGGTGGGAACTCCAGGCCTCCCACAAAGGGCCCTGTGGGAATCAGCCCCTCCCAGTGGTGCTGGTTGAATGCAGAGGGGGAAGGGAGAAGGGGCAGAGGGGGTGAGTGATTAGAGGCAGCATCTCTCGACCCCTGTGCTCTCCCTCGCCTCTTATCCCATGATCCCTAAACACTCGATAGCCCCAGCACCCAGTTCCTCCTGCTTCCCAGCTCCCCCAGCCCCAACCATTCAATCCTCAGTGTCCTCCCCACAACCCGTCAGCCTGGTCCCTCAATATTTGATCCCCCAGAGCCCAGCGCCCTGGGGGATTCAGGGAGCGGAGGAATAACCAGCTCCAGGGACGCTCCAGGTAAGTGGGGGAGCCCAGCCCAGGGGCTGCTGGAAGATGGGGGATGGAGACGGGTGTCAAGAGTGAAAGTGGGGCCTGGCCCAAGTGTCCTTCTCCTCATCTCCATGGCAGGGGGATCCCGGCTGGGAGGGGAAGGGAGACGGGGGAACTTCAGCCAGGCAGAGGGAGCAGCTGGAGGAGTTTCTCTCTCTCCCTTCTCCCCTCTGGCCCATCAGCTCAGCAGCCAGGGCTGTAGCAGGGAGGAGGGGCTGATCGGGGCTTCTCCCTCTCTGCCTGGGGTTTGCTTAGACCAAGCAGAACCAGAGGGTCACTGACTAGCTGCTGCTGGATCTTCACTCCAGTGATGGGCAGCTGGGTCCTTGGGAGCCAAATGCCCCTGATGTGTGTGGGAATGAGGAAATTGATTACTATGGCTTAGTCAGAGCCCTGAGAAAATTTCCGTGCTGTGTGGAGGAGTCTCTCACGTCCAACTTTGTCTTAGCTCCACTTGGAGCATTTTCCACACTGAGAACATCTCAGAGGTTACTTCCCTATGTAGATTTGCGGGTGCCTGATACTCCAGGAGCACCAAATGAAACTTCCCCCACATTCAAGCTTTCTCTGTTGTATGGATCACTGATGTGTGAGCTCCGATTGAATCTCAAACTTTAGTGGATTCTCTGATGTTTAATGAGGTGTGATCGCTGAATGAAGCTTTCTCCACAGGCAAGGCATTTATGAAGTTTAGATCCTGTGTGGATTCTCCCATGTTTAATGAGGTTTGATCTCAGTGTGAAACTCTTCCCACAGTCCAAGCACTTATGGGGTCTTTCTCCCGTGTGGGTTACCTGATGTGTTATCAGGCATGATCTTTGTGTGAAACTTTTCTCACACTCCAAGCACTTATGGGGTCTCTCTCCTGTGTGAATTCTCTGATGTAAAACAAGGGCTGATCTGTTTGTGAAACTTTTCCCACAGTCCAAGCACTTATGGGGTCTTTCTCCTGTGTGGATCCTCTGATGTATTATAAGGGCAGACTTCCACCTGAAACTTTTCCCACAGTCCAAGCACTTATAAGGTCTTTCTCCTGTGTGGATCCTCTGATGTATTATAAGGGTAGAGTTCCACATGAAACATTTCCCACAGTTGAGGCATTTCTGAAGTTTGTCACCGGTGTGAATTCTGTGATGTGCAACGAGATGAGAACTCGCAATGAAACTTTTCCCACACTCGAGGCATTTATAGGGTCTTTCTCCCGTATGGGTTCTCTGATGTTGAGTGAGTTGTGAGCTGCAGCTAAAGCTTTTCCCACAGTCCAAGCACTTATGGGGTCTCTCTCCTGTGTGGATTGCTTGGTGCTTAGTAAGGTTTGATCTCTGTATGAAATTTTTCCCACAGTCCAAGCACTTATGGAGTTTCTCTCCTGTGTGGATTCTCTGATGTGTTATAAGGCTTGACTTCCAACTGAAACTTTTCCCACACTCCAAGCATATATAGCGTCCCTCTCCTGTGTGGACTGTCTGATGTGTAACGAGTGCTGATCTCTGTGTGAAACTTTTCCCACAGTCCAAGCACTTATGGGGTCTCTCTACTGTGTGGACTGTCTGATGTCTAATAAGGTGTGCTTTCTGTATGAAACTTTTCCCACAGTCCGAGCACTTATGGGGTCTCTCTCCTGTGTGGATTGCCTGGTGTGTAACAAGGCCTGATCTCCATGTGAAACTTTTCCCACAGTCCAAGCACTTATGGGGTCTCTCTCCGGTGTGGACTGCCTGATGTGTAACAAGGGCTGATCTCAATGTGAAACTTTTCTCACAGTTCAAGCACTTATGGGGTCTCTCTCCTGTGTGGATTGCCTGGTGTGTAACAAGGCCTGATCTCCATGTGAAACTTTTCCCACAGTCCAAGCACTCATGGGGTCTCTCTCCGGTGTGGACTGCCTGATGTGTAACAAGGGCTGATCTCAATGTGAAACTTTTCTCACAGTTCAAGCACTTATGGGGTCTCTCTCCAGTGTGGATTGCCTGATGCTTAGTAAGGTTTGATCTCTGTATGAAATTTTTCCCACAGTCCAAGCACTTATGGGGTTTCTCCCCTGTGTGGATTCTCTGATGTGTTATAAGGCCTGACTTCCAACTGAAACTTTTCCCACACTCCAAGCATTTATAGCGTCCCTTTCCTGGGTGCACTGTCTGATGTGTAACAAGTGCTGATCGCTGTGTGAAACTTTTCCCACAGTCCAAGCACTTATGGGGTCTCTCTCCTGTGTGGATTCTCTGATGTGTGATAAGATTGGACTTCCAACCAAAAGAGTTCCCACAATCGAGGCATTTATAGGGTCTCTCTCCTCTGTGGATTCTCCGATGGTTAGTAAGATTTGTGCTGTCACTGAAGCTTTTCCCACACACCAAGCATTTATATGCTCTCTCTCTTGTGTGGACTCTCTGATGTCTAATAAGATGTGATCTCCACATGAAACTTTTCCCACAGTCCAAGCACTTGTGGGGTCTCTCTCCTGTGTGGACTGTCTGATGTCTAATTAGTTCAGACTTCCCACTGAAACATTTCCCGCACTCGAGGCATGGATAGGGATTCTCTCCCGTGTGGCTTCTCCCATGGTTATTAAGAAGTGAGCAGGTACTGAAGCTTTCCATAATGTCCAAGCATTGAAGAGGTTTCTCTCCAATATGGATTATCTGATGTTTCACAAGGTGTGATTTCAGAATGAATCTTTTCCCACATTCAAGGCACTGGTAGGGTTTTTCTTCCTTGGGATTTGTGTGGTGAGCTGTGGAATCCTTGTCTCCTCCCCCACTTTTAATAGATTCATCCACTTTCTTCCTTGGGTGGTTTCCCAACAACCTCTCTGACCTGTGCCAATTTCCCCAGGCTTCTCCCTCCTCCAAGCATTGGGAAAAGTTCCCTTCAACTCTTCCCACAAAGGTTCCCTGTGGTTCCACTTCCCCAGGAACTTCCTCATGGTGATTCCCTTCCTCGCTCTCACTCCCTTGCTCATCACCTGCTGGGAGAGAGACAATCAAGACAGGAGTCATTGTGCTAGGGAGAAAGAGGAATCTGCTAACACTGTGAAGGTTGAGTAATTGGATTCTGCCTCTACTTCTCACCTAAACACTCATGCAGAAGGAAAGTTGGGAAGGAAACTCCTGCAGCTAACAGGCTGGGTGGAAAGACATGAGCAATATCTGCTGACTACGGCCCTACTCCGGCTGAGATGAGGAACAACTGAGGGCTCTTACTCACACCACATTTCTGGGATTCTCAACTTTTTCCTTAATTCGCCCGATGGTTTCTGTCAGTCCTCACCTGTGCAAGTGCCTCTTGGGATCTCTTTTTCCACCCAGGCCTGAAGATCCGGGACCCATGGCCCTTCGCCTCGTTCCAGCCGGGCGATCAGGTCAGGTTTGGGAAAGGGAAATCCTGTGCAGGGGGTGAAATCAGACCAGATCAGGTTGCATGGAGGATTGGGAGTGTGTCTGTCACAAAGGACAATCCATGAGTGGAACCTGTCCCCCTGCTGTGCTGGGAGAATAAGGAATCCAAAGGGACAGGAACATGGTCACTGAGCCCCCTTGGGAGACGCAGATGTCTGGGGAGGTGGAGAGAATTTTTACACCCTCGCTAGGAGGTTGCAGGATCTGTGCACTCTGGGGCCCTTGCTGATGCACACACAGCTCTGGAGTTACCCCTGCAGAGCCCAGAGCCCTCCCCAGGGCTGGAGCTAGTCCCAAGGAGGGAGGTGAACAGGGATTCTGTGTTCAAATGAGAAACAATACACACAGGACAATACATGGCTTCTTGGCCTTGAAAGCTGGAATGGTGAGGAGGGTTTAGCATGTCCGTTTTGACACTCTGGTCCCATTGAAGGGGGTTTAGAGATGCAGGTCTCTCTCACTTGGCAGCTATGGACTATGGAACCCATTCCCCTCTCATCTAACTGACCAGGGAAGAACCTGAACAGAGTCAGAAATGCAGGCCAGAAACTTTCTAATAACCAAGGGGACAGGAATCCCTTACCCAGCGAGGTCACCGTCTCATAGTTCTCCTGCATGACGTCCCTGTAGAGGGCTCTCTGAGCGGGGTCCAGCAGAGTCCCCTGCCCCTGGGTGAAATACACAGCCACCTCCTCGAAGGTCACCGGCATCTGGAACAACAAGAGTCCCCCCTCAGCGCCTGCTGCTCCAGCCACAACCCCACTGGTCACACAGGGAAGGAAGAAGAAAAAATGAACATCTCGGAAGCTCTGGGGGGCCTAGAAAATCAGAATCCCACCCCCAACCCTGCTCGGAGCAGCCAGGACACTTCAGGGGGTGGGAGAAGGTGAGACCTCCTTGTCCCCCCAGAAGACGGAGCAGGGCATTTCTTATATCACACAAGCCTGCCAGCCACAGGCTAATACAGGAAGCAGAGCTCCGAGCCGGGCACAGGGACAGGAATCCCGACAGCTTCCCTTCGTATTTCACAGCAGCCTCTGCCCAGTGGGGTCAGGTTCCTGCACTGGGAGTCTGGAAAATGTTCTCAGCCCTGCTGAGGGGGGTGTTATCCAGTGGTGAGCTGGAGTCAGTTCGCACCGGTTCATGCGAACCGGTTGTTAAATTTTGAAGCCGGTTTAGAACCAGTTGTTAAAGGGGTCTGGCCTGCCTGATCTCTCGGCTGGGGAGGCTCCCGTGAGAATCCCTTTGTAATTTTTACTCACCTGGCGGCGCTCCGGGTCTTCGGTGGCACATTGGCGGCGGGTCCTTCACTCGCTCCAGGTCTTCGGTGGCACTTCGGCAGCACGTCCTTCAGTGCCGCCAAAGACCCGGAGCGACTGAAGGACCTGCCGCCGAAGTCTGCCGAAGACCCGGAGCAAGTAAAGGAACCAGTTCTTCAGCTTTTGGCAGCTCATCACTGGTCTTACCTGTTTCAGAAATGGGGGAATATTTCCTCCCAGCCAATGGGCCAGCTCAGAAAATCAACAGGTTTATCACACCCTGTCTCCTCCCTCCCTCTCCCTCCACCAGCCCAGCAGCTCCCTGAAAATCCCCTACCTGAGCTGGCTCCATCACAGCCATTTCCCTGCCCTGTCTCCTGGGTCGATCTGGAGCAAAATGTGGACGTGATTCCTCAGCCTGTCAGGGCGAGAGAGGCAATGGGAGGGGAGGGGGGTTTCAGAAGGTGCTTGAATCCATGTGACACCCCCATTCCCCCCAGGCTCTCTCCCTGCACACAGACGCTCTGGACTCTGCCATGCTGGAAAGAAACCAAGTTTATTACAACCCAGCCGAGGCCCGTCCCAGCAGGACTAAACCCACCGGGGCAGTTTTAAACTGTCCCCGTAACAGCATCTCAGCGCCAAACTCTAGAAAAAGAGCAGAATCAAAGGAGCCACTTCAAGGGATTGCCCTGCAACGTAGTGCGGTTGTCACCAACCAGTGGATCCTGGAGCCTCTGACAGTCGATCTCGATCACAGGCCGCTAAATGTCCAGCGATGCAACGGGGCTCAGACAGGCTCCCTGCCTGCCCTCGCCCCATGCCACTCCCGGAAGCAGCTGGCACGTCCCTGAGGCAGCGCAGCCCCTGGGGGTGGGGCACAGGGGGGTCTCAGCTCGCTGCTCCTGTCTGCAGGCATTGCCCACGCAACTCCCATTGGCCAGAAACGGGGAACTGCAACTGGATGCTGTGGGGGCGGTGCCTGCAGAGAGGGACAGGGAGCGGAGCTATGTCTGCCCCCCCCCAGGCCACAGGGACGAGCCGGCCACTTCCAGGAGTGGCGTGGGGTCAGGGTAGGCAGGGAGCCTGCCTTAGCCCTGCAGCACTACTGCCTGAGGTAAGTGCCACCCGCCCCCCCGGAGCCTGCAACCTGTGTCCCCTCCCAAACCCCAACCCCAGCGCAGAGTGCCCTCCCAGAGCCAGCACCCCAAACCCCCTCCTGTACCCTGAGCCCCCTCCCCCAGCCCTGAGCCCCCTCATGCACCCAAAGGCCCTCCGAGAGCCTGCACCCTGCATCCCCTCCTGTACCCCAACACTCTGCCCCAGCCCAGAGCCCCCTCCTGCACCCAAACTCCAGTCCAGAGCTTGCACCCCTCACACACTTCTGCACCCCAACCTCCTGCCCCAGGCTCAGCCAAGAGCCCCCTCCATACCCCAAGCCCCTCAGGCATAGGCGCCGACTCCGTGGGTGCTCTGGGGCTGGAGCACCCACGGGGAAAATTGGTGCATGCAGAGCACCCACCAGGAGCTCCCCACCCGAGCTCACCTCCCCCTCCTCCCCCCCCCGCAATGAGCAAGCGGATGGGTCCTGCTTCTCCCAGGGTGGGGATTTGGGGAAGTGATCCAATAGGGGCAGGGAGGGGGTGGATTTGGGGCATGTACTTTGGGGAAGGGGTTGGAAGGGGGGCGGGGAATGGGGATGGGGAAGGGGTGGAGTTGGGGAGGAGCAGGGAGCAAGCGGGCACGAGCACCCACCGGCGCTGGGGGAAGTCGCCCTCAGCCCCAGCCCAAAGCCTGCACCCCCTCCAGCACCCCAACCCTCTGCCCCAGCCCAGTGAAAGTGAGTGAGGGTGCAGGAGAGCATGTGATGGAGGGAGGGGGGATGGAGTGGGGCAGGGCCTCACAGAAGGGGCAGGGTAGATCCAAATTCAAAAGTTGATCTTTTGTGTAAAAAGGTTGGAAACCATTAGTGTAGTGTAACCCTCTCTAGCCGCCACCCCTTCCCCCCGCCCCAGTAGTGGGGTGTTCAGCAGAGTCAGCAACTGGCTTTTCCTCTCTCAGCTCCTCCCCTTGTTCCCAGGAGAGTCAGTCTGCCCAGGAGGGTGCAGGGAATGGATCTGAGCAGGTCTGGGAGCTGGGAACCTGCCTCCCCGCTTCTTGCTCCTGCTGCCCCTGCCAGTCCCTCCACTCTCCCTTTTTATTATTTTCCCTCTCCCTTGGCTCTCATTAGGCAGATCAGTCCCTCCCACTGCTAACAGGGTTCGAACCTGGCTGTGTCCATGAGGGCAGCAGCTCTGGGACTGACAGACACAGGGAGCCCCTCCCCATGCAGGCCAAATTCACTGGCTGGTCCCTGAAAGGAGCCCTTTGGGAAGAGTCACTTTTCTGCCCGGCCCCCAGCCCTTCCCCACATCTCATCATCTGCAGGCTCCAACTCAGAAGCTGGGGTCAGCAGAGCCCCAGGGGCTGGTTCCAGCCACTGGAGAAAGTCCGCACCCTGGCTGGGCACAGAGGGGCTTTAACAAAGGTCTCTTCTCTGCTGGGTAAGAAGCAGCTTCTCAGTCTGAGCTCCCAGGTCTAAATGCAGGAGGCAGCTTCTGATCCGGGGAGCTGCACTCCAGGGCTATAATAACATGAGCAGGGAGACACACACTAGCCTCCTCTTCTCCCTTAGCCAGAACTGGAGCCCTCTGGTGGCATCACCTGATGAATGAGCTGCCCTGGTCTCCCTCTGCAGCTCCCAGGGACAGGCAGGTGGAGGCTGATCCCATTGGTCCATCCGCACTCAGCCCCTGCCATACCCAGCAGTGACTCCGGTCTGACACCGGGTGTGGCTGAGATCTGAATCCTGTACAGAAATCAGCCCAGGGCCTTGGGCAGCCTGGGCAACCCTGAACAGTCAGGAAATGTTCTGTCTGTGGGGGGGCGGAGGGTGAGAAAACCTGGATTTGTGCTGGAAATGGCCCATCTTGATGATCACTTTAGATAAGCTATTACCAGCAGGAGAGTGGGGTGGGAGGAGGTATTGTTTCATGGTGTCTGTGTATATAATAATGATATTCTGCAATTTCTACAGTATGCATCCGATGAAGTGAGCTGTAGCTCACGAAAGCTTATGCTCAAATAAATTGGTTAGTCTCTAAGGTGCCACAAGTACTCCTTTTCTTTTTGCGAATACAGACTAACACGGCTGTTACTCTGAAACCAGTCAGGAAATAGACCCCCAAAGGTCATGAGTTTGTCTTTTATTAAAAATCAAATAAGAAGGTGGGAGCAGGGTGTGGGTATGCGGAAAAGGAGGGGGTGGCCTGTGCATATTTGCCTTGGAGCTTCTGAGCCGTGAGGGCAGGGGGGCCAATTGCAGGACCCAGCCCACCCCCCAAGGAGTTTCGTGCAGGCACTGTGGTCCCAGGTGGAGCTCTTAGTCAGTGCGGAATGTGAGTCCTGCAGAGAGTCAGTATTGTGTTGACAAACAGAGGCAGAGTGATTAACATAAGAAAGTGCTGGTAATTGCCTGTAAAACAGAAATCCCTTTTCAGGAAGAGGGGTGGGGAGGGGAATGGGGGGAGAGTGTTTTAAGAAAGAATGTGGAGGACTCAGAAGAAATACAGCCAAGCTCTCTGTGCCAATGTTTACTCCTGGGGTCATTTTGCTCCAAAAAATTAAAAAGTCTGCACCAAAAAAAAAAAAAGTCTGCAAATAATATTGTAAAATTCTGCAAATGTTATTTGTCAAAATAACAAGACATAATTACGCCACGGGGCCCCCCCCTTGCCCAGATACCTGCATCCCCACACCCCCAAAGCCCAGCCACAGGGCCCCGCCTTGCACAGGTACCTCCCCTCCCCAGCCCAGGGATCCAGAGGGAAAAACAGCTGGATGCTCTGTCACAGGCTTGCACGGGGATCCCTGAGCACCTCCCGCTCCTTCCCTTAGGACATGCTGGGAACTGCAGCTGTCAGGAACCCTCTAGCTCCCTCTCCCACCACCCAGCAGTGACTTCTCTGTGTGAGCTGGGCTCTGTGGAAGGAAGGAAATTCTGCACACACAACATTTAGTTTCCCAAAAATTCTGCCTTGTGCAGCGGCCCAGAATTCCCCCCGGAGTAAAGGCTACATTCAGAAAAGGGGGTGATTTGGGGGCATAGGTGAAAAGAAGGGGTCAAAACCCAGGGAAGGGCTAGCAGTGGTATAGAGAGGTTCCCACTCGACCTGTGGTAGTTATGGGGCCCCGTCACCACAGTGCCTGAGCACCTCACAAGGTCAAACCGCCTCACAGCCCCTCGGCGAGGCAGAGCAGTGCTGTTGTCCCCATTGAACAGATGGGACACTGAGGCACACACAGACTAAAGGCCAGATTTTCAAAGGTGTTTAGTCACCTTATGCGATTTTCAAAAATGCCTAGAAGGTTAGGTGCTTTGTAAACCCCACTAGATGCCTAGCTGCACCTTTGGGTGCCTAAAAAACTTTGAAATTCAGTCCCTAAGGCACTGGCCTGAGGTCATACAGGAAATGCACGGGGGGTAGAACCCAGGTCTCCCAGGGCCAGCTCCCTATCCACTGGTCCAGCCTATCTCTCTGCGGCATGCTGCAGGAAAAGAGGACTCCGAGATGGGAGCAAAACAGGGCAGCCAGTTCTCTGAGACTCCAGCAAATGGTCACAGGTGGTTGGGAAGGACATCCAGCTTGACAGCATGCAAAGGAGCACAGAGGTCAGGAAGGATGAAGAAAGAAAGAGGAGAGAAGATCACTGAGTCCCAAAGGGGTGGCAGGTTCTGCCCCAGGCTAGGTTGTAGAGCCACGGCTGCTGTGCATTTTTACATTTTAACTGGAAACCATTTTGTTTTGTCATTTTTTGTTAGAGAAAAGGAAGGAATGAGAAAGGGTCATAAGAATATCAGGCAGGTTCATGCTTCAGATTCTTAGGGTTGCTGCTGGATCCAGGCCAATTGCAGAACAAAGAACAGATATTGCATCCTCAGAGTCCATAAAGTAGATGATTGTCATGATTTGTATTATTCCCTGGGCACCATCTGTGCGCTCAGCACAGTTCAGAATATGCCAGTAAATACCATCCCTGAGCCAGTGTGTATAAAATGTGTAGCCCTGGATAAGATGACTCTGCTATTTAAGTAGGAAGTGCATAGTTATTCAGCACATGTTAAGATCGATGAGTGGAGGTGATGTTTTACTGGATTAAGGACTAGATTTGACCCTCCAACTTCCTTTCAAGAGGAAAAGCTGCCCAGAGCTCCTGGGCCTCTTTATTTTCCGAACGTTAAATGATCTATTCCAAACTTGGTGAACGGCAAAAAACGGGGATAGGAAGAAATCTAGATTTTTCTACAATTGTTTCAATTGTTGTATTCAAGAGTTACCAAAAATTCCAAAACCTAACCGGTGTCCCTTACGTGACTTGACACAAGCTTTGAGAACGTTTGTATTAGAGCTGAGTGGGTCTAATATTTATCTGATGCTCTTTTTTTAATGTCAGAATGAGATCTGGTGAGCCTGTCAGCAAAAAAACCCCAAGAGTTTTCAGGTGCCTAAGTAGCCCCTGGAATCACAGTTAAAGTTGCCCCCCCCCCCACACTCAAAATCTGAAATCCCCCCCCCCCCCCCCCCCGTGTGAGGGGTTAGTCCCCTGCCCACTCACTCCCCAAAGCTTGTTTGACCAGATCCAGGAAAAGAAATCTGGCTGGCTGCTGGGAGGGGCAGCCCCTCACCCTCTCCTACTCCATGGGGCGGGGGAGCTGCCTTGTGTCTCCCCCCGCCCCGCCTGCTCCCTGCTCCAGGCTCTCCCCTCCCCCAGCCAGTCTGCGCTTGCTCTCACAGTTTCCCTCCAGCCACCCCACATCCCCCCTCCCCCTGCATCGCCCCATCATCCCTGCCCCTCCCACCGTCCCATCCTGCCCCCCCGCATCCCCATCACCCGCCTCCTCCCCCCCCCTTCTCCCGTCCTGCCCACAGGTCCCCCTGCATCTCTTTATCCTCTGCCCCCTGCAGCCCGGGGGTGCCGGAGCGGGGGGCGGATCTCTCTTACCTTCCCTCCGAGCGGGGCCCCCGGGGCAGGGCCGGGCCGGGAAGGGGCCCTGGCCGGGCTGGGGGCTCTGCCCTGGGAGAGGCTCCCGGGGAGCAGCGGGAAGGGCCCGGCTGGAGGTTCCCCTTTCCCGGCTGCAGCCCGGGCTCCGGGCTCCCAGCACCAGCCGCCGGGGCTCGGGGATCTCGCCGGGAGCCTGGGAGCCGGAGTCCCCACAGCGGCTGCGAGTCACTTCCTGCGGCCGGGCCTGAGCCCCGCGATCCTCCCCCCAGAGCCGCCCCCCAGCCGCTCCTGGGTCCTAGCGATCAACCCACCCTGCTGCAAAAAGAAAAGGAGGACTTGTGGCACCTTAGAGACTAACCAATTTATTTGAGCATGAGCTTTTGCTTAAAAGCTCATGCTCAAATAAACTGGTTAGTCTATAAGGTGCCACAAGTCCTCCTTTTCTTTTTGCGAATACAGACTAACACGGCTGTTACTCTGAAACCCACCGTGCTGCAGCGTTTCTGGTCACAGTCTACAAGCACGGCTGAAGAAGAGGTGGCGTTGTGTGGACGGGCTGAGCCAGACGTGCAGGAGACACAAGGCAAAGGGAGAGAGAGGAGAGAGCAGAACTAAGGTGGGGAAGGAAAATGATGCATGAGGGGAAGGGTGACAGCACAACCCCAAGTCACATGCCAGGGGTGGTTCAGGATTTAGCCGAAGCTTGTGGAATAGAGGATGTCGGCTGGTTCCCCCTCTCTAGCCCTGCTCGGGTTGTCTTTCAGCAGCAGGATGATGAGAGCCCAATGGTGCCATGCTGGGCCCCAGGAGACAGGGGGCGTGAGACACCCCAGGGTACAGTCTGTTGAACTGCTTAGCTCTCCATCCAGGGCATCTTTCACACTGCTTCCCCCTTCGAACAACAAACCCCTTCAGGCTCTTCTCCCACACAGCCACCAGCCTTCAAAGCCACTCCCAGCTACACAGGACTGAGTGCCACTAGCCAGCCACTCATGAAGTAAATTACACAGCAACATAAACCAGTTCACTAGTCCCGGCCTTGCACCCCAGAAATGTGAGTCTTGTACTGCCCCGTCTGTGCGCTGTGCTGTCCAAGCTCTTTAATTCGTTTGTCCTCCCCACAAAGGATGCTGGTCAGGCAACAGCCTTGTTATCTGAAGTGAAATTCCCGAAACACTTCGACGAAAACACACTGGTTTGGATAAAACAATAAAACAAGTTTACTAATGAGAGAAAGGTAGATTTTAAGTGGTCACAAGCGATAAAGGTGTAAAAGGTCCAATTTGGTTACAACAAAAATAAATGGTCAACATGCATTTTAAATCCTACATTTTATCAACCTAAGTAAGATGTGAAGCAAACAGCTTTTCCCACCCAACTTGAAGCAAATACTCAGCAGCAACCACACACCACACAACAAAAACACTCACCCAGGAACCTATCCTTGCAACAAAGCCCGTTGCCAACTCTGTCCACATACCTATTCAAGGGACACCATCATAGCACCTAATCACATCAGACACACCATCAGGGGCTTGTTTACCTGCACATCTACCAATGTGATATATGCCATCATGTGCCAGCAATGCCCCTCTACCATGTACATTGGCCAAACTGGACAGTCTCTATGCAAAAGAATAAATAGACACAAATCAGATCTCAAGAATTATAACATTCAAAAACCAGTCAGAGAACACTTCAATCTCCCTGAACACTCAATCACAGACCTAAAAGTCACAATTTTTCCACAGGTTTCAGAGTAACAGCCGTGTTAGTCTGTACTCGCAAAAAGAAAAGGAGTACTTGTGGCACCTTAGAGACTAACCAATTTATTTGAGCATAAGCTTTCGTGAGCTCGAAAGCTTATGCTCAAATAAATTGGTTAGTCTCTAAGGTGCCACAAGTACTCCTTTTCTTTTTGCAGATTTTTCCACAAAAAACTTCAAAAACAGAATCCAATGAGAAACTGCAGAACTGGAATTCATTTGCAAACTGGACACCATTAAATTAGGCTTGAATAAAGACTGGGAGTGGACGAGTCATTAGGCAAACTAAAAACTATTTCCCCATGCTAATTTTTCCCCTACTGTCACTCACACCTTCTTGTCAACTGTTGGAAATGGGCCATCCTGATTAGCACTACAAAAGCTTTTTTTCTTCTGCTGACAATAGCCCACCTTAATCAATTAGTCTCGTTAGAGTTGGTATGGCAACACCCATTTTTTTCATGTTCTCTGTATATCTATCTATCTATCTTCCTACTGTATTTTCCACTGCATGCATCCGATGAAGTGGGTTTTAGCCCACGAAAGCTTATGCCCAAATAAATTTGTTACTCTCTAAGGTGCCACAAGTACTCCTCGTTCTTTTTTGCTGATACAGACTAACACGGCTACCACTCTGAAACCAGTACATTTCTTATTCACAACTCCCCTGCTGGTGAATGGCCGGCTAAGCAATCAATGGACACTTAGCACCTGGCTCTGAGGAGCTAGTCTTTCAGATTTACAGAGCACCTGGCTCTGAGGGCGTTTTTCAGCTTTACGGCATGTTTCAGTAACAAACATGTAGCAAAATCTCATAACTCCATACCCAATGTTAATACATACATTTTAACAGAACAATAATGTTCAGCAGACAATGACTTTTCATATGATTCCTCACAAGGCATACTTTGTAGAAGTTTTATCTTCATTTTATAAAAGTGGTGACCATAATAGCGTAGAGCAGTGGTTCTCAAATTTATTTAATCGGGCCCCCTTCTTTGTGTCTGTCGCAATTTAAACCCCCAACCCCACAAGTACATATATACCTTCTCCTATATTTTCCACTCCATGCATCTGATGAAGTGAGTTCTAGCGCACGAAAGCTTATGCCCAAATCAATTTGTTAGTCTCCAAGGTGCCACAAGGACTCCTCGTTGTTTGAGCTTTTCACTGACACACTTAAAGGCATGTTGGTGCAAATATTATTACACTAGTGTGCAGGGCATGAATTCAGGGGTTCTTGTTATACAAATAAAATAAAAACCAGCAGGATCTTACTAAAGGGGAAAAGGCAAAATACCACTTTTATTGTGAATACAGAAAGAATCATAGTAAGCAGTTATTAATAGCTATAACATTCCATTCAATCTCATATTTCTTCACACATTCATTCATACAAAGACACACACACAGGTTCTGCAAGGTTGTTATCATAGTTACCAGCCTTAGAGTTGCTCATGCCAAGCCACTGGCCAGGTGGCCTGGACATGAGGAGGGAGCAGGGCCTTGTCAGATGCTCATCTGATGCTTCTGGAAGTTGGTTTACAGAATCAGACCCCCAAAATTCTCACTTTCTAGAGTCCATTTTTATAGGAATTTCTTCCTATGCCAGTCTATGGGAATTGCTTCATCATGCTGTTGCTGAGTAAATCAGCAGATAGCACATTCCTGACAGCTCCGTGCTGCCAGATGTTATCTTGTTCTTTGGTTCTCCAATTCTTGAGGCTGTTGGGTGAATTCCAGTCTGCCCTCCCGGGGTCCTCTCGTTATTTCCACTTGACACCTTCTTCAGCCGATGGACACTGCATTCTTAGGCTGGCACCTCCCTGATCATTCAGTTATTATCCACACCAAGCATCCATCCACATACATCCTCTATCTCTATTTTAATCACAATTGTCAATACAACAAAAGGGTGGGGAGTCTCTGGGTGCTGTTTCTGTTGTTACAGAGTATTGCTTTGAGTCTGTCTCTGTGTGAATTGCTTTGAGAACAGACTCTGTCTTAGAATGTACTAACGCAATTAGCAGCTTGCAAGTTTCACACGTAG
The DNA here is from genome assembly GCF_015237465.2 of Chelonia mydas. NCBI lineage: Eukaryota > Metazoa > Chordata > Testudines > Cheloniidae > Chelonia > Chelonia mydas. Next base: position 37,024,330 of record NC_051254.2, on the reverse strand, counting down.
AGGGAGAGAAACAGTACCAAAAACCAAGAGACCTCTTAATGAGTAATACCCTGGATTTTAAACTATGGGGAGTCAAACTCATTTGTGATTTTAATACAGAACTTCTTTAATATGATCCAACATGCTGCGGGTGTGATTAGAGAGTTATAGACCTTTTCACTTTCAGGGTGATGACAGGAGAAAATACCGATGAGCTCAAGTGAGAATCAACCAAGAGCAAACAGGCCACAGCTTGTTACCAGCACACAAGCTGCACCTGGTCATCACCCAGGGCGTGACCATAATTCTGCTTCTCCCTGGGGAGGGGAGTTAGGAACTTAGATGTTCAGCAGAACACAACAACAGTGGGGAATAGGCTGGCATGTCCCTCTGATGAGAGCTGGGGTTTTACTCTGACATGTCACTGGCTAGCCTGTGCTCTGTCTCTTGTGCTGGCTGTAGCCACGTAAATCAGGAATTCCTCAGCTGCGTGCCGTAGAGCGCTGACTCTTTAGCTTGGTTCCCGTGTGTATGAAATGTATTCAAAGCTGGGTAAAGACATAGGAAATATTTTGCATTTCTCCTGCTCATCAGCAATAACTGTGGTGGTCATGGAGGTGTAAAGGGCGAAACCTGCTCCAAGAGACGGTCTCTGAGGATTTGTCTGCACTAGGATGTAGGTTCTCTTTCTCTGATTGTAAACTCATACTGTAGATCAGGGACAATTTTTTTTTTTTTTTGTCAGGGTCCTAATTTCTTGGTCAAGGTATATTCAAGATCCAGATTCCAGAGAAAACAATACAACAATAATAACAATAATGATAATAAAAGATTTTGCAGTCTGTTCAAAAGTGTCTGGAGATCCAGATTTGTCCCCTGGACCGCCTATTGATCAACCCTGGTGTAGACAATGCAAGTGGTAGTTTCACCTCAGTGTAACTGGTAGAGAGGAACACTATGGGGTGGGGTGCATCTCAATCAGGTACAACAAGGTGAAGCTGTGACTTACCTTGTCTCCAGCAGGCTTGTACAAGATCTGTTTCTCATGTTTGGGGACCCTTAGTTAGAAAAAAGAAAAGGAGTACTTGTGGCACCTTAGAGACTAACCAATTTATTTGAGCATAAGCTTTCGTGAGCGAATACAGACTAACACGGCTGTTATTCTGAAACCTGTCATTAGTTAGAAAAAACCTCTTTTCTCTCAGCATGCACATGGTCTAAAAGGTGGGATCTAAAGGGAAAAAGCTGGAGACACAGGACTGTGTGACTTTATTTTGGGGGCGATCCCAGTTCAAAGGGCAAGGATGCAGCATCTGGCTGCCAGGGAGCACATACCTGAGGAAGCTAAATCACAGAGAATAGCCATTTCCAGCTACAACAATGGAGCTAATCACTTAATCACACTGTGATTCCAGGGCAGAAACCATGGCCAGAATCTCAGTGGCTGTCACTTAGCAAAGCTGTGTTGACTTTGCCGGATCTAGGCTGATTTACACCAGCTGGGAACATGGCCCCATGCTTTATGTATTTCTCTTACATGTCGGAAGTTGAAAACCTACTTTAAGCACCTGGCTTTAATCATGGAGACGCTCCCGTTACCTACAGAATCATGACTTTGTCTGTTTTGTGTATTTAGACAAGAAGCTCTGTCCCTTAGGCGCTGTCTCTCATGCTCTGTATATAGAGTACCACGCTGAGCACAATAGAGCTTCGGTCTTGGGTGCAGCTTCTAGCTGCTACCGTATTAAAAATAATCTTGGTATCCATAGAAACACTTACTTTGCAGTCAGAGAAGAAGGAAACTGGGGAAAGTTGTGGTGTGAGGAACAGACCGAATATCAGTAGAGAGAAACCCCCAAGCCGAGCAAACTAAATTCCCAATCCTGCAAAATCTTACACGTTTCATTGTACTACTGCACTGCTAATGGCCCCATTGATTTCAAGAAGAAAAGGAGTACTTGGGGCACCTTAGAGACTAACCAATTTATTTCCATGTGTCTGAGATAGAACGAGGCAGATGGTAGGGCTGCTCCGGGCACTGCTACTGCTCCGGACCAGGAGCAAGGCAGCGTGAAGAGTCCATCATCTTCCTCTGCATCCCCCACTCCTGAGTCAGGGCTTCGTGCCGGAGATCGGCAGGATCGGAGGCATTAGAAGGGCCACAAAAGGTATGGGGCATGCCTCAACTTTTTGAGGGGGAGAAAAGTTTCCTCATCCATGAGTGAGTCTTCAATGTTCCTCCTGTGGTTGTCCCTCTCACAACCGGTGGCCAGGGACCATTTAGGGGAAACTAGTGACTTTCACAAGGGTGCAAAATGTCCTGCATGGAGCTGCACAAACTTTAGCAGCTATGGGAACAGGTTACTGCAATGGCCTGGGCGGGCAAGAGATAGGAAGTGGCACCTGCAGGCCCTGCTCCATAATTGCATAAAGGTCCGAGATCTTTGCATTATTGTGAGAACTCCTGCAGCAGGAGCCAAAATCCACTTCCTTTCCATAAATATGCACGGGTGGGCAGTGCCGTGCTAGTCACACTACACTGGGAGTAGGCAGGAGGAGATCAAAAAACAGGTGGGCTTAAAAAGAAATTGTGATTTCGTCTTTTGTAAGAATGGTGTGATTTTTCAGCCAATATCACGATTTTGGGGGGTCTGACTCATGATTTTTGAAGCGTTGGGGTGACAATACCACTCTCTATGTGTGAGTATTGTTCCTGCTAACACACTTAAAGGCCCATTGTCTGGTTTTCCTCTCACAACAACTTCACACTGGTGTAGACAGTTCATAGGGTTCCAGTGGGATTACTTCTGGTTTACACCAGGGTGAGGGAGAAGATAATGACCCCGGAAACCCAGTCGAACTCTTCCTCATTTGTACTGGGATCAGGGAGAGGGGCACCAGATTGCAGAGAGTTTTATCTCTATGGGAAGTTAGACAGAGTCTACAACAAGGCAGGCGTGAGGTTGGCTGGGTGACCTCACTGAGCATTCCCATCCCAGACCATATCTGCATTGCTTTCACTTTTAACTTCCACTCTGAATCTGGTGGGTATTTAATGCAAAACGAAGGAGACTGGAAGTGGGAGAAACTAAATGCTACTTTATTATTCCAAAGGACAAACAAAGACAGACTCCATTCCCCACCCCCAGCCCAGCTCAGGGGGGTACTTTTCGGTTCCATCCCAGCACAGTGCCACGCCCAACTCTCACAAGAACCAAAAACAGAGCCACACGTATGAATGATAGAAAAGTGGTGAGAAGCCACGAGAGACACTGGGACCCCATCACAAAAGGAAACACTCTGAGAGCAGGGAATCCAAAGATCTCAGGAAGGAGGGATGAGTGTGGGGTGAGTGGGGCAGAGACAGTTTCTCTCGTCCCCACACAGGACACCGCGGCAGATGGGGAGGGGGTGACCAGCAGGGCTCTAGGGCTCCTCATCTCCCTCTGGCCTCAATGCTAGGGGTTGGCCTGGATTCAAGGCTGCCCAAGTCTCTTGACATCCCTGGCTCCCTTCTTGCCTGTGCCCAAACTCGGCACCTCAGCAACAGGGGGACGCTGCCCCCTCCCCCAATCATTTTTGGGGTGTCGTTCATGGTCCTTTAGATTGCAGGGGAAGCTTCACACAACACTCATAGGTCAGGTCTAGTGTCTCTCTGACTCTGGTGCAGCGAGTTCACAGTTCTCAGCCTCAGCCGTCTGGCTCTGAAGAGCAAACCCAGCCATTTCCCAGCTCTGTTCTCCTCACCTCCCACCCTCTTCTCCTCCTGACGCTGCGGCTTGGTCTGCACTCGCAACCTACGTCACTTGTGAAACTCCACACCCCCAAGCGACGCAGCTGTACCAACCTAACTTCTGGTGTAGACAGCACTATGGCAACAGGAGGACTTCTCCCATCGACGTAGCTGCCGCCTCTTGGGGAGGTGGGTGATCTACGCCGATGGTTGGTCCACGTAGCGTCCCCCTCCAAGCGCAAAAGCTGCATCAGTGCAATTCCGCCGCAGCAGCCTCTGCAGGGTGGCTGGGCCCTAAGTCACGTCACTGCAGGGGTCAGGCTGTGATTTCATTCCCCGTTTCCATCTCTGCCTCTCGGACGTGACGCGAGCTGGCACCCGCAGTGTATGTGCTGAGACACACAGACCTTTGCCATTCTTCAAATAAAACAAAGTTCACATCACAAAGGGTAGAATACGGTGAAAATAAAATACAAAAGGACTATTCTGGCATTCATTAAGTCCTCCATAAATCTGAGCTACATCTAAACTAAGCTAATATCAAAGTCTGTGACCAAACAGCTTTCTGGACTAGAGAAAAACCCACACTCCAGGGTGGGCTATAAAACACTTTTACATTCAGAAAGTGAAATCTCAGAGAACCTGAAGACTCAAAATCAGGAAAATAAATGTAGCCATTTTCTTCTGAACTGGCTAACCCGGCTTCACCTCTTGCCTAATAATTCGGTTGTATGAGTTACAAAAGTTTTAGCAAAAAGAAAAGGAGGACTTGTGGCACCTTAGAGACTAACAAATTTATTAGAGCATAAGCTTTCGTGAGCTACAGTGCCACAAGTCCTCCTTTTCTTTTTGCGGATACAGACTAACATGGCTGCTACTCTGAAAAGTTTTAGCATCATCATAAGAAATAAAAACAAAAACAAAAAAAACCTTCCCATCTACAAATGATCTAGACTAGCACAGAAAACTCTGGAAGCAATTTCAGCAATACATAGAAACAGATCAGAAAGGTAAACTGTGCTTTGAGGTTCTTTGGGATTCCTCCCTTCCCCTCCCTCGCAGGTCTGTGACACTTTCTTCTCCAGCCCTCCAAAGTCTCATGGAGGATCACAGAAATCAAAGCTGATTCTTAAGCATCTAGAGCCAGGGACACGGTGGTAAGTGACACCTTAGGAGGCAGAGGGGTAGAACAGGGACAGGATAAGACTCTCCATCGCTTGGACAGAGGCTGCTGTGTGGAGGGTGATGGTGATACAGGAAGGAGGGGATACCTCGAACTCACCCTATTGCCCTGAAATAGCACAGAAGCTAAAACACCACATTTTACTATCCCTGCTCCCACTTTTTTAACATCTGTTTAGTTCTGCCCCCTAAGGGAGAAAATATACACACACTCAATGCTTTTCCGCACAGCCTGGAGTAATGTGAGACTGGCTGGGAATGAGACAATCCGGCCCCAAAGGGGGAACTCAAGGACTAACGATCACTCTGCTCATGGCGAGGATCAGAATAGATAATATACTTCAGGGTCAGTGTGACTAGAAAGAGTGTTGGAGGGTCAGGGGAGACGAGCTGGCTAATCCCAACCATTTTCCTACCATAGACAGATGTTCAGAGGCTGATGCTGCGGAGGCAGAGGTGGGAACTCCAGGCCTCCCACAAAGGGCCCTGTGGGAATCAGCCCCTCCCAGTGGTGCTGGTTGAATGCAGAGGGGGAAGGGAGAAGGGGCAGAGGGGGTGAGTGATTAGAGGCAGCATCTCTCTACCCCTGTGCTCTCCCTCGCCTCTTATCCCATGATCCCTAAACACTCGATAGCCCCAGCACCCAGTTCCTCCTGCTTCCCAGCTCCCCCAGCCCCAACCATTCAATCCTCAGTGTCCTCCCCACAACCCGTCAGCCTGGTCCCTCAATATTTGATCCCCCAGAGCCCAGCGCCCTGGGGGATTCAGGGAGGGGAGGAATAACCAGCTCCAGGGACGCTCCAGGTAAGTGGGGGAGCCCAGCCCAGGGGCTGCTGGAAGATGGGGGATGGAGACGGGTGTCAAGAGTGAAAGTGGGGCCTGGCCCAAGTGTCCTTCTCCTCATCTCCATGGCAGGGGGATCCCGGCTGGGAAGGTAAGGGAGACGGGGGAACTTCAGCCGGGCAGAGGGAGCAGCTGGAGGAGTTTCTCTCTCTCCCTTCTCCCCTCTGGCCCATCAGCTCAGCAGCCAGGGCTGTAGCAGGGAGGAGGGGCTGATCAGGGCTTCTCCCTCTCTGCCTGGGGTTTGCTTAGACCAAGCAGAACCAGAGGGTCACTGACTAGCTGCTGCTGGATCCTCACTCCAGTGATGGGCAGCTGGGTCCTTGGGAGCCAAATGCCCCTGATGTGTGTGGGAATGAGGAAATTGATAACTATGGCTTAGTCAGAGCCCTGAGAAAATTTCCGTACTGTGTGGAGGAGTCTCTCACGTCCAACTTTGTCTTAGCTCCACTTGGAGCATTTTCCACACTGAGAACATCTCAGAGGTTTCTTCCCTATTTAGATTTGCGGGTGCCTGATACTCTGGGAGCACCAAATGAACCTTCCCCCACATTCAAGCTCTCTCTGTTGTATGGATCACTGATGTGTGAGCTCCGATTGAATCTCAAACTTTAGTGGATTCTCTGATGTTTAATGAGGTGTGATCGCTGAATGAAGCTTTCTCCACAGGCAAGGCATTTATGAAGTTTAGATCCTGTGTGGATTCTCCCATGTTTAATGAGGTTTGATCTCAGTGTGAAACTCTTCCCACAGTCCAAGCACTTATGGGGTCTTTCTCCCGTGTGGGTTACCTGATGTGTTTTCAGGCATGATCTTAGTGTGAAACTTTTCCCACAGACCAAGCACTTATAAGGTCTTTCTCCTGTGTGGATCCTCTGATGTATTATAAGGGTAGAGTTCCACATGAAACATTTCCCACAGTTGAGGCATTTCTGAAGTTTGTCACCGGTGTGAATTCTGTGATGTGCAACAAGATGAGAACTCGCAATGAAACTTTTCCCACACTCGAGGCATTTATAGGGTCTTTCTCCCGTATGGGTTCTCTGATGTTGAGTGAGTTGTGAGCTGCAGCTAAAGCTTTTCCCACAGTCCAAGCACTTATGGGGTCTCTCTCCTGTGTGGATTGCCTGGTGCTTAGTAAGGTTTGATCTCTGTATGAAATTTTTCCCACAGTCCAAGCACTTATGGAGTTTCTCTCCTGTGTGGATTCTCTGATGTGTTATAAGGCTTGACTTCCAACTGAAACTTTTCCCACACTCCAAGCATATATAGCGTCCCTCTCCTGTGTGGACTGTCTGATGTGTAACAAGTGCTGATCTCTGTGTGAAACTTTTCCCACAGTCCAAGCACTTATGGGGTCTCTCTACTGTGTGGACTGTCTGATGTCTAATAAGGTGTGCTTTCTGTATGAAACTTTTCCCACAGTCCGAGCACTTATGGGGTCTCTCTCCTGTGTGGATTGCCTGGTGTGTAACAAGGCCTGATCTCCATGTGAAACTTTTCCCACAGTCCAAGCACTTATGAGGTCTCTCTCCGGTGTGGACTGCCTGATGTGTAACAAGGGCTGATCTCAATGTGAAACTTTTCTCACAGTTCAAGCACTTATGGGGTCTCTCTCCAGTGTGGATTGCCTGATGCTTAGTAAGGTTTGATCTCTGTATGAAATTTTTCCCACAGTCCAAGCACTTATGGGGTTTCTCCCCTGTGTGGATTCTCTGATGTGTTATAAGGCCTGACTTCCAACTGAAACTTTTCCCACACTCCAAGCATTTATAGCGTCCCTTTCCTGGGTGGACTGTCTGATGTGTAACAAGTGCTGATCGCTGTGTGAAACTTTTCCCACAGTCCAAGCACTTATGGGGTCTCTCTCCTGTGTGGATTCTCTGATGTGTGATAAGATTGGACTTCCAACCAAAAGAGTGCCCACAATCGAGGCATTTATAGGGTCTCTCTCCTCTGTGGATTCTCCGATGGTTAGTAAGGTTTGTGCTGTCACTGAAGCTTTTCCCACACACCAAGCATTTATATGCTCTCTCTCTTGTGTGGACTCTCTGATGTCTAATAAGATGTGATCTCCACATGAAACTTTTCCCACAGTCCAAGCACTTGTGGGGTCTCTCTCCTGTGTGGACTGTCTGATGTCTAATTAGTTCTGACTTCCCACTGAAACATTTCCCGCACTCGAGGCATGGATAGGGATTCTCTCCCGTGTGGCTTCTCCCATGGTTATTAAGAAGTGAGCAGGTACTGAAGCTTTCCATAATGTCCAAGCATTGAAGAGGTTTCTCTCCAATATGGATTATCTGATGTTTCACAAGGTGTGATTTCAGAATGAATCTTTTCCCACATTCAAGGCACTGGTAGGGTTTTTCTTCCTTGGGATTTGTGTGGTGAGCTGTGGAATCCTTGTCTCCTCCCCCACTTTTAATAGATTCATCCACTTTCTTCCTTGGGTGGTTTCCCAACAACCTCTCTGACCTGTGCCAATTTCCCCAGGCTTCTCCCTCCTCCAAGCATTGGGAAAAATTCCCTTCAACTCTTCCCACAAAGGTTCCCTGTGGTTCCACTTCCCCAGGAACTTCCTCATGGTGATTCCCTTCCTCTTTCTCACTCCCTTGCTCATCACCTGCTGGGAGAGAGACAATCAAGACAGGAGTCATTGTGCTAGGGAGAAAGAGGAATCTGCTAACACTGTGAAGGTTGAGTAATTGGATTCTGCCTCTACTTCCCACCTAAACACTCATGCAGAAGGAAAGTTGGGAAGGAAACTCCTGCAGCTAACAGGCTGGGTGGAAAGACATGAGCAATATCTGCTGACTACGGCCCTACTCCAGCTGAGATGAGGAACAACTGAGGGCTCTTACTCACACCACATTTCTGGGATTCTCAACTTTTTCCTTAATTCGCCCGATGGTTTCTGTCAGTCCTCACCTGTGCAAGTGCCTCTTGGGATCTCTTTTTCCACCCAGGCCTGGAGATCCGGGACCCACGGCCCTTCCCCTCGTTCCAGCCGGGCGATCAGGTCAGGTTTGGGAAAGGGAAATCCTGTGCAGGGGGTGAAATCAGACCAGATCAGGTTGCATGGAGGATTGGGAGTGTGTCTGTCACAAAGGACAATCCATGAGTGGAACCTGTCCCCCTGCTGTGCTGGGAGAATAAGGAATCCAAAGGGACAGGAACATGGTCACTGAGCCCCCTTGGGAGACACAGATGTCTGGGGAGGTGGAGAGAATTTTTACACCCTCGCTAGGACTGTGCAGGATCTGTGCACTCTGGGGCCCTTGCTGATTCACACACAGCTCTGGAGTTATCCCTGCAGAGCCCAGAGCCCTCCCTAGGGCTGGAGCTAGTCCCAAGGAGGGAGGTGAACAGGGATTCTGTGTTCAAATGAGAAACAATACACACAGGACAATACATGGCTTCTTGGCCTTGAAAGCTGGAATGGTGAGGAGGGTTTAGCATGTCCGTTTTGACACTCTGGTCCCATTGAAGGGGGTTTAGAGATGCAGGTCTCTCTCACACGGCAGCTATGGACTATGGAACCCATTCCCCTCTCATCTAACTGACCAGGGAAGAACCTGAACAGAGTCAGAAATGCAGGCCCGAAACTTTCTAATAACCGAGGGGACAGGGATCCCTTACCCAGCGAGGTCACCGTCTCGTAGTTCTCCTGCATGACGTCCCTGTAGAGGGCTCTCTGAGCGGGGTCCAGCAGAGTCCCCTGCCCCTGGGTGAAATACACAGCCACCTCCTCAAAGGTCACCGGCATCTGGAACAACAAGAGTCCCCCCTCAGCGCCTGCTGCCCCAGCCACAACCCCACTGCTCACACAGGGAAGGAAGAAGAAAAAATGAACATCTCGGAAGCTCTGGGGGGCCTAGAAAATCAGAATCCCACCCCCAACCCTGCTCGGAGCAGCCAGGACACTTCAGGGGGTGGGAGAAGGTGAGAGCTCCTTGTCCCCCCAGAAGACGGAGCAGGGCATTTCTTATATCACACAAGCCTGCCAGCCACAGGCTAATACAGGAAGCAGAGCTCTGAGCCGGGCACAGAGACAGGAATCCCGACAGCTTCCCTTCGTATTTCACAGCAGCCTCTGCCCAGTGGGGTCAGGTTCCTGCACTGGGAGTCTGGAAAATGTTCTCAGCCCGGCTGAGGGGGGTGTTATCCAGTGGTGAGCTGGAGTCAGTTCGCACCGGTTCACGCGAACCGGTTGTTAAATTTTGAAGCCGGTTTAGAACCAGTTGTTAAAGGGGTCTGTCCTGCCTGCTCTCTCGGCTGGGGAGGCTCCCGTGAGAATCCCTTTGTAATTTTTACTCACCTGGCGGCGCTCCGGGTCTTCGGTGGCACATTGGCGGCGGGTCCTTCACTCGCTCCAGGTCTTCGGTGGCACTTCGGCAGCATGTCCTTCAGTGCCGCCAAAGACCCGGAGCGACTGAAGGACCTGCCGCCGAAGTGCCGCCGAACACCCGGAGCGAGTAAAGGAACCAGTTCTTCAGCTTTTGGCAGCTCATCACTGGTCTTACCTGTTTCAGAAATGGGGAAATGTTTCCTCCCAGCCAATGGGCCAGCTCAGAAAATCAGCAGGTTTATCACCCCTGTCTCCTCCCTCCCTCTCCCTCCACCCGCCCAGCAGCTCCCTGAAAATCCCCTACCTGAGCTGGCTCCATCACAGCCATTTCCCTGCCCTGTCTCCTGGGTCGATCTGGAGCAAAATCTAGACGTGATTCCTCAGCCTGTCAGGGCGAGAGAGGCAATGGGAGGGGAGGGGGGTTTCAGAAGGTGCTTGAGTCCATGTGACACCCCCATTCCCCCCAGGCTCTCTCCCTGCACACAGACGCTCTGGACTCTGCCATGCTGGAAAGAAACCAAGTTTATTACAACACAGCCGAGGCCCGTCCCAGCAGGACTAAACCCACCGGGGCAGTTTTAAACTGTCCCCGTAACAGCATCTCGGCGCCAAACTCTAGAAAAAGAGCAGAATCAAAGGAGCCACTTCAAGGGATTGCCCTGCAACGTAGTGCGGTTGTCACCAACCAGTGGATCCTGGAGCCTCTGACAGTCGATCTCGATCACAGGCCGCTAAATGTCCAGCGGTGCAACGGGGCTCAGACAGGCTCCCTGCCTGCCCTCGCCCCATGCCACTCCCAGAAGCAGCTGGCACGGCCCTGCGGCAGCGCAGCCCCTGGGGGTGGGGCACAGGGGGGTCTCAGCTCGCTGCTCCTGTCTGCAGGCACTGCCCACGCAACTCCCATTGGCCAGAAACGGGGAACTGCAACTGGATGCTGTGGGGGGGGTGCCTGCAGAGAGGGACAGGGAGCGGAGCTATGTCTGCCCCCCCCCAGGCCACAGGGACGTGCCGGCCACTTCCAGGAGTGGCGTGGGGGCAGGGTAGGCAGCCCTGGAGCACTACTGCCTGAGGTAAGTGCCACCCCGCCAGAGCCTGCAACCTGTGTCTCCTCCCAAACCCCAACCCCAGCCCAGAGTGCCCTCCCAGAGCCAGCCCCCAAACCCCCTCCTGTGCCCGGAGCCCCCTCCCCCAGCCCTGAGCCCCCTCATGCACCCAAAGGCCCTCCGAGAGCCTGCACCCTGCACCCCCTCCTGTACCCCAACACTCTGCCCCAGCCCAGAGCCCCCTCCTGCACCCAAACTCCAGTCCAGAGCTTGCACCCCTCACACCCTTCTGCCCCCCAACCTGTTGCCCCAGGCTCAGCCAAGAGCCCCCTCCATACCCCAAGCCCCTCAGGCATAGGCGCCGACTCCGTGGGTGCTCTGGGGCTGGAGCACCCACGGGGAAAATTGGTGCATGCAGAGCACCCACCAGGAGCTCCCCACCCGAGCTCACCTCCGCTTTGCCTCCCCCCCACCCCCCCGAGCACGCGGATGGGTCCTGCTTCTCCCAGGGTGGGGATTTGGGGAAGGGATCTAATAGGGGCAGGGAGGGGGTGGATTTGGGGCATGTACTTTGGGGAAGAGGTTGGAAGGGGGGCGGGGAATGGGGATGGGGAAGGGGTGGAGTTGGGGAGGAGCAGGGAGCTAGCGGGCACGAGCACCCACCGGCGCTGGGGGAAGTCGCCCTCAGCCCCAGCCCAAAGCCTGCACCCCCTCCAGCATCCCAACCCTCTGTCCCAGCCCAGTGAAAGTGAGTGAGGGTGCAGGAGAGCATGTGATGGAGGGAGGGGGGATGGAGTGGGGCAGGGCCTCAGAGAAGGGGCAGGGTAGATCCAAATTCAAAAGTTGATCTTTTGTGTAAAAAGGTTGGAAACCATTAGTGTAGTGTAACCCTCTCTAGCCGCCACCCCTTCCCCCCGCCCCAGTAGTGGGGTGTTCAGCAGAGTCAGCAACTGGCTTTTCCTCTCTCAGCTCCTCCCCTTGTTCCCAGGAGAGTCAGTCTGCCCAGGAGGGTGCAGGGAATGGATCTGGGCAGGCCTGGGAGCTGGGAACCTGCCTCCCCGCTTCTTGCTCCTGCTGCCCCTGCCAGTCCCTCCACTCTCCCTTTTTATTATTTTCCCTCTCCCTTGGCTCTCATTAGGCAGATCAGTCCCTCCCACTGCGAACAGGGTTTGAACCTGGCTGTGTCCATGAGGGCAGCAGCTCTGGGACTGACAGACACAGGGAGCCCCTCCCCATGCAGGCCAAATTCACTGGCTGGTCCCTGAAAGGAGCCCTTTGGAAAGAGTCACTTTTCTGCCCGGCCCCCAGCCCTTCCCCACATCTCATCATCTGCAGGCTCCAACTCAGAAGCTGGGGTCAACAGAGCCCCAGGGGCTGGTTCCAGCCACTGGAGAAAGTCCGCACCCTGGCTGGGCACAGAGGGGCTTTAACAAAGGTCTCTTCTCTGCTGGGTAAGAAGCAGCTTCTCAGTCTGAGCTCCCAGATCTAAATGCAGGGGGCAGCAGCTTCTGATCCGGGGAGCTGCACTCCAGGGCTATAATAACGTGAGCAGGGAGACACACAGTAGCCTCTTCTTCTCCCTTAGCCAGAACTGGAGCCCTCTGGTGGCATCACCTGATGAATGAGCTGCCCTGGTCTACCCTGCAGCCCCCAAGGGACAGGCAGGTGGAGGCTGATCCCATTGGCCCATCCGCACTCACCCCCTGCCATACCCAGCAGTGACTCTGGTCTGACACCGGGTGTGGCTGAGATCTGAATCCTGTACAGAAATCAGCCCAGGGCCTGGGGCAGCCCGGGCAACCCTGAACAGTCAGGAAATAGACCCCCAAAGGTCATGAGTTTGTCTTTTATTAAAAATCAAATAAGAAGGTGGGAGCAGGGTGTGGGTATGCGGGAAGGGAGGGGGTGGCCTGTGCATATTTGCCTTGGAGCTTCTGAGCCGTGAGGGCAGGGGGGCCAATTGCAGGACCCAGCCCACCCCCCAAGGAGTTTCATGCAGGTGCTGTGGTCCCAGGTGGAGCTCTTAGTCAGTGCGGAATGTGAGTTCTGCAGAGAGTCAGTATTGTGTTGACAAACAGAGGCAGGGTGATTAACATAAGAAAGTGCTGGTAATTGCCTGTAAAACAGGAATCCCTTTTCAGGAAGTGGGGGGGAAGGGGGGGAGTGTTTTAAGAAAGAATGTGGAGGACTCAGAAGAAATACAGCCAAGGTCTCTGTGCCAAGGTTTACTCCTGGGGTCATTTTGCTCCAAAAAATTAAAAAGTCTGCAAACAATTTTGTAAAATTCTGCAAATGTTATTTGTCAAAATAACAAGACATAATTACGCCACGGGGCCCCCCCTTGCCCAGATACCTGCATCCCCACACCCCCAAAGCCCAGCCACAGGGCCCCCCCTTGCACAGGTACCTCCCCTCCCCAGCCCTGGGATCCAGAGGGAAAAACAGCTGGATGCTCGGTCACAGGCTTGCACTGGGAACCCTGAGCACCTCCCGCTCCTTCCCTCAGGACATGCTGGGAACTGCAGCTGTCAGGAACCCTCTAGCTCCCTCTCCCACCACCCAGCAGTGACTTCTCTGTGTGAGCTGGGCTCTGTGGAAGGAAGGAAATTCTGCACGCACAACATTTAGTTTCCCAAAAATTCTGCCTTGCGCAGCGGCCCAGAATTCCCCCCGGGAGTAAAGGCTACATTCAGAAAAGGGGGTGATTTGGGGGCATAGGTGAAAAGAAGGGGTCAAAACCCAGGGAAGGGCTAGCAGTGGTATAGAGAGGTTCCCACTCGACCTGTGGTAGTTATGGGGCCCCGTCACCACAGTGCCTGAGCACCTCACAAGGTCAAACCGCCTCACAGCCCCTCGGCGAGGCAGAGCAGTGCTGTTGTCCCCATTGAACAGATGGGACACTGAGGCACACACAGACTAAAGGCCAGATTTTCAAAGGTGTTTAGGCACCTAATGCGATTTTCAAAAGTGCCTAGAAGGTCAGGTGCTTTGTAAACCCCACTAGATGCCTAGCTGCACCTTTGGGTGCCTAAAAAACTTTCAGAGTAGCAGCTGTGTTAGTCTGTATTCACAAAAAGAAAAGGAGGACTTGTGGCACCTTAGAGACTAACCAATTTATCTGAGCATATGCATCCGATGAAGTGAGCTATAGCTCACGAAAACTTATGCTCAAATAAATTGGTTAGTCTCTAAGGTGCCACAAGTACTCCTTTTCTTTTTAAAAAACTTTCAAATTCAGTCCCTAAGGCACTGGCCTGAGGTCATACAGGAAGTGCATGGGGGGTAGAACCCAGGTCTCCCAGGGCCAGCTCCCTATCCACTGGCCCAGCCTATCTCTCTGCGGCATGCTGCAGGAAAAGATGGGAGCAAAACAGGGCAGCTGTTTCTCTGAGACTCCAGCAACGGGTCACAGGTGGTTGGGAAGGACATCCAGCTTGACAGCATGCAAAGGAGCACAGAGGTCAGGAAGGATGAAGGAAGAAAGAGGAAAGAAGATCATTGGGTCCCAAAGGGGTGGCAGGTTCTGCCCCAGGCTAGGTTGTAGAGGAACGGCTGCTGTGCATTTTTACATTTTAACTGGAAACCATTCTGTTTTGTCATTTTTTGTTCCGAGATAGAGAAAAGGAAGGAATGAGAAAGGGTCGTAGGAATATCAGGTGTGTTCATGCCTCAGATTCTTAGGGTTGCAGCTGGATCCAGGCCAATTGCAGAATAAAGAACAGAAATTGCATCCTCAGAGTCCATAAAGTAGATGCTTGTCATGATTTGTATTATTCCCTGGGCACCATCTGTGCGCTCAGCACAGTTCAGAATATGCCAGTAAATACGATCCCTGAGCCAGTGTGTATGAAATGTGTAGCCCTGGATAAGATGACTCTGCTATTTAAGTAGGAAGTGCATAGTTATTCAGCACACGTTAAGATCGATGAGTGGAGGGGATGTTTTACTGGATTAAGGACTAGATTTGACCCTCCAACTTCCTTTCAAGAGGAAGAGCTGCCCAGAGCTCCTGGGCCTCTTTATTTTCCTTTCCTGCCTGCCTTGGCCTTGATACACCTCAGAAGTCTCATTTTTTCCCCCTCAGCTTTAAAATCTGGAATTATCAGGGTGTTTGGTTTTAAATATTCTCCTGTGAGAACTGCAACTCAGTCACTGTACTGTCGTGTTGAAAAGCTTTCTGGAAAGTAACTAGCCTTTAACCAAAAGCGAAAGCAGCATTGCCAACTCTCATGATTTTCTCATGAGCCTCAGGAGAATGATTCTTTTCCTTAAAGCCCCAGCTCCTGGAGTCAGGTGGAGGTGTGATGATTTCAGCCTTCCTTCTTAAAAAAAAAAAAAATGAAGTTTCTCGCCCTTGTGGCTGTGGAGAAAGCTTCAAAATGAGACCTCAGTTCACCCGAAAGGCTCAAAAAGCAGAAGGCAAATAAAAAACTCCAAATCTATTATTTTTAAAGCCAGTCTCACTATTTCGAACATTTGGAGTTGGCAATACTGGGAAAGGGACTTAAAAGTGCCAGTTTCACTCCTGTTTAGAGTCAGCTTCAAGTTATTATTTGTAGTGGGGTAACACCCCTAGAGCCCCAGGCACCTGCCGTATAAACTCACGGGGTCTTGCCCCAGGAGGATGGTTCCGAACGTTAAATGATCTATTCCAAACTTGGTGAACGGCAAAAAACGGGGATAGGAAGAAATCTAGATTTTTCTACAATTGTTTCAATTGTTGTATTCAAGAGTTACTAAAAATTCCAAAACCTAACCGGTGTCCCTTACCTGACTTGACACAAGGTTTGAGAACATGTTTGTATTAGAACTGAGTGGGTCTAATATTTATCTGATGCTCTTTTTTTAATGTCAGAATTAGATTTGGTGAGCCTGTCAGCAAAAAAACCTCAAGAGTTTGTTTGACCAGATCCAGGAAAAGAAATCTGGCTGGCTGCTGGGAGGGGCAGCCCCTCACCCTCTCCTACCCCATGGGGCGGGGGAGCTGCCTTGTGTCTCCCCCCGGCTCCCCCCGCCTGCTCCCTGCCCCAGGCTCTCCCCTCCCCCAGCCAGTCTGCGCTTGCTTTCACAGTTTCCCTCCAGCCACCCCACATCCCCCCTCCCCCTGCATCGCCCCATCATCCCTGCCCCTCCCCCGTCCCATCCTGCCCCCCCGCATCCCCATCACCCGCCTCCTCCCGCCCCCTTCTCCCGTCCTGCCCACAGGTCCCCCTGCATCTCTTTATCCTCTGCCCCCTGCAGCCCGGGGGTGACGGGGGGGGCGGGTCTCTCTTACCTTCCCTCCGAGCGGGGCCCCCGGGGCAGGGCCGGGCCGGGAAGGGGCCCTGGCCGGGCTGGGGGCTCTGCGCTGGGAGAGGCTCCCGGGGAGCAGCGGGAAGGGCCCGGCTGGAGGTTCCGCTCTCCCGGCTGCAGCCCGGGCTCCGGGCTCCCAGCACCAGCCGCCGGGGCTCGGGGATCTCGCCGGGAGCCTGGGAGCCGGAGTCCCCGCAGCGGCTACGAGTCACTTCCTGGGCCGGGCCTGATCCCCGCGATCCTCCCCCCAGAGCCGCCCCACAGCTGCTCCTGGGTCCTAGCGATCAACGCACCATGCTGCAAAAAGAAAAGGAGGACTTGTGGCACCTTAGCGACTAACCAGTTTATTTGAGCATGAGCTTTTAAGCAAAAGCTCATGCTCAAATAAATTGGTTAGTCTCTAAGGTGCCACAAGTCCTCCTTTTCTTTTTGCGAATACAGACTAACAGGGCTGTTACTCTGAAACCCACCGTGCTGCAGCGTTTCTGGTCACAGGCTACAAGCACGGCTGAAGAAGAGGTGGCGATGTCTGGACGGGCTGAGCCAGACGTGCAGGAGACACAAGGCAGAGGGAGAGAGACGAGAGAGCAGAACTAAGGTGGGGAAGGAAAATGGTGCGTGAGGGGAAGGGTGACAGCACAACCCCAAGTCACATGCCAGGGGTGGTTCAGGATTTAGCCGAAGCTTGTGGAATAGAGGATGTCGGCTGGTCCCCCTCTCTAGCCCTGCTCAGGTCGTCTTTCAGCAGCAGGATGATGAGAGCCCAATGGTGCCATGCTGGGCCCCAGGAGACAGGGGGCGTGAGACACCCCAGGGTACAGTCTGTTGAACTGCTTAGTTCTCCATCCAGGGCATCTTTCACACAGTTTCCCCCTTCGAACAACAAACCCCTTCAGGCTCTTCTCCCACACAGCCACCAGCCTTCAAAGCCACTCCCAGCTATACAGGACTGAGTGCCACTAGCCAGCCACTCATGAAGTAAACTACAGAGCAACATAAACCAGTTCACTAGTCCCGGCCTTGCACCCCAGAAATGTGAGTCTTGTACTGCCCCGTCTGTGCGCTGTGCTGTCCAAGCTCTTTAATTCGTTTGTCCTCCCCACAAAGGATGCTGGTCAGGCAACAGCCTTGTTATCTGAAGTGAAATTCCCGAAACACTTCGACGAAAACACACTGGTTTGAATAAAACAATAAAACAAGTTTACTAATGAGAGAAAGGTAGATTTTAAGTGGTCACAAGCGATAAAGGTGTAAAAGGTCCAATTTGGTTACAACAAAAATAAATGGTCAACATGCTTTTTAAATCCTACATTTTATCAACCTAAGTAAGATGTGAAGCAAACAGCTTTTCCCACCCAACTTGAAGCAAATACTCAGCAGCAACCACACACCACACAACAAAAACACTCACCCAGGAACCTATCCTTGCAACAAAGCCCGTTGCCAACTCTGTCCACATACCTATTCAAGGGACACCATCATAGCACCTAATCACATCAGACACACCATCAGGGGCTTGTTTACCTGCACATCTACCAATGTGATATATGCCATCATGTGCCAGCAATGCCCCTCTACCATGTACATTGGCCAAACCGGACAGTCTCTATGCAAAAGAATAAATAGACACAAATCAGATCTCAAGAATTATAACATTCAAAAACCAGTCAGAGAACACTTCAATCTCCCTGAACACTCAATCACAGACCTAAAAGTCACAATTTTTCCACAGGTTTCAGAGTAACAGCCGTGTTAGTCTGTACTCGCAAAAAGAAAAGGAGTACTTGTGGCACCTTAGAGACTAACCAATTTATTTGAGCATAAGCTTTCGAGCTCACGAAAGCTTATGCTCAAATAAATTGGTTAGTCTCTAAGGTGCCACAAGTACTCCTTTTCTTTTTGCAGATTTTTCCACAAAAAACTTCAAAAACAGAATCCAATGAGAAACTGCAGAACTGGAATTCATTTGCAAACTGGACACCATTAAATTAGGCTTGAATAAAGACTGGGAGTGGACGAGTCATTAGGCAAACTAAAAACTATTTCCCCATGCTAATTTTTCCCCTACTGTCACTCACACCTTCTTGTCAACTGTTGGAAATGGGCCATCCTGATTAGCACTACAAAAGCTTTTTTTCTTCTGCTGACAATAGCCCACCTTAATCAATTAGTCTCGTTAGAGTTGGTATGGCAACACCCATTTTTTTCATGTTCTCTGTATATCTATCTATCGATCTTCCTACTGTATTTTCCACTGCATGCATCCGATGAAGTGGGTTTTAGCCCACGAAAGCTTATGCCCAAATAAATTTGTTACTCTCTAAGGTGCCACAAGTACTCCTCGTTCTTTTTTGCTGATACAGACTAACACGGCTACCACTCTGAAACCAGTACATTTCTTATTCACAACTCCCCTGCTGGTGAATGGCCGGCTAAGCAATCAATGGACACTTAGCACCTGGCTCTGAGGAGCTAGTCTTTCAGATTTACAGAGCACCTGGCTCTGAGGGCGTTTTTCAGCTTTACGGCATGTTTCAGTAACAAACATGTAGCAAAATCTCATAACTCCATACCCAATGTTAATACATACATTTTAACAGAACAATAATGTTCAGCAGACAATGACTTTTCATATGATTCCTCACAAGGCAGACTTTGTAGAAGTTTTATCTTCATTTTATAAAAGTGGTGACCATAATAGCGTAGAGCAGTGGTTCTCAAATTTATTTAATCGGGCCCCCTTCTTTGTGTCTGTCGCAATTTAAACCCCCAACCCCACAAGTACATATATACCTTCTCCTATATTTTCCACTCCATGCATCTGATGAAGTGAGTTCTAGCGCACAAAAGCTTATGCCCAAATCAATTTGTTAGTCTCCAAGGTGCCACAAGGACTCCTCGTTGTTTGAGCTTTTCACTGACACACTTAAAGGCATGTTGGTGCAAATATTATTACACTAGTGTGCAGGGCATGAATTCAGGGGTTCTTGTTATACAAATAAAATAAAAACCAGCAGGATCTTACTAAAGGGGAAAAGGCAAAATACCACTTTTATTGTGAATACAGAAAGAATCATAGTAAGCAGTTATTAATAGCTATAACATTCCATTCAATCTCATATTTCTTCACACATTCATTCATACAAAGACACACACACAGGTTCTGCAAGGTTGTTATCATAGTTACCAGCCTTAGAGTTGCTCATGCCAAGCCACTGGCCAGGTGGCCTGGACATGAGGAGGGAGCAGGGCCTTGTCAGATGCTCATCTGATGCTTCTGGAAGTTGGTTTACAGAATCAGACCCCCAAAATTCTCACTTTCTAGAGTCCATTTTTATAGGAATTTCTTCCTATGCCAGTCTATGGGAATTGCTTCATCATGCTGTTGCTGAGTAAATCAGCAGATAGCACATTCCTGACAGCTCCGTGCTGCCAGATGTTATCTTGTTCTTTGGTTCTCCAATTCTTGAGGCTGTTGGGTGAATTCCAGTCTGCCCTCCCGGGGTCCTCTCGTTATTTCCACTTGACACCTTCTTCAGCCGATGGACACTGCATTCTTAGGCTGGCACCTCCCTGATCATTCAGTTATTATCCACACCAAGCATCCATCCACATACATCCTCTATCTCTATTTTAATCACAATTGTCAATACAACAAAAGGGTGGGGAGTCTCTGGGTGCTGTTTCTGTTGTTACAGAGTATTGCTTTGAGTCTGTCTCTGTGTGAATTGCTTTGAGAACAGACTCTGTCTTAGAATGTACTAACGCAATTAGCAGCTTGCAAGTTTCACACGTAGAGGGAGAGAAACAGTACCAAAAACCAAGAGACCTCTTAATGAGTAATACCCTGGATTTTAAACTATGGGGAGTCAAACTCATTTGTGATTTTAATACAGAACTTCTTTAATATGATCCAACATGCTGCGGGTGTGATTAGAGAGTTATAGACCTTTTCACTTTCAGGGTGATGACAGGAGAAAATACCGATGAGCTCAAGTGAGAATCAACCAAGAGCAAACAGGCCACAGCTTGTTACCAGCACACAAGCTGCACCTGGTCATCACCCAGGGCGTGACCATAATTCTGCTTCTCCCTGGGGAGGGGAGTTAGGAACTTAGATGTTCAGCAGAACACAACAACAGTGGGGAATAGGCCGGCATGTCCCTCTGATGAGAGCTGGGGTTTTACTCTGACATGTCACTGGCTAGCCTGTGCTCTGTCTCTTGTGCTGGCTGTAGCCACGTAAATCAGGAATTCCTCAGCTGCGTGCCGTAGAGCGCTGACTCTTTAGCTTGGTTCCCGTGTGTATGAAATGTATTCAAAGCTGGGTAAAGACATAGGAAATATTTTGCATTTCTCCTGCTCATCAGCAATAACTGTGGTGGTCATGGAGGTGTAAAGGGCGAAACCTGCTCCAAGAGACGGTCTCTGAGGATTTGTCTGCACTAGGATGTAGGTTCTCTTTCTCTTATTGTAAACTCATACTGTAGATCAGGGACAATTTTTTTTTTTTTTTGTCAGGGTCCTAATTTCTTGGTCAAGGTATATTCAAGATCCAGATTCCAGAGAAAACAATACAACAATAAAAACAATAATGATAATAAAAGATTTTGCAGTCTGTTCAAAAGTGTCTGGAGATCCAGATTTGTCCCCTGGCCCGCCTATTGATCAACCCTGGTGTAGACAATGCAAGTGGTAGTTTCACCTCAGTGTAACTGGTAGAGAGGAACACTATGGGGTGGGGTGCATCTCAATCAGGTACAACAAGGTGAAGCTGTGACTTACCTTGTCTCCAGCAGGCTTGTACAAGATCTGTTTCTCATGTTTGGGGACCCTTAGTTAGAAAAAAGAAAAGGAGTACTTGTGGCACCTTAGAGACTAACCAATTTATTTGAGCATAAGCTTTCGTGAGCGAATACAGACTAACACGGCTGTTACTCTGAAACCTGTCATTAGTTAGAAAAAACCTCTTTTCTCTCAGCATGCACATGGTCTAAAAGGTGGGATCTAAAGGGAAAAAGCTGGAGACACAGGACTGTGTGACTTTATTTTGGGGGCGATCCCAGTTCAAAGGGCAAGGATGCAGCATCTGGCTGCCAGGGAGCACATACCTGAGGAAGCTAAATCACAGAGAATAGCCATTTCCAGCTACAACAATGGAGCTAATCACTTAATCACACTGTGATTCCAGGGCAGAAACCATGGCCAGAATCTCAGTGGCTGTCACTTAGCAAAGCTGTGTTGACTTTGCCGGATCTAGGCTGATTTACACCAGCTGGGAACATGGCCCCATGCTTTATGTATTTCTCTTACATGTCGGAAGTTGAAAACCTACTTTAAGCACCTGGCTTTAATCATGGAGACGCTCCCGTTACCTACAGAATCATGACTTTGTCTGTTTTGTGTATTTAGACAAGAAGCTCTGTCCCTTAGGCGCTGTCTCTCATGCTCTGTATATAGAGTACCACGCTGAGCACAATAGAGCTTCGGTCTTGGGTGCAGCTTCTAGCTGCTACCGTATTAAAAATAATCTTGGTATCCATAGAAACACTTACTTTGCAGTCAGAGAAGAAGGAAACTGGGGAAAGTTGTGGTGTGAGGAACAGACCGAATATCAGTAGAGAGAAACCCCCAAGCCGAGCAAACTAAATTCCCAATCCTGCAAAATCTTACACGTTTCATTGTACTACTGCACTGCTAATGGCCCCATTGATTTCAAGAAGAAAAGGAGTACTTGGGGCACCTTAGAGACTAACCAATTTATTTCCATGTGTCTGAGATAGAACGAGGCAGATGGTAGGGCTGCTCCGGGCACTGCTACTGCTCCGGACCAGGAGCAAGGCAGCGTGAAGAGTCCATCATCTTCCTCTGCATCCCCCACTCCTGAGTCAGGGCTTCGTGCCGGAGATCGGCAGGATCGGAGGCATTAGAAGGGCCACAAAAGGTATGGGGCATGCCTCAACTTTTTGAGGGGGAGAAAAGTTTCCTCATCCATGAGTGAGTCTTCAATGTTCCTCCTGTGGTTGTCCCTCTCACAACCGGTGGCCAGGGACCATTTAGGGGAAACTAGTGACTTTCACAAGGGTGCAAAATGTCCTGCATGGAGCTGCACAAACTTTAGCAGCTATGGGAACAGGTTACTGCAATGGCCTGGGCGGGCAAGAGATAGGAAGTGGCACCTGCAGGCCCTGCTCCATAATTGCATAAAGGTCCGAGATCTTTGCATTATTGTGAGAACTCCTGCAGCAGGAGCCAAAATCCACTTCCTTTCCATAAATATGCACGGGTGGGCAGTGCCGTGCTAGTCACACTACACTGGGAGTAGGCAGGAGGAGATCAAAAAACAGGTGGGCTTAAAAAGAAATTGTGATTTCGTCTTTTGTAAGAATGGTGTGATTTTTCAGCCAATATCACGATTTTGGGGGGTCTGACTCATGATTTTTGAAGCGTTGGGGTGACAATACCACTCTCTATGTGTGAGTATTGTTCCTGCTAACACACTTAAAGGCCCATTGTCTGGTTTTCCTCTCACAACAACTTCACACTGGTGTAGACAGTTCATAGGGTTCCAGTGGGATTACTTCTGGTTTACACCAGGGTGAGGGAGAAGATAATGACCCCGGAAACCCAGTCGAACTCTTCCTCATTTGTACTGGGATCAGGGAGAGGGGCACCAGATTGCAGAGAGTTTTATCTCTATGGGAAGTTAGACAGAGTCTACAACAAGGCAGGCGTGAGGTTGGCTGGGTGACCTCACTGAGCATTCCCATCCCAGACCATATCTGCATTGCTTTCACTTTTAACTTCCACTCTGAATCTGGTGGGTATTTAATGCAAAACGAAGGAGACTGGAAGTGGGAGAAACTAAATGCTACTTTATTATTCCAAAGGACAAACAAAGACAGACTCCATTCCCCACCCCCAGCCCAGCTCAGGGGGGTACTTTTCGGTTCCATCCCAGCACAGTGCCACGCCCAACTCTCACAAGAACCAAAAACAGAGCCACACGTATGAATGATAGAAAAGTGGTGAGAAGCCACGAGAGACACTGGGACCCCATCACAAAAGGAAACACTCTGAGAGCAGGGAATCCAAAGATCTCAGGAAGGAGGGATGAGTGTGGGGTGAGTGGGGCAGAGACAGTTTCTCTCGTCCCCACACAGGACACCGCGGCAGATGGGGAGGGGGTGACCAGCAGGGCTCTAGGGCTCCTCATCTCCCTCTGGCCTCAATGCTAGGGGTTGGCCTGGATTCAAGGCTGCCCAGGTCTCTTGACATCCCTGGCTCCCTTCTTGCCTGTGCCCAAACTCGGCACCTCAGCAACAGGGGGACGCTGCCCCCTCCCCCAATCATTTTTGGGGTGTCGTTCATGGTCCTTTAGATTGCAGGGGAAGCTTCACACAACACTCATAGGTCAGGTCTAGTGTCTCTCTGACTCTGGTGCAGCGAGTTCACAGTTCTCAGCCTCAGCCGTCTGGCTCTGAAGAGCAAACCCAGCCATTTCCCAGCTCTGTTCTCCTCACCTCCCACCCTCTTCTCCTCCTGACGCTGCGGCTTGGTCTGCACTCGCAACCTACGTCACTTGTGAAACTCCACACCCCCAAGCGACGCAGCTGTACCAACCTAACTTCTGGTGTAGAGAGCACTATGGCAACAGGAGGACTTCTCCCATCGACGTAGCTGCCGCCTCTTGGGGAGGTGGGTGATCTACGTCGATGGTTGGTCCACGTAGCGTCCCCCTCCAAGCGCAAAAGCTGCATCAGTGCAATTCCGCCGCAGCAGCCTCTGCAGGGTGGCTGGGCCCTAAGTCACGTCACTGCAGGGGTCAGGCCGTGATTTCATTCCCCGTTTCCATCTCTGCCTCTCGGACGTGACGCGAGCTGGCACCCGCAGTGTATGTGCTGAGACACACAGACCTTTGCCATTCTTCAAATAAAACAAAGTTCACATCACAAAGGGTAGAATACGGTGAAAATAAAATACAAAAGGACTATTCTGGCATTCATTAAGTCCTCCATAAATCTGAGCTACATCTAAACTAAGCTAATATCAAAGTCTGTGACCAAACAGCCTTCTGGACTAGAGAAAAACCCACACTCCAGGGTGGGCTATAAAACACTTTTACATTCAGAAAGTGAAATCTCAGAGAACCTGAAGACTCAAAATCAGGAAAATAAATGTAGCCATTTTCTTCTGAACTGGCTAACCCGTCTTCACCTCTTGCCTAATAATTCGGTTGTATGAGTTACAAAAGTTTTAGCAAAAAGAAAAGGAGGACTTGTGGCACCTTAGAGACTAACAAATTTATTAGAGCATAAGCTTTCGTGAGCTACAGTGCCACAAGTCCTCCTTTTCTTTTTGCGGATACAGACTAACATGGCTGCTACTCTGAAAAGTTTTAGCATCATCATAAGAAATAAAAACAAAAACAAAAAAAACCTTCCCATCTACAAATGATCTAGACTAGCACAGAAAACTCTGGAAGCAATTTCAGCAATACATAGAAACAGATCAGAAAGGTAAACTGTGCTTTGAGGTTCTTTGGGATTCCTCCCTTCCCCTCCCTCGCAGGTCTGTGACACTTTCTTCTCCAGCCCTCCAAAGTCTCATGGAGGATCACAGAAATCAAAGCTGATTCTTAAGCATCTAGAGCCAGGGACACGGTGGTAAGTGACACCTTAGGAGGCAGAGGGGTAGAACAGGGACAGGATAAGACTCTCCATCGCTTGGACAGAGGCTGCTGTGTGGAGGGTGATGGTGATACAGGAAGGAGGGGATACCTCGAACTCACCCTATTGCCCTGAAATAGCACAGAAGCTAAAACACCACATTTTACTATCCCTGCTCCCACTTTTTTAACATCTGTTTAGTTCTGCCCCCTAAGGGAGAAAATATACACACACTCAATGCTTTTCCGCACAGCCTGGAGTAATGTGAGACTGGCTGGGAATGAGACAATCCGGCCCCAAAGGGGGAACTCAAGGACTAACGATCACTCTGCTCATGGCGAGGATCAGAATAGATAATATACTTCAGGGTCAGTGTGACTAGAAAGAGTGTTGGAGGGTCAGGGGAGACGAGCTGGCTAATCCCAACCATTTTCCTACCATAGACAGATGTTCAGAGGCTGATGCTGCGGAGGCAGAGGTGGGAACTCCAGGCCTCCCACAAAGGGCCCTGTGGGAATCAGCCCCTCCCAGTGGTGCTGGTTGAATGCAGAGGGGGAAGGGAGAAGGGGCAGAGGGGGTGAGTGATTAGAGGCAGCATCTCTCGACCCCTGTGCTCTCCCTCGCCTCTTATCCCATGATCCCTAAACACTCGATAGCCCCAGCACCCAGTTCCTCCTGCTTCCCAGCTCCCCCAGCCCCAACCATTCAATCCTCAGTGTCCTCCCCACAACCCGTCAGCCTGGTCCCTCAATATTTGATCCCCCAGAGCCCAGCGCCCTGGGGGATTCAGGGAGGGGAGGAATAACCAGCTCCAGGGACGTGCCAGGTAAGTGGGGGAGCCCAGCCCAGGGGCTGCTGGAAGATGGGGGATGGAGACGGGTGTCAAGAGTGAAAGTGGGGCCTGGCCCAAGTGTCCTTCTCCTCATCTCCATGGCAGGGGGATCCCGGCTGGGAAGGTAAGGGAGACGGGGGAACTTCAGCCGGGCAGAGGGAGCAGCTGGAGGAGTTTCTCTCTCTCCCTTCTCCCCTCTGGCCCATCAGCTCAGCAGCCAGGGCTGTAGCAGGGAGGAGGGGCTGATCGGGGCTTCTCCCTCTCTGCCTGGGGTTTGCTTAGACCAAGCAGAACCAGAGGGTCACTGACTAGCTGCTGCTGGATCCTCACTCCAGTGATGGGCAGCTGGGTCCTTGGGAGCCAAATGCCCCTGATGTGTGTGGGAATGAGGAAACTGATTACTATGGCTTAGTCAGAGCCCTGAGAAAATTTCCGTACTGTGTGGAGGAGTCTCTCACGTCCAACTTTGTCTTAGCTCCACTTGGAGCATTTTCCACACTGAGAACATCTCAGAGGTTTCTTCCCTATGTAGATTTGCGGGTGCCTGATACTCCGGGAGCACCAAATGAACCTTCCCCCACATTCAAGCTCTCTCTGTTGTATGGATCACTGATGTGTGAGCTCAGATTGAATCTCAAACTTTAGTGGATTCTCTGATGTTTAATGAGGTGTGATCGCTGAATGAAGCTTTCTCCACAGGCAAGGCATTTATGAAGTTTAGATCCTGTGTGGATTCTCCCATGTTTAATGAGGTTTGATCTCAGTGTGAAACTCTTCCCACAGTCCAAGCACTTATGGGGTCTTTCTCCTGTGTGGGTTACCTGATGTGTTTTCAGGCATGATCTTAGTGTGAAACTTTTCCCACAGACCAAGCACTTATAAGGTCTTTCTCCTGTGTGGATCCTCTGATGTATTATAAGGGTAGAGTTCCACATGAAACATTTCCCACAGTTGAGGCATTTCTGAAGTTTGTCACCGGTGTGAATTCTGTGATGTGCAACAAGATGAGAACTCGCAATGAAACTTTTCCCACACTCGAGGCATTTATAGGGTCTTTCTCCCGTATGGGTTCTCTGATGTTGAGTGAGTTGTGAGCTGCAGCTAAAGCTTTTCCCACAGTCCAAGCACTTATGGGGTCTCTCTCCTGTGTGGATTGCCTGGTGCTTAGTAAGGTTTGATCTCTGTATGAAATTTTTCCCACAGTCCAAGCACTTATGGAGTTTCTCTCCTGTGTGGATTCTCTGATGTGTTATAAGGCTTGACTTCCAACTGAAACTTTTCCCACACTCCAAGCATATATAGCGTCCCTCTCCTGTGTGGACTGTCTGATGTGTAACGAGTGCTGATCTCTGTGTGAAACTTTTCCCACAGTCCAAGCACTTATGGGGTCTCTCTACTGTGTGGACTGTCTGATGTCTAATAAGGTGTGCTTTCTGTATGAAACTTTTCCCACAGTCCGAGCACTTATGGGGTCTCTCTCCTGTGTGGATTGCCTGGTGTGTAACAAGGCCTGATCTCCATGTGAAACTTTTCCCACAGTCCAAGCACTTATGAGGTCTCTCTCCGGTGTGGACTGCCTGATGTGTAACAAGGGCTGATCTCAATGTGAAACTTTTCTCACAGTTCAAGCACTTATGGGGTCTCTCTCCAGTGTGGATTGCCTGATGCTTAGTAAGGTTTGATCTCTGTATGAAATTTTTCCCACAGTCCAAGCACTTATGGGGTTTCTCCCCTGTGTGGATTCTCTGATGTGTTATAAGGCCTGACTTCCAACTGAAACTTTTCCCACACTCCAAGCATTTATAGCGTCCCTTTCCTGGGTGGACTGTCTGATGTGTAACAAGTGCTGATCGCTGTGTGAAACTTTTCCCACAGTCCAAGCACTTATGGGGTCTCTCTCCTGTGTGGATTCTCTGATGTGTGATAAGATTGGACTTCCAACCAAAAGAGTGCCCACAATCGAGGCATTTATAGGGTCTCTCTCCTCTGTGGATTCTCCGATGGTTAGTAAGGTTTGTGCTGTCACTGAAGCTTTTCCCACACACCAAGCATTTATATGCTCTCTCTCTTGTGTGGACTCTCTGATGTCTAATAAGATGTGATCTCCACATGAAACTTTTCCCACAGTCCAAGCACTTGTGGGGTCTCTCTCCTGTGTGGACTGTCTGATGTCTAATTAGTTCTGACTTCCCACTGAAACATTTCCCGCACTCGAGGCATGGATAGGGATTCTCTCCCGTGTGGCTTCTCCCATGGTTATTAAGAAGTGAGCAGGTACTGAAGCTTTCCATAATGTCCAAGCATTGAAGAGGTTTCTCTCCAATATGGATTATCTGATGTTTCACAAGGTGTGATTTCAGAATGAATCTTTTCCCACATTCAAGGCACTGGTAGGGTTTTTCTTCCTTGGGATTTGTGTGGTGAGCTGTGGAATCCTTGTCTCCTCCCCCACTTTTAATAGATTCATCCACTTTCTTCCTTGGGTGGTTTCCCAACAACCTCTCTGACCTGTGCCAATTTCCCCAGGCTTCTCCCTCCTCCAAGCATTGGGAAAAATTCCCTTCAACTCTTCCCACAAAGGTTCCCTGTGGTTCCACTTCCCCAGGAACTTCCTCATGGTGATTCCCTTCCTCTTTCTCACTCCCTTGCTCATCACCTGCTGGGAGAGAGACAATCAAGACAGGAGTCATTGTGCTAGGGAGAAAGAGGAATCTGCTAACACTGTGAAGGTTGAGTAATTGGATTCTGCCTCTACTTCCCACCTAAACACTCATGCAGAAGGAAAGTTGGGAAGGAAACTCCTGCAGCTAACAGGCTGGGTGGAAAGACATGAGCAATATCTGCTGACTACGGCCCTACTCCAGCTGAGATGAGGAACAACTGAGGGCTCTTACTCACACCACATTTCTGGGATTCTCAACTTTTTCCTTAATTCGCCCGATGGTTTCTGTCAGTCCTCACCTGTGCAAGTGCCTCTTGGGATCTCTTTTTCCACCCAGGCCTGGAGATCCGGGACCCACGGCCCTTCCCCTCGTTCCAGCCGGGCGATCAGGTCAGGTTTGGGAAAGGGAAATCCTGTGCAGGGGGTGAAATCAGACCAGATCAGGTTGCATGGAGGATTGGGAGTGTGTCTGTCACAAAGGACAATCCATGAGTGGAACCTGTCCCCCTGCTGTGCTGGGAGAATAAGGAATCCAAAGGGACAGGAACATGGTCACTGAGCCCCCTTGGGAGACACAGATGTCTGGGGAGGTGGAGAGAATTTTTACACCCTCGCTAGGAGTGTGCAGGATCTGTGCACTCTGGGGCCCTTGCTGATTCACACACAGCTCTGGAGTTATCCCTGCAGAGCCCAGAGCCCTCCCTAGGGCTGGAGCTAGTCCCAAGGAGGGAGGTGAACAGGGATTCTGTGTTCAAATGAGAAACAATACACACAGGACAATACATGGCTTCTTGGCCTTGAAAGCTGGAATGGTGAGGAGGGTTTAGCATGTCCGTTTTGACACTCTGGTCCCATTGAAGGGGGTTTAGAGATGCAGGTCTCTCTCACACGGCAGCTATGGACTATGGAACCCATTCCCCTCTCATCTAACTGACCAGGGAAGAACCTGAACAGAGTCAGAAATGCAGGCCCGAAACTTTCTAATAACCGAGGGGACAGGGATCCCTTACCCAGCGAGGTCACCGTCTCGTAGTTCTCCTGCATGACGTCCCTGTAGAGGGCTCTCTGAGCGGGGTCCAGCAGAGTCCCCTGCCCCTGGGTGAAATACACAGCCACCTCCTCAAAGGTCACCGGCATCTGGAACAACAAGAGTCCCCCTCAGCGCCTGCTGCCCCAGCCACAACCCCACTGCTCACACAGGGAAGGAAGAAGAAAAAATGAACATCTCGGAAGCTCTGGGGGGCCTAGAAAATCAGAATCCCACCCCCAACCCTGCTCGGAGCAGCCAGGACACTTCAGGGGGTGGGAGAAGGTGAGAGCTCCTTGTCCCCCCAGAAGACGGAGCAGGGCATTTCTTATATCACACAAGCCTGCCAGCCACAGGCTAATACAGGAAGCAGAGCTCTGAGCCGGGCACAGAGACAGGAATCCCGACAGCTTCCCTTCGTATTTCACAGCAGCCTCTGGCCAGTGGGGTCAGGTTCCTGCACTGGGAGTCTGGAAAATGTTCTCAGCCCGGCTGAGGGGGGTGTTACCAAGTGGTGAGCTGGAGTCAGTTCGCACCGGTTCACGCGAACCGGTTGTTAAATTTTGAAGCCGGTTTAGAACCAGTTGTTAAAGGGGTCTGGCCTGCCTGCTCTCTCGGCTGGGGAGGCTCCCGTGAGAATCCCTTTGTAATTTTTACTCACCTGGCGGCGCTCCGGGTCTTCGGTGGCACATTGGCGGCGGGTCCTTCACTCGCTCCAGGTCTTCGGTGGCACTTCGGCAGCACGTCCTTCAGTGCCGCCAAAGACCCGGAGCGACTGAAGGACCTGCCGCCGAAGTGCCGCCGAACACCCGGAGCGAGTAAAGGAACCAGCTCTTCAGCTTTTGGCAGCTCATCACTGGTCTTACCTGTTTCAGAAATGGGGGAATGTTTCCTCCCAGCCAATGGGCCAGCTCAGAAAATCAGCAGGTTTATCACCCCTGTCTCCTCCCTCCCTCTCCCTCCACCCGCCCAGCAGCTCCCTGAAAATCCCCTACCTGAGCTGGCTCCATCACAGCCATTTCCCTGCCCTGTCTCCTGGGTCGATCTGGAGCAAAATCTAGACGTGATTCCTCAGCCTGTCAGGGCGAGAGAGGCAATGGGAGGGGAGGGGGGTTTCAGAAGGTGCTTGAGTCCATGTGACACCCCCATTCCCCCCAGGCTCTCTCCCTGCACACAGACGCTCTGGACTCTGCCATGCTGGAAAGAAACCAAGTTTATTACAACCCAGCCGAGGCCCGTCCCAGCAGGACTAAACCCACCGGGGCAGTTTTAAACTGTCCCCGTAACAGCATCTCGGCGCCAAACTCTAGAAAAAGAGCAGAATCAAAGGAGCCACTTCAAGGGATTGCCCTGCAACGTAGTGCGGTTGTCACCAACCAGTGGATCCTGGAGCCTCTGACAGTCGATCTCGATCACAGGCCGCTAAATGTCCAGCGGTGCAACGGGGCTCAGACAGGCTCCCTGCCTGCCCTCGCCCCATGCCACTCCCAGAAGCAGCTGGCACGGCCCTGCGGCAGCGCAGCCCCTGGGGGTGGGGCACAGGGGGGTCTCAGCTCGCTGCTCCTGTCTGCAGGCACTGCCCACGCAACTCCCATTGGCCAGAAACGGGGAACTGCAACTGGATGCTGTGGGGGGGGTGCCTGCAGAGAGGGACAGGGCATGGAGCTGTGTCCGCCCCCCCCAGGCCACAGGGACGTGCCGGCCACTTCCAGGAGTGGCGTGGGGGCAGGGTAGGCAGCCCTGGAGCACTACTGCCTGAGGTAAGTGCCACCCCGCCAGAGCCTGCAACCTGTGTCTCCTCCCAAACCCCAACCCCAGCCCAGAGTGCCCTCCCAGAGCCAGCCCCCAAACCCCCTCCTGTGCCCGGAGCCCCCTCCCCCAGCCCTGAGCCCCCTCATGCACCCAAAGGCCCTCCGAGAGCCTGCACCCTGCACCCCCTCCTGTACCCCAACACTCTGCCCCAGCCCAGAGCCCCCTCCTGCACCCAAACTCCAGTCCAGAGCTTGCACCCCTCACACCCTTCTGCCCCCCAACCTGTTGCCCCAGGCTCAGCCAAGAGCCCCCTCCATACCCCAAGCCCCTCAGGCATAGGCGCCGACTCCGTGGGTGCTCTGGGGCTGGAGCACCCACGGGGAAAATTGGTGCCTGCAGAGCACCCACCAGGAGCTCCCCACCCGAGCTCACCTCCGCTTTGCCTCCCCCCCACCCCCCCGAGCACGCGGATGGGTCCTGCTTCTCCCAGGGTGGGGATTTGGGGAAGGGATCTAATAGGGGCAGGGAGGGGGTGGATTTGGGGCATGTACTTTGGGGAAGGAGTTGGAAGGGGGGCGGGGAATGGGGATGGGGAAGGGGTGGAGTTGGGGAGGAGCAGGGAGCAAGCGGGCACGAGCACCCACCGGCGCTGGGGGAAGTCGCCCTCAGCCCCAGCCCAAAGCCTGCACCCCCTCCAGCATCCCAACCCTCTGCCCCAGCCCAGTGAAAGTGAGTGAGGGTGCAGGAGAGCATGTGATGGAGGGAGGGGGGATGGAGTGGGGCAGGGCCTCAGAGAAGGGGCAGGGTAGATCCAAATTCAAAAGTTGATCTTTTGTGTAAAAAGGTTGGAAACCATTAGTGTAGTGTAACCCTCTCTAGCCGCCACCCCTTCCCCCCGCCCCAGTAGTGGGGTGTTCAGCAGAGTCAGCAACTGGCTTTTCCTCTCTCAGCTCCTCCCCTTGTTCCCAGGAGAGTCAGTCTGCCCAGGAGGGTGCAGGGAATGGATCTGGGCAGGCCTGGGAGCTGGGAACCTGCCTCCCCGCTTCTTGCTCCTGCTGCCCCTGCCAGTCCCTCCACTCTCCCTTTTTATTATTTTCCCTCTCCCTTGGCTCTCATTAGGCAGATCAGTCCCTCCCACTGCGAACAGGGTTTGAACCTGGCTGTGTCCATGAGGGCAGCAGCTCTGGGACTGACAGACACAGGGAGCCCCTCCCCATGCAGGCCAAATTCACTGGCTGGTCCCTGAAAGGAGCCCTTTGGGAAGAGTCACTTTTCTGCCCGGCCCCCAGCCCTTCCCCACATCTCATCATCTGCAGGCTCCAACTCAGAAGCTGGGGTCAGCAGAGCCCCAGGGGCTGGTTCCAGCCACTGGAGAAAGTCCGCACCCTGGCTGGGCACAGAGGGGCTTTAACAAAGGTCTCTTCTCTGCTGGGTAAGAAGCAGCTTCTCAGTCTGGGCTCCCAGGTCTAAATGCAGCAGCTTCTGATCCGGGGAGCTGCACTCCAGGGCTATAATAACATGAGCAGGGAGACACACAGTAGCCTCTTCTTCTCCCTTAGCCAGAACTGGAGCCCTCTGGTGGCATCACCTGATGAATGAGCTGCCCTGGTCTCCCTCTGCAGCCCCAGGGACAGGCAGGTGCAGGCTGATCCCATTGGCCCATCCGCACTCACCCCCTGCCATACCCAGCAGTGACCCTGGTCTGACACCGGGTGTGGCTGAGATCTGAATTCTGTACAGAAATCAGCCCAGGGCCTTGGGCAGCCCGGGGAACCCTGAACAGTCAGGAAATAGACCCCCAAAGGTCATGAGTTTGTCTTTTATTAGAAATCAAATAAGAAGGTGGGAGCAGGGTGTGGGTATGCGGGAAGGGAGGGGGTGGCCTGTGCATATTTGCCTTGGAGCTTCTGAGCCGTGAGGGCAGGGGGGCCAATTGCAGGACCCAGCCCACCCCCCAAGGAGTTTCATGCAGGTGCTGTGGTCCCAGGTGGAGCTCTTAGTCAGTGCGGAATGTGAGTCCTGCAGAGAGTCAGTATTGTGTTGACAAACAGAGGCAGAGTGATTAACATAAGAAAGTGCTGGTAATTGCCTGTAAAACAGGAATCCCTTTTCAGGAAGTGGGGGGGGAAGGGGGAGAGTGTTTTAAGAAAGAATGTGGAGGACTCAGAAGAAATACAGCCAAGGTCTCTGTGCCAAGGTTTACTCCTGGGGTCATTTTGCTCCAAAAAATTAAAAAGTCTGCACCAAAAAAAAAAAAAAAAATTAAAAAGTCTGCAAACAATATTGTAAAATTCTGCAAATGTTATTTCTCAAAATAACAAGACATAATTATGCCACGGGGCCCCCCCTTGCCCAGATACCTGCATCCCCACACCCCCAAAGCCCAGCCACAGGGCCCCCCCCTTGCACAGGTACCTCCCCTCCCCAGCCCTGGGATCCAGAGGGAAAAACAGCTGGATGCTTGGTCACAGGCTTGCAGGGGGAACCCTGAGCACCACCCGCTCCTTCCCTGAGGACATGCTGGGAACTGCAGCTGTCAGGAACCCTCTAGCTCCCTCTACCACCACCCAGCAGTGACTTCTCTGTGTGAGCTGGGCTCTGTGGAAGGAAGGAAATTCTGCATGCACAACATTTAGTTTCCCAAAAATTCTACCTTGCGCAGCGGCTACATTCAGAAAAGGGGGTGATTTGGGGGCATAGGTGAAAAGAAGGGGCCAAAACCCAGGGAAGGGCTAGCAGTGGTATAGAGAGGTTCCCACTCGACCTGTGGTAGTTATGGGGCCCCGTCACCACAGTGCCTGAGCACCTCACAAGGTCAAACCGCCTCACAGCCCCTCGGCGAGGCAGAGTAGTGCTGTTATCCCCATTGAATAGATGGGACACTGAGGCACACACAGACTAAAGGCCAGATTTTCAAAGGTGTTTAGGCACCTAATGCGATTTTCAAAAGTGCCTAGAAGGTCAGGTGCTTTGTAAACCCCACTAGATGCCTAGCTGCACCTTTGGGTGCCTAAAAAACTTTCAGAGTAGCAGCCGTGTTAGTCTGTATTCACAAAAAGAAAAGGAGGACTTGTGGCACCTTAGAGACTAACCAAATTATTTGAGCATAAGCTTTCGTGAGCTACAGCTCACTTCATCGGATGCATAACATGTAATGCATCCGATGAAGTGAGCTGTAGCTCACGAAAGCTTATGCTCAAATAAATTGGTTAGTCTCTAAGGTGCCACAAGTACTCCTTTTCTTTTTAAAAAACTTTGAAATTCAGTCCCTAAGGCACTGGCCTGATGTCGTACAGGAAGTGCATGGGGGGTAGAACCCAGGTCTCCCAGGGCCAGCTCCCTATCCACTGGCCCAGCCTATCTCCCTGCGGCATGCTGCAGGAAAAGAGGACTCAGAGATGGGAGCAAAACAGGGCAGCTGGTTCTCTGAGACTCCAGCAAATGGTCACAAGTGGTTGGGAAGGACATCCAGCTTGACAGCATGCAAAGGAGCACAGAGGTCAGGAAGGATGAAGAAAGAAAGAGGAGAGAAGACCACTGGGTCCCAAAGGGGTGGCAGGTTCTGCCCCAGGCTGGGTTGTAGAACAATGGCTGCTGTGCATTTTTACATTTTAACTGGAAACCATTTTGTTTTGTCATTTTTTGTTAGAGAAAAGGAAGGAATGAGAAAGGGTCGTAGGAATATCAGGCAGGTTCATGCCTCAGATTCTTAGGGTTGCTGCTGGATCCAGGCCAATTGCAGAACAAAGAACAGATATTGCATCCTCAGAGTCCATAAAGTAGATGATTGTCATGATTTGTATTATTCCCTGGGCACCATCTGTGCGCTCAGCACAGTTCAGAATATGCCAGTAAATACCATCCCTGAGCCAGTGTGTATAAAATGTGTAGCCCTGGATAAGATGACTCTGCTATTTAGATAGGAAGTGCATAGTTATTCAGCACACGTTAAGATCTATGAGTGGAGGTGACGTTTTACTGGATTAAGGACTAGATTTGACCCTCCAACTTCCTTTCAAGAGGAAAAGCTGCCCAGAGCTCCTGGGCCTGTTTATTTTCCTTTCCTGCCTGCCCTGGCCTTGATACACCTCAGAAGGCTCATTTTTTCCCCCTCAGCTTTAAAATCTGGAATTTTCCTGGTGTTTGGTTTTAAATATTCTCCTGTGAGAACTGCAACTCAGTCACTGTACTGTCGTGTTGAAAAGCCTTCTGGAAAGTAACTAGCCTTTAACCAAAAGTGAAAGCAGCATTGCCAACTCTCATGATTTTCTCATGAGCCTCAGGAGAATGATTCTTTTCCTTAAAGCCCCAGCTCCTGGAGTCAGGTGGAGGTGTGATGATTTCAGCCTTCCTTCTTAAAGAAAAATGAAGTTTCTCGCCCTTGTGGCTGTGGAGAAAGCTTCAAAATGAGACCCCAGTACACCCGAAAGGCTCAAAAAGCAGAAGGCAAATAAAAAACTCCAAATCTATTATATTTAAAGCCAGTATCACTATTTTGAACATTTGGAGTTGGCAATACTGGGAAAGGAAATTTAAGGTGTCAGTTTCACTCCAGTTCACTCACTCCTTGAGTCAGCGTCAAGTTAGTATTTGTAGTGGGGTAACACCCCTAGAGCCCCAGGCACCTGCCGTATAAACTCACGGGGTCTTGCCCTAGGAGGATGGTTCCGAACGTTAAATGATCTATCCTAAACTTGGTGAACGGCAAAAAACGGGGATAGGAAGAAATCTAGATTTTTCTACAATTGTTTCAATTGTTGTATTCAAGAGTTACCAAAAATTCCAAAACCTAACCGGTGTCCCTTACCTGACTTGACACAAGCTTTGAGAACATGTTTGTATTAGAGCTGAGTGGGTCTAATATTTATCTAATGCTCTTTTTTTAATGTCAGAATTAGATCTGGTGAGCCTGTCAGCAAAAAAACCCAAGAGTTTGCAGGTGCCTAAGTAGCCCCCTGGAATCACAGTTAAAGTTGCCCCCCTACACTCAAAATCTGAAATGCCCCCCCCCTCCCCCACCCGTGTGAGGGGTTAGTCCCCTGCCCACTCACTCCCCAAAGCTTGTTTGACCAGATCCAGGAAAAGAAAACTGGCTGGCTGCTGGGAGGGGCAGCCCCTCACCCTCTCCTACCCCATGGGGCGGGGGAGCTGCCTTGTGTCTCCCCCCGCCCCCCCCCCCCCCGGCCTGCTCCCTGCGCCAGGCTCTCCCCTCCCCCAGCCAGTCTGCGCTTGCTCTCACAGTTTCCCTCCAGCCACCCCACATCCCCCCTCCCCCTGCATCGCCCCATCATCCCTGCCCCTCCCCCGTCCCATCCTGCCCCCCCGCATCCCCATCACCCGCCTCCTCCCCCCCCCCTTCTCCCGTCCTGCCCACAGGTCCCCCTGCATCTCTTTATCCTCTGCCCCCTGCAGCCCGGGGGTGACCGCGGGGGGGGGGGGTCTCTCTTACCTTCCCTCCGAGCGGGGCCCCCGGGGCAGGGGCCGGGCCGGGCTGGGGGCTCTGCCCTGGGAGAGGCTCCCGGGGAGCAGCGGGCAGGGCCCGGCTGGAGGTTCCCCTCTCCCGGCTGCAGCCCGGGCTCCGGGCTCCCAGCACCAGCCGCCGGGGCTCGGGGATCTCGCCGGGAGCCTGGGAGCCGGAGTCCCCGCAGCGGCTGCGAGTCACTTCCTCCTGCCGGGGACTGACCCCAGCGATCGCTCCCCCCAGAGCCGCCCCCCAGCTGCTCCTGGGTCCTAGCGATCAACGCACCATTCTGCAA
Organism: Chelonia mydas; assembly: GCF_015237465.2. NCBI lineage: Eukaryota > Metazoa > Chordata > Testudines > Cheloniidae > Chelonia > Chelonia mydas. The sequence continues at coordinate 36,987,212 of NC_051254.2, read as the reverse complement.
AAAGAAAAGGAGGACTTGTGGCACCTTAGAGACTAACCAGTTTATTTGAGCATAAGCTTTGAAGCAAAAGCTCATGCTCAAATAAATTGGTTAGTCTCTAAGGTGCCACAAGTCCTCCTTTTCTTTTTGCGAATACAGACTAACACAGCTGTTACTCTGAAACCCACCGGGCTGCAGCGTTTCTGGTCACAGGCTACAAGCACGGCTGAAGAAGAGGTGGCGATGTCTGGACGGGCTGAGCCAGACGTGCAGCAGACACAAGGCAAAGGGAGAGAGAGGAGAGAGCAGAACTAAGGTGGGGAAGGAAAATGATGCGTGAGGGGAAGGGTGACAGCACAACCCCAAGTCACATCCCGGGAATAGTTCAGGCTTTAGCCGAAGCTTGTGGAATAGAGGATGTCGGCTGGTTCCCCCTCTCTGGTTAGCCCTGCTCAGGTCGTCTTTCAGCAGCAGGATGATGAGAGCCCAATGGTGCCATGCTGGGCCCCAGGAGACAGTGGGCGTGAGACACCCCAGGGTACAGTCTGTTGAACTGCTTAGTTCTCCATCCAGGGCATCTTTCACACTGCTTCCCCCTTCGAACAACAAACCCCTTCAGGCTCTTCTCCCACACAGCCACCAGCCTTCAAAGTCACTCCCAGCTACACAGGACTGAGTGCAACTAGCCAGCCACTCATGAAGTAAACTACAGAGCAACATAAACCAGTTCACTAGTCCCGGCCTTGCACCCCAGAAATGTGAGTCTTGTACTGCCCCGTCTGTGCGCTGTGCTGTCCAAGCTCTTTAATTCGTTTCTCCTCCCCACAAAGGATGCTGGTCAGGCAACAGCCTTGTTATCTGAAGTGAAATTCCCCAAACACTTCGACGAAAACACACTGGTTTGGATAAAACAATAAAACAAGTTTACTAACGAGAGAAAGGTAGATTTTAGAAGGAGAGGTAAAAATGGAGGCCACTCTCCCTTGTTTTTATACCACTCTCGTCTTCGAGGTTAACCCCCAGCTGGCGGGCAGGCGACAATCTGTCTGTGGCACACGTGAGCTTCCAACCATTCTTCAGGTGAAAAAACTGCAGTACCCACCTACTGAAGTGAAGAAACAGATTGACAGAGCCAGAAGAGTACCCAGAAGTCTCCTACTACAGGACAGGCCTAACAAAGAAAGTAACAGAACACCACTAGCCGTCATCTTCAGCGCCCAATTAAAACCTCTCCAGCACATCATCAAGGATCTACAACCTATCCTGAAGGACGACCCATCACTCTCACAGATCTTGGGAGACAGGCCAGTCCTTGCCTACAGACAACCCCCCAACTTGAAGCAAATACTCACCAGCAACCACACACCACACAACAAAAACACTAACCCAGGAACCTATCCTTGCAACAAAGCCCATTGCCAACTCTGTCCACATATCTATTCAAGGGACACCATCATAGCACCTAATCACGTCAGACACACCATCAGGGGCTTATTTACCTGCACATCTACCAATGTGATATGTGCCAGCAATGCCCCTCTGCCATGTACATTGGCCAAACCGGACAGTCTCTATGCAAAAGAATAAATAGACACAAATCAGATGTCAAGAATTATAACATTCAAAAACCAGTCGGAGAACACTTCAGTCTCCCTGGACACTCAATTACAGACCTAAAAGTCACAATTTTTCCACAAAAAACTTCAAAACCAGAATCCAATGAGAAACTGCAGAACTGGAATTCATTTGCAAACTGGACACCATTAAATTAGGCCTGAATAAAGACTGGAAGTGGATGAGTCATTAGGCAAACTAAAAACTATTTCCCCATGCTAATTTTTCCCCTACTGTTACTCACACCTTCTTGTCAACTGTTGGAAATGGGCCATCCTGATTAGCACTACAAAAGCTTTTTTTCTCCTGCTGATAATAGCCCACCTTGATCGATTCCTCTCCTTAGAGTTGGTATGGCAACACCCATTTTTTTCATGTTCTCTGTATATCTATCTATCTATCTTCCTACTGTATTTTCCACTGCATGCATCCGATGAAGTGGGTTTTAGCCCACGAAAACTTATGCCCAAATAAATTTGTTACTCTCTAAGGTGCCACAAGTACTCCTCGTTCTTTTTTGCTGATACAGACTAACACGGCTACCACTCTGAAACCAGTACATTTCTTATTCACAACTCCCCTGCTGGTGAATGGCCGGCTAAGCAATCAATGGACACTTAGCACCTGGCTCTGAGGAGCTAGTCTTTCAGATTTACAGAGCATCTGGCTCCGAGGGCGTTTTTCAGCTTTACAACATGTTTCAGTAACAAACATGTAGCAAAATCTCATAACTCCATACCCAATGTTAATACATACATTTTAACAGAACAATAATGTTCAGCAGACAATGACTTTTCATATGATTCCTCACAAGGCAGACTTTGTAGAAGTTTTATCTTCATTTTATAAAAGTGGTGACCATAATAGTGTAGAGCAGTGGTTCTCAAATTTATTTAATCGGGCCTCCTTCTTTGTGTCTGTCGCAATTTAAACCCCCAACCCCACAAGTACATATATACCTTCTCCTATATTTTCCACTCCATGCATCTGATGAAGTGAGTTCTAGCGCACGAAAGCTTATGCCCAAATCAATTTGTTAGTCTCCAAGGTGCCACAAGGACTCCTCGTTGTTTGAGCTTTTCACTGACACACTTAAAGGCACGTTGGTGCAAATATTATTACACTAGTGTGCAGGGCATGAATTCAGGGGTTCTTGTTATACAAATAAAATAAAAACCAGCAGGATCTTATTAAAGGGGAAAAGGCAAAATACCACTTTTATTGTGAATACAGAAAGAATCATAGTAAGCAGTTAGTTATAGCTGTAACATTCCATTCAATCTCATATTTCTTCACACTTTCATTCATACAAAGACACACACACAGGTTCTGCAAGGTTGTTATCATAGTTACCAGCCTTAGAGTTGCTCATGCCAAGCCACTGGCCAGGTGGCCTGGACATGAGGAGGGAGCAGGGCCTTGTCAGATGCTCATCTGATGCTTCTGGAAGTTGGTTTACAGAATCAGACCCCCAAAATTCTCACTTTCTAGAGTCCATTTTTATAGGAATTTCTTCCTATGCCAGTCTATGGGAATTGCTTCATCATGCTGTTGCTGAGTAAATCAGCAGATAGCACATTCCTGACAGCTCCGTGCTGCCAGATGTTATCTTGTTCTTTGGTTCTCCAATTCTTGAGGCTGTTGGGTGAATTCCAGTCTGCCCTCCCGGGGTCCTCTCGTTATTTCCACTTGACACCTTCTTCAGCCGATGGACACTGCATTCTTAGGCTGGCACCTCCCTGATCATTCAGTTATTATCCACACCAAGCATCCATCCACATACATCCTCTATCTCTATTTTAATCACAATTGTCAATACAACAAAAGGGCGGGGAGTCTCTGGGTGCTGTTTCTGTTGTTACAGAGTATTGCTTTGAGTCTCTCTCTGTGTGAATTGCTTTGAGAACAGACTCTGTCTTAGAATGTACTAACGCAATTAGCAGCTTGCAAGTTTCACACGTAGTGGGAGAGAAACAGTACCAAAAACCAAGAGACCTCTTAATGAGTAATACCCTGGATTTTAAACTATGGGGAGTCAAACTCATTTGTGATTTTAATACAGAACTTCTTTAATATGATCCAACCTGCTGCGGGTGTGATTAGAGAGTTATAGACCTTTTCACTTTCAGGGTGATGACAGGAGAAAATACTGATGAGCTCAAGTGAGAATCAACCAAGAGCAAACAGGCCACAGCTTGTTACCAGCACACAAGCTGCACCTGGTCATCACCCAGGGCGTGACCATAATTCTGCTTCTCCCTGGGGAGGGGAGTTAGGAACTTAGATGTTCAGCAGGACACAACAACAGTGGGGAATAGGCCGGCATGTCCCTCTGATGAGAGCTGGGGTTTTACTCTGACATGTCACTGGCTAGCCTGTGCTCTGTCTCTTGTGCTGGCTGTAGCCACGTAAATCAGGAATTCCTCAGCTGCGTGCCATAGAGCGCTGACTCTTTAGCTTGGTTCCCGTGTGTATTGAAATGTTTTCAAAGCTGGGTAAAGACATCTGAAATATTTTGCATTTCTCCTGCCCATCAGCATTAACTGAGGTGGCCATGGAGGTGTTAAAGGGCGAAACCTGCTCCAAGAGACGGTCTCTGAGGATTTGTCTGCACTAGGATGTAGGTTCTCTTTCTCTTACTGTAAACTCATACTGTAGATCAGGGACAAATTTTTTTTTTTTGTCAGAGTCCTAATTTCTTGGTCAAGGTATATTCAAGGTCCAGATTCCAGAGAAAACAATACAACAATAAAAACAATAATGATAATAAAAGATTTTGCAGTCTGTTCAAAAGTGTCTGGAGATCCAGATTTGTCCCCTGGCCCGCCTATTAACCAACCCTGGTGTAGACAATGCAAATGGTAGTTTCACCTCAGTGTAACTGGTAGAGAGGAACACTATGGGATGGGGTGCATCTCGATCAGGTACAACAAGGTGAAGCTGTGACTTACCTTGTCTCCAGCAGGCTTGTACAAGATCTGTTTCTCATGTTTGGGGACCCTTAGTTAGAAAAAACCTCTTTTCTCTCAGCATGCACATGGCCTCAAAGGTGGGATCTAAAGGGAAAAAGCTGGAGACACAGGACTGTGTGACTTTATTTTGGGGGCGATCCCAGTTCAAAGGGCAAGGATGCAGCATCTGGCTGCCAGGGAGCACATACCTGAGGAAGCTAAATCACAGAGAATAGCCATTTCCAGCTACAACAATGGAGCTAATCACTTAATCACACTGTGATTCCAGGGCAGAAACAATGGCCAGAATCTCAGTGGCTGTCACTTAGCAAATCTGTGTTGACTTTGCCGGATCTAGGCTGATTTACACCAGCTGGGAACATGGCCCCATGCTTTATGTATTTCTCTTACATGTCGGAAGTTGAAAACCTACTTTAAGCACCTGGCTTTAATCATGGAGACGCTCCCGTTACCTACAGAATCATGACTTTGTCTGTTTTGTGTATTTAGACAAGAAGCTCTGTCCCTTAGGCGCTGTCTCTCATGCTCTGTATATAGAGTACCACGCTGAGCACAATAGAGCTTCGGTCTTGGGTGCAGCTTCTAGCTGCTACCGTATTAAAAATAATCTTGGTATCCATAGAAACACTTACTTTGCAGTCAGAGAAGAAGGAAACTGGGGAAAGTTGTGGTGTGAGGAACAGACCGAATATCAGTAGAGAGAAACCCCCAAGCCGAGCAAACTAAATTCCCAATCCTGCAAAATCTTACACGTTTCATTGTACTACTGCACTGCTAATGGCCCCATTGATTTCAAGAAGAAAAGGAGTACTTGGGGCACCTTAGAGACTAACCAATTTATTTCCATGTGTCTGAGATAGAACGAGGCAGATGGTAGGGCTGCTCCGGGCACTGCTTCTGCTCCGGACCAGGAGCAAGGCAGAGTGAAGATTCCATCATCTTCCTCTGCATCCCCCACTCCTGAGTCAGGGCTTCCTGCCGGAGATCGGCAGGATCGGAGGCATTAGAAGGGCCACAAAAGGTATGGGGGATGCCTCGACTTTTTGAGGGGGTGAAAAGCTTCCTCATCCGTGAGTGAGTCTTCAATGTTCCTCCTGTGGCTGTACCTCTCACAACCGGTGGTCAGGGACCATTTAGGGGAAACTAGTGACTTTCACAAGGGTGCAAAATGTCCTGCATGGAGCTGCACAAACTTTAGCAGCTATGGGAACAGGTTACTGCCATGGCCTGGGCGGGCAAGAGATAGGAAGTGTAACCTGCAGGCCCTGCACAGAAGCTAAAACACGACTTTTTGATATCCCTGCTCCCACTTTTTTAGCATCTGTTTAGTTCTGCTTCGTAAGGGAGAAAAATATACAAACACTCAATGCTTTTCAGCACGGCCTGGAGTAATGTGAAACTGGCTGGGAATGAGACATTCCGGCCCCAAAGGGGGAACTCAGGGACTAACGATCAGTCTGCTCATGGCGAGGATAAGAATAGATAATATACTCAGGGTCAGTGTGACTAGAAAGAGTGTTGGAGAGTCAGGGGAGATGTGCTAGGTAATCCCAACCATTTTCCTACCATAGACAGACGTTCAGAGGCTGATGCTGGGGAGGCAGAGGTGGGATCTCCAGGCCTCCCACAAAGGGCTCTGTGGGAATCAGCCCCTCCCAGTGCTGCTGTCTGAATGCAGCGGGGGCAGGGAGAAGGGGGCAGAGGGGTTAATGAGGAAAGGCAGCACCTCGCTACCCCTGTGCTCTCCCTCGCCTCTTATCCCATAATCCCCACACACTCGATAGCCCCAGCACCCAGCTCCCCCTGCTTCCCAGCTCCCCCAGCCCCAACCATTCAATCCCCAGTGTCCTCCCCAGAACCCGTCAGCCTGGTCCCTCAATATTTGATCCCCCAGAGCCCAGTGCCCTGGGGGATTCAGGTAGGGGAGGAGTAACCAGCACCAGGGACACTACCCCTGCAGGAGACAGTTCCAGGTAAGTGGGGGAGCCCAGCCCAAGGGGTGGTGGAAGATGAGAGGTGGGGACGGGTGTGTAGAGTGAAGGTGGGGCCTGGCCCAAGTGTCCTTCTCCTCATCTCCATGGCAGGGGGATTCCGGCTGGGAGGGGAAAGGAGACGGGGGAACTTCAGCCAGGCAGAGGGAGCAGCTGGAGGAGTTTCTCTCTTTCCTTTCCCCCCTGTGGCCCATCAGCTCAGCAGCCAGGGCTGTAGCAGGGAGAAGGGGCTGATCGGGGCTTCTTCCTCTCTGCCTGGGGTTTGCTTAGACCAAGCAGAACCAGAGGGTCACTGACTAGCTGATGATCAGCTGCTGATGGATCCTCACTCCAGTGATGGGCAGCTGGGTCCTTGGGAGCCAAATGCCCCTGAAGTGTGTGGGAATGAGGAAATTGATTACTATGGCTTAGTCAGAGCCCTGAGAAAATTTCCGTGCTGTGTGGAGGAGGCTCTGATGTCCAACTTTGTCTTAGCTCCACTTGGATCATTTTCCACACTGAGAACATCTCAGAGGTTTCTTCCCTATGTAGATTTGCGGGTGCCTGATACTCCGGGAGCACCAAATGAACCTTCCCTCACATTCAAGCTCTCTCTTTTGTGTGGATCACTAATGTGTGAGCTCAGATTGAATCTCACACCTTTGTGGATTCTCCCATGTTTAATGAGGTTTGATCTCTGTGTGAAACTTTTCCCACAGTCCAAGCACTTATGGGGTCTTTCTCCCGTGTGGGTTACCTGATGTGTTATCAGGCATGATCTTTGTGTGAAACTTTTCTCACAGTCCAAGCACTTATGGGGTCTCTCTCCTGTGTGGATTCTCTGATGTAAAACAAGGGCTGATCTGTTTGTGAAACTTTTCCCACAGTCCAAGCACTTATGGGGTCTTTCTCCTGTGTGGATCCTCTGATGTGTTATAAGGGCAGACTTCCACCTGAAACATTTCCCACAGTTGAGGCATTTCTGAGGTTTGTCTCCGGTGTGAATTCTGTGATGTGCAACAAGATGAGAACTCCCAATGAAACTTTTCCCACACTCGAGGCATTTATAGGGTCTTTCTCCCGTGTGGGTTCTCTGATGTTGAGTGAGTTGTGAGCTGCACCTAAAGTTTTTCCCACAGTCCAAGCACTTATGGGGTCTCTCTCCTGTGTGGATTCTCTGATGTGTGATAAGATCAGACTTCCAACTGAAGGAGTTCCCACACTCAAGGCATTTATAGGGTCTGTCTCCTCGGTGTATTCTCTGATGCCTTGTAAGGGATGATCTCTGTATGAAATTTTTCCCACAGTCCAAGCACTTATGGGGTCTCTCTCCAGTGTGGATTCTCTGATGTGTTATAAGGCCTGACTTCCAAAGGAAACTTTTCCCACACTCCGAGCATGTATAGCGTCCCTCTCCTGTGTGGATCGTCTGATGTGTAACAAGTGCTGATCTCTGTGTGAAATTTTTCCCACAGACCAAGCACTTATGGGGTCTCTCTCCTGTGTGGATTCTCTGATGTATTATAAGGGCTGACTTCCAACAGAAACCATTCCCGCAGTAGAGGCATTTATAGGGTCTCTCTCCTCTGTGGATTCTCCGATGGTTAGTAAGGTTTGTGCTCTTACTGAAGCTTTTCCCACACACCAAGCATTTATATGCTCTCTCTCCTGTGTGGACTCTCTGATGTCTAATAAGGTGTGATTTCTGCATGAAACTTTTCCCACAGTCCGAGCACTTATGGGGTCTCTCTCCGGTGTGGATTGCCTGATGTGTAACAAGGCCTGATCTCCATGTGAAACTTTTCCCACAGTCCAAGCACTTATGGGGTCTCTCTCCGGTGTGGACTGCCTGATGTGTAACAAGGCCTGATCTCCGTGTGAAATCTTTCCCACAGTCCAAGCACTTATGGGGTTTCCCTCCTGTGTGGATTCTCTGATGCATAATTACTGCTGACTCCCCACTGAAACGTTTCCTACACTCGAGGCATTGATAGGGATTCTCACCCATGTGGCTTCTCCCATGGTTATTAAGATCTGAGCAGTTATTGAAGCTTTCCCCACAGTCCAAGCATTGAAGGGATTTCTCTCCAGTATGGATTGTCTGATGTATCACAAGGTGTAATCTCAGAATGAATCCTTTTCCACACTGGAGACAGTGGTAGGGTTTCTCTTCCTTGGGATTTGTCTGCTGGGCTGTGGGATCCTTGTCTCCTCCCCCACATTTAATAGATTCATCCACTTTCTTCTTTGGGTGGTATCCCAACAGCCTCTCTGACCTGTGCCAATTTCCCCAGGTTTCTCCCTGTTCCCAGCACTGGGAAAAATTCCCTTCAGCTCTTCTCACAAAGGTCCGCTGTGGTTCCATTTTCCCAGGGACTTCCTCATGATGATTCCCTTCCTCCTTCTCACTCATTGTCACATCACCTGCTGGGAGAGAGAGACAATCCAGACAGGAGTCATTGTGCTGGGGAGAAAGAGGAATGGCACCGAGGGAAAACTCAACACACTCAAGTTGCAAAGAATCAGCAATTGGATTCTGTCTCTACTTCCCACCCAAACACTCACGCAGAAGGACAGTTGGGAAGGAAACTCCTGCAGCTAACAGGATGGGTGGAAAGACATGAGCAATATCTACTGACTACAGCCCTACTCTGGCTGAGATGAGTAACAACTGAGGGCTCTTACTCACACCACATTTCTGGGATTCTCAACTTTTTCCTTAATTCGCCCGGTGGTTTCTGTCAGTCCTCACCTGTGCAAGTGCCTCTTGGGATCTCTTTTTCCACCCAGGCCTGGAGATCCGGGACCCACGGCCCTTCCCCTCGTTCCAGCCGGGCGATCAGGTCAGGTTTGGGAAAGGGAAATCCTGCGCAGGGGGTGAAATCAGACCAGATCAGGTTGCATGGAGGATTGGGAGTGTGTCTGTCACAAAGGACAATCCGTGAGTGGAACCTGTCCCCGTGCTGTGCTGGGAGAATAAGGAAACCAAAGGGACAGGAACATGGTCACTGAGCCCCCTTGGGAGACGCAGATGTCTGGGGAGGTGGAGAGAATTTTTACACCCTCGCTAGGAGTGTGCAGGATCTGTGCACTCTGGGGCCCTTGCTGATGCACACACAGCTCTGGAGTTACCCCTGCAGAGCCCAGAGCCCTCCTCAGGGCTGGAGCTAGTCCCAAGGAGGGAGGTGAAAATGTGTTCAAATGAGAAACAATACACACAGGACAATACATGGCTTCTTGGCCTTGAAAGCTGGAGGGGCGGGAAGGGTTTAGCATGTCCATTAGGTTTTGACACTGTGGTCCCATTGGAGGGGGTTTGGAGATGCAGGTCTCTCTCACACGGCAGCTATGGACTATGGAACCCATTCCCCTCTCATCTAACTGACCAGGGAAGAACCTGACCAGAGTCAGAAATGCAGGCCCGAAACTTTCTAATAACCGAGGGGACAGGGATCCCTTACCCAGAGAGGTCACCGTCTCGTAGTTCTCCTGCATGACGTCCCTGTAGAGGGCTCTCTGAGCGGGGTCCAGCAGAGCCCCCTGCCCCTGGGTGAAATACACAGCCACCTCCTCGAAGGTCACCGGCATCTGAAACAACAAGAGTTCCCCAATCAGCACCTGCTGCCCCAGCCACAACCCCACTGGTCACACGGGAAAGGAAGAAGAAAAAATAAACATCTTGGAAGCTCTGGGAGGCTCAGAAAAGCAAAATCCCACCCACCCCCTGTTCAGAGCAGCCAAGAAGCTTCAGAGGGTGGGGAGAAGGTGAGAGCTCCTTGTCCCCCCCCAGCAGACCAAGCAGGGCAGCGTCTTCTCATTTCCCACACACCTGCCAGCCACAGGCTGATACAGGAAGCAGAGCTCTGAGCCGGGGCCAGGGCCAGGAATCCTGACAGCTTCCCTTCGTATTCCACAGCAGCCCTTCGCTCGTGGGTTCAGGCTCCAGCACCGGGAGTCTGGAAAATGTTCCCAGGCCTGCCAAGGGGGGTGTTTCCTGGTTCAGAAATGGGGGAATGTTTCCCCCCTCCCAATAGGGCAGCTCAGAAAATCAGCAGGTTTATCACACCCTGTCTCCTCCCTGCCTCTCCCTCCCCCTGCCCAGCAGCTCCCTGAAAAGCCCCTACCTGAGCTGGCTCCATCACAGCCATTTCCCTGCCCTGTCTCCTGGGTCGATGTGGAGCAAAATGTGGATGTGATTCCTCAGCCTGTCAGGGCGAGAGGGTCAATTGGGGAGGGGGGGTCAGAAGGGGCTTGAGTCCCATTTCGCACCCCGATTCCCCCCAGGCTTGTTCCCTGCTGACAGATCCTCTGGACTCTGCCATGCTGGGAAGAAACCCAGTTAGTTTATTACCACCCAGGCCAGGCCCCTCCCAGCAGAACTAAGCCCCCCAGAGCAGTTTTAAACTCTCCCCGTAACAGCATCTCTGTGTCAAACTTTGATTCTGCTCTTTTTCTAGAGGAGGCACTTCGAGGGATTGCCCTACAGTGTAGTGCAGTCGTCACCAACCGGTGGACCCTGGAGCCTCTGAGAGTCAATCGCGATCACCGGCCGCTAACTGTCCGGCGGTGCAGCGGGGCTAAGCCCTGGCCCCATGCCACTCCCGGAAGCAGCCGGCATGTCCCTATGGCAGTGCAGCCCCTGGGGGGAGGGGGCAGGGGGTCTCAGCTCCCTGCTCCTGTCTGCAGGCACTGCCCATGCAGCTCCCATTGGCCGGGAATGGGGAACTGCAGCCAATGGATGCTGTGGGGGCGATGCCTGCAGAGAGGGGCAGAGAGCGGAGCTATGTGCCCCCCCCGCCACACACAAGGGCCACAGGGATGTGCCGGCCGCTTCCAGGAGCAGCATGGGGCCAGGGTAGGCAGGGAGCCTGCCTTAGGCCTTCTGCACCACCGCCCGAGTTAAGCGTCACCCGGTTGGACCCTGTACCCTGCACCCCCTCCCACACACCGTGCCCCAGCCCTGAGCCCCCTCCCAGAGCCTGCACCCCCCACCCCCTCCTGTACGCCAACTCTCTGCCCCATCCCAGAGCCGCCTCCTGCACCCAAACTCCAAACCCCCCTTCCCAGAGCTTGCACCCCTCACATCCTTCTGCACCCTAACCACCTGCCCCAGGCTCAGCCAAGAGCCCTCTCCCATACCCCAAACCCCTCAGCCCCAGCCCAGAGCCTGCACCCCCTCCAGCACCCCAACCCCCACCTCAGCCCGGTGAAAGTGAGTGAGGGTGTGGGAGAGTATGTGATGGAGGGAGGGGGGAGGGAGGGGGGATGGAGTGGGGAGGGGCCTCAGGGAAGGGGTAGGATAGATCCCAGGTTGCACTTCAATTCAAAAGTTGATCTCGTGCATAAAAAAAGGTTTACCACTGATGTAGTGTAACCCTCTCTAGCTCCCCCCCAAGTAATGCTGTATTCAGCAGAGTTAGGAACTGGATTTTCCTCTCTCAGCTCCTCCCCTTGTTCCCAGGAGAGTCAGTCTGCCCAGGGGGATGCAGGGAATGGACCCGGGCAGGTCTGGGAGCTGGGAATCTCCCTCCCCACTTCCTGCTCCTGCTGCCCCTTCCAGTCTCTCCTTTCTCCCTCTTTATCATCTTCCCTCTCCCTGGGAGAGCTGGTGACTGCCTCATTGACATGGGCCTTTGCTCTCATTAGGCAAATCAGCCACGGCCACTGCTAACAAAGGTTTGAATCTGTCTGTGAGGGCAGCAGCTCTGGGACTCGCAGACACACAGGGAGCCCCCTCCCCATGTAGGCCAAACTCCCCAGCAGGTCCAGGAAAGGGGCCCTTGTGCAGAGTCACTTTCCTGCCCGGCCCCAGCCCTGTCCCCCGGGTCTCCCCATCACCTGCAGGCTCCAGCTCAGGGGCTGGTGTCAGCAGAGCCCTAGAGGCTGGTTCCAGTCACCGGAGAAATTCCCCACCTTGGCTGGGCACAGAGGGGCTTTAACAGAGGTCTCTCCTCTGCTGGGTAAGAAGCAGCTTCTCATTTTGGGTTCCCAGGTTTAAATGCAGGAGGCAGCTTCTGATCCGGGGAGCTGCACTCCAGGGCTATAACAACATGAGCAGGGAAGAGACAGACAGACAGACACACACACACACCTGCCTCCTCCTCTCCCTTAGCCATAACCGGAGCCCTCTGGTGGCAACACCTGATGAATGAGCTGCCTTGGACTCCCCCTGCAGCCCCCAGGGTCTGGCAGGCGGAGGCTGATCTCATTGGCCCATCCGCACTCACCCCCTGCCACACCCAGCGGTGACTCTGGTCTGACACCGGGTGTGGCTGAGATCTGAATCCTGCACAGAAATCAGCCCAGGGCCTTGGGCAGCCCAGCCAGCCCTGAACATTCAGGAAACAGACTCCCAAAGGTCATGAGTTTGTCTTTTATTAGAAATCAAATAAGAAGGTGGGAGCAGGGTGTGTGTATGCGGGAAGGGAGGGGGTAGCCCGTGGATATTTGCCTTGGAGCTTCTGAGCCGTGAGGGCAGAGGGGCCAGTTGTGGGACTCAGTGGGGGCTTCCCCCCCCAGGAGTTTCATACAGGAATTGTGCTCCCAGGTAGAGCTCGAAAACTACAGCACAGCTAGTCAGTGCGGAATGTGAGTTCTGCAGAGAGTCAGTATTTTGTTGACAGGCAGAGGCAGGGTGATTAACATAAGACAGTGCTGGCAATTGCTTGTAAAACCTTTTCAGAAGGTGGGGATGTGGGGGAGGGTGTTTTAAGAAAGCACGTGGAGGACTCAGAAGAAATACAGCCAAGCTCTCTGCACCAAAGTTTACTCCTGGGGGCATTTTGCGCCAAAAAATTAAAAATTCTGCACACAATATTATAAAATTCTGCAACTGTTATTTGTCAAAATAACACGACATAATCACGCCAGTTTCAATTGTTTTGGTAATTTATTTCAAAATACCTGTCAACAAGGATGTCTGTAACAATACAGACACACAGAAATTCCCTCAGGAGCAGAGAGTTAAAGAAACCCCTACGACATCCCAGTTCCTGTTCCTCTGCCCCCTTCCCATCCCACCCCCCCCAGGCCCAGCCGAGGGGCCAGACACCCACAGCTCCTCCCCCTCAGAACCCAGCCATGCTCCCCCCAGCCAGTACACCTGCACCCCCTTCCCCCCAGAGCCCAGCTACAGGGCCCCCCCTTGCACAGGTACCTGCACCCCCACACCCCAGAGATCCAGAGGGAAAAACAGCCGGATGCTCGGTCACAGCTTGCACGGGCATACCTGAGCACCACCCTCTCCTTCCCTTAGGACATGCTGGGAACTGCAGCTGTCAGGAACCCTCTAGCTCCCTCTCCCACCACCCAGCAGTGACTTCTCTGTGTGAGCTGGGCTGTGGAAGGAAGGAAATTCTGCAAGCACAACATTTAGTTTCCCAAAAATTCTGCCTTGCGCAGCGGCCCAGAATTCCCCCCGGAGTAAAGGCTACATTCAGAAAAGGGGGAGATTTGGGGACATAGGTGAAAAGAAAGGGCCAAAACCCAGGGAAGGGCTAGCAGTGGTATAGAGAGGTTCCCACTCGACCTGTGGTACTCATGTGGATTTTAACTGGAAACCATTTTGTTTCGTCATTTTTTGTTCTGAGATAAAGAAAAGGAAGGAACGAGAAAGTGTTGTAGGAGTACGAGGAGAGGCTGAGGGAACTGGGATTGTTTAGTCTGCAAAGAGAAGCATGAGGGTGGATTTGATAGCTGCTTTCAACTACCTGAAGGGGGGTTCTAAAGAGGATGGAGCTCGGCTGTTCTCAGTGGTGGCGGATGACAGGACAAGGAGTAATGGTCTCAAGTTGCAGTGGGGGAGGTTTAGGTTGGATATTAGGAAAAACGTTTTCACTAGGAGGGTGGTGAAGCACTGGAATGTGTTACCTAGGGAGGTGGTGGAATCTCCTTCCTTAGAGGTTTTTAGGGTCAGGCTTGACAAAGCCCTGGCTAGGATGATTTAGTTTGGGATTGGTCCTGCTTTGAGGAAGGTGTTAGACTAGAGGACATCCTGAGGTCCCTTCCAACCCTGATATTCTATGATTCTATCAGGCGTGTTCATGCCTCAGATTCTTAGGGTTGCAGCTGGACCCAGGCGAATTCCACAACAAAGAACAGAAATTGCATCCTCAGAGTCCATAAAGTAGATGCTTGTCATGATTTGTATTATTCACTGGGCACCATCTGTGCGCTCAGCACAGTTCAGAATCTGCCAGTAAATACAATCCCTGAGCCAGTGTGTATAAAATGTGTAGTCCTGGATAAGATGACTCTGCTATTTAAGTAGGAAGTGCATAGTTATTCAGCACATGTTAAGATCTATGAGTGGAGGGGATGTTTTACTGGATTAAGGACTAGATTTGACCCTCCAACTTCCTTTCAAGAGGGAGAGCTGCCCAGAGCTCCTGGGCCTGTTTAGTTTCCTTTCCTGCCTGCCATGGCCTTGATACACCTCAGAAGGCTCATTTTTTCCCCCTCAGCTTTAAAATCAGGAATTTTCCTGGTGTTTGGTTTTAAATCTTCTCCTGTGAGAACTGCAACTTAGTCACTGTACTGTCGTGTTGAAAAGCCTTCTGGAAAGTAACTAGCCTTTAACCAAAAGTGAAAGCAGCATTGCCAACTCTCATGATTTTCTCATGAGCCTCAGGAGAATGATTCTTTTCCTTAAAGCCCCAGTTCCTGGAGTCAGGCGGAGGTGTGATGATTTCAGCCTTCCTTCTTAAAGAAAAATGAAGTTTCTCGCCCTTGTGGCTGTGGAGAAAGCTTCAAAATGAGACCCCAGTACACCCGAAAGGCTCAAAAAGCAGAAGGCAAATAAGCACCAAATCTATTATTTGTACACAGTCTCATGATTTTAAAGCCAATCTCACAATTCTGAACATTTGGAGTTGGCAATACTGGGAAAGGGACTTAAAAGTGTCAGTTTCACTCCTGTTTAGAGTCAGCTTCAAGTTATTATTTGTAGTGGGGTAACACCCCTAGAGCCCCAGGCATGTGCCGTATAAACTCACAGGGTCTTGCCCTAGGAGGATGGTTCCGAACGTTAAATGATCTATTCCAAACTTGGTGAATGGCAAAAAATAGTGATAGGAACAAATCCAGATTTTTCTACAATTCTTTCAATTGTTGTATTCAAGAGTTACTAAAAAACTCAGAATAGAGATTGAAATTCCCTTAAGTGACATGACACAAGCTTAGATCATGTTAGTATTAGAGCTGAGTGGGTCTAATATTTATTTCATTCTCTTTTTTTAAAAATGTAAGAATTAGATCTGGTGAGCCTGTCAGCTAATTTCTATGATATTATCTGAAAAAACCCAAGAGTTTTCAGGGGCCTAAGTAGCCCCTGGAATCACAGTTAAAGTTGCTCCCCCACCCAAAGTCTGAAATGCCCCCACTGTGTGAGGGGTTAGTCCCCTGCCCACTCATCCCCCAACGCTTGTTTGATCAGATCGAGGGAAAAACAATTCCCGGCTGCCCTGTACCTCTCCCCACCCCTCTGCCTTCTCCCTGCCCCCGGCTCTCCCTTCCCCAACCAGTCTGCGCTTGCTCTCACAGTCCCCTCCAGCCACCCCCTTTCTCCTGCATCGCCCCATCACCCCTGCCTCCTCCTATCCTGCCCCCTGCATCCCCGTCACCCGCCCCCTGCATCCCTGTTCTCCAGTCCTGCCCACACGTCCCCCTGCATCTCTTTATCTGCAGCCCGGGGGCGGGTCTCTCTTACCTTCCCTCCGAGCGGGGCCCCCCGGGGCAGGGGCCGGGCCGGGAAGGGGCCCTGGCCGGGCTGGGGGCTCTGCCCTGGGAGAGGCTCCCGGGGAGCAGCGGGCAGGGCCCGGCTGGAGGTTCCCCTCTCCCGGCTGCAGCCCGGGCTCCGGACTCCCAGCACCAGCCGCCGGGGCTCGGGGATCTCGCCGGGAGCCTGGGAGCCGGAGTCCCCGCAGCGGCTGCGAGTCACTTCCTGCGGCCGGGCCTGAGCCCCGCGATCCTCCCCCCAGAGCCGCCCCCCAGCCGCTCCTGGGTCCTAGCGATCAACCCACCGCGCTGCGGCGTTTCTGGTCACAGGCTACAAGCACGGCTGAAGAAGAGGTGGCGCTGTGTGGACGGGCTGAGCCAGACGTGCAGGGACACAAGGCAAAGGGAGAGAGAGGAGAGAGCAGAACTAAGGTGGGGAAGGAAAATGATGCGTGAGGGGAAGGGTGACAGCACAACCCCAAGTCACATGCCAGGGGTGGTTCAGGATTTAGCCGAAGCTTGTGGAATAGAGGATGTCGGCTGGTTCCCCTCTCTGGTTAGCCCTGCTCAGGTCGTCTTTCAGCAGCAGGATGATGAGAGCCCAATGGTGCCATGCTGGGCCCCAGGAGACAGTGGGTGTGAGACACCCCAGGGTACAGTCTGTTGAACTGCTTAGTTCTCCATCCAGGGCATCTTTCACACTGCTTCCCCCTTCGAACAACAAACCCCTCCCGGCTCTTCTCCCACACAGCCACCAGCCTTCAAAGTCACTCCCAGCTACACAGGACTGAGTGCCGCTAGCCAGCCACTCATGAAGTAAACTACACAGCAACATAAACCAGTTCACTAGTCCCGGCCTTGCACCCCAGAAATGTGAGTCTTGTACTGCCCCGTCTGTGCGCTGTGCTGTCCAAGCTCTTTAATTCGTTTCTCCTCCCCACAAAGGATGCTGGTCAGGCAACAGCCTTGTTATCTGAAGTGAAATTCTCCAAACACTTCGACGAAAACACACTGGTTTGGATAAAACAATAAAACAAGTTTACTAAGGAGAGAAAGGTAGATTTTAAGTGGTCACAAGTGATAAAGGTGTAAAAGGTCCAATTTGGTTACAGCAAAAATAAATGGTCAACATGCATTTTAAATCCTACATTTTATCAACCTATGTAAGATGTGAAGCAAACAGCTTTTCTCACCCCACCCGATGTTGCAAACAGTTCACAGTTCTTAGTAACCAGGCTGGATTTCCTGGGTACTAAAGAGGTAAAAATGGAGGCTACTCTGTATTTTTATATCGCTCTCCTCTTTGAGGTTTGCCAGCAGGCGAGAGGTGGAGGTGGAGGGAGAAGGCAGGTGACAATCAGTCTGTGGGGCAGGTGAGCATCCAACCATCCTTCAGGTGAATAGTAAATTTCTTATTCACAACTCCCCTGCTAGTGAATGGCCGGTTAAGCAATCAATGGACACTTAGCACCTGGCTCTGAGGAGCTAATCTTTCAGATTTATAGAGCACCTGACCCTGAGGGTGTTTTTCAGCTTTACGGCATGTTTCAGTAACAAACATATAGCAAAATACACACATTTTAACAGGACAATAATATTCAGCAAAAAAAAAAAAAAAAGGGGGGGGGGTGAGAAAACCTGTATTTGTGCTGGAAATGGCCCACCTTGATTTTCATGCACGTTGTAAGGAGAGTGGTCACTTTGGATAGGCTATTACCAGCAGGAGAGTGAGTTTGTGTGTGTGGTTTTTGGAGGGGGGTGAGGGGGTGAGAGAACCTGGATTTGTGCAGGAAATGGCCCACCTTGATTATCATACACATTGTGAAGAGAGTGGTCACTTTGGATGGGCTATTACCAGCAGGAGAGTGAGTTTGTGTGTGGTGGGGCGGAGGGTGAGAAAACCTGGATTTGTGCTGGAAATGGCCCAACTTGATGATCACTTTAGATAAGCTATTACTAGCAGGAGATTGGGGTGGGAGGAGGTATTGTTTCATGGTCTCTATGTATATAATGTCTTCTGCAGTTTCCACAGTATGCATCCGATGAAGTGAGCTGGAGCTCACGAAAGCTCATGCTCAAATAAATTGGTTAGTCTCTAAGGTGCCACAAGTCCTCCTTTTCATTCAGCAGACAATGACTTTTTATATGATACCTCTCAAGGCATACTTTGCACAACATTTATCATTTTGCAAAAGTGGTGACCATAATAGTTTAGAGCAGTGGTTCTCCAATTTATTTCATCGCCCGCCCCACCACCCCTTATTTGTTTCTGTCACAATTTAAATCCCCAACCCCAGCTCTGAAGGCAGAGCAGAGAGCAGCGTCTGCTGGCTGGGTGCCCAGGTCTGAAGGCAGCGCCGCCGTCAGCAGCAGCCCAGGAGTTAGGGTGGCCATGTGAAAAGTGATATTCACCAATATCGCTGTTCACAGCAGACTTATCACCCCATTGCCACCCTGACTTCTGCGCTGCTGCTCCACCTGGGGCTGACAGCTGGAGCCCCCCTGCCTCCAGGTGAGGGATTGTGTGGCGGGAGGAGAGCCTGAGCCTGGGTAGCAGGGCTCCATCTGTCCCCTTTATCCCCACCTCCCAGATGTGCACGGCCCTCCTTCATCTCCCCCAGCCACCCGGGGCTGCTAGCCAGGGCTCTCTTAAAAAAAAAAAACCCACATAGGTCACGCCTCCCTTGACACATTCCTGTGACTCGCTTGGGAGACGTGCCCCATAGTTTGAGAACCACTGGTGTAGATAGTCGTAGTGGGGACTGGCAGGCAAGATGGTAACGCTTGCTCCTTTTTGTCCCTGGCATCCCCAGAGAAAACATCCAAGCAGGAGAGCGAAGCAGATGCCATTAACATAAACCTTGCAAAATACATTTCAGTGATTTCAGCTCAAATATTCCCTCCCTGGCCATTTCCACAATCTTTCAGCCCCTAGCCCCAGTGATTGCAATGGGACTGAGCTAGAATTAGGCAGGTGGTGAGTTTGTCAGAACGGGCACTGGGCTGAAGCCCAGCTCAGTGATCAGAATCGCTTTAGCACAATCTCCTGCAAACAGACTGAAAGGCCAATGGTCCGATTCTCCCCTTACAACAACTTCACGCTGGTGTAGACAAGTCACATGACTCCCCCCTAGCACCAGGGGGAGGGAGAGGAGGATGAGCCCATGACCCAGTCAGACTCTTCCTGGGGTCGGGGAGAGGGGCACAATTTTTCAGTGAGTTTTATCTCCACAGGAAGTTTGAGGAGCCTGTGACAGGGTAGGGGTGAGGTTGCCTGGGTGACCTCACTGCGTATTTCCGTCCCAGACCACATCTGCATTGCTTTAATCTTTCACCTTACCTCTGCAGTTGGCAGCCATTTCATGCAAAACAACGGAGACTGGGCGTGGGAGAAACTAAATTCTACTTTATTATTCCAAAGGACAAGCAAAAGGCCGACTCCTCTCTCAATCCCCAGCGCAGCCCAATTCTCCACCCAACTCCCCCATGGACCAGCAAGAGAGCAACAGCTATACATTGGGAGAAAAGTGCCAAGAAGCCGCAAGAGGTGCTGGGAGCCCGTCACGAAAGCAAACCCCCCGAGAGCAGGGAACCCAAAGAGCTCAGGTTAGAGGGATGTAGGTTGGGGTGAGTAGGGCAGAGACAATCACTATCATCCCCACACAGGACTCAGCTGTAGATGGGGGAAGGGGTGACCAGCTGGGCTGTCAGGCTCCCCATCTCCCTCTGGCCTCCACAATAGGGATCAGCCTGGCTTGAAAGCTGCCCAGGTCCTCTGACATCCCTGGCCTCCTTCTCACCTCTGCCCAGCCTCGCCCTCTCAGCAATCAGGAGACGCTGCCCCCTCCCCACAACATTCCTCTTGGGCGGGATTCACAGCATTATACAATTCAGGTAGGGCTTGACCCGACAGGCGCATGATAATCCCTGTCTCTCTCCAGCTCTGATGCAGCGAGTTCACAGTTCTCAGCCTCAGCTGCCTGGCTGGCTCTCAGCAGCAAACCCAGCAGTTTCCCAGCTCGATTCCCCCCACCCGCTAAATCCCCCGATCTCCCACCCTCTACCCCTCCTGACTATGTCCCACATCCCTGCAGGGATCAGGCGGTAACTTCCTTCCCCATTTCAGTGTCTGCCTCTGGGAGAGTGAATCTAGCTCACACCCTCAGTGTTTGCGCTGAGGGATATTGATAATTGTCCTTGTTCAAAGAAAAAAAATAAGTAGACAAGGGGTAGAAAAAGGTTACAATTTAATTGAAAAGGAGTGTTCTTGCAAATCAACAATTGTTTCATGAAGCCCTTAATAAATCTGACCTACGTCCTGGCAGACTAATCTAACAGCCAAGTATGTGACCAAACAGCCTTTGGGAACAGAGAAAAAGCCACCACACACGCTGGGCGATAAAACATTTTCACATTCATACTGTGAAATCCCAGAGAAGCTGGAGACTCAAAATCCAGAAAATGAGTGAACCCATTTTCTTCTAAAGAGGCGAGACCTGCTTTACTTCTCGCATCATTATTTCGTTGTGTTACTTACAGAAGTTTTAGCATCATCATAATAAACCAAAAACTCACAAACCAGCTTCCCATCTACAAATGATCTGGACTAGCCTAGACAAACACTGAAAGCAATTTTACCAAGAGATGCAAACAGGGCTATGAGATCAGAAAGGCCAATATGTGCCTTCAGATTCATTTGGATTCCCTTCCTGGTTTGTGACACTTCCTTCTCCAGCCCTCAGGGCTCTGACTTGGGATCACAGACATCAAACCTGTGATTCCTAAGCCTGGAGAGCCAGGGACATGGTGGTAAGTGACAATTTGGGAGCTGGAGGGGTAGAAAGGGGACAGGGTAAAACTCTCCATTGCTGGGACAGAGGCTGCTGTGTCGAGTGTGGAGGGTGACGGTGCTGGGGGAAAGAGGGAATCCCTCGGACTCACCCCATCGCCCTGAAACTGCACAGAGGCTAAAAGACCACATTTTACTGTCCTGGTTCCCACTTTTTTAGCATCTGTTTAATTCTGGCCCATAAGGGAGAAAATGTACACACACTAAATGCTTTTCAGCAGGGCCTCGAGTAATGTGAGACTATCTGGGAATGAGACAATCCAGTCCCAAAAGGGGGAACTCAGGGACTAACAATCACTCTGATCATGGAGGGGATCAGAATAGGTAAGATGCTCAGGGTGAGTTTGTCACACTCTCGGAGTGGTTCACAAGTAGGAGTGCCCACCTCCGGGCAAAAGGTTGTACAAAAGGTCCCCCCCCGCTCTCCTGCTGGTAATAGCTCAACTTAAGTGATCACTCTGGTTACAGTGTGTGTGGTAACACCCATTGTTTCATGTTCTCTGTGTATATAAATCTCCCCACTGTATTTTCCACTGAATGCATCCGATGAAGTGAGCTGTAGCTCACAAAAGCTTATGCTCAAATAAATTTGTTAGTCTCTAAGGTGCCACAAGTCCTCCTTTTCTCTTTAATAAACAGTTTCGCAAAAGTCTTTTCGGGGTACCCAGACTGTCTCCGGGGAGCTCCGTTTTCTATCCAGGACACTTCTCTGTAAGAGTCCAAACAGCCCAGAGGTAAAGGATCTTTCCTTGAATCCATACTTACAGCTTCTTCTCACACAAAAAAAGGCTGACAGGGTCACTACCTGCATGGGTTTTTCCTCTGATGACAGATAGTGAGGAACGCATTTTGATTCTTTGACCGCCGATCCTCACGCCCAACGCCCACTTGCTTTGAAATTAGCTCTTTTCTGTTCAAGTTCTTCATTTGCATTCCACAAGGCTTCTTCCTCGTTTGATGGGTTATTTCATTACAGGGGTATACACTGTGGAAATGTTCGCTACTACATTATAACACCATATAGTTAAGTGAAAACAATGCAAGTAACATCCCATTAGTTGTCATGAAGTTTAAACACCAAATACACTCTTATACATTTCACAATCACTTTGATGTATCCTAATACACACGTGAATTAGCCTAGGGGTCTGGCACCTGTTCTGCCAGCCTCAGAGTGTTTACACCAGAAAATCTGGTGGAGGGTCACAGAGATGCGCTGGCTAATGCCAACAACAAGACCATTGTGACCAGCCCTAGTCAGGTCACTGAGAGAATTTCCCCCATGTATGGAGTTAGCGCCACCTGGAGCATTGTACACACTGAGACCATCTCAGAGGTTTCTTCCCTGTGCAGATTTGCAGATGCCAGATACTCTACAATATCTTACTGGCTACACAGTAAGATAAGTAAGAAGATTTGAGATCTGAGATAAAAGATCTGAGACCTGAGATAAAAGGATCAGGTCCCAAGAATTTTTCAAGAGATTTTTGCAGCCTCTCATGAGCAGACAGTCCTTGGGTGAACAATAGGCTTTTACAGTAAGCTTCTATTTCCTAAACGTCACAGTTAATTAATTACAAGGATTAACATAAGGTAATTATTGATAAAGCAGTTCATAGACAGTTAACCAGAAATTTAAAAGAGACAACAGACAATGACATTATTACACCCAAGTTTCATCTAAATGTTAATATTTCCTGTTGATCTCTGACTTAACAGAATACAGCTCTAGACAGGAACCGTTTGTTTACATTGTTAACTTCTAACAAGATAAAGGTAAACATAGGTAAACTATGGTAACATCTAACAATATAAAGATTTCAGAGTAGCAGCCGTGTTAGTCTGTATCCGCAAAAAGAAAAGGAGTACTTGTGGAACCTTAGAGACTAACCAATTTATTTGAGCATAAGCTTTTGTGAGCTACAGCTCACTTCATCGTATGACAATATAAAGGTAAACATATGTAAACAAAGGTAAACTACTATAGTTACCATCTTCTTCCAGATCTTTAACAATCAAAGTTTACATTTTAAAGTTCTAGTCTATATAACGTTGAATGGCCCTAATTACCATTTCCACACTTTTCAAACATGTCTCTAAAAGCTGAATCTGGATCAATTATTCTGCAAGTTTCTTAACTCTTTCTGGCCGTGTGTCACAGAAGTTTAGATCCTGTGTGGATTCTCCCATGTTTAATGAGGTGTGATCTCTGTGTGAAACTTTTCCCACAAGCCAAGCACTTATGGGGTCTCTCTCCTGTGTGGATTGCCTGATGTGTAACAAGGGCTGATCTGTTTGTGAAACTTTTCCCACAATCCAAGCAATTATGGGGTCTCTCTCCTGTGTGGATCCTCTGATGTGTTATAAGATATGATCTCTGTGTGAAACTTTTCCCACAGTCTAAGCACTTATGGGGTCTCTCTCCTGTGTGGATTGCCTGATGTTTAATAAGGTCTGACCTCCATATGAAACTCTTTCCACAGTCCAAGCACTTATGGGGTCTCTCTCCTGTGTGGATTGCCTGATGCTTAAAAAGGTCTGACCTCCATATAAAATTTTTTACACAGTCTAAGCACTTATGAGGGCTCTCTCCTGTGTGGATTGCCTGATGATTAACAAGGGCTGAGGTATTTCTGAAACTTTTCCCACAGTCCAAGCACTTATGGGGTCTGTATCCTGTGTGGATTACCTGATGTTTAATAAGGTCTGACCTCTGTATGAAACTTTTCCCACAGTCTAAACACTTATGGGGTCTCTCTCCTGTGTGGACTGCCTGATGTTTAACAAGGTCTGACCTCTGTACGAAACTTTTCCCACACTCCAAGCACTTATAGAGTCTCTCTCCTGTGTGGATTACCTGATGTTTAACAAGGTCTGACCTCGATATGAAACTTTTTCCACAATCTAAGCACTTATGGGGTCTCTCTCCTGTGTGGATTGCCTGATGCCTAAAAAGGGCTGATCTGTCTCTGAAACTTTTTCCACAGTCTAAGCACTTATGGGGTCTCTCTCCTGTATGGACTGACTGATGTTTAACAAGGTCAGACCTCTGTATGAAACTTTTCTCACAGTCTAAGCACTTATGGGGTCTCTCTCCTGTGTGGATTGCCAGATGTTTAACAAGGTCTGACCTACGTATAAAACTTTTCTCACAGTCCAAGCACTTATGGGGTCTCACTCCTGTGTGGATTGCCTGATGTTTAACAAGGTCTGACCTCCATAGGAAACTTTTTCCACAGTCTAAGCACTTATGGGGTCTCTCTCCTGTGTGGATTGCCAGATGCTGAACAAGGGCTGATCTCCATGTGAAACTTTTCCCACAGTCTAAGCACTTATGGGGTCTTTCTCCTGTGTGGATTGCCTGATGTTTAACAAGGTCTGACCTCTGTATGAAACTTTTTCCACAGTCTAAGCATTTATGGGGTCTCTCTCGTGTTTGGCTTATCTGGTGTGTAATTAGTGCTAACTTCCAATTCAAACATTTCCCGCACTGAAGGGATTGATAGGGTTTCTCTCCCGTGTGGCTTCTCTTATGGCTATTGAGGTCTGAGCGGTTATTGAAGCTTTCTCCACAGTCCAAGCATTGAAGGGGTTTCTGTCCAGTATGGATTGTCTGATGTGTCACAAAGTGTGATCTCAGAATGAATCTTTTCCCACTTTCGAGGCACTGATAGGGTTCTTCTTCCTTGGGATTTGTCTGCTGGGCTGTGGGATCCCTGTCTCCTCCCCAGCATTTATTGGATTCATCCACTTTCTTCTTTGGGTAGTTTCCCAGCAGCCTCTCTGACCTGTGCCAATTTCCCCAGGCTTCTCCCTCTTCCAAGCACTGGGAAAAATTCCCTTCAGCTCTTCCCACAAACGTCCCCTGTGGTTCCACTTTCCCAGGAACGTGCTCATGATGATTCCCCTCCTCCTCCTCACTCCCTCGCTCATCACCTGCTGGGAGACAATCCAGACAGGAATCATTGTGCTGGGGAGAAAGAGGAATAGCACCGAGGGAAAACCCAACACGCTAATGCTGCGAAGGCTGAGCAATTGGATTCTGCCTCCAAATCCCCCCCAAACACTCACAGGGAAGGAGAGACGGGAAGGAAACTCATGCAGCTAAGAGGACGGGTGGAGAGCCATGAGCGATATCTGCTGACTCCAGCCCTGCTCTGGGGGAGGTAAGGAAGAACTCAGGGCTTTTACTCACACCACATTTTTGGGATTCTCAACATTTTCCTTCATTAGCCAGATGGTTTCTATGTCAAGTCCTCACCTGGATGGGCGCCTCTTGAGATCTCTCTTTCCTCCGAGGCCTGGAGATCGGACACCCACGGCTCTTCCCCTCGTTCTAGCTGGGTGATCAGCTCAGGTTTGGGAATAGGAAACCCTGCGCAGGGGGTGAAATCAGACCAGATCAGGGTGCATGGAGGATCGAGAGAGTGTCTCACACGGCAGCTGTGGATTATAGAACCCATTCCCCTTCAATCTAACTGACCAGGGAAGAACTTGACCAGAGTCAGCAATGGAGGCCCTACATTTTCTAATAACCGAGGGGACGGGAATCCCTTACCCAGCGAGGTCACCGTCTCGTAGTTCTCCTGCATGACGTCCCTGTAGAGGGCTCTCTGAGCGGGGTCCAGCAGAGCCCCCTGCCCCTGGGTGAAATACACAGCCACCTCCTCAAAGGTCACCGGCATCTGAAACAACAACAATCCCCCACTCAGGACCTGCTGCCCCAGCCACAATCCCACTAGTCACGGGAAAGGAAGAAAAAAAAAAAAAAATCTCGGAAGCTCTGGGAGGACCAGAGTAGCAGAATCCCACCCCCACCCTGCTCAGAGCAGCCAGGACCCTTCAGGGGCTGGGGAGAAGGTGAGAGCTGCTTGTCCCCTCCAGCACACGGAGTCTTCTCATTTCCCACCCGCCTGCCAGCCACAGGCTGACACGGGAAGCAGAGCTCTGAGCTGGGGACAGGGACAGGATTCCTGACAGCTTCCCTTCGTATTTCACAGCAGCCTCTGGCTTGTGGGTTCAGACTCCAGCACTGGAAGTCTGGAAAATGTTCCCAGCCCTGCCCAAGGGGGTTGTGTCCTGTTTGAGAAATGGGGGAATGCCCCCCCCGATCTGTGGCTCTGCTTCATCCTGTGTCTTTCCTGCCCCTCCCCCTCTACAACACGCCCCCTGCAGCTCCCTGAAAATCCCCTACCTGAGCTGGCTCCATCACAACCATTTCCCTTCCCTGTCCCCTGGAAGTCCGGACGATCTGCAGCGAAATCTGGACGTGATTCCTCAGCCTGTCAGAGAGAGAGGGGTGATGGGGCGAGGTTACAGAAGCGACGTGAGTCCATTTCACACCCCGATTCCCTCCAGGCTTCCTCCCCCCAGTCACATGCTCTGGACTCTGCCATGCTGCCAGGTCAGGCCCCTCCCAGCAGAACTAAATCCACCGGGGACACTTTTAAATCCTCCCAGTAAGAGCATCCCTGCGTCAAATGCTGGAAAAAGAGCAGAATCAAAAGAGCCACTTTGGGGGGTTCCCCATGACATTATCATGTAACCCCCTGTAGTTACTCCCCATCTCCCCTGGTAGTGCGGTGTTCAGCAGAGTCAGCACCTGGCTTTTCTTCTCTCAGCTCCTCCCCTTCTTCCCAGGAGAGTCAGTCTGCCCCGGGGGGTGCAGGGAATGGATCCAGACAGGTCTGGGACCTGTGAACCACCCTCCCCACTTCTTGCTCCTGCTGCCCCTTCCAATCTCTCCACTCTCCCTTTTTATCTTCTTCCCTCGCCCTGGGAGAACTGCTGACTGCCCCATTGACGTGGGCCTTTGCTCTCATTAGGCAGATCTGCCACTGACACTGCTAACAGGGGTTTGAACCTGGCAGTGTCCATGGGGGCAGCAGCTCTGGGACTTGCAGACACACAGGGAGCCCCCTCCCCACGTAGGCCAAACTCCCAGCAGGTCCTGGAAAGGGGCCCTTTGTGAAAAGTCACTTTCCTGCCCAGCCTCAACCCTGTCCCCCAGGTGTCTCCATCACCTGCAGCTCTGGCTGAGAAGCTGGTGTCAGCAGAGCCGGGGGCTGCCCCAGGGGCTGGTTCCAGCCACTGGAGAAAGTCCCCACCTAGGCTGGGCACAGAGGGGCTTTAACAGACGTCTCTCCTCTGCTGGGTAAGAAGCAGCATCTCAATCTGGAGTCCCCGGTTGAAATGGAGGAGGCAGGAGCTTCTGACCCAGGGAGCTCAACTCCAGAGCGCTGATAACATGAGCAGCAAGAGACGCACACACCAGCCTCCTCCTCTTCCTTAGCAATAACCGGAGCCCTTTGGTGGCAGCAGATAAGGATGAGTCTCCCTGGCCTGCCCCTGCAGCCCCCAGGGACAGGCAGGCAGAGGCTGATCTTTTTCACTAGGAGGGTGGTGAAGCACTGGAACGGGTTACCTAAGGAGGTGGTGGAATCTCCATCCTTAGAGGTTTTTAAGGTCAGGCTTGACAGAGCCCTGGCTGAGACCATTTAGTTCGGGATTGGTCCTGCTTTGAGGAGCGGGATGGACTAGATACCTCCTGAGGTTCCTTCCAACCCTGAGATTCTATGATCTCATTGGCCCATCCACACTCACCTCCTGCCAGAGCTAGCAGTGACTAGGGTCTGACAATGGGTCTGGCTGAGATCTGAGTCCTGCATGGAAATCAGACCAGGGCCTCGAGCAGCCCCAAACACTCAGGAGACAGACCCCAACATCACGAGTGTGTCTTTTTTATTTTTAAATCAAATCATAAATTGGAAGCAGGGTGTGTGGGGCGGGGAGGAGGTGGCCTGTGGATATTTTCCTTGTCGCTTCTGATTCCTGAGGGGACAGTCTCCTCACCTCACATGCTTGTTTGACCAGTTCCAGGAAAAAAATTGCCCACTGGCTGCTGGGTGGGGAAGTCCTTCACCCTCTCCTATCTCCTGGGGCAGGGGAGCTGCCCTTGTATCTCTCCCCACCCCTCTGCCTTCTCCCTCCCCCAGCCAGTCTGCACTTGCTCTCACCTTCTCCCTCCAGCCTCCCCTCCTCACATCCCCCCTTTCCCTCACAGTGCCCCCCCATCACATCTTCCCTCTATTTCATCCTCATTCCCCTCAGCCCAATAATTCTCCTCCTACAGCCTGACTCTCCTGCATTGACCCATCCTCCCTGCCCCCCATCCTGCCCCCTGCATTCCCATCACCCATCTCCTGTCACCTAATGCATCCCTGTTCCCCCCTTCTGCCCACACATCCCAGTGCACCTCTTTAGCCTCCTCCCCCTGCAGCCTGGGTGTAAACGGGAGGCACAGCTCCACAGAGGGTGGGGGTAAACGTCCCTCTTACCTTCCCTCCAAGCAGTGCCCTCCTTGGGAGCAGGGGCTAAGGCCTGGGAAGGGGGTCCTGCCTAGGCTGGGGTTACTGCACTGGGAGAGGCTCCTGGGGAGCAGCGGGAATGTTCCTGCCTTACAATATAAACCTCTCCTGTCTGCAGCCAGGGATTTTGCCAGGAATGGGGAATAACTGCGATTCACTTCCTGCTGCTGGGAATGAGGGACCCCACTGATTACTCCCACATCACTCCAGCTCCTTTTGGGCCCTAGCCATAAACCCATTCAAGTGAAACCTCCCTGCCCCAGACCCTGCCCCTCAGAGCTTCCACATCCCTTGACCACAGCACTATGGGGGCATCATCCATAAAAGCCACCAAGTCAATGGGAGAAAAGAAAGGAGACATTCTGATCCCAGGAAGGGGGGAGAAGGGGCATGTCTGTGGAAACCCATGATTGTTCCAGAGAGTCCCCAGTATCAACCAGGATTCAGGGGTGAAGGGGTCCTGGTCCTAAAGAGGCTGCCCACAACATTAGGGGACACATTTCACGGTGACACTGACTGTGTGTGTGATTCGCTCTGGGAAGAGATTGGTTCAGGCAGCAGTTTGTCAGAGATGGTCTCTGGTCTCCACACGAGGCTCGCTGGCGAGCAGCTACTCCTGGGGGAGCTTTGCACGATTGCACGCATGCATAATGAATGAGCCATGCATATTTTTAATTTTTTGGGAAGAAAAAGCTTCTGTAAAAATGTTGATGCAGTTCCATCTTTTGCCCATCAGAGGGCGCTGTGGCACAAGAAGAGCAGCAGCTCCCAGCAGAAAATAACTTCTGCAGTTCCACCTTTTTCCCACCAGAGGGCATGGTGGTAATATAACACAGCAGCAGCTCCCAGCCAGCTTGGGAAGAGAGAAAGTCTCAGGCCAGGTCAGGAGACAGGGGTTATGGGGAAACAGACAGCGTGGCATGCTGGAGGGGAGCTGGGGGGTCAGACAGGGGCTCATAAGGGCTAGTGGGAGAGGAAAGAGTGGGGCCAGGGGGTGAATGGTAGTGGAGGCAAAGGGCCTCAGAGGGGAGGGAGATGCAGGTGCACATGGTGATGGGGGAGGCGGTGCAGAGCTACATAGGGACAGAGGGTGACTGAGTGGGGGCACAGACACACATGGGGATGGGGAGAGGGTACAGGGACACCTAAGGACAAGGAAGTGGCTGGGTGGGGGCACAGAGCCACATGGGGATGGGGGAGGTGGGTGTCTGAGTGGGGGTAGAGGGACACATGTGGACGGGGGTGCAAGGACACATGGCCGGGGCAGGAACAGATGGGGACGGGGCAGATGTGCCTGACTGAATGGGAGAGGCTAGGGGTCAGCCAGGATCTGCATGGGGGAAGCTCCCTAACAATCCCACCCCGCCTCCCAAAAAAACCTGTTCCATGCTTTACCCACCCGTACCCCCAAACGCTCCAAGTTCACACCCAGGCTCCTTTCCAGCAATTTACTTCTCTCTCCCTCAGCTCCTCCATTACCCCTTACTCCCCCAAACCTTTACATTGCTTCTGAGGGGCATGGGAAATATGGTTCTGTATGTAGTTTCAAGAAATTATTACTCAGAGTTCTGCATTAATATGCCTAGTGAGGAATCTATTTGTCAAAAAACATTTCCTGAATCTTTTTGTTCTCTGTATTGTTACAGACGTACCTGCAGACTGGTATTTTGAAATAAATTCCCAAAATAATTGAAACTGGTGTGATTATATTCTGTTATTTTGGTGAATAAAATATGCAGAATTTTGCATAATTTTAAAATATTGTGCTCAGAATTTTTAATTTTTTGGCGCAGAATTTCCCCAGGAGTAACTAGTTCTGGACCTAATATACAGTGCTGTCTCCCCTAACTCGGGCAACAAAGTTGTTATTTGTCAGTGCTTTGCAGCCAAGTTCCCTCTGGTGATTCGCAGGGCCAGATTAACCCATCACCGGGCTCTAGAGAAAACCCCCTTATGTCTGCCCCAGCCACAGTGCCGCTTATGGAGCTGTCCCTGCTAGGCCACTGGGGTTATTTGTAGGACCACATTAACCCATCACGGGGCTGTTGGCAAAACCTCTCACATCTACCGCACCGCCACGGCTCCCCTCTGGCGTTACAGCACAAAACTGCAGCCAGCACAATTTCCTAGCGGTAGCCGTTACCGACATCGAGGTCCAGATGTCCCAGAGAAGTTAGCAGAGCGCATGCTCAAAGGCAGAAACTAAAGTTCCCCAGGTAATATTTACCATGATAATATAGCTGCTGCTGAGTGAGCTTTGGCACCTAGGATGTTCGTCAGGAGTTTTGTACGTCTCCGTGGAGCCTAAACTGAGATGTAGGCACCTAATCCCAGATTTATGTGTTTAGCCTGGGGTTTGGGTGCCTACGTGCCATTGTGAATCCAGCCCTCAGTCTCTGTAATGTGGCCACATGTAGAGGAAGCACCTGGGTTCATCGGATGTGAAGAACGTCAGGGTCTCCTTCCTTTTACAACGCTACAGTCAGTGTTGTCAGCAAATGCATCCCACACAGCAGCCACAAGTATGCTCTTGCGCTGAGCAGCCCACTGATATCCCAGAGTGTGACAAACTGGGAATGTTCTTAATGTTTTCTCAGAATACTGTGTACCTCAGTTTCCCCAATGTGTTCCTCAAGCATCAAGGTGGTGGGACACGGGTGTGTGATCATTGTGGAGACCCCTAGAGGGCAGGGGTGACTGCAGACTGGCTGCCTGGGCACAGAAAATGGCTGAACACTCTGTATCCTCATAAGTGGTGGCTGGAACCCGTCCTCTGCAAGGAGCCAGGCAAAGGTGTTGGAGAACAAAGAGAGAGGGGGAGGCCAGGTGACCTGTTTGCCCAGGAAAGAGAGAAAGCATGGAGGAGGGCAGCTGGGTGTGACTGAGGCTGGGCAGCTGGAAGCGGGTCAGTGTCCTGGTTTGGGACTCAGTGGGGAGAGTCCAGGGCTCTGGATCCCCCCCAAGATGGACTTTGCTGAATGATCCTGATTTCTGTGCTAACAAGCTCTGTTCTGTGCTGTGTTCCCAACGACTAACAAACCCTTCTGTTTTCCAAGCTGGCTGGGAGTCACTGCTGACTGCAGAGCTGGGGTGCACGGCCCCTTTAAGGGGCACGGTGTAAGGCTTCCCCAGGTGTCTCATCCAGGTGGACTCCCTGCCGGGAGCTCAGGTGTGACAGGGGTGCTGAACGCTCCAATGTCCGACCCAGGAGGTGCTGAAGCTGAGGAGGCTTCTTGCCCTGGTGCCAGTGTGCCCTGAGGGGAGACACACCGCACTAGAGTCCTGCCTGGCTTCATTCAGAGCAGTCCCAGAGCACCGAGACTGGGACTCCATGACGCAGGGCTGTCTTAAACACAGATCTCCCCTCCAAGCTCTGATTGCCTCAACTATCAGGTGAATAAAGAGGGAGCGGCCTGCCGGGTGGACATCCTATACAGCTTTGGAAACAAATACAGAGCATGTCTAGTAACTACAGCCACAGCCTATTTCTGGATGCTTCTGATGTTTTATGTGAGCTGAAAATACTTTTGCTATGTCTGTCAGGGTGCGTCCTCACACCTATCGCAGCCATAGACTCACCAATATAATCATCCTCATCTAATACAGGGGTAACAGACAATGCTGTCTAAGGCCTGGTCTACACTGGGGGTTGGGGATCGATCTAAGATATGCAACTTCCGCTGCAAGAATAGCGTAGCTGAAGTTGACGTATCTTAGATCGACTTAGAATCACTTACTTCGCATCCTCGCGGCGCGGGATCGACGGCCGCCGCTCCCCCGTCGACACCACTTCCACCTCTCGCCGTCGTGGAGTTCTGGAGTCGACGGCAGAGCGATCCCCGATAGATCGATCACTACCCGCTGATCCGGCGGGTAGCGTAGACATACCCTAAGTCACATTTTCCTGGCAGTGCCTAGTTAGTAAGAGATAAAATTTGTATAGCATGTGGTGAGCAAGCATCTAAAGGCTGAGATCAAAGAGGAATCTTTACATTTTAAAGCACCAAAACCATGAATCAGCTGGTTCATTCTCATGGGACAAGAGTGCCCCCACTTCATCTAAGTTTCTTATAAAGGGGATCCCTGCACAGCAGGATGTACCATCACTACCCGGCCTTTATTCTCCTGCTCAGGGCAGATGTTCTAACCTGCGCAGGGCAGGGATCACTTTACATTTCAACCTTAAAATTTCAATAAATGGGTTGTCAGGCCAAAACTGTGAAATATCGTAACGATGTTCCTACATAGGGAAAGGCTCAGGAAAGGTGGGATGAGTGCCTCACTCCTTCTCTTTGGACTTGAAAAATCTAACGTGGGTTACACCTGGATGATACAAAACTTTTTAAATGTTCAAGACAGATCAAAGGCCTGATAATTATCAGAATTTGGGGGAAGGTCTCCCGCACTTGTCTGTGGTGACCCTGACTGCCACTGTCAAAATTAAGGCCACCTTAATTCTGAATGAGAGCGTCCACACAGGGGTTTACGGTGCTGGGATTTATGTGCATTAACTTCAGCTCTTTAGTGTCTCTCGCAGCACTGGCGTGCGACCACACTCACATTTCAAAGCGCCGCTGTGGGAGTGCTCCCACGGCAGGGCTTTGCAGTTTTGAGTGTAGCCATCCCCTTAGTGTCAGACCATGCAGACAAGCCCTCAATAAGTAAAGGGAAGGGAATAAGGGAAATTGGGGGGAGGGGGTGGAATCCCCTGCTAATTCCTTTAGTTTTAAGTGCTTCAACTGGTTTTCCATGATGCCCTCACAAATGGGCGCAGACATTCAGACGCAGCACCTGACACAGGAGCAGGAGGAGTAGCCACACAATGTATCAGAGTTTTCAGCCCATCAACAATAATGGTTCATTTAACATCGGAGTCAGCAGTATAGTCTGTGTCTATAAGACAATGGGTGTTTATACCATGGGGCAACTGATCTGCATTAGCTGTCCCACTGTGAAAACATAAAGGAGGTAAGACATTTTAGTTTCACCAAAAGGTAAACTAGGTGAGGTCAGCACGGTGTCCTCCTGCCTCACCAATGCAAAGGAGAAACAGAAGAATTTGTTTTAAATTTTTTTTGACTTTGGCTGTAATCAGTACACGTGTCAGAATGAAGAACATTCCTGGAATGTATCACAACAAAAAATGTAGCACCCATAAAAGGCTGTGAACTTAAAATAGGTCATTAGTATACAAAATGCTGTAGAAAAATCAACATCAATGCATACAATAAATGACGTCATAGAAAAGTAAAATGTGCATTTCATTCAAGTGTGTGCGGAATGGGGTGTTACTTACAGAAAAACGGTTTTTAAATCAACTGTCAGCTGCAAGTGGTGGTGGTGAATCACATGTTTTGGGAAGTGCAAAATGGCATCTGCTGTTACAGGACTGTACAGCCATTCTAGGTATATGGACCCTTTGGAGGGGTAGCAGTAAACGTGTGAAGCGAGGGCACCCTAAAGGCTCAGACTCCAAAAGATAAATAAAAGGAAAACAAAATTTATTTTTTTCTTTATTTAAATTCTAGACTGTTGGGTGCATAACTCACGGGGTTTGAACTCTTGGGGCTGTCAGTCGATCTTGGGCTTGTATATCTATGCTTAGTAAAAAATACCATAGAAATTTCCTTTTTAGAAGCAATTTATATCAGACACTCTAAGGCCCCTAAGGACAGAATTTTAAAAGGATTTTGGCCACTAGTGGCATATTGCAAAGTATCTAGGTGCCTTGAACCTTGAAAATTCTGGCCGTTAGTGAATATTAGGGAACCAAGTTCTTTACACAAATGGGACATGGGATAAAGCACAAGGGTGCTGGACAGAGAGAGACAGTAATTAGCTAAGGCAAGCCCCATCGGTGGATCAAAGCAAACTGGAGGAGTTTTGAGACCAGCCCATGAAATCAGTCAGCACTGAACTCAAATTACAATATTGCAATAGAAACAGGAAATGTTACAGTGTCACCGTGAGATGTGACTGCTGAAGCTATGAGCAACTATTAATATTTTCCATGATTATTTGCCTTTAAAAATATGAATTCCATGGCACAATGACGTCCACCCACACAACGTTAATGAAGTTTAGGATGAAGAGCTCAGAGTAATAAAAATACTGTTTTTAAAGGTAAATAATTTACAGGAGTGAAACTCCATAGACTGGATTCCCAGGGGAGTCAAACGCAGGGGAATAGGCACAGTGGCAAGGGCTTGGCTACACTTGCGAGTTACAGCACAATAAAGGAGACCCAGGCGCACTAGCTCACTCCTCGTCCACACTGGCAAGGCATGTAGAGCGCTCTGACTCTGTGGCTACAGCGCTGCTCGTACTCCACCTCGGCGAGTGGAATAACGTTTGCTGCACCCCGCTGGAGCGCCGCAGCGCCAGTGTGGACCAGGTGTTGCATTACTGCGCTCTGATCAGCCTCCAGAAACGTCCCATAATCCCCTTAAGTCAAGTGGCCTCTCTTGTCATTGTTTTTGAATCACTGTAGGAATGCGGATATGCCCTGTGAAAGCTCCGTTTCTGACAGCCGGCTGCTTCTCTGCTCCGAGACAAAGCAGCCATTAGTGTGGAATGCTGTGTGAGAGAGAGCGAGGCGGGGGCGGAGGGGGGTCTGCTGCTGTCTGAACTTACACGACAGCCTGCTGACTGCTCTCAGACTCCCCAAAACCCACTCTCTCTCCCCCCACATACACACAACACAGTCCCTGTCACACTCCACCCCCCCACACCCCATTTGAAAAGCAGGTTGCAGCCATTTGCATGCTGGGATAGCTGCCCACAATGCACCGCTCCCAATGCCGCTGCAAGTGCTGCAAATGTGGCCACGCCAGTGGGCTGGCAGCTGTCAGTGTGGACAGACTGCAGCGCTTTCCCTACTGCGCTCTCCGAGGGCTGGTTTAACTCAAAGCGCTCTACACCGGCCAGTGTAGCCAAGCCCTAAGACACACTGATGACGCGCTGGGCGGCTTTAAGCAAACATATAAACTGTGAACCGGATTCTTTTAAACACTAAAAACAAGTGTGACAATTATTGGGGGGGGGGGCGGGGGTCTGTAAATATTTTCCTGGATCAAGCCTCCTTTAGCAGCTCAGTAACATCGTATACGGGAGGTCCAGGCTCTGCGCTGCACTGGGCCTTTAAGGACACGGCCCTGGGAAATGGGAGCTGAGATCCTGTCAAAAGGGGGAGGAAAAGCCCCTCTGCCCCACCCCCTTGTTTTTGCAACCACTGCAGCTGGCTCATTCCATGGGGGCTTTTACTCCTCTGTCCCCACCTACCAGTCCTGGGTTACCCCCTCTGCCCTGTCTGGCACTGCTTGTACCCCGGCTCTCACTCCGATCTGTCGTCCCCGGCCCCCCGTCCCCGTCTGGCTGCCCCAGCCCCAGGCCGGCTCCCCCCCCGCCCCGCACACACCGGGGGCTGGCGGCAGCTTTCCCGGGCCCGGGGCAGGGAATCGCAGCCGGCTCCGCGGGGAGCAGCCCGGGGCCAAACCCGCCCCCTGCAGCCCGGGGGTGACGGGGGGGGGCGGGTCTCTCTTACCTTCCCTCCGAGCGGGGCCCCCCGGGGCAGGGCCGGGCCGGGAAGGGGCCCTGGCCGGGCTGGGGGCTCTGCCCTGGGAGAGGCTCCCGGGGAGCAGCGGGCAGGGCCCGGCTGGAGGTTCCCCTCTCCCGGCTGCAGCCCGGGCTCCGGGCTCCCAGCACCAGCCGCCGGGGCTCGGGGATCTCGCCGGGAGCCGGAGTCCCCGCAGCGGCTGCGAGTCACTTCCTGCGGCCGGGCCTGAGCCCCGCGATCCTCTCACCCAGCTCCTCCTGGGTCCTAGCGATAAACCCATCGCTCTGCAGATCCCTGCCCCACAACCTGCCTCTTGCGGGCCCCACCTCCCCTGGGCTCGAGCAGCTTCTCCCCACATTAAGGGGGCATCGTGCATAGAAGCCACCCTGTTAGTGACTGGACAGAACGGATCCATCCAGACCCCAGGGAGGGGGGAGAAGGGGCGTTTCTAATGGAGACTGGGGATTGTTCCAGAGAGTCCCCAATATCCTCAAGCATGCGGGGGTGAGAGGTCCTGGTCCTAGAGAGGCTGCCCAGAGCCCTAGCAGCAGGGGACACATTTCTCGGAGACACTGACTCTGTGTGAGACCTCACCCTAGACATAGGAATGTCGTTTTTCCAGTGCTTAATTTGTGCCAGGGCTTCCCAGGGGTGAGCCCCAGACAGCACCTCTAGGCCTGGCAGTTCACAGACCCCGTACCTCTGGGCCTGGCACTTCAGAGCCCCAGCCAGTGGTGCGGGAACACTTTGGATAGTGGGGGTGCTGAAGGTCAGTGCCTTTATCCCTGTCCCTTTATCCCCCCTCCCTTCCGAGCCGGCATCAGGGACCCGGGGGTGGGGGGCCAGCAGCTGGGCCCTGGGCCCTGGTGGACCAGCAGACGGGGCACAGGGTGCCGGCAGCAGAGCCCTGGCTAAAGCCTGAGGTTCTGCAGCACCCCCTGTACCACTAGTTCCCACGCCTATGGGCCCAGCACCTCTGGGCTGGGCAGTTCAAAGCCCCGGCACCTCTGGGCTGGCTGCATCAATTATGAATGTGAAAAAAAAAAAAAGAAATCCCCCTGGGAGTTTCTGCCATAGGACTAGGAAGGACAAAGAGAATGTATTTACATCTCAGGTAAACAGACCCCTCAAGCTAAAGAGAGAGGGTGTGACCCCCATCCCTTGCACCAGAGGGGGCAGGAATTAAACATTTTGCATTTTAGCAGACAGACAGCTCTGGCGGGGGAGAAAGAAGCAGGACCCTGCCCTGAAAACAGAGGGCCTGTTGCCTGGCTCACAGCTCGAAATAGACTTTTGTCTGGAGATCACCCTCAGAAGAATCCTTTTCAAAGGTTCATTGGATTCTGGAAGAGATCGATCCAGCCACTGTGTTTAAATGGAACTGTTCAGTGACTCTGGGGAAAAGTAACAAACTGTTGCACATTGACTCCTTAAAGGGAGAACAACCTTAACATTCCTCTGACTATTCCAGGACAGGGCTGGACTTTACAGAACACCCCTTCCTGGGGACCTTCGGGGCTGGGCAGAGTCAGGGCTCTGAAACCTGAAAAGTGGGGGTGGATCTCGGACCCCAGGCTCCAACCCCTGCATCTGCTCTGCTAATTTTATCCCTACAACCTGAGCCCCTCTCCCCGCCCTCCTCCCCAACCAGAAGTCAGCTGACCCCCACTCTGAGACTTGTTGCAGTGTCTTCTTTTGCTTGAGTTTTTGTTTTATTTTTGCAGTGTAGATAGACATACCCTGAATGAGGCAGGGTCCTGTGTTAATGAGCGCTGCAGTGTGTGATCCTGTCATTAAAGATCATATAATAATGCACAGACACAAGGGGGCTGAATAAACAAGGCCCAGACATCCTTGATTCTGGCCCTGCCTCAGACTGCTTGACTTTGCACCGTTCAGAACATCCTTTTACTGGAATATTTTGAGGGTAAAGTGGATAGAAATCCCCTCCAGTTTTCCTGCTCTACCATAGAATTATTGAATAGGAACATATTACATCCTCCAATCTTGCCCCTTTTCTCTCCAATAGTCAAATATTGTGGTACACATTTTCCCTTTTATTCACTTACTCAATTTTACTGCACTCCACTCAGATGTTGATCACTTTCTCCCTGTTGAAGGATTACTAATATAATCTCTGCATAAAGATCACTTATTTTTCCTTTAAATACCCACTTGATACAAAACCTTTCTGATTTTTGCTTTTTTCCTGTCGACTTAGCCAATTTGTGTAAATCTTCTCAGATTTTTCCTCATTATCAAATGCTGCTATAAATTCTACTAGACATTCACAGATTATTTCTCTCTGGAATTACTGAATGATACCAAATTCCCTCAGTTTGGGAGGAAATTGACTGTGCTGAGTCATTCCCACAGCGGGGGGTTGGGGTTTAAACCCGACAAGGATCAACTTTCCCAGCGACATTTGAAAATGGAGATGTTTCCTCCCTGTTCGAGGAGCTGTGGTGTTGATACGGGGATGTCTCATTCCCAGCAGTGGGTAAGATGTTAACAAATCCCTCGTTCGTAGCTCCAGCATTAAACAGAGAAGTGGGGTTTGGATGCAGTTAGCCTGGCATCCTCTCATGGTAAAAACAAGCTGGATAGAATCTGTTGCCATAGGGGGGAAATCCCTGCTTCACAGTCTTTTAGGTGCTTTAAGGATGGTACTAACTGTGCTTTTGAGGGAAAAAGAGAATAAATGAGGTGAGACAGGTTGGAGGTGTGGCTGGAGTCCAATCCTGCTCCCTATGAGACAAAAGAAAACAACGACCCACAAAAGGGGAGAGAAAAGCTCAGCAAAGAGAAATCGCAGCCTCCGGTGACGGGGCTCAGTCTCCCTTGCAGCCTCACTGCAGGAGAAAGCTGGGCTGATCAGCCCCTCTGAGACGTGGCAAACTTCTCTCCGCATTGGGCTGGCTAAGGCATTGCTTGGAGCTGCCTCTCTGGTCACAGGCTACCGGCACTGGTGCAAAATGTGGCGCTGCCTTGGCTGGCTGAGCCGGACGTGCAGGAGAGAGAAGGCAAAAGGAGAGGGAGAGAGCAGAAGAAATGGGGGCGGGGGGGGATGATGCATGTGAGATTTCAGCTTTAACATTCCCTCCCATCTCCACAATCTTTCAGCCTCTAGCCCCAGCGATTGCAATGGGACTGGGGTAGAATTAGGCCGGTGATGAGGTAAGTACCCTGTACGCTGTGCGGCCGTGCAGCAGGCTATTTAGCGCCGCGCAGAGAACCCACCGGGACTTGGGGACCTGCCGCGGCCGGGAGAGCGGTGCCCCTCCCCCGGCCCCATCCTACTCCGGCCCCCAACCTGCCATTGCCAGGGCCGCCACCCAGCGCCAAGTATGCTGTGGTCCGGACCTGCTGCATCTGGCGTGCACCTACCCCATCCCATCCCGGCCCGGCCCCGCCCCAGCCGCAGCGGCCTGGCCCGGCCCCGAACCTGAACCTGGGCGGCCCAGCCCAGAGCCAGCCGGAGCCGCGGTGCCATAGTGCGGCCCGGACACAGCTGCGGCAGCCCAGCCTGAACTGAGCTGTGGTGGCGTGGTCTAGCCAAGCCCGAACCCAGGCAGCCTGGCCTGGAGCCAGCCATGCTGGCCTGGCCCAGACCCAGCCACAGTTGGGGCACCCCTCCCTGAATCTAGCCCTGGCCCAGACCTGCAGGGATATTGATAATTGTCCTTGTTCAAAGAAAAAAAATAAGTTGACAAGGGGTAGAAAAAGGTTAAAATTTAATTGAAAAGGAGTGTTCTTGCAAATCAACATTTCTTTCATGCAGCCCTTAATAAAATCTGAACTACATCCTGGCAGACTAATCTAACAGCCAAGTATGTGACCAAACAGCCTTTGGGAACAGAGAAAAAGCCACCACACAGGCTGGTCGATAAAACATTTTCACATTCATAATGTGAAATCCCAGAGAAGCTGGAGACTCAAAATCCAGAAAATGAGTGAACCCTTTTTCTTCTAAAGGGGCGAGACCTGCTTTACTTCTCGCCTCATTATTTCGTCGTGTTACTTACACAAGTTTTAGCATCATCATAATAAACCAAAAACTCACAAACCAGCTTCCCATCTACAAATGATCTGGACTAGCCTAGACAAACACTGAAAGCAATTTTACCAAGAGATGCAAACAGGGCTATGAGATCAGAAAGGCCAAAATGTGCCTTCAGATTCATTTGGATTCCCTTCCTGGTTTGTGACACTTCCTTCTCCAGCCCTCAGGGCTCTGACTTGGGATCACAGACATCAAACCTGTGATTCCTAAGTATGGAGAGCCAGGGAAGAGGCGGAAAGTGACACCTTGGGAGGTGCAGGGGTAGAACGGGGACAGGATAAAACTCTCCATTGCTGGGACAGAGGCTGCTGTGTCGAGAGTGGAGGGTGACGGTGCTGGGGGAAAGAGGGAATCCCTCGGACTCACCCCATCACCCTGAAACTGCACAGAGGCTAAAACACCACATTTTACTGTCCTGGTTCCCACTTTTTTAGCATCTGTTTAATTCTGGCCCATAAGGGAGAAAATGTACACACACTAAATGCTTTTCAGCACGGCCTCGAGTAATGTGAGACTATCTGGGAATGAGACAATCCAGTCCCAAAAGGGGGAACTAAGGGACTAACAATCTCTCTGATCATGGAGGGGATCAGAATAGATAAGATGCTCAGGGTGAGTTTGTCACACTCTCGGAGTGGTTCACAATTAGGAGTGCCCACCTCCAGGCAGCCTGGCAGAAAACCAGGCAGACACCTCAAGCTGGTGGGACATTCTGTAATTAGATTTCACCAGGCCAGTGACATATGTGAACTCCTGGATCACTATCCCTGTCTTACCCTAGACACACAGAGAGTACTCTTTGACTCTCCAGTCTGTCTTGCCACCCAGACTAACTGGACTTTGTGATAAAAGGTCACTTAAACCAAAAATCACGTCACATCACGTTGCTCCCAGTCCCAGGAGACCAGTCACTTACCCCAGAGTAATTGGTACCCTAGATCTTACACCAACATCAACGCTGGCAGCCAATTCTGTAGTAAACCAACTAAAGGTTCATTAGCTAAGGAAAGGAAGTGAGATCTATTGAGAGGATAAAGCAGGTAAAATGTACGCACAGGTGAGTCAGTTTGT
Source organism: Chelonia mydas (assembly GCF_015237465.2). Lineage (NCBI taxonomy): Eukaryota > Metazoa > Chordata > Testudines > Cheloniidae > Chelonia > Chelonia mydas. The sequence goes on along the minus strand of NC_051254.2, from coordinate 36,946,058 downwards.
AATTCCAAAGGGTGGCAGTGATATAATAAACTGACAGTTTCCCCAAAGTCTTTTCGGGGTACCCAGATTGTCTCTGGGGAGCTCCATTTTCTATCCAGGACACTTCCCTGGAAGAGTCCAAACAGTCCAGAGGTAAAGGATCTTTCCTTGAATCCATGCTTACGGCTTCCTCTCACACAAAAAAAGGCTGACAGGGTCACTACCCACACAGGTTTTTCCTCTGATGACAGAGAGTGAGGAAGGCATTTTGATTCTTTGACCGCCGATCCTCACGCACAACGCCCACTTGCTTTGAAATTAGCTCTTTTCTGTTCAAGTTCTTCATTTACATTCCACGAGGCTTCTTCCTCGTTTGATGGGTTATTTCGTTACAGGTTTAAGAAGATCTGAGATAAAAGGATCAGGTCCTAAGAATTTTTCGAGAGATTTTTGCAGCCTCTCGTGAGCAGGCAGTCCTTGGGTGAACAATAAGCTTTTGAAGTAAGCTTCTATTTCCTAAACGTCACAGGTAATTAATTACAAGGATTAACATTAGGTAATTATCCATAAAGCAGTTCATAGACAGTTAACCACAAACTTTAAAGAGACATACAGAAAATTACATAATTACACTCAAGTTTCATCTAAATGTTAATATTTCCTGTTGATCTCTGACTTAACAGAATACAGCCCTAGACAGGAACCGTTTGTTTACATTGCTGACCTCCAACAAGATAAAGGTAAACGCAGATTACTACACTTACCATCTTCTTCCAGATCGTTGACAATAAAAGTTTACATTTCAAACTTCTAGTCTATCTAATGTGGCATGGCCCTAATTACCATTTCCACACTTTTCGAACATGTCTCCAAAAGTTGAGTCTGAGTCAATTATCCTGCAAGTTTCTTAATCCTTTCTGGCCGTGTGTCACAGAAGTTTAGATCCTGTGTGGATTCTCCCATGTTTAATGAGGTGTGATCTCTGTGTGAAACATTTCCCACAGTCCAAGCACTTATGGGGTCTCTCTCCTGTGTGGATTGCCTGATGTCTAACAAGAGCTGATCTGTTTGTGAAACTTTTCCCACAATCCAAGCAATTATGGGGTCTCTCTCCTGTGTGGATCCTCTGATGTGTTATAAGATATGATCTCTGTGTGAAACTTTTCCCACAGTCTAAGCACTTATGGGGTCTCTCTCCTGTGTGGATTGCCTGATGTTTAATAAGGTCTGACCTCCATATGAAACTCTTTCCACAGTCCAAGCACTTATGGGGTCTCTCTCCTGTATGGATTGCCTGATGTTTAACAAGGTCTGACCTCCATACAAAACTTTTTAAACAGTCTAAGCATTTATGAGGGCTCTCTCCTGTGTGGATTGCCTGATGTGTAACAAGAGCTGATGTATTTCTGAAACTTTTCCCACAGTCAAAGCACTTATGGGGTCTGTATCCTGTGTGGATTACCTGATGTTTAACAAGGTCTGACCTCTGTATGAAACTTTTCCCACAGTCCAAGCACTTATGGGGTCTGTATCCTGTGTGGATTGCCTGATGTTTAACAAGGTCTGACCTCCGTATGAAACTTTTCCCACAGTCCAAGCATTTGTAGGGTCTCTCTCCTGTGTGGATTGCCTGATGTTTAACAAGGTCTGACCGCCGTATGAAACTTTTCCCACAGTCCAAGCACTTATGGGTTCTCTCTCCTGTGTGGAATGCTTGATGCTTAACAAGGTCTGACCTCCATATGAAACTTTTTCCACAGTCTAAGCACTTATGGGGTCTCTCCCCTGTGTGGATTGCCTGATGCTTAAAAAGGGCTGATCTGTCTCTGAAACTTTTTGCACAGTCTAAGCACTTAAGGGGTCTCTCTCCTGTATGGACTGCCTGATGTTTAACAAGGTCTGACCTCTGAATGAAACTTTTCTCACAGTCCAAGCACTTATGGGGTCTCTCTCCTGTGTGGATTGCCAGATGTTTCACAAGGTCTGACCTACGTATAAAGCTTTTCTCACAGTCCAAGCACTTATGCGGTCTCTCTCCTGTGTGGATTGCCTGATGTTTAACAAGGTCTGACCTCCATATGAAACTTTTTCCACAGTCCAAGCACTTATGGGGTCTCTCTCCTGTGTGGATTGCTTGATGTTGAACAAGGGCTGATCTCCATGTGAAACTTTTCCCACAGTGCAAGCACTTATGGGGTCTCTCTCCTGTGTGGATTGCCTGATGTTTAACAAGGTCTGACCTCTGTATGAAACTTTTCCCACAGTCTAAGCATTTATGGGGTCTCTCCCATGTTTGGCTTATCTGATGTGTAATTTGTGCTGACTTGAAATTCAAACATTTCCAGCACTCAAGGGATTGATAGGGTTTCTCTCCTGTGTGGCTTCTCCACTGGTTATTGAGGTCTGAGCCATTACTGAAGCTTTCTCCACAGTCCAAGCATTGAAGGGGTTTCTGTCCAGTATGGATTGTCTGATGTGTCACAAGGTGTGATCTCAGAATGAATCCTTTCCCACATTCGAGGCACTGATAGGGTTTTTCTTCCTTGGGATTTGTCTGCTGGGCTGTGGGATCCTTGTCTCCTCCCCAACATTTAATGGATTCATCCACTTTCTTCTTTGGGTGGTTTCCCAGCAGCCTCTCTGACGCGTGCCAATATCCCCAGGCTTCTCCCTTTTCCAAGCACTGGGAAAAATTCTCTTCAGCTCTTCCCACAAATGTCCCCTGTGGTTCCATTTCCCCAGGAACGTGCTCATGATGATTCCCCTCCTCGTCCTCACTCCCTCGCTCATCACCTGCTGGGAGAGAGACAATCCAGACAGAAGTCATTGTGCCGGGGAGAAAGAGGAATAGCACCGAGGGAAAACCCAACACGCTAATGCTGTGAAGACAGAGCAATTGGATTCTGCCTCCAAATCCCGCCCAAACACTCAGAGGGAAGGAAAGGTGGGAAGGAAACTCGTGTAGCTAACAGGACGGGTGGAGAGCCATGAGCGATATCTGCTGACTCCAGCCATGCTCTGGGTGAGGTAAGGAAGAACTCAGGGCTTTTACTCACACCACATTTTTGGTATTCTTAACATTTTCCTTCATTAGCCAGATGGTTTCTATGTCAGTCCTCACCTGGGCCGGCGCCTCTTGAGATCTCTCTTTCCTCCGAGGCCTGGAGATCGGGCACCCACGGCTCTTCCCCTCGTTCCAGCTGGGTGATCAGCTCAGGTTTGGGAATAGGAAACCCTGCGCAGGGGGTGAAATCAGACCAGATCAGGGTGCATGGAGGGTTGAGAGAGTGTCTGTCATAAAGGGCATTCCATGTCCCGGTACTGTGCTGAGAGAACCTGGAATCCAAGGGGATGGGAACATGGTCACTGAGCCCCCTTGGGGGAGAGAGACTTCTGGAAATGTGGGGAGAATTGTTACGCCCGCACTAGCAGTTCCCAGGATCCGTGCACTTTGGGGGCTTTGCTGATGCACACACAGCTCTAGAGTTAAACCCCTGCCTCCTTCTAAACCTCCCTATGGCTGGAGTAATTCTCTGTGCGACTGAGAAACAATACAGATGGGAGAATACATGGCTTCTCCCTCTTGAAAGCTGGAGGGATGGGGATGGTTTTGCACGTCCATTATGTCTGACACCCTTATCCCATCGGTGAGGGTATGGAGATGCAGGTCTCTCTCACACAGCAGCTGTGGATTATAGAACCCATTACCCTTCAATCTAACTGACCAGGGAAGAACCTGACCAGATTCAGCAATGCAGGCCCTACATTTTCTAAAAACTGAGGGGACGGAAATCCCTTACCCAGTGAGGTCACTGTCTCATAGATCTCTTGCATGACGTCCCTGTAGAGGGCTCTCTGACCAGCGTCCAGCAGAGCCCCCTGCCCCTGGGTGAAATACACAGCCACCTCGTTGAAGGTCACCAGCATCTGAAACAACAAGAGTCCCCCACTCAGCACCTGCTGCCCCTGCCACAATCACACTAGTCACGGGAAAGGAAGAAAGAAAAAATAGAATCACCTCGGAAGCTCTGGAAGGACCAGAGTAGCAGAATTCCTCCCCCACCCTGCTCAGAGAAGCCCGGAGGCTTCAGGGGGTGGGGAGAAGGTGAGAGCTGCTTGTCCCCCACAGAAGACGGAGCAGGGCAGGGTCTTCTCATTTCCCACACGCCTGCCAGCCACAGGCTGATACGGGAAGCAGAGCTCTGAGCCGGGGACAGGGACAGGATTCCCGACATCTTCCCTTCGTATTTCACAGCAGCCCCTGGCTATTCGGTTCAGGCTCCAGCACTGGGAGTCTGGAAAATGTTTCCAGTCCTGCCCAAGGGGGTTGTGTCCTGTTTGAGAAATAGGGGAATGTCCCGCTGCGCCCCCGCCCCCCAACTGTCACTGGGATTGCTCAGAAAATCAGCAGGTTTATCACACCCTGTCCCCTCCCTGCTTCATCCTGTGTCTTTCCTGCACCTCCCCCTCTACAACACCCCCCTGCAGCTCCCTGAAAATCCCCTACCTGAGCTGGCTCCATCACAACCATTTCCATTCCCTGTACCCTGGAAGACGGGACGATCTGCAGAGAAATCTGGACGTGATTCCTCAGCCTGTCAGGGCGAGAGGGGTGATGGGGGGAGGTTACAGAAGAGACTTGAGTCCATTTCACACCCCGATTCCCCCCAGGCTCCCTCCTTGCAGACACATGCTCTGGACTCTGCCATGCTGCCAGGTCAGGCCCCTCCCGGCAGAACTAAACTCACCGGGGACACTTTTAAACCCTCCCAGTAAGAGCATCCCTGCGTCAAATGCTAGAAAAAGAGGAAATCAAAAGAACCACTTAGGGGGCTCCCTATGACATTATCGTGTAACCCCCTGTAGTTACTCCCCATCTCCCCTGGTAGTGCGGTGTTCAGCAGAGCCAGCAACTGGCTTTTCTTCTCTCAACTCCTCCCCTTCTTCCCAGGAGAGTCAGTCTGCCCCGGGGGTGCAGGGAATGGATCCAGACAGATCTGGGACCTGGGAAACTCCCTCCCCACTTCCTGCTCCTGCTGCCCCTTCCAATCTCTCCTTTCTCCCTTTTTATCTTCTTCCCTAGTCCTGGGAGAACTGCTGACTGCCCCATTGTCTTGAGCCTTTGCTCTCATTAGGCAGATTCGCCACTGCTAACAGGGGTTTGAACCTGGCTGTGTCCATGGGCACAGCAGCTCTGGGACCTGCAGACACACAGGGAGCCCCCTCCCCTTGTAGGCCAAACTCCCAGCAGGTCCCTGAAAGGGGGCCTTTGTGCACAGTCACTTTTCTGCCCAGCCCCAGCCCTGTCCCCCGGGTCTCTCCATCACTTGCAGGCTCCAGCTGGGGAGCTGGAGACCGAAGAGCCAGGAGTTGCCCCAGGGACTGGTTCCAGCCACTGGAGAAAGTCCCCACCCAGGCTGGGCACAGAGGGGCTTTAACAGACATCTCTCCTCTGCTGGGTAAGAAGCAGCATCTCAATCTGGAGTCCCCGGTTGAAACGGAGGAGGCAGCAGCTTGTGACCCAGGGAGCTCAACTCCAGAGCGCTGATAACATGAGCAGGGAGAGACGCACACACCAGCCTCCTCCTCTTCCTTAGCAATAACCGGAGCCCTTTGGTGGCAGCAGATAAGGATGAGTCTCCCTGGCCTGCACCTGCAGCCCCCAGGGACAGGCAAGCAGACGCTGATCTTTTTCACTAGGAGGGTGGTGAAGCACTGGAAAGGGTTACCTAAGGAGGTGGTGGAATCTCCATCCTTAGAGGTTTTTAAGGTCAGGCTTGACAGAGCCCTGGCTGAGACCATTTAGTTGGGGATTCGTCCTGCTTTGAGGAGCAGGATGGACTAGATACCTCCTGAGGTTCCTTCCAACCCTGAGATTCTATGATCTCATTGGCCCAGCCACACTCACCTCCTGCCAGAGCCAGCAGTGACTCGGGTCTGACAATGGGTCTGGCTGAGATCTGAGTCCTGCATGGAAATCAGACCAGGGCCTCGAGCAGCCCCAAACACTCAGGAGACAGACCCCAACATCACGAGTGTGTCTTTTTTATTTTTAAATCAAATCATAAATTGGAAGCAGGGTGTGCGGGGAGGGGAGGAGGCTGCCTGTGGATATTTTCCTTGTCGCTTCTGATTCCTGAGGGGAGAGTGTCCTCACCTCACATGCTTGTTTGACCAGTTCCAGGAAAAAGATTGCCCATGACTGCTGGGTGGGGAAGTCCTTCACCCTCTCCTACCCCATAGGGTGGGGAAGCTGCCCTTGTATCTCTCCCCACCCCCCTGCCTTCTCCCTCCCCCAGCCAGTCTGCACTTGCTCTCACCTTCTCCCTCCAGCCTCCCCTCCCCACATTCCCCCTTTCCCTCACAGTGCCCCCCCATCACATCTTCCCTCTATTCCATCCTCATTCCCCTCAGTCCCATAATTCTCCTCCTACAGCCTGACTCCCCTGCATTGCTCATTCTCCCTGCCCCCCATTCCTGCCCCCTGCATTCCTATTACTCATCTCCTGTAACCTAATGCATCCCTGTTCCCCACTCCTGCACCTCTCTAGCCTCCTCCTCCTGAAGCCCGGTGTAAATGGGAGGTACGGCTGTCTGGGGGGCGGGAGTAAAGGTCTCTCTTACCTTCCCTCCAAGCGGTGCCCTCCCTGGGAGCAGGAGCTGAGGCCCGGGAAGGGGGCCCTGGCTAGGCTGGGGTTACTGCACTGGGAGAGGCTCCTGGGAAGCAGCGGGAATGTTCCTGCCTTACAATATAAACCTCTCCTGTCTGCAGCCAGGGATTTTGCCAGGAATGGGGATTCTGCACAGCAGTGACCAGTTACTGCAGTAACTGCCATTCACTTCCTGCTGCTGGGAATGAGGGACCCCACTGATTACTCCCACATCACTCCAGCTCCTTTTGGGTCCTAGCCATAAACCCATTCAACTGAAACCTCCCTGCCCCAGACCCTGCCCCTCAGAGCTTCCACATCCCTTGACCACAGCACTACGGGGGCTTCATCCATAAAAGCCACCAAGTCAACGGGAGAAAAGAAAGGAGACATTCTGATCCCAGGAAGGGGGAGAAGGGGCATGTCTGTGGAAACCCATGATTGTTCCACAGAGTCCCCAGTATCAACCGGGATTCAGGGGTGAAGGGGTCCTGGTCCTAAAGAGGGTGCCCACAACATTAGGGGGCACATTTCGCGGTGACACTGACCCTGTGTGTGATTCGCTCTGGGAAGAGACTGGGCCAGGCAGACGTTTGGCAGAGACGGTCTCTGGCCTCCACACGAGGCTCGCTGGCGAGCGGCTGCTCCTGGGGGAGTTTTGCACGATTGCACGCGGGCATAATGACTGAGCCATGCATATGTTTCATTTTTTGGGAAGAAAAAGCTCTCACTCCGATCTGTCCCCCCTCCCCGTGTGGCTGCCCCAGCACGGCCCGGGCTGGCTCCCCCCGCCCCCAGCGGGACCTGGCGGCCGCTTGCCTGGCCCCGGGGCAGGGAATCGCAGCCAGCTCCGCGGGGAGCAGCCCGGGGCCAAACCCGCCCCCTGCAGCCCGGGGGGGCGGGTCTCTCTTACCTTCCCTCCGAGCGGGGCCCCCCCGGGGCAGGGGCCGGGCCGGGTAGGGGCCCTGGCCGGGCTGGGGGCTCTGCCCTGGGAGAGGCTCCCGGGGAGCAGTGGGCAGGGCCCGGCTGGAGGTTCCCCTCTCCCGGCTGCAGCCCGGGCTCCGGGCTCCCAGCACCAGCCGCCGGGGCTCGGGGATCTCGCCGGGAGCCTGGGAGCCGGAGTCCCCGCAGCGGCTGCGAGTCACTTCCTGCGGCCGGGCCTGAGCCCCGCGATCCTCCCCCCAGAGCCGCCCCCCAGCCGCTCCTGGGTCCTAGCGATCAACCGAGGGCGCTGCAGCATCTCTGTGCCCGGCTCCTGTTACACTCACAGGCTCCAAGGTCTGAAGGGCCCGTCGTGAGCATCGAGCCCAGGGTTTCTCAGGACCAAATTTTTGGTGGCCTCAGAGTGCAGGCAGCAGCTCTCGCTGATGGCCGCTCTGACACTTTTCCCTAAAATACTTCATTAACTTTAGCAAAACCCATGAGATGTGCACAGAGGCAGGGGGCGGTAACGTGTCTGTACCCGGACACAAGTGTCCAGGGTAACAATGTTGAGGTCAATGGGGGATGAGCCCCGCAAGCGGCTCTCCATCCCTGCTGTTGCTGGCAGAGGCGCGGCCAGGGGGTTCTGCACGCTGCCTCCGTTCCCCCTCCCCGAGCGCTGACTCCGGGGCTCTGAGACCTGCAGATGGAGCAAGAGGGGGGACATGCCACTGCTTCCAGGAGCTGCTCGAGGGAAGTGCTGCACAGAGCCTGAATATGCCTCCCGCGCCCCACACTCCTGCCCCAGCCCTGATCCCCCTCCCGCCCTCCAAACCCCTTGGTCCTAGCCCGCAGCACCCTCCAACACCCCAAACCCCTCATTCCCAGCCCCACCCCAGAGCCTGCACCCGCATCTGGAGCCCTTACCCCCGCCCCCAGGACCCAGCCCTGATCCCCCTACCATCCTCCGAACCCCTCGGTCCCAGCCTCAAACCCCCTCCTGTACCCCAAATCCTTCATCCCCAACTCCACACCACAGCCTACACCCCCAGCCAGAGCCCTCACCGCCCCCCCACATCCCAACCCCCTGCTCCAGCCCAGAGCTCCAACCCTGAACCCCTCAATTCTGGCCCCACCCCAGAACCTGTACCCACAGCCCAGAGCCTGATCCCCCTCCCACACCCAACCCCCTGCCTCAGCCTGGAGCCCCCTCCAATGTCCATCACTAAGTCTGGTAATTTTGTCAAGTTTCCATTGTGCAACATGGTGGTGCTGACCCCTACAGAGAGCTACGTGGGGGAATGGTCCCTCTATTGTGGGGAACTTTCCTGGCTTATACACCCCACCCCAGTGGAATTGAATAGCAGAAGAATCTGAGTCCTCGCTCCCACTCCCTTCATCCAGAGGCCTGCCTGACCCCAAGGACTCCCCTTCCACTCTAGTCCCCATAACCCTGACAAGGCTGGGCCAAGGATTCCTGAGGGGCTTGACCCCCAATCTTCTTGTGATCACTCAAGACAGGGGTGACAGTGTCCCCACTGCGGGGTACTCTCTTCGCTCTGGACTCTTCCCTGACACCTTCACTGACCATTGCACAGAGTTCAGAACAAATAAAATTAATTAAACAGCAAGTAATTAAAATAAAAGGAAAAAAATGGGAAAGGTGAAAGGAAAACATGTCACCCCGCTCTGTGGGCACGGGGGGAACCACAACCAGCGTCTCTGAGATGTAAGGGCAGTTCCAAGTCTGCTCCTCACATGTCTCAGGCCTCCTGCCCAGGCCCTGGCTGTGCTGCAGGGATGCTGCGGGTCAGACACGTGCACTGACGGTGGCCACACGCCCTCAGGCTTAGGTGGCAGGACCCTTCTTCCCAGCGTCAGCCTCCTCCTGTCAGGGTTATGCTCCCCCTCCAAGTCTGGCCTGCGAGGCCCCTTGGCTGGGGGCATCTCCCTACGTTGGGCCCTCTGCCCAGGGTCCCCCTCGCTCTCCCCAGCTGCTCACCGCACCCGGCTCCAGACTGGCCCAGCCCCAGCCCCAGCTCCCCTCTGCCTCAGCACTGCTGCTGCCTTGCCTCCAGCCCCGCTCAGGCTGCTGCTCTCCCCTTAGCTCTGCCCTTCTCTGGCAGGCAGCTCCAGCTCACACAGGACAGGCTCCTGACTCCCTCATTGGCCTGCCTGCCCTGTCAACAAGGTTGACCTAGAGCATTAGCCTCTCCCCATCGGCCCTGGGGACCACTCTCAGGGCCTTGATTTCTCATTGGTCCTTCCCTTAGCTTTTGGTACTGGGAGGGGGCCAACCAAAACCCCCCCATTAAGTTTCAGTAAGGGGCCAACAGTCCCCTTACCCAGATACACACCAAAATCATTGTAATTTATTTATTGCTAGCTAGTAAGTCTGCTGCTGTGAAAAGTTATATTTGTTTGTTTCTTAATATTTTTCACAGCCTCTCAGCTAGCTATATGGGTTCCCAATTTGGTAAATTAAAAAACCCAGACACTCCAGCAGGAGTGCTGGAACCTCCCCACCCCACCTCTTCCCCCGAGGCCCCACACCTGCCTCGCCTCTTCCCCCTAAGGCTCCTCCCCCATCCACTCATTTTACACCCTCCCTATCCAGGTCAGGAGGGACTTGCCTGTGGAGCCGGGGCTGGGAGCTGCAGCCGCCCAATGCAGGTAGGAGGCAGCCCCGGCTGAGTAGGGGCTGGTGTGGGTGATGACCCAGTGCCTCCCCACCTGCAGTAACTAGACTTTGGGTGTCTAGTCAGTAGATCTGACCAGACAATGTCAGGTTCCCTTTTTAACTGGACTTTCTGCTCAAAAACCGGGCAATTGGCCACCCTATCATCAGCACCCAATGTGCAATAAGTGCTGGGTACCTGTCAGGGACAACTTCTGCTTTCTTATGGTGGGGGAAGTAACCATGGGACAGTCGGGTTAGACTCATTTCTGACCAGCAGGGAGGAATTCGTTGGTCTAGATGAAATTACTATAAGGTGGGTGCACAGCCGGTTGACAGACTGTACTCAGAGTAGTTATTAATGGTCTGGTTGTCAACCTGGCAGGGGAATGATGGAGGGGGAGCCCCAGGTGGCTTTCCCACACTCCCAGCAGGGAACGGGGAGTTGAAAAGCCGCAGGTGCCGTCCCCCGCTCTTTACGGAGAAGAGGGAGTGGTGGACAGGAGGAGAAGAGCCTGTGGGGCAGCTAGGCCCCTGGGAGGGAGCCATAGGCGCCAACTCCATGGGTGCTCTGGGGCTGGAGAACCCCCGGGGGAAAAATTATCAAGTGCTCCGCACCCACCGGCAGCCAAGCTCCCCGCTCCTCGCCTCCTTCTCCCCACCCCCAGAGCCCCACATCCCAGCTCCTCCCCCTCCCAGCGCTCCCTGCCCCCTGCCGCCTTACAGCTCTTTGGTGGCGCTTAGAACTTTCCTGGAGGGAGTGGGAGGAGCAGGGATGCGGGGCGCTCAAGGGAGGAGGCGGAGAAAAGGCAGGGCAGGGACGGGGACTTTGTGGAAGGGGTGGAATGGAGGTGGGGTGAGGGCAGTGCAGGGGCGGGGCCAGCGGTGGGAAACCCACCGGGCAGAGGGGAAGTTGGTGCCTATGGCGGGAGCTGCGGCTGGAGATGACAGACTGGGCTCTCAGCTCCCCACACTGCCCCTCTTCGGTTGGTGGAAGCACTCCTGGGCAGGACATGCCCCAGTGACCCAAGGAGGGTAGTGTGGACATCAGCTATTGCAGTAAGTACTGTGGTGGCTCTAAGTCAAGCTAATATAGGTCACCTTAGGTTTGAAGTGTAGATGTACCTTTACAAGCAAAAGGATTTCTCTCACCCAAGAGCTTTCAGCAGTCCATGCTCACTGGAAAGCCTTCCAGCTAGGACCACTTCCCTCAGTTCAATGATGCTCCTATTGTCTTTCAAGCGATCTTGCTACTGTGAGTAGAGATGGGGAAGGGGACGTGGCCAGAGGCTTTTCCCCCCCTTCTTATATTCACAGCCTTTATAGTGGAAAAGTCTTTGCTGGGTCATGGCGTCAGGCAACTCCATGGCGTATGTGAGCTCCAAACCGTCCTTCGGATGAATTGTAAATTTCTTTGTTTACCCCCTTCTTCCTATTGGTGGACGGCCAGATAAGAGTTTTCTAACACAGATGGTCAGATCTTTCTCGTCTCTGAGGAGTTAGTCTGTGGGCGTTCCCCACAACGACGACATATTTCAGCAACAAAGAGCGTTACCACATGTCCGGGTTTTCCCGCAGAGCCTCTTTTTTGAACCTGCTTTCTCTGTCCGAGCGGGATTTTCCTATAACAGCAAATGTCCAGGGGTTTTGCAGAGCAGATGGGCTGCAGCTCAGAAATGGCACTGATTGGTCAGCTTCCCAATTGGTCTAGTTCCTGATTGGTCCATTCCCCTACAGCTGCAGGCAATTGATTGCTGCCGGATCCCTCCCACCCAGGCCCCAGCCCTGGGCAGGTGGTCCCACAGGTAGGTGCTGACGGACGGCTGTCGCTGCGTTCTGGGCTTGTGTCAATGCCCTGCCACTGTGACAGTGATTGACACTGCCCTCACTTCGTGAATACCCCCACCACACCCCCTCCAGCACCCACAACTCTACCCTCCCCCAGGCTCCCACCCCTCATCAGTGTCCTCTTTTTGGGCACCTGGAATATGGTCACCCTAGTAACAAACATACAGTAAAATCTCACCATTCTACATGCACTGGTGGTACATACATTTCGATGGCATAATATTCAGCTGATCATGAGTTTTCCAGTGATCCCTCACCAGGCACTCTTTGTACACTATATATCATAACCATAGGCAAGTGGTGAACATGGGGCACAGGGGGTTAGTCACAAGAGGGATCAGTGTGGGGTGAGTGGGGCAAAGAGAATCTCTGTCATCACAACTCAGGACACTGGGGTACAGGGGGAGGGGGTGATCAGCTGGGCTGTCAGGTTCCTCATTTCCCTCTGGCCTCAGTGATGGGGGTCGGCCTGACTTAAAGGCTGCCCAGGCCTGTTGACATCCTCGGCTTCTTTCTTGCCTGAGCCCAACCTCGGCATCTCAGCAATAAGGAGACACAGCCCCCTCCCTCTATTATTTTTTGGGGTGTCGTTCATGGTCCTTTAGATTTCAGGGACAGCTTCACACGACACTCACAGGCCAAGTCTAGTCGCTCTCTGGCTCTAATGCAGCGAATTCACAGTTCTCAGCCTCAGCCGTCTGGCTTTGAGGAGCAAACCCAGCAGTTTCCCAGCTCTGTTCCCCCTCGCTTCTCCCCCTCCAAACTGTATCTCACATCACTGCAGGGATCAGGCAGTAACTTCATTCCTCTGTCTCCCGCACTGTGACTCTAGCTTGCACCATCAGTGGTTGTTTTGAGAGATACTGATCACTGTCATTGTTCAAACCACACACAAAAATCTCATGACAAAAGGTCAGATAAAGATTAAAATAACAAAATCTAAAAAAGGCCTATTCTGGCAAATGATCATTTGTCTCGTGAAGTCCTCAATAAATCTGAGCTACATCCTGTCAAACTAAATATCAATGTATGTGACCAAACAGCCTTCACGAAGAGAGAAAAACCCACAATCCAGGGTGGGCTATAACACACTTTCATGTTCATAAAGTGAAGTCTCAGAGAATCCTTTAAGACACAAAATCAGGAAAATAAATTTATCCAGTTTCTTCTGTAGTGGCTAAACCAGCTTCACTTCTCGTCTCCGTGTTTGGTTGTATTAGTTGCAAAAGTTTTAGCATCATTATACTAAAAGAAAGAGAAAGAAAGACAAATCTTCCCATCTACAAATGATCTGGACTAGCTTAGAAAAAGCCAGGAACTAATTTCACCAATAGGTGTAAACAGGGCTATAGGATCTGAAAGGCCAAACTGTGCTTTAGGTTCAATGGGATTTCCCCGCCCACTCATAGGTCTATGACCCTTTCTTCTCCAGCCCTCTGGAGTCTGACTTAGGATCATAGACATCAAAACTGTGATTCCTAAGCTTGGAGAGCCAGGGACATGGTGGTAAGTGACACTGTGAGAGACAGAGGGGTAGAATGAGGAGAAGATAAAACTGTGACAGGTTGGATCACAGAACCCCCCTTGGGAACTCCCAACTGACGTGCCAAGACTACTTTGGCCCCTGCTTTCCCTGCCAGCTTGGGGCTCCAGCACCCTGTCTTGTTGAGCCAGACACGCCAGTCTGCTCCAGCACAGATCCAGGGTCTGAACCACATGTCCCAAAGCTGCAGACTTAACTGAAAGCAACTTAAGAAGTGTTCCTGTCTTTAACACTCAGATGCCCAACTCCCAATGGGGTCCAAACCCCAAATAAATCCGTTTTACCCTGTATAAAGCTTTTACCCTGTATAAAGCTTATACAGGGTAAACTCATAAATTGTTTGCCCTCTAGAACACTGATAGATATGCACAGCTGTTTGCCCCTCCCCCCAGGTATTAATACATACTCTGGGTTAATTAATAAGTAAAAAGTGATTTTATTAACTACAGAAAGTAGGATTTAAGTGGTTCCAAGTAGTAACAGACAGAACAAAGTGAATTACCAGGCAAAATAAAATAGAACATGCAAGTCTATGTCTAACGCAGTAATAAAACTGAATACAGATAAAATCTCACCCTCTGAGATGTTTCAGTAAGTTTCTTTCACAGACTGGACGCCTTCCTAGTCTGGGCACAATCCTTTCCCCTGGTCCAGCCCTTGTTCCAGCTCAGGTGGTAGCTAGGGGATTTCTCATGATGGCCTCCCCCTTGGTTCTGTTCCACCCTCTTCTATATCTTTTGCATAAGGTGGGAATCCTTTGTCCCTCTGGGTTCCCACCCCTCCTCACTGGAAAAGCACCAGGTTAAAGATGGATTCCAGTTCAGGTGACATAATCACATGTCACTGTAAGACTTCATTACCCACTTGCCAGGACACACATATACAGGGAGACTTCCAAGTAAAACAGAAAGAAAAGGAGTACTTGTGGCACCTTAGAGACTAACCAATTTATCTGAGCATGAGCTTTCGTGAGCTACAGCTCACTTCATCGGATGTAGCTCAGGAAAGCTCATGCTCAAATAAATTGGTTAGTCTCTAAGGTGCCACAAGTCCTCCTTTTCTTTTTGCGAATACAGACTAACAGGGCTGTTACTCTGAAAAGTAAAACAGAGCCATCTACAGTCAATTGTCCTGCTTAATGGGAGGCATTAAGATTCCAAAGCACCATTAATGGCCCCCACTTTGCATAACTACAATAGGACCTCAGAGTTATATTTCATGTCTAGTTTCAGATACAAGAGTGACACATTTATACAAATAGGATGACCACACTCAGTAGATTATAAACTTTGTAATGATACCTTACAAGAGACCTTTTGCATGAAGCATATTCCAGTTACATTATATTCGCAAAAAGAAAAGGAGGACTTGTGGCACCTTAGAGACTAACCAATTTATTTGAGCATGAGCTTTCGTTATATTCACACTCATAAGCATATTTTTAAAAATCATATAGAGTGCAACATCACACTGTCCATTGCTGGGACAGAGGCTGCTATGTGGAGAGTGGAGGGTGATGGTGCTGGGGGAACAAGGGAATCCCTGAGACTCACCCCATTGCCCCGAAATAGCACAGAAGCTAAAACACCACATTTTACTGTCCCTGCTGCCACTTTTTTAGCATCTAGTTAATTCTGGTGCATAAGGCAGAAAATGTACAAACACTAAACGCTTTTCAGCAGGGCCTGGAGTAATGTGAGACTATCTGGGAATGAGAAAATCCAGCCCCACAGGGGGAACTCAGGGACTAAAAATCACTCTGCGAATGGGAGCGGGTCAGAACACATAAGTAAGGGTACAATTTTGTTATGGATTCGCAGAAGTCACAGAATCTGTGACTTCCAGAGACCTCTGTGACTTCAGCCCATGGTGGCTCGGAGCTGCGGGGTTCCCCTGCTGCGTGCAGTAGCAAAGAGCTGCCCCCTGGAGCCGCTGCAGGCCGTGAGAGTATCCCGCAGCACCCAGCTGCCAGGGGTGGCCACCAGATCTATGAGTCGCTGCGGGGGGCAAGGCCCCCCCACAGTTCCCAACTGCCATGGGCTGCAGGGGCCCCAGAGCACTGAAACACGGGAGGCAGGAGGCCCATGCAGCTGCAACCAGGGCCCCCACATCTGCCCGGCTGCCATGGGACCCCAGAGTCCCAGGAGCAATGGGTGCTGCAGACTTCTTCCTCTCCATTTTGTCACGGATATTATTAGTAAATGTCACAGACAGGTCACGGGCTTCTGTGAATATTTCTTTATTGCCCATGACCTGTCTGTGACTTTTACTAAAAATATTGATGACAATATCTTAGCCTTACACATAAGATGCTCAGGGTGAGGTTACACTAGGAAATCTGGTGGAGGGTCACAGAGATGCTCTGGCTAATCCCGACCACATTTCCTACCACAGATAAATGCTCGGAAGCATAGGTGGGATCTCTCGGCCTTCCCCAAATGGCTCTGTGGGAATCAGCCCCTCCCAGTGCTGCTGTCTGAATGCAGCGGGGGCAGGCAGATGGGGCAGAAGGGGAGAGTGAGGAGAGGCAGCACCTCTCTACCCCTGTGCTCTTCCTCACCTCTTATCCCATGATCCCCAAACGTTCGATAATCCAGCACCCAGCTCCCCCTGCTTCCCAGCTCCACCAGCCCCAACCATTCAATCCTCGGTTTCCTCCCCAAAACCCATCCTCCTGGTCCCTCAATATTTGATCCCCAGAGCCCAGCGCCCTGGGGGATTGGGGGAGGGGAGGAGTTACTAACCCCCAGGGACTCTCCCCCTACAGGGAACAGGTCCAGGTAAGTCGGGGAGCCCAGCCCAGGGGCTGGTGGAAGATGGGGGGTGGGGACAGGGGTCTAAAATGAAGGTGGGGCCTGGCCCAAGTGTCCTTCTCCTCATTTCCATGTCAGGGGGATCCCGGCTGGGAGAGGAAGGGAGAGGGGGGAACTTCAGCCAGGCAGAGGGAGCATCTGGAGGAGTTTCTCTCTCTTCCTTCCCCCACCTCTGGCTCATCAGCTCAGCAGCCAGGGCTGTAGCAGGGAGGAGGTGCTGATTGGGGCCTCTCCTCTGCTTGGGGTTTGCTTAGACCAGGCAGAGCCAGAGGGTCACTGACCAGCTGCTGCTCGGCTGCTGCTGTATCCTCACCCCAGCGATGGGTAGCTGGGTCCTTGGGAGCCAAATGCCCCTGTGTGTGGGAATGAGGAAATGGGTTTGTCACCATTGCCAGCCCTTGTCAGGGCACTCAGAGAATTTCCCTGCTGTGAGGAGGAGTCTCTGATGTCAGCTCCACTTGGAGCATTTTTCACACTGAGAACATCTCCGAGGTTTCTCCCTGTGCGGATTTGTGGATCCCTGATACTCCGGGAGCACCAAATAAAGCTTCCCCCACATTGAAAGTCTCTCTGTTGTGTGGATCACTGATGTGTGAAGTCAAATTGAATCTTTTCCTGCAGTCAAGCTATTTCTAGCGTCTCTCACCTTTGTGGATTTTCTGATGTTTGGTGAGCTCTGAGCTCTTATTGAAGCTTTCCCCACAGTCAAGACATTTATAACGTCTCTCTCCTGTGTGGATTCTCCCATGTTGAGTAAGGTTTGAGCGCTGACTGAAAGTTTTCCCACAGTCCAGGCATTTATGGGGTTTCTCTCCTGTGTGAGTTTTGTGATGTGTATTAAGGGTTGATTTTAAACTGAAACTTTTCCCACACTCAAGGCATTTATAGGGTCTTTCTCCTGTGTGGATTCTCTCATGTTTAGTAAGGGATGAACTTTCCATAAAACTTTTCCCACACTCAAGGCATCCATAGGGTCTCTCTCCTGTGTGAACTCTCTGGTGTATAGTAAGATGTGAATTTTGAATAAAACTTTTCCCACACTGAAGGCATTTAAAGGGTCTCTCTCCTGTGTGGATTGCTTGATGTCTAGTAAGTTTTGAGTTATGAATAAAACTTTTCCCACAGTGGAGGCATTTATAGGGTTTGTCACCTGTGTGGATTCTCTGATGCTTAATAAGGACTGAGTGCTGAATGAAACTTTTCTCACACTCAGGGCATTTATAGGGTCTTTCTCCTGTGTGGATTCTCCCATGTTTAGTAAGGGATGAACTTTCCATAAAACTTTTCCCACACTCAAGGCATTTGTAGGGTCTTTCTCCCATGTGGATTTGCCCATGTTGAGTAAGGGATGAACTTTCCATAAAACTTTTCCCACATTCAAGGCATCTGAAGGGTCTCTCCCCTGTGTGGATTCTCCCATGTTGAGTAAGGTGTGAGCGTTGACTGAAAGTTTTCCCACAGTCAAGGCATTTATGGGGTCTTTCTCCTGTGTGGATTCTCCCATGTTTAATAAGGGATGAACTTTCCATAAAACATTTCCCACACTCAAGGCATCCATAGGGTCTCTCCCCTGTGTGGATTCTCCCATGTTGAGTAAGGTGTGAGCGTTGACTGAAAGTTTTCCCACAGTCAAGGCATTTATATGGTCTCTCTCCTGTGTGGATCCTCCTATGTTTCATAAGGGATGAACTTTCCATAAAACTTTTCCCACACTCCAGGCATTTATAAGGTCTCTCTCCTGTGTGGGTTCTCTGATGTGTAGTAAGCTTTGAGTTATGAATAAAAGTTTTCCCACACTCCAGGCATTTATAAGGTCTCTCTCCTGTGTGGGTTCTTTGATGTGTAGTAAGATGTGACTTCTGAATAAAACTTTTCCCACACTCAAGACATCCATAGGGTCTCTCTCCTGTGTGGGTTCTCTGATGTTTAGTAAGCTTTGAGTTATGAATAAAACTTTTCCCACACTGCAGGCATTTAAAAGGTCTCTCTCCTGTGTGGGTTCTCTGATGTGTAGTAAGCTTTGAGTTATGGATATAAGTTTTCCCACACTTCAGGCATTTAAAGGGTCTCTCTCCTGTGTGAACTCTCTGGTGTACAGTAAGTTGTGACTTCTGAATGAAATTTTTCCCACACACCAAGCATTTATGGGGTCTTTCTCCTGTGTGGATTGCCTGATGTCTAGTAAGTTTTGTTCTTTCAACAAAACTTTTCCCACAGTTAAGGCATTTATAGGGTTTGTCACCAGTGTGGATTCTCTGATGCTTAATAAGGACTGAGTGATGAATGAAATTTTTCCCACACTCAAAGCATTTATATGGTCTCTCTCCTGTGTGGATTCTCCTATGTTTCATAAGGTATGAGCTCTGACCAAAAGTTTTCCCACAGACCAAGCATTTATACGGTTTCTCTCCGTTGTGGGTTCTCTCATGTTTAATAAGGTTCCATCGCGCATAGAAAACTCTCTCACACTGAAGGCATTTATAGTGTCTCTCTCTTGTCTTCAGACATGGATGTCTAATAAAGTTTGAGTGATGAATGAAACTTTTACCACACTGAAGGCATTTATATGGTCTCTCTCCCGTGTGGATTTTCCTATGTTCAATAAGGTGTGAGCGCTGACGGAAAGTTTTCCCACAGTCCAAGCATTTATGGGGTTTCTCTCCTGTGTGAGTTTTCTGATGTGTATTAAGGGTTGATTTCAAATTGAAACTTTTCCCACACACAAGGCATTCATAAGGTCTTTCTCCTGTGTGGATTCTCTGATGTGCAGTGAGGTGTGAACTTTCAATAAAACCTTTCCCACACTCGAGGCATTTATAGGGTCTTTCTCCAGTGTGGATTCTCTGATGTGCAGTAAGGTTTGAACTCTGACTAAAACTTTTCCCACACTCAAGGCACTTATATGGTCTCTCTCCTGTGTGCAGTCTTTGGTGTACAATAAGACATGGTTTCTTACTGAAGCTTTTCCCACAGTCTAAGCATTTATAGGGCTTCTCTCCTGTGTGGGATCTGTGATGTGCCATAAGCGGTGATCTCTGACTAAATCTTTTTCCGCACTCCAGGCATTTATAGGGTTTCTCTTCTGTGTGCAGTCTCCGGTGCATAATAAAGTTTGACTTCTCACTGAAGCTTTTCCCACAGTCTAGGCATTTATAGGACTTCTCTCCTGTGTGGGTTCTCCAATGTTTAATAAGGCTTGCACTGAAACGGAAACTTTTCCCACAGTCAAGGCATTTGTAAGGTTTCTCTTCACTGTGACTTTTCTGCTGGACTTTGGTTTCCTTGGGATCTTTGCATCCTCCGCCACGGTCAATGGATTCATCAAGTTTCTTCTCGGGATAGTTTCCCAGCTGCATCGCTGATCTGTGTCGATCTCCCCAGGCATTTCCTTGTTCCAAGCACTGGGAAAAATTCCCTTCAGCTCTTTTCAAAACCATCTCCTGCGAGTCCACTTTCCCAGAACCTTCCTCCTGCTGATTCTCCTCCTTGTTCTCACTCACTGTCCTATCACCTGCTGGGAGAGAGAGAACCCAGACAGGAGTCACTGCCTCTGCCGGGGGGGGAAAGGACAGAAAGGGGAATAGCAAAGATGGAAAACACAACACAGTGACTGTTGGGGAGATGGAGACACTGGATTCTGCCTCCTCATCCCACCCAAACACTCCCAGGGAAGGAAAGTCAGGGAGGAAATTCCTGACAGCTAACAGGATGGGTGGGAAGCCGTGACTGATATTTGCCTTCATGATACGAAACCTGTCACTGCAGCCCTCACCTGGGTGAGACGGAGCAGAACTGAGGGCTCTCGCTCACAGCACATTTTGGGAGTCCCAGCTTTTTCCTTCACTCTCAAGATGGTTCTGTCTCAGGTTCCCTGACTCCTCACCTGTGCGGGTGTCTTTTGGGCTCTCCCTTTCATTACTGTCCTGGAGATCCGGGACCCACGGCTCTTCCCCTTGTTCCAGCCGGGCGATCAGGTCAGGTTTGGAACTGGAGAATCCTGCACAGGGGGTGAAAACAGGCAAGGTCAGGGTGCATGGAGCATTGGTAGAGTATTTGTCACAAGGAACATTCCTTGAGTTTTACCTGACCCTACATGGGACTGTGGTAACTCCAATGCTTTGGGAGTAGCAGAGATCTGGGGGTGGGAGTGGAGTGTTGTCACGCCCTCACTAGGAGTTCTCAGGGTAGATGAGCTCTGGGGGACTTTCTGGCACACGCAGCTCTGGTGTTAAACTCCTGCCTATTTCCAAACCAGCACATCGCTGCCGCACCCCCTGGCTTGAAGTGGTTTCAATTCTATTCAGGTGTGGAAGTATAACATTGTATAAGTATAACGTTGTATAAGGGGACATGCTGGATACATTGTATATGAGAGGGCATGCCAAAACATGTTACAAAGTATCTGAGGGAGCACACCTAGGGACAGTTAGCTTTTGAATGGAGAAGCAATTAAGATAGAGCCAGCACGTCTAAGAAGCAGGCATCAGAATGGAAGGTGTGAAGGGCAATTAGTTAAGTTAACTAGAAGCTGTTAAAGGAGATTGTTAAGGGTGGCAAGTAACTGAAGATACGTGACTGGTCTCAGGGATCTCGAAGGGTGGTGACTAAAATCTTTTTCTTCTTTTGTCTGTAACTTCTCTGTAACTTGTTCTCCAAAAAACTGTATAAATTAAGAGACACAAGCCCCACTCGGGGGGCTCACTTCTAAATGTATTAGCAGAGCAGCTTTGCTAATAAAACAGAGTGGTCTGATAAATTGTGAGTCTGAGTCAAACTTTGACACAGCGTTTACAGTTCGGTTCAGTGACTCTCAGCCCCCCACTGTACAGATTGTCCCAGCACCCCTGAGCCTGCAGCACCGAAAGCCATCCCCATGGATGGAGCTGGTCCCAAGAAGACCGGTGAACGGTGTGTGAAGGAGAAATAACACAGGCAGGGCAATCCCCTGCTTCTGGCCCCTTGAAAGCTGGAGAGATGGGGATGAATTAGCCTGTCCATTAGGTTTCTGCCTCCCCTGTTCCCTTGAAGGGGGCATGGAGAGGAGCGTATCTCTCACAGTGGAGCTGTGGACTCTACCAGGGG
Source organism: Chelonia mydas (assembly GCF_015237465.2). Taxonomy (NCBI): domain Eukaryota; kingdom Metazoa; phylum Chordata; order Testudines; family Cheloniidae; genus Chelonia; species Chelonia mydas. Next base: position 36,924,545 of record NC_051254.2, on the reverse strand, counting down.
TTCTCAACCTTCTTCTCTCTGAGGCCCCCCCCGACATGGTATAAAAACGCCACGGCCCACCTCTGCCACACCAACTGTTCTTCTGCCTATAAAAGCCAGGACCAGCATTCGGGGGCAGGGAGCAGGGCAAATACCTGGGGTCCCATGCCCCATGGGGCCCTGCAAAGCTCAGTTGCTCAGGCTTTAGCTCCAGCCCCATGTAGTGGGGCTTCCACTTTGTGCCCTGGGCCTCAGCACATCTAACGCCAGCCCTGCATGGCGGCCTCCCTAAAACCTGGTCGCGGCCCCACAGGGGCCCCTGCTTGAGAAGCACTTCACGTTGAGACCCATTCCTTCCTAATCCAACTGAGCAGAGTCAGACACGCAGACCCTACGGCTTATAATAGCTGAGGCCACAGGAATCCCTTACCCAGCGAGGTCACAGTCTCGTAATTCTCCTGCATGACGTCCCTGTAGAGGGCTCTCTGAGCAGGGTCCAGCAGAGCCCCCTGCCCCTGGGTGAAATACACAGCCACCTCCTCGAAGGTCACCGGCATCTGGAACAACAAGAGTCCCCCACTCAGTGCCTGCTGCCCCAGCCACAATCCCACTAGTCATGGGGGAGGAGGCGCAGAATCCCCCCCACAGACACACACCCTGCTCAGAGCAGCCAGGAGGCTTCAGGGGGTGGAGAAGGTGAGAGCTCCTTGTCCCCCCAGCACACGGAGCAGGGCAGGGTCTTCTCATTTCCCACCCGCCCGCCAGCCACAGGCTGACAGGGGAAGCAGAGCTCCGAGCCGGGGACTGGGACAGGAATCCCGACAGCTTCCCTTCGTACTTCACAGCAGTCCCTGGCCATTGGGGTCAGGCTCCAGCACTGGGAGTCTGGTCCGTTTTCCCAGCCCTGCCCAGGGGGGTGTTTCCTGCTTCAGAAAAAGGGGAATGTCCCCCCCCCCACCCGTGCCAATGGGCCTGTTCTGCACGGCCCGGGCTGGTCCCCCGCCCCGCACACACCGGGGGCTGGCGGCAGCTTTCCTGGGCCCGGGGCAGGGAATCGCAGCCAGCTCCGCGGGGAGCCGCCAGGGCCAAACTCGCCCCCTGCAGCCTGGGAGTGACGGGGGGGGCGGGTCTCTCTTACCTTCCCTCCGAGCGGGACCCCCGGGGCAGGGGCCGGGCCGGGAAGGGGCCCTGGCCGGGCTGGGGGCTCTGCCCTGGGAGAGGCTCCCGGGGAGCAGCGGGCAGGGCCCGGCTGGAGGTTCCGCTCTCCCGGCTGCAGCCCGGGCTCCGGGCTCCCAGCACCAGCCGCCGGGGCTCGGGGATCTCGCCGGGAGCCTGGGAGCCGGAGTCCCCGCAGCGGCTGCGAGTCACTTCCTGCGGCCGGGCCTGAGCCCCGCGATCGCTCCCCCCAGAGCCGCCCCCCAGCCGCTCCCCGGTCCTAGCGATAAACCCTTCTCCTGCAGCGCTCTGCCCCAGAGCCTGCCCCCTTGGGGCCCAACCTACCCTGGGCTCCGGCAGCTTCTCCCCGTACTAAGGGGGCATCGTGCATAGAAGCCACCCTGTTAGTGACTGGACAGAACGGATCCATCCAGACCCCAGGGAGGGGGGAGAAGGGGCGTTTCTAATGGAAATTGGGGATTGTTCCAGAGGGTCCCCAATATCCTCAAGCACATGGGGGTGAGAGGTCCTGGTCCTAGAGAGGCTGCCCAGAGCCCTAGCAGCAGGAGACACATTTCTCGGGGACACTGGCTCTGTGTGAGACCTCACCCTAGACATAGGAATGTCGTTTTTCCAGTGCTTAATTTGTGCCAGGGCTTCCCAGGGGTGAGCCCCAGACAGCACCTCTGGGCCTGGCCGTTCATAGCCCCGGCACCTCTGAACTTGGCACTTCAGAGCCCCAGCCAGTGGTGCGGGAACACTTTGGATAGTGGGGGTGCTGAAGGTCAGTGCCTTTATCCCTGTCCCTTTATCCCCTCCCCCCTTCCGAGCCTGCAGCTGGGCCCTGGGCCCTGGTGGACCAGCAGACGGGGCGCAGGGTGCCGGCAGCGGAGCCCTGGCTAAAACCTGAGGGTGCTGCAGCACCCCCTGTACCACTAGTTCCCACGCCTATGGGCCCAGCACCTCTGGGCTGGGCAGTTCAGAGCCGCGGCACCTCTGGGCTGGCTGCATCAATTATGAATGTAAAAAAAAAAAAAAAAATCCCCCTGGGAGTTTCTGCCATAGGACTTGGAAGGACAATGACAATGTATTTGCATCTCAGGTAAACAGACCCCCTCAAACTAAAGAGGGGGTGTGACCCCATCCATTGCACCAGAGGGGCAGGAGCTAAACATTTTGCATTTTAGCAGACACCCAGCTCTGGCGGAGGAGAAAGAAGCAGGACCCTGCCCTGAAAACAGAGGGCCTGTCACCTGGCTCACAGCTCGAAATAGACTTTTGTCTGAAGGTCACCCTCAGAAGAATCCTTTTCAAAGGTTCATTGGATTCTGGAAGAGATCGATCCAGCCGCTGTGTTTAAATGCAACTGTTCAGTGACTCTGGGGAAAAGTAACAAACTGTTGCACATTGACTCCTTAAAGGGAATACAACCTTGACATTCCTCTGACTGTTCCAGGACAGGGCTGGACTTTACAGAACACCCCTTCCTGGGGACCTTCGGGGCTGGGCAGAGTCGGGGCTCTGAAACCTGGAAGGTGGGGAGGATATCGGACCCCAGGCTTCAGCCCCCTGCATCTGCTCTGCTAATTTTATCCCTACAGCCCGAGCCCCTCTCCCCGCCCCCCTCCCCAACGAGAGTCAGCTGACCCCCACATCACATCACCTCCATATAGGTGCACATAACAAAATTCATTCTGCACATGGGTGGGAAAAATTAGAGGGAACACTGGTGGTAAGGCTGAGAGAACAGGGGCTTTGGGAAACCCAGTTCAGTGATCACAATCACTTTAGCACAATGTGTGAGTGTGTCTCCTGCAAATAGACGTAGAGGCCAATGGTCTGATTCTCCCCTCACAACAACTTCACATTGGTGTAGACAGGTCACATGGCCCCGGTGGGATTACTCCTGATTAGTACCAGGGGGAGGGAGAGGAGGATGAGCCCGGGAGCCCAATCAGACGGTTCCTGATTTGTACTGGGGTCAGGGAGGGAGGCACAATTTTTCAGTGAGTTTTCTCTCTTTGGGAAGTTTGAGGAGCTTGTGACAGGGCAGGGATGAAGTTGGCTGGGTGACATTTCCATCCCGGATCACGTCTGCATCACCTTTACCTTTAACCTTACCTCTGCAGTTGGCAGCCATTTCATGCAAAGCAAAGGAGACTGGGAGGGGGAGAAACTAAATTCTACTTTATTATTCCAAAGGTCAAACAAAAGGCCGACTCCTTTCCCCAGCTCCAGCCCAGCCCAGTCCAGTCTCAGCCCAGCCCACGGCTCCACCCAACTCCCCCAAGTGCCGGTGACAGAGCAACAGCTACACATTGGGAGAAACGTGCCGAGAAGCCGTGAGAGGCGCTGGGAGCCCGTCACAGAAGCAAACCCCCCGAGAGCAGGGACTCCAAAGAGCTCAGGTTAGAGGGATGCAGATTGGGGTGAGTGGGTCAGAGACAGTCGCTATCGTCCCCACACAGGACACAGCGGTAGATGAGGGAAGGGGTGACCAGCTGGGCTGTCAGACTCCTCATCTCCCTCTGGCCTCCACAATAGGGATCTGCCTGACTTCAAAGCTGCCCAGTGACATCCCTGGCCTCCTTCTCATCTCAGCCCAACCTCGTCCTCTCAGCAATCAGGAGACACTGCCCCCTCCACACAACATTCCTCTTGGGCGGGATTCACAGCATTTTACAATTCAAGCAACACTTGACCAGACACTTGCAGGAGAATCCCTGTCTCTCTCAGGCTCTGATGCAGCGAGTTCACAGTTCTCAGCCTCAGCTGCCTGGCTCTCAGCACCAAATCCAGCAGTTTCCCAGTTCTGAACTCTGGGGTACAGATGTGGGGACCCGCATGGAAGCCCCCCTAAGCTTATTTCTACCAGCTTAGGTTAAAAACTTCCCCAAGGCACAAATCCTTTGTCCCTGGATGGTATGCTGCCACCACCAAGTGATTTAAACAAAGAATCAGGGAAAGGACCACTTGGACTTCCTATTCCCACAAAATATCCCCCCAAGCCCTACACCCCCTTTCCTGGAGAGGCTTGAGAATAATATCCTAACCAATTGGTTACAAAGTAAGCACAGACCGAAACCCCTGGGTCTGTAGGACACTGAAAATCAATCAGGTTCTGAAAAGAAGAATTTTATTTAAAGAAAAGGTAAAAGAATCACCTGTGTAAAATCAGGATGGAAGATAACTTTACAGGGGAACAAAAGATTCACAAACAGAGAGGAACTCCCTCTCGGCTTAGTTTCAAAGTTACAAAAAACAGGAATAAACCTCCCTCTAGCAAAGGGAAAATTCACAAGCTAAAACAAAACATATTCTAACACACCTTGCCTGGCTTTACTTACTATTTTTGTAATATTAGAGACTGGTTCAGGATTGGTTGGAGGAGATGGATTTCTACCTGGCCTCTCTCAGTCCCAGCAGAGAGCACAAACAAAGAGCACAAAAAAAGGCCTTCCCCCACAAGATTTGAAAGTATCTTCTTTCCCCATTGGTCCTTTTGGTCTGGTGCCAACCAGGTTATTTGAGCTTCTTAACCCCTTACAGGTACGGAGGAATTCGAGGCGACCCTTAGCTGTATGGTTATGACAGGCTCTGATGCAGCGAGTTCACAGTTCTCAGCCTCAGCTGCCTGGCTCTCAGGTGCAAACCCAGCAGATTCCCAGCTCCGTTTCCCCCTCCCCACCCCACCATCTCCCACCCTCTACCCCTCCTAGCTATGCCCCACATCACTGCAGCGATCAGGCGGTAACTTCCTTCCCCATTTCAGTGTCTGCCTCTGGGAGAGTGAATCTAGCTCACACCCTTAGCGTTTGTGCTGAGGGATATTGGTAATTGTCATTGTTCGGAGGAAAAAAATCAGTTGACACGGGGTAGAAAAAGATACAAATTTAATTGAAATGGAGTGTTCTTGCAAATCAACATTTGTTTCATGAAGCTGTCTGTTAGGATACAGATATTCAGGCCTGTCTGTAAAGGCCTATACTCTTAAGAATTTAGGTGTATTCTTATTACTTAGCTAGTTCTAGAGGAATAAAAGAAAGAATCAAAATCACTGTTTGCTGGTGTAAGGGCCTTCTCTTGCGGGGACACTCTGAGGCCCTGTGCTTAGGCTAAGGCCTTTGGCTAATCAGCAGAGGCAGCCATAAACTGGGAAGTGACCAGTCACCTCCTCACATTCCAACCTAGTCACACTGAAAGAAGGTGCTATTGGGCTGTTAGGAATACACTCCTGTCCTGATAATGCCTATCGCCGCCAGAGAAAGGGAAGAGCCTAGAAGATGTAAAAGGAAACTTAGTTTGATAGCATCCTGTCTGGCAAGAATTCACTTATCAATAGCTGGGATGGGAAATCCTCATTTCTGTGTTTGTTCTATCACTGTAGTCCCCATTTCCCTATTGTTTGTCTGTATAATCTCTGTCTGGTTCTGTGATTGTTTCTGTCTGCTGTATAATTAATTTTGCTGGGTGTAAACTAATTAAGGTGGTGGGATATAATTGGTTAAATAATCATGTTACAATATGTCAGGATTGGTTAGGAAAATGATTGGTTAAGGTATAGCTTAGCAGAACTCAAGTTTTACTATATAGTCTGCAGTCAATCAGGGAGTGAGTGTGTGGGTGGGGGAAATGGGAACAGGGAATGGGGGTGGGGAAACTGGAATCATGTTTGGCTAAGGGCAGGAATGGGAACAGGGACACAGGTGTAAGGCTCTGTGGTGTCAGAGCTGGGAAGGGGGACACTAAGGAAGGAAACTGGAATCATGCTTGCTGGAAGTTCACCCCAGTACACATTGAATTGTTTGCACTTTAGAACTTCGGGTATTGATGCTCTCTGTTCATGCGAGAAGAACCAGGGAAGTAAGTGGTGAAGGAATAAACCCCCTAACACCGTCAATAAATCTGAGCTACATCCTGGTAGGCTAATCTAACATCCAAGTACGTGACCAAACAGCCTTCGGAAACAGAGAAAAAGCCACAATACAGGGTGGGCAATAAAACATTTTCACACTCATAATGTGAAATCCTAGAGAATCTGAAGACTCAAAATCCAGAAAATAAGTGCACCCATTTTCTTCTAAAGGGGCTAGACCTGCTTTACTTCTCACCTCATTATTTCGTCGTGCTACTTACAAAAGTTTTAGCATCATCATAATAAACCAAAAACTCACAAACCAGCTTCCCATCTACAAATGATCAGGACTAGCCTAGACAAAAACTGAAAGCAATTTTACCAAGAGATGCAAACAGGGCTATAAGATCAGAAAGGTCAAAATGTGCCTTCAGATTCATTTGGATTCCCTTCCTGGTTTGTGACACTTCCTTCTCCAGCCCTCAGGGCTCTGACTTGGGATCACGGACATCAAACCTGTGATTCCTAAGTATGGAGAGCCAGGGATGAGGCGGAAAGTGACACCTTGGGAGGTGCAGGGGTAGAACGGGGACAGGATAAAACTCTCCATTGCTGGGACAGAAGCTGCTGTGTCGAGTGTGGAGGGTGACAGTGCTGGGGGAAGGAGGGAATCCCTCGGACTCACCCCATCGCCCTGAAATAGCACAGAAGCTAAAACACCACATTTTACTGTCCCTGCTCCCACCTTTTTTAGCATCTGTTTAATTCTGGCCCATAAGGGAGAAAATGTACAAACACTAAATGCTTTTCAGCACGGCCTAGGGTAATGTGATACTATCTGGAAATGAGACAATCCGGCCTCAGAGGGGGAACTCAGGGACTAACGATCACTCTGCTAACGGAGGGGATCAGAATAGATAAGAGGCTCAGGGTGAGTTTGTCACGCTCTCTGGAGTGGTTCACAGCTATGAGTGCCAACCTACAGGCAGCCTGGCAGAAAAACGGGTAGATACCCCAAGCTGGTGATGTGTTCTGTAATTAGATTTCACCAAACTAGTGACAAATGTGAACTCCTGGATCACTATCCCGGTCTTACCCTAGACTCACGGACAGTCCCCTCAGACTCTCCAGTCTGTCTTGCCACCTAAACAAACTGGACTTTGTGATAAAAGATCACTTAAACAAAAATCACATCGTATTACGTTGCTCCCAGTCCCGATCCTCACACACAACACCCACTTTCTTCAAATTAGCTCTTTTCTGTTCAAGTTCTTCATTTGTATTCCATGAGGCTTCTTCCTCGTTTGATGGGTTATTTAGTTATAGGGGTATACACTATGGAAATGTTCGCTACTACATTATAACAAGATATAGTTGAGTGAAAACAATGCAAGTAATGTCCCATTAGTTGTCATGAAGTTTAAACACCAACTACCCTCTTATACATTTCACAATCACTTTGATCTATCCTAATACACAAGTGAATTGGTCTAGGGCTCTGGCATGTGCTGGCATCTGTTCTCCCAGCGTCAGACAGTTTACACCAGGAAATCTGGTGGAGGGTCACAGAGATGCACTGGCTAATCCCAACAACAAGACCATTGTGACCAGCCCTAGTCAGGGCACTAAGAGAATTTCCCTCATGTATGGAGGAGTCTCTGATGTGCAGTATGGAGTTAGCGCCATGTGGAACATTTTCCACATTGAAAAAATCTCAGAGGTTTCTTCCATGCGTGGATTTGCTGATGCCTGATACTCCGGGAGCACCAAATGAAGCTTCCCCCACATTCAAGGTCTCTCTGTTGTGCGGGTCACGGATGTGTGAGCTCGAATTGAGTCTTTTCCTGCAGTCAAGCTATTCCTAGGGTCTCTCACACCTGGGTGGATTCTCTGATGTTCAATGAGGTGCGATCGCTGAATGAAACGTTTTCCCACAGGCAAGGCATCTGTGAAGTTGTTACCAGGGTCCTGGGGTGTGGAGGGCACACTGAGATTCCTCAGTTAGGGCAAACTGCAAAGAATGGGGCCAACAATCCTCAAAATTGGTGGATATTCCAATATTTCAATTCACCAAGCGAGCAACAAAACAGCTTCTACAATACCGTACTGGCTACACAGAGGCCAAAGCACAATTCCCTTGAAGCAACCCAGCCTGGGGCTCCCTCCCAGACAGTCCAGTGAATATGATGGGGTTTGTTCATCATATAAAAAGTTCTACCAATCTCAAAGGATCAGACACATTACCCACCAAGTTAGTGAACACTAGAGTTCTTACCCAAATACATGCTTACAGCCAATTCTTATTAACTAAACTAAGATTTATTAAAAGAAGAAAAGAGAGAGAGTATTGGTTAAAAGATCATTATACACAGAGACATGAACAGAGTCCTTAGGGCAGTTTCACTGCAGAGATGGTGCTTTAGAATTGCAAAGAGTCCTTTTCGGAATCATTTCATCACGTTCTAGTCCAATGTCCAAATGTTCAATATCAGGGGGGTCCAGCTGGACTGGAGATCTCAGTCTTACGACTCAAACTCCCCCCCAAATAAAGTTTAAGAAGAACTGGGATAAAAGGATCAGGTCCCAAGAGTTTTTCTAGAGATTTTTGCTGTCTCTCATCAGCAGGCAGTCCTTGGGTGAACAATAAGCTTTTGAAGTAAGCTTCTATTTCCTAAACGTCACAGGTAATTAATTACAGGGATTAACATAAGGTAATTATCCATAAAGCAGTTCATAGACAGTTAACCACAGACTTTAAAGAGACATGCAGACAACGACATTATTACACCCAAGTTTCATCTAAATGTTAATATTCCCTTTTGATCTCTGACAACAGAATACAGTCCTAGACAGGAACCGTTTGTTTACACTGTTAACCTCTAACAAGATAAAAGTAAACACAGACTACTACAGTTACCATCTTCTTCCAGGTCTTTAAAAATAAAAGTTTACATTTCAAAGTTCTAGTCTATCTAACGTGGAATGGCTGTATTTACCATTTACAGAATTTTTGAATGTGTCTCTAAAAGCTGAATCTGGGTCAATTATTCTGCAAGTTTCTTAACGCTTTCTGGCCGTGTGTCACAGAAGTTTAGCTCCTGTGTGGATTATCCCATGTTTAATGAGGTGTGATCTCTGTGTGAAACTTTTCCCACAATTCAAACAATGATGGGGTCTCTCTCCTGTGTGGATTGCCTGATGTCTAACAAGGTCTGACCTACGTACAAAACTTTTCTCACAGTCCAAGCACTTGTGGGGTCTCTCTCCTGTGTGGATTGCCTGATGTCTAACAAGGACTGATCTCCACGTGAAACTTTTGTTACAGTCTAAGCACTTATGGTGTCTCTCACCTGTGTGGATTGCCTGATGTTTAACAAGGTCTGATCTGTTTGTGAAACTTTTCCGACAATCCAAGCACTTATGGGGTCTCTCTCCTGTATGGATTGCCTGATGTTTAAAAAGGGCTGATCTGTTTGTGAAACTTTTCTGACAATCCAAGCACTTATGGGGTCTCTCTCCTGTGTGGATTGCCTGATGCTTAAAAAGGGCTGATCTGTCTCTGAAACTTTTTCCACAGTCTAAGCACTTATGGGGTCTCTCTCCTGTATGGACTACCTGATGTTTAACAAGGTCTGACCTACGTATAAAACTTTTCTCACAGTCCAAGCACTTATGGGTTCTCTCTCCTCTGTGAAATGCCTTATGCTGAACAAGGGCTGATCTCCACAGGAAACTTTTCCCACAATCCAAGCACTTATGGGGTCTCTCTCCTGTATGGACTGCCTGATGTTTAACAAGGTCTGACCTCTGCATGAAACTTTTCCCACAGTCCAAGCACTTATGGGGTCTCTCTCCTGTGTGGATTGCCTGATGTCTAACAAGGGCTGATCTGTTTGTGAAACGTTTCCCACAATCCAAGCACTTATGGGGTCTCTCTCCTGTATGGATTGCCTGATGCTGAACAAGGGCTAATCTCCACAGGAAACTTTTCCCACAATCCAAGCACTTAAGTGGTCTCTCTCCTGTATGGACTGCCTGATGTTTAACAAGCTCTGACCTACGTATAAAAGTTTTCCCACAGTCCAAGCACTTATGGGGTCTCTCTCCTGTGTGGATTGCCTGATGCTGAACAAGGGCTGATCTCCACAGGAAACTTTTCCCACAATCCAAGCACTTATGGGGTCTCTCTCCTGTGTGGATTGCCTTATGTCTAACAAGGGCTGATCTATTTGTGAAACTTTTCCCACAATCCAAGCAATTATGTTTAACAAGGTCTGACCTACGTATAGAAGTTTTCTCATAGTCCAAGCACTTACGGGGTCTCTCTCCTGTGTGGATTGCCTGATGTCTAACAAGGGCTGACCGACGTAGAAAGCTTTTCTCACAGCCCAAGCACTTATGGGGTCTCTCTCCTGTGTGGACTACCTGATGTTTAACAAGGTCTGACCTACGTATAAAACTTTTCTCACAGTCCAAGCACTTATGGGGTCTCTCTCCTATGTGGATTGCCTGATGCTGAACAAGGGCTGATCTCCACATGAAACTTTTCCCACAATTCAAGCAATTATGTGGTCTCTCTCCTGTGTGGATTGCCTGATGTCTAACAAGGTCTGACCGCCGTATAAAAGTTTTCTCACAGTCCAAGCACTTATGGGGTCTCTCTCCTGTGTGGATTGCCTGATGCTGAGTAAGGGCTGATCTCCACATGAAACTTTTCCCACAATTCAAGCAATTATGTGGTCTCTCTCCTGTGTGGATTGCCTGATGTTTCACAAGGTCTGACCTACGTATAAAAGTTTTCTCACAGTCCAAGCACTTATGGGGTCTCTCTCCTGTGTGGATTGCCTGATGTATAACAAGGGCTGATCTACGTGTGAAATCTTTCCCACAGTCTGAGCACTTATGGGGTTTCCCTCCTGTGTGGATTCTCTGATGCATAATTAGTGCTGACTCTCCACTGAAACGTTTCCCGCACTCGAGGCATTGATAGGGATTCTCTCCCATGTGGTTTCTCCTATAGTTATTCAGGTCTGATCGGTTATTGAAGCTTTCTCCACGGTCCAAGCATTGAAGGGGTTTCTGTCCAGTATGGATTTTCTGATGTGTCACAAGGTGTGATCTCAGAATGAATCCTTTCCCACATTTGAGGCACTGATAGGGTTTTTCTTCCTTGGGATTTGTCTGCTGGGCTGTGGGATCCTTGTCTCCTTCCCAACATTTAATGGATTCACCCACTTTCTTCCTTGGGTAGTTAACCAGCAGCTTCTCTGACCTGTGCCAATTTCCCCAGGCTTCTCCCTCTTCCAAGCACTGGGAAAAATTCCCTTCAGCTCTTCCCACAAAGGTCCCCTGTGATTCCACTTCCCCAGGAACGTGCTCATGTTGATTCTCCTCCTCCTTCTCATTCACTCTCTCATCACCTGCTGGGAGAGAGACAATCCAGAGAGGAGTCATTGTGCTAGGGAGAAAGAGGAATAACACCGAGAGAAAACCCAACACGCAAATGCTGTGAAGACTGAGCAATTGGATTCTGCCTCCACATCCCCCCGAAACACTCAGAGAGAAGGAAAAGTGGGAAGGAAACTTGTGCAGCTAACAGGACGGGTGGAGAGCCGTGAGCGATATCTGCTGACTCCAGCCCTGCTTTGGGTGAGATGAGGAAGAACTCAGGGCTTTTACTCACACCACATTTTTGGGATTCTCAACATTTTCCTTCATTCGCCAGATGGTTTCTATGTCAGTCCTCACCTGTGTGGGCGCCTCTTGAGATCTCTCTTTCCTCTGAGGCCTGGAGATCGGGCACCCACGGCTCTTCCCCTCGTTCCAGCTGGGCGATCAGCTCAGGTTTGGGAATAGGAAACCCTGCGCAGGGGGTGAAATCAGACCAGATCATGATGCATGGAGCATTGAGAGCATTTCTGTCATAAAGGGCGTTCCATGTTCCGGTGCTGTGCTGGGAGAATATGGAATCCAAGGGGATGGGAACATGGTCACTGAGCCCCCTTGGTGGGGGGAGACATCTGGGGAGAACTGTTACGCCCTCACTAGCAGTTCCCAGGATCTGTGCACTTTGGGGGCTTTGCTGACACACACACAGCTCTAGAGAACCCCTGCCTATTTCTAAAGCTGCAGAGCCTTCCCTATGGCTGGAGTGATTCCCAAGGAGGCAGGTGAACAGGGATTATCTGTATGAATGAGAAACAATATAGATGGGACAATACACGGCTTCTCCCCCTTGAAAGCTGGATGGATGGGGATGGTTTTGCACGTCCATTATGTCTGACACCCTTATCCCATTGGTGAGGGTATGGAGATGCAGGTCTCTCTCACACGACAGCTGTGGATTATAGAACCCATTCCCCTTCAATCTAACTGACCAGGGAAGAACCTGACCAGATTCAGCAATGCAGGCCCTACATTTTCTCATAACTGAGGGGACAGGAATCCCTTACCCAGCGAGGTCACCGTCTCGTAGATCTCCTGCATGACGTCCCTGTAGAGGGCTCTCTGATCAGCATCTAGCAGAGCTCCTTGACCCTTTGTGAAATACACAGCCACCTCCTCGAAGGTCACCCGCATCTGAAACAACAAGAGTCCCCCACTTAGCACCTGCTGCCCCAGCCACAATCCCCCTAGTCACGGGAAAGGAAGAAAGAAAAAATAAAATCATCACGGAAGCTCTGGGAGGACCAGTGTAGCAGAATTCCTCCCCCACCCTGCTCAGAGAAGCCAGGAGGCTTCAGGGGGTGGGGAGAAGGTGAGAGCTGCTTGTCCCCCACAGAAGATGGAGCAGGGCAGGGTCTTCTCATTTCCCACATGCCTGCCAGCCATAGGCTGATACAGGAAGCAGAGCTCTGAGCCGGGGACAGGGACAGGAACCTTGACAGCTTCCCTTCGTATTTCACAGCAGCCCCTGGCTAGCGGGTTCAGGCTCCAGCACTGGGAGTCTGGAAAATGTTTCCAGTCCTGCCCAAGGGGGTTGTGTCCTTTTTGAGAAATGGGGGAGTGTCTCTCCACCCCCTTCCCCACGTCAATGGACCTACTCAGAATATCAGCAGGTTTATCACACCCTGTCCCCTCCCTGCTTCATCCTGAGTCTTTCCTGCCCCTCCCCCTCTACAACACCCCCCCTGCAGCTCCCTGAAAATCCCCTACCTGAGCTGGCTCCATTACAGCCATTTCCCTTCCCTGTCCCCTGGAAGACCGGATGATCTGGAGCGAAATCTGGACGTGATTCCTCAGCCTGTCAGGGTGAGAGGGGTGATGGGGGGAGGTTACAGAAGCAGCTCGAGTCCATTTCACACCCCGATTCCCTCCAGGCTCCCTCCCTGCAGACACATGCTCTGGACTCTGCCATGCTGCCAGGTCAGGCCCCACCCAGCAGAACTAAACCCACCGGGGACACTTTTAAACCCTCCCAGTAAGAGCATCTCTGTGCCAAATGCTAGAAAAAGAGGAAATCGAAAGAACCACTTTGGGGGCTCCCCATGACATTATCGTGTAACCCCCTCTAAAGCTACCCCCCTTCTCCCCAGACAGTGAGGTGTTCAGCAGAGTCAGCAACTGGCTTTTCTTCTCTCAGCTCCTCGCCTTGTTCCCAGGAGAGTCAGTCTGCCCAGGCAGGTGCAGGGAATTAATCCGGGTAGGTCTGGGAGCTGGGAACCTCCGTACCCAATTGTTGCTCCTGCTGCCCCTTCCAGTCTCTCCACTCTCCCTTTTTATCGTCTTCCCTCCCCCTGGGAGAACTGCTGACTGCCCCATTGACGTGGGCCTTTGCTCTCATTAGGCAGATCTGCCACTGACGCTGCTAACAGGGGTTTGAACCTGGCAGTGTCCATGGGGGCAGCAGCTCTGGGACTTGCAGACACACAGGGAGCCCCCTCCCCACGTAGGCCAAACTCACCAGCAGGTCTCTGAAAGGGGGCCTTTGTGCAGAGTCATTTTCCTGCCCAGCCCCAGCCCTGTCCCCCGGGTCTCTCCATCACTTGCAGGCTCCAGCTGAGGAGCTGGTGACCAAAGAGCCAGGGGATGCCCCAGGGACTGGTTCCAGCCACCGGAGAAGGTCCCCACCTAGGCTGGGCACAGAGGGGCTTTAACAGACGTCTCTCCTCTGCTGGGTAAGAAGCAGCTTCTCAGTCTGAAGTCCCCAGTCAAAATGGAGGAGGCAGCAGCTTGTGACCCAGGGAGCTCAACTCCAGAGCGCTGATAACTGGGAGAGAGACACACACCAGCCTCCTCCTCTCCTTTAGCAATAACCAGAGCCCTCCTTTAGCAATAACCAGATAAGGATGAGTCTCTCTGTCCTGCCCCTGCAGCCCCCAGATCCAGGCAGGCAGAGGCTGATTTCACTGGCCCATCTGCCTGCCACAACCAGCAGTGACTCCCGTCTGACAAGGGGTCTGGCTGAGATCTGAATTCTGCATGGAAATCAAACCAGGGCCTCGAGCAGCCCCAAACACTCAGGAGACAGACCCCAAATCAGGTGGAGTGTGTCCTTTTTATTTTTAAATCAAATAGTAAATTGGAAGCAGGGTGTGCGGGGAGGAGAGGAGGCTGCCTGTGGATATTTGCTTTGTAGTTTCTGAGCCCTGAGGGGACAGTCTCCTCACCTCACATGCTTGTTTGACCAGGACCAGGAAAAAAATTGCCCACTGGCTGCTGGGTGGGGAAGTCCCTCACCCTCTCCTACCCCATGGGGCGGGGGAGCTGCTCTTGTATCTCTTTCCACCCCTCTGCCTTCTCCCTGCCATCTGGCTCTGCCTTCCTCAGCCAGTCTCCTCTTGCTCTCACATGCTCCCTCCAGCCTCCCCTCCCCACATCCTCCCTTTCCCTCACAGTGCGCCCCCTCAGATCTTTCCTCTATTGCAGACTCGTTCCCCTCAGGCCTCTTTAGCCTCCTCCCCCTGCAGCCCGGGCATAAACGGGAGGCAGGGCTCCCATAGAGGGGAGAGGGGGTGAAGGTCTCTCTTACCTTCCCTCCAAGCAGTGCCCTCCCTGGGAGCAGGAGCTGAGGCCTGGGAAGGGGGCCCTGGCTAGGCTGGGGTTACTGCACTGGGAGAGGCTCCTGGGAAGCAGCGGGAATGTTCCTGCCTTACAATATAAACCTCTCCTGTCTGCAGCCAGGGATTTTGCCAGGAATGGGGATTCTGCACAGCAGTGACCAGTTACTGCAGTAACTGCCATTCACTTCCTGCTGCTGGGAATGAGGGACCCCACTGATTACTCCCACATCACTCCACCTCCTTTTGGGCCCTAGCCATAAACCCATTCAGCTGAAACCTCCCTGCCCCAGACCCTGCCCCTCAGAGCTTCCTCATCTCCTGACCACAGCACTGTGGAGGCATCATCCATAAAAGCCAAGTCAATGGGACAAAAGAAAGGAGCCATTCTGATACCAGGGAGGGGGGAGAAGGGACATGTCTATGGAGACCAACGATTGTTCCAGAGAGTCCCCAATATCAACCAGGATTCAGGGGTGAAGGGGTCCTAAAGAGGCTGCCCAGAACGTCAGGGGACACATTTCACGGTGACACTGACTCTGTGTGTGATTCGCATAATTTTAAAATATTTTGCACAGAATTTTTAATTTTTTGGTGCATAATTTTTAATTATTTTGGAGCAGAATTCCCACAGGAGTAAGTAGCCCTGGGCCTAATCTACAAAGCCTGCTCCCCTAACTCGGGCAACAAAGTTGTCACTTGTCAGTGCTTTGCAGCCAAGTTCCCTCTGGTGATTTGCAGGGCCAGATTAACCCGTCACTGGGCTCTAGACAAAACCCCCTTATGTCTGCCCCAGCCAGGGTGCCGCCTATGGAACTGTCCCTGCTAGGCCACTGTGGGGATTTGTAGGGCTTCGTTAATTCATCACTGGGCTGTAGGCAAAACCTCTCACATCCACCCGACCCCCGGGACTCCCCGCTGGCGTTACAGCACAAACGGCAGCCAGCACAATTTCCTAGCGGTAGCCGTTACCGATATCTAGGTCCAGATGTTCCAGAGAAGTTAGCAGGGCGCATGCTCAGAGGGAGAAACTAACGTTCCCCAGGTAACTTTTACCCTGAAAATATAGCTACGGCTGAGTGAGCTTTGGCACCTAGGGGTTCGTCAAGAGTTTTGTATGGCTCCACGGAGCCTAAACTGGGATTTAGGCACCTAATACCAGATTTATGTGTTTAGCCTAGGGTTTGGGTGCCTACTTGCCATTGTGAATCCAGCCCTCAGTCTCTGTAATGTGACCATATGTAGCAGAAGCACCTGGGTTCATCGGATGTGAAGAATGTCAGGGTCTCCTTCCTTTCACAACACTACAATCAGTGTTGTCGGCAAAACCTTCCCACACAGCTACAAGCATGCTCTTGCACCAAGCAGCCCACTGATATCCCAGGGTGTGACAAACTGGGAATGTTCTTAATGTTTTCTCGGAATAATGCGTGTGTGCCTCAGTTTCCCCAATGTGTTACTCAAGCTTCGAGGTGGTGGGACAAGGGTGTGTGATCATTGTGAAGACACCTAGAGGGCAGGGGTGACTTCAGGCTGGTTCCCTGGGCACAGAGAATGGTTGAACACTCTGTATCCTCATAAGTGGTGGCCGGAACCCATCCTCTGCAAGGAGCCAGGCAAAGGTGTTGGAGAACAAAGAGAGAGAGGGAGGCCAGGTGACCTGTTTGCCCAGGAAAGAGAGAAAGCATGGAGGAGGGCAGCTGGGTGTGACTGAGGCTGGGCAGCTGGAAGCGGATCAGTGTCCTGGTTTGGGACTCAGCAGGGAGAGTCCAGGGCTCTGGATCCCCCCCAAGATGGACTTTGCTGAATGATCCTGATTTCTGTGCTAACAAGCTCTGTTCTGTGCTGTGTTCCCAACGACTAACAAACCCTTCTGTTTTCCAAGCTGGTTGGGAGTCACTGCTGACTGCAGAGCTGGGGTGCACGGCCCCTTTAAGGGGCACTGTGTAAGGCTTCCCCAGGTGTCTCATCCAGGTGGACTCCCTGCCGGGAGCTCACGGTGTGACAGGGGTGCTGAACGCTCCAATGTCTGACCCAGGAGGTGCTGAAGCTGAGGAGGCTTCTTGCCCTGGTGCCAGTGTGCCCCGAGGGGAGACACACCGCACTAGAGTCCTGCCTGGCTTCATTCAGAGCAGTCCCAGAGCACCGAGACTGGGACTCCGTGACACAGGGCTGTCTTAAACACAGATCTCCCCTCCAAGCTCTGATTGCCTCAGCTATCAGGTGAATAAAGAGGGAGCGGCCTGCCGGGTGGACATCCTATACAGCTTTGGAAACAAATACAGAGCATGTCTAGTAACTATAGCCACAGCCTATTTCTGGATGCTTTTGAACCAGGAGATCAGCCCCGCACACTGCACCTGTGCTGAGACACATCATAATGTTTTATGTGAGCTGAAAATACTTTTGCTATGCCTGTCAGGGTGCGTCCTCACACCTATCGCAGCCACAGACTCATTGATGTAACTATCCTCATGTAAGACAGAGGTAACAGACAATGCTGTCTAAGTTACATTTTCCGGCAGTGCTTAGCTAGTAAGAGATAAAGTTTGCATAGCATGTGGTGAGCAAGCATCTAAAGGCTGAGATCAAAGAGGAATCTTTACATTTTAAAGCACCAAAATCGTGAATCAATTGGTTCGTTCTCATGGGAGAAGAGTGCCCCCACTTTGTCTAAGTTGCTTATAGAGTGGATCCCTGCACACCAGGATCTCCCATCACTATTCGGCCTTTATTCTCCTGCTCAGGACAGATGTTCTAACCGGCGCAGGGCAGGGAGAAGGAACCAGATCACTTTAAATTTCAACCTTAACCCATTTATTGAAATTTTGTCAGGCCAAAACTGTGAAATATCGTAATGGCGTTTCTGCCCAGCGCAATGCTCAAGAAAGGTGAGATGAGTGCCTCACTGCTTCACTCCTCCTCTTTGGACTTGAAAAACCTAATGTGGGTTACACCTGGATGATACAAAACTTTCAAAATGTTCAAGACAGATCAAAGGTCTGATAATTATTAGAATTTTGGGGGCAGGTTTCCTGCACATGTCTGTGGTTACCCTGACTGCCACTGTCAAAAATAAGGCCACCTTAATTCTGAATGAGAGCATCCACACAGGAGGTTAAGGTGCTAGAATTTATGTGCATTAACTTCAGACCTTTAGTATCAGACCATGCAGACAAGCCCTCAATGAGTAAAGGGAAAGGAATAAGGGAAATTATGGGGAGGGGGTGGAATCCCCTGCTAATTCCTTTAGTTTTAAATGCTTCAACTGGTTTTCCAGAATGCCCTCACAAATGGGCGCAGACATTCAGACACAGAGCCTGGCAAAGGAGCAGGAGTAGTAGCCACACAATCAGTGCCAGAGTTTTCAGCCCATCAACAATAATCGTTCATTTAACATCGGAGTTAGCAGTATAGTTTGTGTCTATAAGACAATGGGTGTTTATACCTTGGGGTAACTAATCTGCATTAGCTGTCCCACTGTGAAAACATAAAAGAGGCAAAGCACTTCAGTTTCACCAAAAGGTAAACTAGGTGTAAAGGAAAAATAAGAGTAGGTCTAAAATTTGGTCAAGAAAACTGTGTAAGTGGTCAAGGGGCAGGAGGAGAGAGTGTGGAAAATTACTGACAAGACACAATTGCAACAGCCAATCTTGTTTAATGTGACTGCAACAATTAGTGTTAGGAAAGCCGTTAACCACAAAAGAACAAACCGTGAATAACAGGAAAAGCTTGTTTTTGCTGTATTCCTAATAAGGGAAAATATTAATAAGGAAGTATGTGTAACGAAATGTGGTTTTGATCTATACTATAAGCTTCTGTGTTCCCTTTTTCGACAGAGCTGCCAACTGGTGGTCTCTCCCTGCATGCTTGTAATAAAGGAGCCTCAGGCTGTTCTGATCCAAACACAACGCATGGTAAATTTTTCCACAGCATAGGTGTGGTCAGCACTGTGTCCTCCTGCCTGACTAAGGCAAAGGAGAAACAGAACAGTTCATTTTAAAAAACCTTTGACTTTGGCCGGACAAATTAGTACATGTGTCAGAATGAAGAACAGCCCTGAAAGGTATCACCACAAAAAATGTAGCACCCATAAAAGGCTGTGAACTTAAAAAGAAAAGGAGTACTGGTGGCACCTTAGAGACTAACCAATTTATTTGAGCATAAGCTTTCGTGAGCTACAGCTCACTTCATCACGAAAGCTTATGCTCAAATAAATTGGTTAGTCTCTAAGGTGCCACCAGTACTCCTTTTCTTTTTGCGAATACAGACTAACATGGCTGTTACTCTGAAACCTGTGAACTTAAAATAAGCCATTAGAAGTATAAAAAATGTTGTAGAAAAATCAACATCAATGCATACAATAAATGACATCATAGAAAAGTAAAATGTGCATTTCAGTGTGTGCAGAATGGGCGGTTACTCACAGAAATAAGGTTTTTAAATCAATTGTCAATTACAAGTGGTGGTGGGGAATCGTATGTTCCCGGAAGGGCAAAATGGCATCGAATGTTACAGGATTGTACAGCCATTCTAGGTGTGGTGGAAAATTAACCACACATTGTGTTTTGGATCAGAACAAGCCTGAGGCCAGCTTTAGTCAAGCATGCGCATACAGGGAGAGTCAGCCGGAGCTTTTCTACCGTAAACAGAAAATACAGGAGCTTATATAGCTGAAAACCAAAATTGGTTAAGCACACTTCCATCAAGAGCGTCTTTTCCTTATTTGGCATGTAATGCAAGCTTTAACAGTAGTTTATCTTATTTGGAATATAGCAAAACAAGCTTTTCCTGTTATTGACAGGTGTTTCCTTTGTGGTTAACGGTCTTTTCTAACTTTGAGCGGTTATGGTTACATTTCTTAAGTTGTGCTGATGCAATTGCCCCACAATTGAATTTTCCTCACTCTCTTCTTATGCTTCATATACACAATTAGCTTGACCAAAGTTTTAGACCTATTAGTCTAGGCCTACTAGATTTTTCCTCCATATAAGTATATGGACCCTTTGGAAGGGGTAGCAGTAAAAGTATGAAGCGAGTATGCTCTAAAGGCTCAGACACAAAAAGATAAATAAAAGGAAAACAAAGTTTATTTTTTCTTTATTTAAATTCTAGACTTTTGGGTGCATAACTCATGGCATTTGAATTCTTGGGGCTGTCAATCGATCTTGGGGTTGTATATCTATGCTTAGTAAATAATACCATAGAAATGTCCTTTTGAGAAGCAATTCATACAAGATACTATAACGCCACTAGGGACAGATTTTTAAAAGGATTTAGGCTACTAATGGCATATTAAAAAGTATCCAGGTGCCTTGAACCTTAAAAATTCTGGCCATTAGTGAATATTTGGGAATCAAGTTCTATATACAAATGGGACATGTGAAAAAGCACTAGGGTGCTAAGTAGAGAGACAAAATAACAATTGGCTAACCCATGCAGTGGTTCTCAAACTGTGGGTCAGCAACCCAAAGTGGGTCATGACCCCATTTTAAAGGGGTCGCCAGGCCTAGCATTGGACTTGCTGTGGCCTGGTGCTGAAGCCTGAGCCCCACCGCCCAGGGCTGAAGCCAAAGCCCGAGCTGTCCCCCCGCCCTGGGCTTCAGTGGGCTCAGGCTTTGGTCCCCATCCTGGGGTTGTGTAGTAGTTTTTCCAGTCAGAAGGGGGCCAGGATGCAATGAAGTCTGAGAACCCCAGGAAGGCAAGCCCTGTTGGTGGATGAAAGCAAATGGAAGGAGTTTTGAGACCAGCCCATGAAATCAGTCAGCACTGAACTCAAATTACAACTAGGGCTGTCAAGCAATCAAAAAAATTAATCGCGATTAATTGCGCTGCTAAACAGTAACAGAATACCATTTATTTAAAAAATTGTGGATGTTTTCTACATTTTCAAATATACTGATGTCAATTACAACACAGAACGCGAAGTATACAGTGCTCACTTTATATTTATTTTGATTACAAATATTTGCACTGTAAAAAACAAAAGAAATAGCATTTTTAAATTCACCTAATACAAGTAGACAAGTACAAGCCACAGTAGGGCGCAGACTGGCTCCCAACCCCGCCCGCCCCGCACACACCGGGGGCTGGCGGCAGCTTTCCCGGCCCGGGGCAGAGAATCGCAGCCGGCTCCGCGGGGAGCAGCCCGGGGCCAAACCCTCCCCCTGCAGCCCTGGGGTGACGGGGGGGGGGCGGGTCTCTCTTACCTTCCCTCCGAGCGGGGCCCCCCGGGGCAGGGGCCGGGCCGGGAAGGGGCCCTGGCCGGGCTGGGGGCTCTGCCCTGGGAGAGGCTCCCGGGGAGCAGCGGGCAGGGCCCGGCGGGAGGTTCCCCTCTCCCGGCTGCAGCCCGGGCTCCGGGCTCCCAGCACCAGCCGCCGGGGCTCGGGGATCTCGCCGGGAGCCGGAGTCCCCGCAGCGGCTGCGAGTCACTTCCTGGGCCGGGCCTGAGTCCCGCGATCCTCCCCCAGAGCCGCCCCTCAGCTCCTCCTGGGTCCTAGCGATCAATGAACCCTTCTGCAGCATCTCTGTGCCCGGCTCCTGTTACACTCACAGGCTCTAAGGTCTGAAGGGCCCGTCGTGAGCATCGAGCCCAGGGGTTCTCACGGCCACATTTTTGGTGGCCTCAGAGTGCGGCCAGCAGCTCTGGCTGGTGGCCGCTCTGACACTTTTTCCTAAAACACTTAATGAACTTTAGCAAAACCCATGAGATGTGCACATAGGCAGAGGGCAGTAAGGTGTCGGCAAAGTGTCCACAGTCAAAATGTTGAGGTCTCTGGGGGCTGCTCCCAGGCAGCTCCCCACAAGCGGCTCCCCCTCCCTGCTGTTACTGGCGGAGGCTCGGCCAGGGGGCTCTGCACACTGCCTCCGTTCCCCCTCCCCGAGCGCTGACTCTGCGGCTCTGAGCCCTGCAGATGGGGCAGCTCAAGTAGGAGCCAGAGGGGGGACATGCTGCTGCTTCCAGGAGCTGCTTGAGGTAAGCACTGCCTGGAGCCTGAAAACACCTCCCCTGCCCCACACTCCTGCCCCTGATCCCCCTTCCGCCCTCCAAATCCTTTGTTCCCAGCCTGGAACACCATCCAACACCCCAAACTCCTCATCCCCAGCCCCACCCCAGAGCCTGCACCCCCAACTGGAGCCCTCACCCCCCCTGGCCCCAGCCCTGATCCCCCTCCCATCCTCCGAACCCCTCAGTCCCAGCCTGGAGCCCCCTCCTAGAGCCCAAACCCCTCATCCCCAGCCCCACCCCAGAGCCTGAACCGCCAGCTGGAGCCCTCACACACCCCCGCACTGCAACACCCTGCCCCAGCCTTCAGCTCCTTCACACACTCTGAACCTTTCAGCCCCAGCCTGGAGCCCCCTCCTCCACCCCAAATCCCGCATCCCCAGCCCGAGCCCTCACCCCCTCCTCCCCGCATCCCAACCCCCTGCTCCAGCCCCAGAACCCCGTCTCGCACCCTGAACCCCTAATTTCTGGCCCCACTCCAGAACCCATACCTCCCCAAAATCCTTGCCTCAGCCTGGAGCCCCCTCTTGTCCCCCATCAATGTCCATCACTAAGTCCGGTAATGTTGT
This sequence comes from Chelonia mydas, assembly GCF_015237465.2. Classification (NCBI taxonomy): domain Eukaryota; kingdom Metazoa; phylum Chordata; order Testudines; family Cheloniidae; genus Chelonia; species Chelonia mydas. The sequence goes on along the minus strand of NC_051254.2, from coordinate 36,901,982 downwards.
CAAGTGTCCATTGCTCAACATGGTGGTGCTGACCACTGCACAGAAGTAAGCGGGAGAATGGTCCCACTATTGTGGGGAACTTTCCTCACTTTTACACCCCACCCCAGTGGAATCAAATAGCAGAAGAATCTGAATCCTCGCTCCCGCTCCCTTCACCCAGAGGCCTGTTGGACCTCGAGGACTCCCCTTCCACTCTAGTCCCCATAACCCTGACAAGGTTGGGCCAAGGATTCCAGAGGGGCTCAACCCCCAGTCTTGTGATCACTCAGGACAGGGGTGAGAGTGTCCCCCCTGCGGGGTACTATCTTCGTTCTGGAAGCTTCCCTGACATCTTCTCTGACCATTGCATGGCATTCAGAACAAATACAATTCATTAAACAGAAAGTAATTTAAAAAAAAATAAGGAAAACAATGGGAAAGGCAAAAGGAAAACACATCACCCCGCTCTGTGGGCACAGGGGAAACGACAAACGGGGCAGTTGACAGTCTGTCCCTCCCACATCCCAGGCCCTGGCTGTCCTGCAGGGATGCTGCAGCTTGGACACATGCTCTGGTGGTGGCCAGCGTCAGTCTCCTCCTGTCGGGGTTATGCTCCCGCTCCAAGTCTGGCCTGCGAGGCCCCTGGCTGGGGGCATCTCCCTACGTTGGGCCCTCTGCCCAGAGTCCCCCTCGCTTTCCCCAGCTGCTCACCGCACCCGGCTCCAGACTGGCCCAGCCCCAGCCCCAGCCCCAGCCCCAGCTCCCCTCTGCCTCAGCACTGCTGCTGCTCTGCGTCCAGCCCAGCCCAGGCTGCTGCTCTCCCCTTAGCTCTGCCCTTCACTGGCAGGCAGCTCCAGCTCACACAGAGAACGGGCTCCTGACTCCCTCATTGGCCTGCCTGCCCTGTCAACGAGGCTGACCTAGAGCATTAGCCTCTCCCCATTGGCCCTGGGGACTACTCTCAGGGCCTTGATTTCCCATTGGCCCTTCCCCTGGCTTTTGGTTCTGGGAAAGGGTCAAGCAAAAAAAAGTCCTAAGTTTCAGTAAGGGGCCAACAGTCCCCTTACCCAGATACACACCAAAATCATTGTAATTTATTTATTGCTAGCTAGTAAGTCTGCTGCTGTGAAAAGTGATATTTGTATGTTTGTTAATATTTTTCACAGCCTCTCAGCAAGCAACTTGTGTTGCCAACTTTTTAATTTAAAAAAACTGAGACACTCCAGCAGGAGTGCTGGAACCTGCCCTGCCCCACCCCTTTCCCCTGAGGTCCCACGCCTGCCTCGCCTCTTCCCCCAGAGGCTCCTCCCCCATCCACTCATTTTACACCCCCCCTATCCAGGTCAGGAGGAATTTGCCTGTGGAGCCAGGGCTGGGAGCTGCAGCCACTCAATGCAGGTATGAGGCAGCCCTGGCTGAGTAGGGGCTGGTGTGTAGAGAGCAGACGGTGATGGGGGAAGGAAGGAAACCCTCGGACTCATCCCATAGCCCTGAAATAGCACAGAAGGTAAACCACCACATTTTACTGTCACTAGTTCCACATTTTTAGCATCTAGTTAATTCTGGTGCATAAGCCAGAAAATGAACAAACACTAAATTCTTGTTAGCAGGACCTGGAGAAATGTGAGACTAGCTGGGAATGAGACAATCCAGCCCCACAGGGGGAACTCAGGGACTAACACTCACTCTGCTCATGGGAGGGAGTCAGAACACGTCAGTAAGGTTTCAATTTTGTTACGGAGGTAACGCAAGTCAAGGAATCTGTGACTTCAGCCTGTAGTGGCTCTGAGCTGCGGGGTCCCCCTGCTGCCTGCAGTAGCAAAGAGCTGCCCCCCAGAGCTCTGAGCTGCTGCAGGCCGTGGAGATACCCCACAGCACCCGGCTCCCAGGGGTGGCCTCCAGATATATGAGTCGCCACAGGTGGCTGGGACCCCACAGCTCTCAGCTGCCATGGGTGGCAGGGCCCCGGAGCTCTGAGCGACAGGAGGCAGCGGGCCCATGCACCTCCCAGACAGAGCCCCCACAATCGCCCAGCCACCATGGGACCCCAGAGCCCCAGCAGCAATGGGTGCTGCAGCCTTCTCTCTCCCCGTTTTGTCACGGATATTATTAGTAAAAGTCACAGACAGGTCACGGGCTTCTGTGAATTTTTCGTTATTGCCCATGACCTGCCTGTGACTTTTACTAAAAATATTGATGACAATATCTTAGCCTCACACATAAGATGCTCAGGGTGAGGTTACACTAGGAAATCTGGAGGAGGGTCACAGAGATGCTCTGGTTAATCCCGACCACATTTCCTACCACAGATAAATGCTCGGAAGCAGAGGTGGGATCTCTCGGCCTTCCCCAAATGGCTCTGTGGGAATCAGCCCCTCTAAGTGGTGCTGTGTGAATGCAGAGGGGGCAGGGAGATGGGGCAGAAGGGGAGAGTGAGGAGAGGCAGCACCGCTCTACCCCTGTGCTCTCCCTCGCCTTTTATCCCATGATCCCCAAACACTCGATACCCCAGCACCCAGCTCCCCCTGCTTCCCAGCCCCAACCATTCAATCCCCAGTTCCCTCCCCAAAACCCATCCTCCTGGTCCCTCAATTTTTGATCCCCCAGAACCCAACACCTTTGCGGATTGGGGGAGGGGAGGAGTTACCAGCCCCCAGGGACACTCCCCCTGCAGGGAACAGCCCCAGGTAAGTGGGGGAGCCCAGCCCAGGGGCTGGTGGAAGATGGGGGGTGGGGACAGGGGTCTAGAGTGAAGGCGGGGCCTGGCCCAAGTGTCCTTCTCCTCATCTCCATGGCAGGGGGATCCCAGCTGGGAGGGGAAGGGAGACGGGGGAACTTCAGCTAGGCAGAGGGAGCATCTGGAGGAGTTTCTCTCTCTTCCTTCCCCCATCTTTGGCCCATCAGCTCAGCAGCCAGGCTGGAGCAGGGAGGACGGGCTGATCGTGGCTTCTCCTCTGCCTGGGGTTTGCTTAGACCAGGCAGAGCCAGAGGGTCACTGACCAGCTGATGCTGCTGTATCTTCACCCCAGCAATGGGCAGCTGGATCCTTGGGAGCCAAATGCCCCTGATGTGTGTGGGAATGAGAAAATGGGTTTGTCACCATGGCCAGCCCTAGTCAGGGCCCTGAGAGAATTTCCCTGCTGTGTGGAGGAGTCTCTGATGTCAGCTCCACTTGGAGCATTTTCCACACGAGATCATCTCAGAGGTTTCTCCCTGTGCAGAGTTGTGGATCCCTGATACTCCAGGAGCACCAGATGAAGCTTCCCCCACACTGAAGGTCTCTCTGTTGTGTTGATCACTGATGTGTGAAGTCAAATTGAATCTTTTCCTGCAGACAAGCTATTTCTAGGGTCTCTCACCTTTGTGGATTTTCTGATGTTTGGTAAGCTCTGAGCTCTTATTGAAGCTTTCCCCACAGTCAAGGCATTTATAACGTCTCTCTCCTGTGTGGATTCTCCCATGTTGAGTAAGGTGTGAGCGCTGACTGAAAGTTTTCCCACAGTCCAGGCATTTATGGGGTTTCTCTCCTGTGTGAGTTTTGTGATGTGTATTAAGGGTTGATTTTAAACTGAAACTTTTCCCACACTCAAGGCATTTATAGGGTCTTTCTCCTGTGTGGATTCTCCCATGTTTAGTAAGGGATGAACTTTCCATAAAGCTTTTCCCACACTCGAGGCATTTGTAGGGTCTTTCTCCCGTGTGGATTCGCCCATGTTTAATAAGGGATGAACTTTCCATAAAACTTTTCCCACACTCAAGGCATCCATAGGGTCTCTCTCCTGTGTGGGTTCTCTGATGTGTAGTAAGCTTTGAGTTATGAATAAAAGTTTTCCCACACTCCAGGCATTTATAAGGTCTCTCTCCTGTGTGGGTTCGTTGATGTGTAGTGAGCTTTGAGTTATGAATAAAACTTTTCCCACACTCAATGCATTTAAAGGGTCTCTCTCCTGTGTGAACTCTCTGGTGTACAGTAAGTTGTGACTTCTGAATGAAGCTTTTCCCACAGTCCAAGCATTTATGGGGTCTTTCTCCTGTGTGGATTGCCTGATGTCTAGTAAGTTTTGTTCTGTCAACAAAACTTTTCCCACAGTCGAGGCATTTATAGGGTTTGTCACCAGTGTGGATTCTCTGATGCTTAATAAGGACTGAGTGATGAATGAAATTTTTCCCACACTCAAAGCATTTATATGGTCTCTCTCCTGTGTGGATTCTCCTATGTTTAATAAGGTATGAGCTCTGACCAAAAGTTTTCCCACAGTCCAAGCATTTATACGGTTTCTCTCCGGTGTGGGTTCTCTCATGTTTAATAAGGTCCGATCGCGCATTGAAATCTTTCTCACACTGAAGGCATTTATAGCGTCTCTCTCTTGTGTTCAGACATGGATGTCTAATAAAGTTTGAGTGCTGAATGAAACTTTTACCACACTGAAGGCATTTATATGGTCTCTCTCCTGTGTGGATTTTCCTATGTTTATTAAGGTGTGAGCGCTGACTGAAAGTTTTCCCACAGTCCAAGCATTTATGGGGTTTCTCACCTGTGTGGGTCTTCTGATGTATATTAAGGGCTGATTTCAAATTGAAACTTTTCCCACACTCAAGGCATTTATAGGGTCTTTCTCCTGTGTGGATTCTCCCATGTTTAGTAAGCGATGAACTTTCGATAAAACCTTTCCCACACTCAAGGCATTTATATGGTCTTTCTCCTGTGTGGATTCTCCCATGTTGAATAAGGGATGAACTTTTGCTAAAACTTTTTCCACACTCACGGCATCTATAGGGTCTCTCTCCCGTGTGCAGTGTCCGATGTGCAGTAAGGTGTGAACTCTGACTAAAACTTTTCCCACACTCAAGGCATTTATATGGTCTCTCTCCTGTGTGCATTCTCTGGTGTATAATAAGACATGGTTTCTTACTGAAGCTTTTCCCACAGTCTAAGCATTTATAGGGCTTCTCTCCTGTGTGGGATCTGTGATGTGCCATAAGCGGTGATCTCTGACTAAATCTTTTTCCGCACTCCAGGCATTTATAGGGTTTCTCTCCTATGTGCAGTCTCTGGTGCATAATAAAGTTTGACTTCTCACTGAAGCTTTTCCCACAGTCTAGGCATTTATAGGACTTCTCTCCTGTGTGGGTTCTCCAATGTTTAATAAGGCTTGCACTGAAACGGAAACTTTTCCCACAGTCAAGGCATTTGTAAGGTTTCTCTTCACTGTGACTTTTCTGCTGGACTGTGATTTCCTTGGGATCCTTGCATCCTCCGCCACGGTCAATGGATTCATCAAGTTTCTTCCCGGGATAGTTTCCCAGCTGCATCGCTGATCTGTGTCGATCTCCCCAGGCATTTCCCTGTTCCAAGCACTGGGAAAAATTCCCTTCAGCTCTTCTCAAAACCATCTCCTGCGATACCACTTTCCCAGAACCTTTCTCCTGCTGATTCTCCTCCTTGTTCTCACTCACTGTCCTATCACCTGCTGGGAGAGAGAGAACCCAGAGAGGAGTCACTGCCTCTGCCGGGGGGGAAAGGACAGAAAGGGGAATAGCAAAGATGGAAAACACAACACAGTGACTGCTGGGGAGACGGAGACACTGGATTCTGCCTGCACATCCCAGCCAAACACTCCCAGGGAAGGAAAGTCAGGGAGGAAATTACCGACAGCTAACAGGATAGGTGGGAAGCCGTGACTGATATTTGCCTTCATAATATGACACGGGCTGACTGCAGCCCTGACCTGGGTGAGATGGGGCAGAAATGGGGGCTTTCGCTCACGGCACATTTCAGGAGTCCCAGGTTTTTCCTTCTCTCACCAGATGTTTCTGTCTCAGTTTCCCTGACTCCTCACCTGTGCGGGTGCCTCTCAGACTCTCCCTTTCCTCACCGGCCTGGAGATCCGGGACCCATGGCTCTTCCCCTCGTTCCAGCCGGGCGATCAGGTCAGGTTTGGGAATGGGGAATCCTGCACAGGGGGTGAAATCAGGCAAGTTCAGGGCACATGGAGCATTGGTAGAGTATTTGTCAGAAGGAACATTCCCTGAGTTTAAGCTGAACCTACATGGGACTGTGGTAACTCAGACCCTTTCGAAGGAGCAGGGTGGGGTGGGGAGGTGGGGTGGGGGAGTGTTCTCATGCACTCACTAGGAGCTCTCAGGGTAGATGAGCTCTGGGGGACTTTCTGGCACACGCAGCTCTGGTGTTAAACACCTGCCTATTTCCAAACCAGCACATCGGTGCCGGATCTAGCGGTGCTGGGGGAGCTGCCGCACCCCCTGGCTTGAAGTGGTTTCCATTCTATCCAGGGTTTACAGTTTGGTTCAATGGCTCTCAGCCCCCCACTGTACAAATTGTCCCAACACCCCTGAGCCTGCAGCACCGAAAGCCCTCCCCATGGATGGACCTCGTCCCAAGAGGACCGGTGAACGGTGTGTGAAAGAGAAATAACACAGGCAGGGCAATCCCCTGCTTCTGGCCCCTTGAAAGCTGGAGAGATGGGGATGAATTAGCCTGTCCATTAGGTTTCTGCCTCCTCTGTTCCCTTGAAGGGGGCATGGAGAGGAGCGTATCTCTCACAGTGGAGCTGTGGACTCTACCAGGGGTTCTCAACCACCTTCTCTCGGAGGCCCCCCGACATGGTATAAAAACGCCACGGCCCACCTCTGCCACACCAACTGTTTTTCTGCCTATAAAAGCCAGGACCAGCATTCGGGGGCAGGGAGCAGGGCAAATACCTGGGGTCCCACACCCCATGGGGCCCCGCAAAGCTCAGTTGTTCAGGCTTTAGCTCCAGCCCCATGCAGTGCGGCTCCCACTTTGTGCCCTGGGCCCCACAAATCTAACTCCGGCCCTGCATGGTGGCCCCCCTGAAACCTGGTCGCAGTCCCACAGGGGCCCCTGGTTGAGAAGCACTTCACTTTGAGACCCATTCCTTCCTAATCCAACTGAGCAGAGTCAGACACGCAGACCCTACGGCTTATAATAGCTGAGGACACAGGAATCCCTTACCCAGAGAGGTCACCGTCTGGTAATTCTCCTGCATGACATCCCTGTAGAGGGCTCTCTGAGCAGGGTCCAGCAGAGCCCCCTGCCCCGGGGTGAAATACACAGCCACCTCCTCGAAGGTCACCGGCATCTGGAACAACAAGAGTCCCCCACTCAGCACCTGCTGCCCCAGCCACAATCCCACTAGTCATGGGGGAGGAGGCGCAGAATCCCCCCCACAGACACACACCCTGCTCAGAGCAGCCAGGAGGCTTCAGGGGGTGGAGAAGGTGAGAGCTCCTTGTCCCCCCAGCACACGGAGCAGGGCAGGGTCTTCTCATTTCCCACCCGCCTGCCAGCCACAGGCTGACACGGGAAGCAGAGCTCCGAGCCGGGGACGGGGACAGGAATCCCGACAGCTTCCCTTCGTACTTCACAGCAGCCTCTGGCCACTGGGGTCAGGCTCCAGCACTGGGAGTCTGGTCCGTTTTCCCAGCCCTGCCCAGGGGGGTGTTTCCTGCTTCTGAAAAGGGGGAATGTCCCCCCGCCCCACCCGTGCCAATGGGCCTGTTCTGCACGGCCCGGGCTGGTCCCCCCGCCCCGCACACACCGGGGGCTGGCGGCAGCTTTCCCGGGCCCGGGGCAGGGAATCGCAGCCAGCTCCGCGGGGAGCCGCCAGGGGCCAAACCCGCCCCCTGCAGCCTGGGAGTGACGGGGGGGGGCGGGTCTCTCTTACCTTCCCTCCGAGCGGGACCCCCGGGGCAGGGGCCGGGCCGGGAAGGGGCCCTGGCCGGGCTGGGGGCTCTGCCCTGGGAGAGGCTCCCGGGGAGCAGCGATCAGGGCCCGGCTGGAGGTTCCCCTCTCCCGGCTGCAGCCCGGGCTCCGGGCTCCCAGCACCAGCCGCCGGGGCGCGGGGATCTCGCCGGGAGCCGGAGTCCCCGCAGCGGCTGCGAGTCACTTCCTGCGGCCGGGCCTGAGCCCCGCGATCGCTCCCCCCAGAGCCGCCCCCCAGCTGCTCCTGGGTCCTAGCGATAAACCCTTCTCCTGCAGCGCTCTGCCCCAGAGCCTGCCCCCTTGGGGCCCAACCTACCCTGGGCTCCCGCAGCTTCTCCCCGTACTAAGGGGGCATCGTGCATAGAAGCCACCCTGTTAGTGACTGGACAGAACGGATCCATCCAGACCCCAGGGAGGGGGGAGAAGGGGCGTTTCTAATGGAAATTGGGGATTGTTCCAGAGAGTCCCCAATATCCTCAAGCACATGGGGGTGAAAGGTCCTGGTCCTAGAGAGGCTGCCCAGAGCCCTAGCAGCAGGAGACACATTTCTCGGGGACACTGGCTCTGTGTGAGACCTCACCCTAGACATAGGAATGTCGTTTTTCCAGTGCTTAATTTGTGCCAGGGCTTCCCAGGGGTGGGCCCCAGACAGCACCTCTGGGCCTGGCAGTTCACAGACCCCGTACCTCTGGGCCTGGCACTTCAGAGCCCCGGCACCCCTGGGCCTGGCCGTTCATAGCCCCGGCACCTCTTGGGCCTGGCACTTCAGAGCCCCAGCCAGTGTTGCGGGAACACTTTGAATAGTGGGGGTGCTGAAAGTCAGTGCCCTTAGCCCTGTCCGCCCCCCACCCCGAGTTGGCAGAGGGGACCCAGGAGAGAGGGTCCAGCAGCTGGGACCCTTGCACCGGTGGGCTGGCAGTGGGGTGCCGGCAGGCCAGGAAACAGGAAGCGGGGATCCAGCAGTGATGCCCTGGCTAAAACCTGAGGGTGCTGCAGCACCCCCTGCACCACTAGTTCCCACGCCTATGGCCCAATAGGGTGACCAGACGTCCCGATAAAATCGGGACTGTCCTGATATTGAGCAGTTTGGCAGTTGGTGCCCCAAATTTCACGGTGCCCTACGCACCTATGCCTGCTGCGTATGCCTAAGGATGGCCCTGACTGTGGTACACATGTTCCCCTTTATCCGTGACTGAATTTTACTGCACCCCCCCAGATGTTGATCACTTTCTCTCTGTTGAAGGATTACTAATATAATCTCTGCATAAAGATCACTTATTTTTACTTTAAATACCCACTTGATAGGAAACCTTTCTGATTTTGCTTTTTTCCTGTTGCCAATTTGTGTAAATCTTCTTGGATTTTTCTTCCTTTTCTTCTCATTATCAAACGCTGCACCTACCCCGGCCCAGCCCCAGCTGCGGCAGCCTGGCCCAGCCCCGAACCTGGGCAGCATGGTCCAGCCATGAACCTTGGTGGCCCAGCCTGGACCCAGGTGAGGGTGGGGCACCACAGCACGGCCTGGAACCAGCTGGGCTATTACCAGCAGGAGAGTGGGGTGGGAGGAGGTATCGTTTCATGGTCTCTGTGTATATAATGTCTTCTGCAGTTTCCACAGTATGCATCCGACGAAGTGAGCTGTAGCTCACGAAAGCTCATGCTCAAATAAATTGGTTAGTCTCTAAGGTGCCACAAGTACTCCTTTTCTTTTTGCGAATATAGACTAACACGGCTGCTACTCTGAAACCTGTCATTTAGCACAACGTGTGAGTGTATCTCCTGCAAATAGACCTAGAGGCCTATGGTCTGATTCTCTTCTCACAACAACCTCACACTGGTGCAGACAGGTCATGTGACTCCAGTGGGATTACTCCTGACTAGCGCCAGGGGGAGCGAGTGGAGGATGAGCCCCATGACCCAGTCAGACTGGTCCTGATTTGTACTGGGGTCAGGGAGAGGGACACGAGATTTCAGAGAGTTTTATCTCTAAGGGAAGTTTGAGGAGCCTGTGACAGGGCAGGGGTGAGCCTCTGTGCATTGGTTGGGTGACCTCACTGTGCATTTCCATTCCAGACCACGTCTGGATTGCTTTAACCTTTCACCTTACCCCTGCAGTTGGCAGCTATTTCATGCAACGCAAAGGACACTGGGAGTGGGAGAAACTAAACTCTACTTTATTATTTAAACAGACAAGCAAAAGGCAGACTCCTTTCCCCACCCCTAGCCCAGTTCAGTTCAGTCCCAGCCCATTGCTCCACCCAACTCCCCCACGGACCGGCAACAGAGCAACATCTACACATTGGGAGAAAAGTGCTGAGAAGCCATGAGGGATTCTGGGATCCTGTCAGAAAAGGAAATACCCTGAGAGCAGGGAATCCAAAGAGCTCAGGTTAGAGGGATGAGTGTGCGGTGACTGGGGCAGAGACAATCTCTGTCATCCCCACTCAGGACACTGTGGCAGATGGGAAGGGGGTGACCAGCAGGGCTCTCAGGCTCCTCATCTCCCTCTGGCCTCAGTGATGGGGGTCGGTCTGGCTTCAAGGCTGCCCAGGTCTGTTGACATCCCCGGCTCCCTTCTTGCCTGCATCCTATCTCGGCATCTCAGCAATAGGGAGACGCTGCCCCCTCCCCCATCATTTTTCTTGGGGTGTCGTTCAGAGCTGTCAAGTTTCCTTCCCCACTCTGAACTCTAGGGTACAGATGTAGGGACCCACATGAAAGACCCCCTAAGCTTATTTCTACCAGCTTAGGTTAAAACTTCCCCAAGGCACAAAGTCTTTGCCCTTGGATTAGGTAAAACGCTGCCACCACCAAGTGCTTTAACAAAGAACCAGGGAAAAGGACCACTTGGAGTTCCTCTTCCCCCAGTTATCCCCCCAAGCCCTTACACCCCCTTTCCTGGGGAGGCTTGAGAATAAACAAGTTGAGCACAGACCAGCTTGGGTTTCTTAGGACCATAAGAACGCAATCAGATTCTTAAAAAACAGAACTTTATTAGAAGAACAAAACAAAGACAAAAGAAACACTGTGTAAGACAAGAGCCATTTAGATTTCAGGGACAGCTTCACACAACACTCAGGCTACGTCTAGTCTCTCTCTGGCTCTGATGCAGCGAGTTCACAGTTCTCAGCCTCAGCCATCTGACTTTTAGGAGGAAAGCCAGCCATTTCCCAGCTCTGTTCTTCCCGCCTTCTCCCCGACAGTATCTCACATCTCTGCAGGTTTCAGGCAGTATCTTCATTCCCTGTTTCAGTCTCTGCCTCCGAGTGTAAATCTAGTGCTCACTTTCAGTGTTTGTGCAGATATGGATAATTGTCATTCTTCTAACAGCACAAAAATCCCATGACAAAGGGTAGAAAAAGGTCAAAATACAATTAAAAAGGACTATTCTGGCAAAGGACCATTTGTGTTGTGATTTCCTCAATAAATCTGAGCTACATCTTGTCACGCTAAACTAATATCAAAATGTGTGACCAAACGGTGGTCAGGAAGAGAGAAAAACCCACAATACAGGGTGGGCTATAAAACATGTTCATAAAGTGAAATCTCAGAGAATCTTCAGATTCAAAATCAGGACAATATATTTACCCATTTTCTTCTAAGGTGGCTAAACCTGCTTTACTTCTCGCCTCATTATTTGGTCATGTTAGTTACACAAGTTTTAGCGTTATCATCATAATAAAAACAAAGCAGCTTCCCACCTAAAAATGATCTGGACTAGTCCAGACAACAACTGGGAGCAATTTTACCAAGAGACGGAAACCAGGCTATAAGATTAGAAAGGTCAAAACGTGCCTTCAGATTCATTTGGATTCGGACACTTTCCGTCATGGAGAGCCAGAGACACAGTGGTAAGTGACACCTTAGGAGGTGGAGGGGTAGAACGGGGACAGGATAAAACTCTCTATTGCTGGGACAGAGGCTGCTGTGTGGAGAGTGGAGGGTGACCGTGCTGGGGGAAGGAGGGAATCTCTCGGGCTCACCCCATCGCCCTGAAATAGCACAGAAACTAAAACAGCCTATTTCGCTCTGCGCAGGTGCTCAGGGAACCCGCCAGGGGACCTGCCGTGGTGCCCCTCCCTCGGCCCCAACTATACCACAGCCCAGACCTGTTGGGGTGGCCCCTCGGCCCCAGCTATGCCGTGGCCAGGGCATCCCTACCCCGGCCCAATGCCGGCCGGGGCGGCAGGGCGTAGCCAGGACCCAGCCGCAGCGGCCCGGCCCGGACCTGAACCTGGCCCGGACCCAGCCACGGCGGCTTGGCCCTGTCGCAGGGTGCCTCTCCCCAAACCCAGCCCGGGTCCTGTCACCTCTCTTGCCATCGTAGCCCCGGAGGAATCTGGTGGAGGGTCACAGAGATGCGCTGGCTAATCCCAACCGCACTTCCGACCACAGAGAGAACCTCCGAGGCTGATGCTACACAGGTGGGATCTCCAGGCCTCCCACAAAAGGCTGTGAAAATCCGTCCCTCCCAGTGGTGCTGTCTGAATGCAGACGGGGAAGGGAGAAGAGGCAGAGGGGGTGAGTGAGGAGAGGCAGCACCGCTCTACCCCTGTGCTCTCCCTTGCCTCTTATCCCATGATCCCCAAACACTCGATAGCCCAGCACCCAGCTCCCCCTGCTTCCCAGCTCCACCAGCCTCAACCTTTCAATGTCTAGTTTCCTTCCAAAATACCTCCTTGTCCCTTAACCTTTAATCCAACGCCCTGGGGAGGGGAGGAGTTACCACCTCCCAGGGACACTCCCCCTGCAGGGAACAGCTCCAGGTAAGTGGGGCAGCCCAGCTCAAGGGCTGGTGGAAGATGGGGGGTGGGGACAAGTGTCTACAGTGATCATGTGCCCTAGCCTAGTCTTTCCTCTTCGAGTGATGGTCCCGATTGTACTCCAGGAGGATTATGCACATACACTGGGCCCGGAGCTGGAGCTTTTCAAAGTAGGAGTGTCCATTGGTCAATGCACGTGCCCTTGTACCACCTCGTGGGTCCACCCCAGGCGATAAGGGGTGGGACAGACTGACAGCATCGTCAGTTCCTTCTCACCCCACAGGGTCCGAGTCAGAGCTTCTGCGGTCTTTTCATACTCAGCGCTGTGCTGTCCAAACTTTCCAGGAAGACTGTGTTTTATTCTTGTACATAGGATTTTACTATTTTTGTAGTAATTTTCTTGTTTCTAGAAGGGAACTTCAGCCAGGCAGAGGGACCATCTGGAGGAGTTTCTCTCTCTCTCTTCCTTCCCCCACCTTTGGCACATCAGCTCAGCAGCCAGGGCTGCAGCAGGGAGGAGGGGCTGATCGTGGCTTCTCCTCTGCCTGGGGTTTGCTTAGACCAGGCAGAGCCAGAGGGTCACTGACCAGCTGCTGCTCGGCTGCTGCTGGATCCTCACCCCGGGGATGCGCAGCTAGATACTTGGGAGGCAAATACCCCTGATGTGTGTGGGAATGAGGAAATGGGTTTGTCACTGTGGCCAGCCCCAGTCAGAGCATTTTGAGAATTTCTGAATTCCCAGCTGTGTGGAGGAATCTCTGATGTCCAACATGGTGTTAGCTCCACTTGGAGCATTTTCCACACTGAGAACATCTCAGAGGTTTCTTCCCTGTGCGGATTTGCGGATGCCTGATACCATGGAAGCACCAAATGAAGCTTCCCCGACGTTCAAGGTCCCACTGTTGTGTGGATCGCTGAAGCGTGAGCTTGGATTGAATCTTTTCCCGCAGTCAAGCTATTCGTAGGGTTGCTCTCACCCTTGTGGGTTCTCCGATGTTTAGTGAGGTTTGAGCTCTTACTGAAGCTTTTCCCACAAGCAAGGCATTCATGAGGTTTATAGCCCGTGTGGATTCTCTGATGTAAGATAAGGTTTGATCTGTGCATGAAACTTTTCCCACAGTCAAGGCATTTATAGGGTCTTTTTCCCGTGTGGCTCGCCTGGTGTCTAATAAGAGATGATCTGTGTGGGAAACTTTTCCCACAGTCCAAGCACTTATGGGGTCTCTCGCCTGTGTGGGTTGCCTGATGTGTAATAAGGGCTGATCTCCGTCTGAAATTTTTCCCACACTCCGAGCACTCATGGGGTCTCTCTCCTGTGTGGATTGTCTGATGTCTATTACGGGCTGATCTGTGTGTGAAACTTTTCCCACAGTCCAAGCACTTATAGGGTTTCTCTCCTGTGTGGATTCTCTGATGTGTAACAAGGCCTGACCTCTGTGTGAAACTTTTCCCACAATCAAGGCATTTATAGGGTCTTTCTCCCCTCTGGATTCTCCAGTGTTCAGTAAGGTCTGATCTGTGGCTGAAACTTTCCCCACAGTCCAGGCATTTATAGGGTCTCTCTCTTGTGTGGATTTGCCGATGTTTAGTAAGGTTTGAGCGGTTATTGAAGCTTTTCCCACAGTCCAAACATTTATAGGGCTTCTCTCCTGTGTGGATTGTCTGATGTGATATAAGGTCTGTTTTCTGAATGAAACTTTTCCCACAGTGCAGGCACTGATGTGGTTTATCTCCAGTATGAATCCTCTGATGTCTAATAAGGTGTGAGCTCTCAATGAAACTTTTCCCACAGTCGAGGCATTTATAGGGTCGCTCCCCTGTGTGGGTCCTCCAATGTCCAATGAGGTGTGAGCTACGGCTAAAACTTTTCCCGCAGTCCAGGCACTTATGGGGTTTCTCTCCAGTATGGATTGTTTGATGTGTAACAAGGTGTGATCTCAGAATGAATTGTTCCCCACACTGGAGGCAGTGGTAGGGTTTCTCTTCCTGGGGATTTCTCTGCTGGGCTATGGGATCCTTTTCTCCTCCCCCATATATAATAGATTCATCCACTTTCTTCTTCGCATGGTTTTCCAGCAGCCTCTCTGACCTGTGCCAATTTCCCCAGGCTTCTCCCTCTTCCAAGCACTGGGATAAATTCCCTTCAGCTCTTCCCACAAAGGTCCCCTGTGATTCCACTTCCCCAGGAACTTGCTCATGATGATTCCCCTCCTCATTCTCACTCACTCTCTCATCACCTGCTGGGAGAGAAAGACACTCCAGGAGAAAGAGGAATAGCTCAAAGGGAAAACCCAACACACTAACGCTGTAAAGACTGAGCAATTGGATTCTACCTCTACTTCCCACCCAAACGCTCACAGGGAAGGGAAGTTGGGAAGGAAACTCCTGCAGCTAACAGGACGGGCGGAAAGCCGTGAGCGATATCTGCCGACTACAGCCCTGCCTTGGCTGAGACGAGGCAGAACTAAGGGCGCTCGTTCATAGCACATTTTTGGGTTTATCAACTTTTTCCTTCACTCGCCAGATCATTTCGCTGTCAGTTTCACTGAGTCCTCACCTGTGTGGGTGCCTCTTGGTATCTCTCTTTTCTCACAGGCCTGGAGATCGGGGATCCACGGCTCTTCCCCACGTTCCAGCCGGGCAATCAGGTCAGGTTTGGGAATGGGAAATCCTGCACAGGGGGTGAAATCAGCCCAGATCAGAGTGCATGGAGGATTGGGAGAGTGTCTGTCACAAAGGGCATTCTATGAATTGAACCTGTTCCCGTGCTGTGCTGAGAAAATTTGGAATCCAAGGGGATGGGAACATAGATGCGCCCCCTTGGGAGAGGCAGATGTCTGGGGAGGTGGGGAGAATTGTTACGCCCTCACTAGGAGTTCCCAGGAGTTAAACCCCTACAGAGCCCAGAGCCCTCCCCATGGCTGGAGTTATTCCCAAGAAGGGAGGTGACCAGGGATTGTGTGTGCAACTGAGAAACAATACAGACAGGACAATACACAGCTTCTATTCCCTTGAAAGCTGGGGGATGGGTGTGGATGGTTTAGCACGTCCATTAGGTTTTGGCACGCTGGTCCCATTGAAGGGGGTTTGGAGATGCAAGTCTCTCTCACACAGAAGCTGCACATTATGGAACCCACTCCCCTCCAATCTAACTGATCAGGGAAGAACCTGACCAGAGTCAGAAATGCAGGCCCAAAACTTTCTAATAACTGAGGGGACGGGAATCTCTTACCCAGGAAGGTCACCGTCTCGTAGTTCTCCTGCATGACGTCCCTGTAGAGGGTTCTCTGACCGGGGTCCAGCAGAGCCCCCTGCCCCTCAGTGAAATACACAGCCACCTCCTCGAAGGTCACCGGCATCTGAAACAACAAGAGTCCGCCACTCAGAACCTGCTGCCCCAGCTGCAATCCCACTAATCACACAGGAAAGGAAGAAGAAAAAAGCAACATCTTGGAAGCTCTGGGAGGACAACGGGGGCAGAATCCCACCCCAACCGTGCTCAGAGCAGCCAGGTGGCTTCAGGGGGTGGGGAGAAACTGAGAGCTCCTTGTCCCTTCCAGCAGATGGAGGAGGGCAGGGTCTTCTCATTTACCATCCACCTGCTAAGCCAGAGGTTGATACAGGAAGCAGAGCTCTGAGCTGGGGACAGGAATCCTGACAGCTTCCCTTTGTATTTCACAGTAGCCTCTGGCTAATGGGTTCAGGGTCCAGCACTGGGACTGTTCAGTTTTCCCAGCCCTGCACTGGGGGGGTTTCCTGGTTCAGAAATGGGGGGGGGGGGGGGGTGTCCCCACCCCCGCAATGGGCCGGTTTGGAAAATCAGGCCCAGGGTGAACCTGTGCCAGCAGGTTTATCACACCCTATCCCCTCCCTCCCTGCCTCACACTGTGTGTTTCCTGCCCCTCCCCCTCCACAACAACCCTCCCTTCAGCTCCCTGAAAATCTCCTACCTGATCTGGCTCCAACACAGCCATTTCCCGTCTCTCTCCCGTGGGAATACGGGCCGATCTGGACTGAAACCTGGATGTGATTCTCCAGCCTGTCAGGGTGAGAGGGGAGATTGGGGAGGTTACAGAAAGGGCTTGAGTCCATTTCAAACCCCAATTCCCCCACAGGCTCTCTCCCTTACTCCTGGGGGAAATCTGTGCAACTGCGCATGCACAGAATTTATGTCCCCCGCATATTTTTGTTTCCCTGCAGAAAAATTACTTTCTGATGGGGAAGCAAAGGGAAGCCACAAAAGCAGTCATGCGACCCTCCCCAGCAGCATGTTTCTGGTGCACAGGGCAGCTGGCAGAGAGGTAAATCACTGTGGGGCGGGTAGGGTGGCTCCTACCCTGCGTCGGGCTTAGCTGCTAGTCCTGGCTGGGCTGGGGAAGACGGGACTTCCTATTCCCCAGCACGGCACCTGAGGCCATGTCAGACACACCCCCAGATTTCTCCCCTGATGTAGGAAGCTCTGCAAACTCACCCTCCCACCCACGCTTCCTGCGCCCATCGCTCCTCAGCTGCAGGGGGAGGGATGACTGTACAGGAGCTGCTCCCCCATCCGCCCAACCCCCATGCACCCAGACCCCCTCAAAGCCAGACTCCTCCACCAAGCCTTGCCCACCTTCGCACCCAACCCCCGCCCGACAAGCTCCACTCCTCCTGCACTTTGATCACCCCAAGGAGCCACCCGCACCCAGATTCCACCCTACCGACCCCCAGCTAGAGGCACCTGGATTGCAAACCCACTGAGCCCCACTCCCCAGCATCTGGATGCCTCCATTAAGCCTCCCACACCCAGATCCCCTGGCTGAGCTCTATATCCCCCACACACTCAGACCTCCTTGCTGAGATCTATCCCCCACCCAGACCCCACCCTGCTGAGCCCTAACCACCTTCACCTGGACCCCCCTGCGGAGTCCCATTACCGTTCCACCCATAATCCCCTGTGCATCCAGATCCCCCCCCTCACATGGATCCCCCGCTGAGCCACCCAGATTGCTCCACACAGGACCCTCTCAAACCACACCTGGATTCCTCCAACACCAAGCCCCTCCACACTGGGATCCTGCCTTGTTGAGTCTACCTGCCCACACCTGGTGCACCTGGCATGGGGGGCAGGGCTCTGGGATGTTTCTGGGGCAGGCCCAGTCCTTGCGCTGTGTCAGGGTTGGGTGCAGCCTCACCACTGAGTCCGTGTCCTGGAAGCGGGGAGCTGCACAGTGATCTCCCACCTCTGTGCAGCCAGTGGCCTGTGCTCCCTAATGCCCATGCTGGAGCTTCCCCATTTATTTGACCAAAAAAATTGCAGAATTTTAAAATACTGTGCGAAAAACTTTTGATTTCTTGGTGCAGAATGCCCTCAGGAGTATCTCCCTGCAGACAGACACTCTGGACTCTGCCATGCTGGGAAGACAACTGGTTAGTTTATTACTCCTCAGACCAGGCCCCTCCCAGCAGAACTAAACCCACCAGGGCACTTTTAAACTCTCTCAGTAAAAGCATCCCTGAGGCGAATGCTAGAAAAAGAGCAGAATCAAAGGAGCCAGTTTGGGGGATTCCCCCTGACACTGACCCAAAGGCAGCACATCCCCCCACCCTCCGAGCAGCCCAGTGATTCAAGAGAGACAGGACCTGGCTTTTCCTCTCCCAGCTCCTCCTCTTGTTCCCAGGAGAGCCAGTCTGCCCAGGGGGTGCAGGGAATGGATCCGGGCAGGGCTGGGACCTGAGAACCTCCCTCCCCACCTACTGCTCCTGCTGCCCCTTTCAGTCTGGTCACTCTCTGTTTCTATCACAATCCCTCTCTCCCCTTCCCTCTATCCGGGAGAACTGATTCTGCTCCATTTACATGGCCATTTGCTCTTCAGTAGACTGATCGGTTTGAACCTGGCTGTGTGAGGGCAACAGCTCTGGGACCCAGGGCCAGTGTAACCACTAGGCGAACTAGGCAGCTCCCTAGAGCACCAAGATTTGGGGGCGCCAAAAAGCGGGGCCCAAACATTTTGTTTTACACTATTGCTTAGGGGCAGGTACCTGTCAGTCTCCAGTGCTCGGGCCGCTGCGCCAGGGTCAAGGAGCCTCTTCACCTTGGAGTCTCCCCTGCTTGCCCGGGGGCCACTCCTCCTCTCAGGCTCCCCGGCCGCTGCTGCCTTGGCCACCCGGGAGGACGCGGGTGGGGGGCGCCGCCGCGGAGGAGACGCAAGGGGCCGGGCTCAGCTGGGGCCCGGCCGAGAGCAGCAGGAACCGGGTGCTGCTCGGGGCAGGGGGGAGCCGGGCGGCAGCAGCCTCTGCAAGGTGGAAGTTTCACCTAGGGTGCAAAATATCCTTGCACTGGCCCTGCTGGGACCTGCAGGCACAGGTGGAGCCCCTCCCCCTCCGGTACGAACTCACCAGCAGGTCCCTGAAAGGGGCCCTTTGTGCAGAGTCACTTTCCTGCCTGGCCCCAGCCCTGTCCCCCGGGTTTCTCACCTCACCTGCCGGCTCCAGCTCAGGGGCTGCCAGCAGAGCCCGAGGCTGCCCCTGGGGCTGGGTCCAGTCACCAAGAAAGTTCCCACGGGGGCTGGGCAGGGAAGGGGCTTTGATGAAGATCTCTCCCAGGCTCAGACTCTGCTGGATAAGAAGCAGCGTCTCAGTCTGGGCTCCCAGATCAAAATGGAGGAGGCAGTAGCTTTTGACCCAGAGAGCTCAACTTCAGGGCTGTAATAACAGGAGCAGGGAGAAAGACACACCCGCCGCCTCCTCCTCTCCCTTAGCCAGAACCGGAGCCCTCTGGTGGAAGCAGCTAATGCCTGAGCCTCCCTGTCCTGCCCCGGCAACCCCCAGGGACAGGCAGGCAGAGGCTGATCTCATTGGCCCATCCACACTCACCCCCTGCCAGAGCCAGCAGTGACTCCAGTCTGACTCCGGTGTGGCTGAGATCTGAATCCTGCCCGGAAATCAGACCAGGGCCCTGGGCAGCCCCGAACACTCAGGAGACAAACCTCCCAAAATCATGGGTTTGTCTGAAAATAATAAATTGGGGGGGGGGAGGGGGGGAGGGGGAGTGGAAATTTGCTTTGTAGCTTCTGAGCCCTGAGGGGTTAGTCCCCTGATCACCCCAAATACTTCTTTGACTAGTTTCAGGAGAAAAAAAAATCCCCACTGCCTGCTGGGCAGGGCAGCCCCTCACCGTCTCGTGGGGCTGAGGCGCTGCCTTTGAATCTCTCCCCATCCCTCTCCCTTCCCCAGGCAGTCTCCCCACATCCCCCCCCTTTCCCTCGCAGTGCCCCCCCCCACATCTTCCCTCTATTTCAGCCTCTTTCCCTTCAGCCCCATAGGTCCTCCCGATTCCCCTGCATCGCCCCATCCTCCCTTCAGTGCAAGCAACCACTGCCCCCCATCGCACCCTGCCCCCTGCATCGCCATCACCGGCCTCCTGCCCCCTCCATCCCGTTTCCCCTGCCTGCCCACACATACCCCTGCACCTCCTCCCTCTGCAGCCCGGAGGTGACCGGGAGGGAGGGAGGGCGGGTCTCTCTTACCTTCCCTCCAAGCGGGGCCCCCCTGGGGCAGGGGCCGGGCCGGGAAGGGGCCCTGGCCGGGCTGGGGGCTCTGCCTGGGAGAGGCTCCCGGGGAGCAGCGGGCAGGGCCCGGCTGGAGGTTCCCCTCTCCCGGCTGCAGCCCGGGCTCCGGGCTCCCAGCACCAGCCGCCGGGGCTCGGGGATCTCGCCGGGAGCCTGGGAGCCGGAGTCCCCGCAGCGGCTGCGAGTCACTTCCTGAGGCCGGGCCTGAGCCCCGCGATCGCTCCCCCCAGAGCCGCCCCCCCAGCCGCTCCTGGGTCCTAGCGATCAACCCACCGCGCTGCAGCTGCCTGCCCCAGACCCTGCCCCCTGGGGACCCACCTCCCCTGGGCTCCTGCAGCTTCTCCCAGGGCTATGTAGACGTCCTGCCCAGAAGCCACAGGATCACTGGGGGGACAGAAAGGAGACGTGCAGATCCCGGGGCGGGGGGAGAAGGGGGGTTTCTAGGGAGACTCCAGGTTGTTCCAGAGGATCCAGGGGTGACGGGAGCCGGGGACACTCTGCGTGTGATCCGCTCTGGTAACAGACTGGCACAGGGAGCAGTTGGTCAGAGCTGGTCTCTTGTCTCCACACCAGGCTCACTGGCCACCAGACCTGGGCCGGAGCTCCCAGCTCTGCTCCCCTGGCTCGGGTCATGGAGCTGTCAGAGCTTTGACTCTGGCTTCTGCCGGTGATTGCTGGTCCACATGAACCTGCCCTGGGCTCTATTTAAACCCCTTCATGTCTGCCCCCCTCCCAAGGATCCCCTCTGCCCATTTCCCAGTGGCTCCCCCTGTGGGCACTGACTGCAGCTCCCCGTTGGGCACCTGGATGTCAGCAGCAAAGCTCCTGTTGCTCTGGATCAGGGACTGGTGCTCTGCCCGCTCAGGATTGTCCCCTATTTCCCCCTCATCGTATCCTGGCTCCGCGCTGCATCGCAGAAGCGGTCAGCAGATTTGGCTCCTACGGGGGGGGGGGCCATGGCTGTGCACTCTTGCCCACAGGCACTGCCCCCCCCCCCAGCTCCTGGCTAATGGGAGTGAGGAGCTGGTGCTCAGGGCAGGGGCAGTGCACAGACCCTCATGCTCCCCCTCACTCACACTCTCACACACACACACACACACACACACACACACCTACCTGGGAGCCGGACCTGCTGGCCCCTTCCAGGGCGCAGCGCAGCGCCAGGACAGGTAGGGACGAGCCTGCCGTAGCCCTGCAGCACCGCCGACCGGACTTTTACCGGCTTGGTTGGCAGAGCTGACCATAGCAGGCAGGGTCCTTTTTCAACTGGGCATTCTGGTCGAAAACCAGACACCTGACAACCCTAATGGGAAATGCCAGCCAGAGAGGATTTCCATTGCAGCTGAAACATTTTCCCCACCAATCCCTAGAAGAGTCTGAAAAGCTGAAGAATTAGCAGCTCTGGTCTGAGCATGGGCAGCAGGCTTAGCCTCCCCTGGCACAGCCACCACCAGACACCTGGGCTGTGGTGGTCCCACATGCACTCTGCCTCTTCCCCTCCCTGCTTCACCCCTTCCCTGAGACCCCACCGCCCAGGTGCTGCCTTGTGAGTCCCTCCTTGCCTCTTGCCCACTCCACCTCCACACCCTTGGAGGTTCCCACTGCTCACTGTGTCCCTCCTTGGGGTGGCTTGGGCAAGGGGCTTTGGGCGGCCTGGGGTCAGGCAGGTGCTGGGTCCGGTCCTCCTCCAGCACATGGTGGGAGTGGGGAGCGGCGAGGGGGGGACTCAGGGCTCTGGCGGGTGAGGGGGGCTGCCAGAGGCAGGGCCTCTGGCAGAAGCGGTGGAGCCAGGGCATTAAGCTCCCTGAAGGTGGGGGGGGGGGGTTACCCGCTGCCCATGGGTATGACACTAAGAGCTCCAGTGTCTTGAGCAGAAAAGGGTGCATTGTTCTATAGGGGCAACACCTATCAGGCCTCACACACTCAGCACTCCTCATGCATTGCTTTCACAGTATTTATCCAGAACGGGTCACGGGAAGTCGCTAATAAAGGCTTATGTCACACTGTTCCTCATGATCCTTGCAAGAAGCGTGGGCAGATGATCTTTAAGGAACTACGTTTATATACCAGAAACTGTTTTAAAGTTTGAATCCAGTCAGGGCTGACAAACCGGTTTTGCCAGAAAAGGGATTTCTTTTCATCTCTCTCCCACAATTCATAGGTAGATGAAGCATTGTAAGGAACACAATTGAAGTCCTGTTTCCATATAGCAGTGGTTCTCAAAGAGGGGTACGTGTAGACCTGGGGTACGCAGAGGTCTTCCAGGGGGACATCAACTCATCTAGATATTTGCCTCATTTTACAACAGGCTACATAAAAAGCACTATCAAAGTCAGGACAAACTAAAATTTCATACAATGACTTGTTTATACCACTCTATGGACCACACACTGAAAGTGTGATTCTGAAGCATGGTGGCCAAAGGACACTGGTAAATGACACACAAGAAGTGGGAGGGGTAGAAAGGGAAATATTTATATTCCAATTGATTTCTTTTATAAAATTATATGGTACAAAAGAGAAAGGAAGCAATTTTTCAGCAATAGTGCGGTGGCTGTGACACTTTTGTATTTTTGTCTTATTTGGTAAGCAAGTCGTTTTTCAGTGAGGTGAAACTTGGGGGTCGGCAAGACAAATCAGACTCCTGAAAGCGATACAAGGGCTGGGAAAGTTCGAGAGCCACTGGCATATAGACCAACGGAAAGAGCCCACTGGAGAACAAATACGGGGGGTGGGGGAGAGAGCACTTGAGCGGTTTCCTGGACTATACCTGGGGAACAAGAACCGCACCCTGCAGTCCTTCAGGAAGCAAAAAGGAGAGCACGTTTTGCATTCATGAAAAGGGGGATCCCAGCGACGCTGGCTGGTGACCCTGGGAGAATGCTTTAGCCACAGATTTTACTTGTTAAAGTTAAACTCAGACTGTCTGACTCCCGCTATACCTGGTGTTTGTATGTGTAACCTGTTGGTCTTATTGCTTCGTTGATAAACTCCTGTTTGTTTTCACTAAAACTATATTTCAGTGCTGTGATGTTATATTGGCGCCGACCCTCAATTGAATCAAACAAGCTGGTATTGTCCCTTTGGGGACGGCTTACCTGGGAATTTCTCCGAGTCCAGTGGAGAGGGGCTGGACGCTACAGAAGGACACGTCAGAGGGGCTGGAGGAAAAGGTTACGTCTAGTATGAACCTGCAAGGCAAAGTAAGGACTGGCAGAGCCCTGGGGAGTTTGTGTGGGGAGCTAAAAGGCTGGAGGTGACAGGGAACAGACACCCAGTTCAACAGAAGCACGTCTCCCTCGCGCTGAGGCTGGGGGAGGGGGGTAACAAGGAGATTCGCAGTCTGGGACATCTGGAGGAAACATCACAGTCGGAACCTGCAGTGTGAGGAGCTCAGGGTTGGTAAAATAACAGGCTTAGAAAAGAAAACAACCCACCCACCTCCCATGCTGGGGATTCCACAAGCTCCCTTCGAAGCTATTCCAGAGCTTAAATAACCACATGGTTAGAAAGTTTCCTAATCTCGCACCTAAATCTCCCTTGCTGCAGTTTAACATTTTTTACTTCTCATCCTCCCTTCAGTGGCCACGGAGCACAACTGATCCCCAGTCTCTGCATAACAGCCCTTAGCAAGGCTGCAGACCATCGCCAGTCTGCTTTTCTCAAGACTAATAGACCCACTTTTTAAAATCTTCCTCCACAGGTTGGGTTTTCTAAATCTTTGGTCATTTTATTTTGCCCTCCTGGGGGCTTGATCCAATTTGTCCTCATTTTTCCTGAAGTGTGGTGCCCAGAACTGGACACAGGACTCCAGCTGAGGTCTCCCCAGGGCCGAGCAGAGTGGGACAATGACCTCCTGCAACTTACATACCACACTCCTGTTACTGCGCCCCAGAATGATACCAGCCTTT
This sequence comes from Chelonia mydas, assembly GCF_015237465.2. Lineage (NCBI taxonomy): Eukaryota > Metazoa > Chordata > Testudines > Cheloniidae > Chelonia > Chelonia mydas. Next base: position 36,878,032 of record NC_051254.2, on the reverse strand, counting down.
TCCCCAGCTGTGTCAATAGGTGACAGCCAGACAGCGTCTGAGTGAGTCCATTAAAGACCATTCCCCCTCGCCCACGTTATTCAAGACAAGGGACATTGGGAGTTTGAGAAACTAAATTCTACTTTATTCTTTTCAAAGCAAGAAATAAAAGCTGAATTCCCCACACCCCGAAAATCCAATGCCCAGCTCAGCATGGTGCGTTTCAGCCACAGCCCAGCACATTGCTGCTCCGGCCACACATGGCCCCCAGGGAAAGAGGAACAAGTTAAAGCTAGTAGAAAACCACTCACAATCCATGAGAGAGGCATTTGCCCTCCCTCCTCCTCTCAGCAATGGGGAGACACCGACCCCTCTCCACATCAGTCCTCTTGGGGCTTAATTTGTAGCACTTTAGAGTTCAAGGATGACTTCACCCAGCACTCGTAGGACATTTCCTCTCTCTGGGACTTGTGCAGTGAGTTCACAGTTCAAAGCCTCGCAAGAGCAAAGAGTGCCCTTTCAAGGCCCTGGCCACCGACCTACCCTCTCCCCATCCTGATTGTATCTCACATCTCTGCAGGGATCAGGCAGTCACTTCCTTCCCTATCTCTGACTCTCAGAGTGCATATCCAGCACTCGTCCTGAAGAGTTTTTGCAGATAGATGTTGATCATTTTCATTGTTCAAAGAACAATAAAATCTCATGACAAAGGCTAGGGAAATATGAAAAGAAAATCAGAAAGGACTGTTTTGGCAAATGACCATTTGTCTTTTGAAGTCTCCAAGAAATCTGAGCTACAGCCTGTCAAACTAATTTAGTGTCAAAATACGTGACAGAACAGCCTTCACCAAAAAGAGAAAAACCCACAAACCAGGGTGGGCCACAAACCACTTTCCCATTCATGAAGTGAAATCCCAGAGAATCTTAAGACTCGAAATCTGAAGAACAATTTTACCCATTTCCTTCTGAACAGGCCAAAGCTTCTTTACTCAGCACCACTGCATTATTTGGCTGTGTTATTGTCAAAAGTTTTAGCATCATCATAATAAAAGAAAAAGGAAAAAAAGACAAACCTAACCAAAAACTTCCAGTCTAGAAATGATCTGGATTTGGCTCGAAAAACTCCAGATGCCACTTTACCAATAAATGGAGGCTAGGATTGAAGCTCAAACTGTGCTTTGGGGTTCATTTGAATTCCCCCTTCAGGAATGTGACATTTTCTTCTTGAGTCCTCAGGTGCCTGATTGAGGATCAAAGAAATTAAAGTGTGATTCTGAAGCATGGTGGCCAAAGGACACTGTGGTAAATGACACACATGAAGTGGGAGGGGTAGAAAGGGAAAAGGATAAACTCTCTATGGCTTGGGCAGAGGCTGCTCTGTCAAAGAAGATGAGTGAGGTTGATGGGGGCAGGAGAGAATCCTCCAGACTCACCCCGTCCCTCTCAAACAACACAGAAGGTAAAACACCACATTATTTTACTAGCCCTGCTCCAGCTCTTTTAGAATCTATTGAATCCTGGTGTATAAGGGAGAAACAGCACCAAAAATTAAATGCTTTTCACCATAAACTGGAGGAATGTGAGGATGTCTGGAAATGAGAATCTCACTGCAAAGGGGGCACTTAGTGACTCTAACAATCACTTTGCTAATGGGGGATTGGAATTAACTGCTCAGGGTCAGTCTAGACAAGAAAAAGGGGTGGAGGAACAAAGGAGACGTCCTAGCTAATCCCAACCACTTTTCCTGCCCTAGACAGACGCTTGGAGGCTGATATTATCGCTCCCCATTTATTCCCCCTCTGTAAGGCACAGATTTGTCTCAGGTCACCCCGCAAGCTGCTGGGAGAGTTGGGAATAGAGCTTAGGTCTCCTGGGTCCCAGGGCATTGCTTTATTCATTAGGCAACACTGCTTCCCTCTCAGAGGCTGATACTGCAGTACCAGAGGTGGGAAATCCAGGCTTCCAAGAAAAGGCCCTGTGGGAATCAGCCCCTCCCAGTGGTGCTGCCTGAATGCAGCGGGGGCAGGGAGAAGGGGCAGAGGGGTTAATGAGGAGAGGCAGCACCTCGCTACCCCTGTGCTCTCCCTTGCCTCTTATCCCATAATCCCCACACACTCGATAGCCCCAGCACCCAGCTCCCCAGCTCCATGAGCCCCAACCATTCAATCTCCAGTTTCCTCCCCATAACCCATCACCCTGGTCCCTTAACTTCTGATCTCCCACAGCCCAGGGCCATAAGTGATTTGGGGAGGGGAGGAGTTACCAGCCCCCAGGGACACTCCCCCTGCAGGGAACAGCTCCAGGTAAGTGGGGGAGCCCAGCCCAGTGGCTGGTGGAAGATGGGGGCTGGGGACAGGTGTCTAGAGTGAAGGTGGGGCCTGGCCCAAGTGTCCTTCTCCTCATCTCCATGGCAGGGGGATCCCATCTGGGAGGGGAAGGGGGGGGGGGGGAACTTCAGCCAGGCAGACGGAGGGGCTGGAGGAGTTTCTCTCTCCCTTCTCCCACCTGCGGCTCATAGCTCAACACCCAGGGCTGCAGCAGGGAGGAGGGGCTGATCGAGACTTTTCCTCCTCTGCCGGGGGTTTGCTTAGACCAGACAGAACCAGAGGGTCACTGATGGACAGCTGGGTCCTTGGGAGCCAAACGCCCCTGATGCCTGAGGGAACAAGGAAATGGGTTTGTCACCATGGCCAGCCTTGGTCAAGGCCCTGAGAGAATTTCCCTGCTATGTGGAGGAGTCTGATGTCCAACACGGTGTTAGCTCCACTTGGAGCATTTTCCACACTGAGAACATCTCACAGGTTTCTTCCCTGTGCGGATCTGCAGATGCCTGGTACTCCGGGAGCACCAAATGAACCTTCCCCAACATTCAAGGTCTCTCTGTTGTGTTGATCACTGATGCGTGAAGTCAAATTGAATCTTCTCCTGCAGTCAAGCTATTAGTAGGATTGCTCTCACCCTTGTGAATTATCGGATGTTGGTAAGCGCTGAGCTCTTAATGAAGCTTTTCCTACTCTCAAGGCATTTATATGGTCTCTCTCCTGTGTTTACTCTCTGGTGTATAATAAGTTGCGACTTCTGAATGAAGCCCTTCCCACAGTCCAGGCATTTATGTGGTTCCTCTCCTGAGTGGGTTTTCTGATGTGTACTAAGGGTTGATTTCAAACAAACTTTTCCCACACTCAAGGCATATGTAAGGTCTCTCTCCAAGGTACGTTTGCTGATGAATAATAAGGTTTGCACTGATACGGAATCTTTTCCCACAGTCAAGGCATTTGTAAGGTTTCGCTTCATTGTGACTTGTCTGCTGGACTCTGGTTTCCTTGAGATCCTTGCATCTTCCGCCACGTTGAATGCATTCATCCAGTTTCTTCCTGGGACAGTTTCCCAGCTGCATTGCTGATCTGTGTCAATCTCCCCAGGCATTTCCCGGTTCTAAGCCCTGGAAAAAATTCCCTGTGGCTCTTCTGAAAAAAGTCTCCTCTGGTTCCAATTTCCCAGGAACTTCCTCCTGCTGATTCTCCTCCTTGTTCTCACTCACTGTCCTATCACCTGCTGGGAGAGAGAGAACCCAGACAGGAGTCACTGCCTGTGCCCGGGGAGAAAGGACAGAAAGGGGAATAGCAAAGAGGGAAAACACCACACAATGACTGTTGAGGAGATGGAGACACTGGATTCTGCCTCCATATCCCACCCAAACACTTCCAGGGAAGGAACATCAGGGAGGAAATTCCCGACAGTTAACAGGATGGGTGGGAAGCCGTGACCGATATCTGCCTTCATGATACGACACCTGCTGACTGCAGCCCTCACGTGGGTGAGACGGGGCAGAACTGAGGGATCTCGCTCATGGCACATTTTGGAGTCCCAGCTTTTTCCTTCACTCGCAAGATGTTTCTGTCTGTTTCCCTGACTCCTCACCTGTGCGGGTGCCTCTCAGACTCTCCCTTTCCTCACCGGCCTGGAGATCCAGGACCCATGGCTCTTCCCCTCGTTCCAGCTGGGCGATCAGGTCAGGTTTGGGAATGGGGAATCCTGCACAGGGGGTGAAATCAGGCAAGTTCAAGGCACATGGAAAATTGGTAGAGTATTTGTCACAGGGAACATTTCCTGACTTTAACCTGAGCCTACATGGGACTATGGTAACTCCGACGCTTTGTGAGCAGCAGATATCTGTGGAGGGGTGTTGTCATGCCCTCACTAGGAGTTCTCAGGGTAGATGAGCTCTGGGGGACTTTCTGGCACACGCAGCTCTGGTGTTAAACTCCTGCCTATTTCCAAACCAGCACATCGGTGCTGGATCTAGCGGTGCTGGGGGAGCTGCTGCACCCCCTGACTTGAAGTGGTTTCCATTCTATCCAGGGTTTACAGTTTGGTTCAATGGCTCTCAGCCCCCCACGGTACAGATTGTCCCAGCACCCCTGAGCCTGCAGCACCGAAAGCCCTCCCCATGGATGGACCTCGTCCCAAGAGGACCGGTGAACGGTGTGTGAAGGAGAAATAACACAGGCAGGGCAATCCCCTGCTTCTGGCCCCTTGAAAGCTGGAGAGATGGGGATGAATTAGCCTGTCCATTAGGTTTCTGCCTCCCCTGTTCCCTTGAATGGGGCATGGAGAGGAGCGTATCTTTCACAGTGGACTCTACTAGGGGTTCTCAACCTTCTTCTCTCTGAGGCCCCCCCAACATGATATAAAAATGCCACGGCCCACCTCTGCCACACCAACTGTTTTTCTGCCTATAAAAGCCAGGACCAGCATTCGGGGGCAGGGAGCAGGGCAAATACCTGGGGTCCCATGCCCCATGGGGCCCCGCAAAGCTCAGTTGCTCAGGCTTTAGTTCCAGCCCCAAGCAGTGGGGCTCCCACTTTGTGGCCTGGGCCTCAGCAAATCTAACGCCGGCCCTGCATGGCGGCCTCCCTAAAACCTGGTCGCGGCCCCACAGGGGCCCCTGGTTGAGAAGCACTTCACTTTGAGACCCATTCCTTCCTAATCCAACTGAGCAGAGTCAGACACGCAGACCCTACAGCTTATAATAGCTGAGGACACAGGAATCCCTTACCCAGCGAGGTCACCGTCTGGTAATTCTCCTGCATGACATCCCCGTAGAGGGCTCTCTGAGCGGGGTCCAGCAGAGCCCCCTGCCCCTGGGTGAAATACACAGCCACCTCCTCGAAGGTCACCGGCATCTGGAACAACAAGAGTCCCCCACTCAGCACCTGCTGCCCCAGCCACAGTCCCACTAGTCATGGGGGAGGAGGCGCAGAATCCCCCCCACAGACACACACCCTGCTCAGAGCAGCCGGGAGGCTTCAGGGGGTGGGAGAAGGTGAGAGCTCCTTGTCCCCCCAGCACACGGAGCAGGGCAGGGTCTTCTCATTTCCCACACGCCCGCCAGCCACAGGCTGACACGGGAAGCAGAGCTCTGAGCCGGGGACGGGGACAGGAATCCCGACAGCTTCCCTTCGTACTTCACAGCAGCCCCTGGCCACTGGGGTCAGGCTCCAGCACTGGGAGTCTGGTCCGTTTTCCCAGCCCTGCCCAGGGGGGTGTTTCCTGCTTCAGAAAAAGGGAAATGTCCCCCCCCCGTGTCAATGGGCCTGTTCTGCAGGACGCGGGCTGGTCCCCCCGCCCCGCACACACCGGGGGCTGGCGGTGCAGCGTAGTAAATTGCTCTGGGTAGGAATGTGCGTCTGACTGTGTACTGAGCATGCTCAGTTCATCTGCTGAAGCCACTGCCCTTCACCCTGCCCTTATTGGCCAGTAAGATTCTATGGACTGCTATTGACGGGGTTAAAAAGGGGCAAAGGGGGCGAATCAGAGCAGGGGGGTGGCCAGGGTCTGAGCAGGGGGTGGAAATTGACTGGTCGGGGGGGGGGGGGGTCAAGCAGCTGGAGGCAGCATTAGGAGAGGGGCTAAAGGGCAAAATCAGGGCTGGTGGGGAGGAGCAGGAATTAAGCCCAGGGGTGAGGTGCTGGCAGAGGGCAAAACCCGGCACAGGGGGTAACAGTTACCCCAGTGGGATGAGACACCAGTGCTTGCAAAAATGGTGGGGGGCAAAGGAGCTTTTTTGTTTCCCCTCCCACAGACAGCACCTCTCAGCATGGGCTTCCCAGGGCTGGGTTCTTAAAGGCACAGGCATCCCAATGACTAGTCAATGCAGCTCCTCTTGGTCTGATCTAACCCACTGAGGCTACGTCTACACTACAAAGTTCAAAGCGCTGCCGCGGGTGCCAGTGCTCCTGGTAATCCACCTCGACGATTATGAAAATATGCTTATGACATGGATATGACATAGCTAATATATACTTTATGCAACATGGCTGATGTGGGATATCATTGCAAAACTTAAGACCTATTGACTGTGTTTATCCAATCTGAACGCATGTAACGTTTGTATCTGAAGCTAGAAATATTGACCATGTCTCTGTATTTCAGATGTGCTGTGTTGGATGAGGCCAGACAATGTTAGTGGCTTACTGAAGGAATGCACAAAGACATAAAGATTACCCCAGGAACTGTGTGCAATAGAAACCTCTGAATGATAGTGCTATACAATGGGGACTATTTGACCAAGATCAGATACCTCTACACAGTGGGTGCTATTTGACCCAGATCACAGCACAAGAGCCTTCCAGAAAGTGGGGGGAAGAAAGAAAAGGTGGACAATGACAGCCTACAAGAACAACCGGAAACACCTGAGGTACAAAGACTGAACAGTGAGAAGTGATTGTCCCAGCAATCTGGATGATGGGAAGACAGACACTTCAGCTCAGCATACTGAGAACGAGAGGGATTGACATTATCAACCTCTGAAGAATAATCCAGGTGTGTCTAATTAATCTTGTGTCCCCATTATGCAGACATAGCCCTTTTTCTCACTGCTAATAAAACTAATGAAAACACCACAAGACAAGTTAAGTTTTAACAGTGAAGACAAAGGCTAAAGGAAATGTCTCAAAAATTAAATGAGAGCAATGAGGTGACATGTGAGTACCACAGTTTTGAGTGTAATTTTTCTGGTGATACCTCTTTGCTCCTTCTGTGTGTGTAACAGTGACAGAGGTGGAAGTCTGTATAAAGCACAATGGTAGAGTTTCTGCCTGTGAGCTTGCTTGCCAAAGGAATTAAGTATTTCACATACTATTTATAATGCTTTTCACTACTCTCAGTGTTGTGTGTGCATTCAGTGGGTTTTTTCTTCCATTAATAGACTGTATGACCTACTATGAGGTGGAAAGGGACTAATAAAGATTTCTTTTTAAATGTTCAGACTTTCATTAAGGGTTTTTCATGCAATAGCCATGAAATTCCACTTGCAAAATGTTTTTTAAACAGTCCTGAAAATATAGGAATATGGGATTGGTTCTCTCTTCTCCAAAAATATGTTTGGTATCAAGTGTTTGTCTAATGGGTATTTTGAGGATGACAACTAACCATCTTGTCATACAGCGAAAGTGTCACTTAAGATTTCTTGCGTAATAAACATGTACATAAGGCTATGACACTGGCCCTAAACCATGGTGGATTTGATTTAAATCAAATTGATTTAAATCATACTTTAAATCACTAGTCAGGAAGACTCGATTTAAGTTTCATTTCTAGAAGGTACACACCATACATTTTTAAACAGTGATTTATTTAGAAAACTTTTAAGAGCAGTTTTACAGCTATATCAGAAAGTGAATGTGTGAAATTCTATTCCTGGGGGGAGCGTACCCCATATTCCTCATTTTCATATCGCCGTGATCTTACATATAAAGCATGCCTCATAAGGCATCTGGGGAAAGGGTTAGGGTTACACATCAAACCTGTCCAAAGGAAAGTTTATGGCATACATTTTTTTCCCCTTCTGCTTAACCTAGAGATGTGCACAGAAAAAAAAAAAAAAGGGGGAATACAACGTAGCTTCACCAGCCCAAACCATTCACAAACCAATGGACTAGCTGAAAACACAAACAAATCCATCAAAAGGTCATTTTAGGGCAGGGAAAATTACAGTATTAATAGAAAGGAGAATGCACTAGGACAGAAGCTACAAATTGTTTCAAATGTTAAGTACATTGAAACTCGACTTGTCTTTTGTTTCAAGTAAAAGGAATTATCCCACTGCACTCGGATGGCCTCTTTACACCTTTTTGATTGTATACAATTTCTCTCAGTCAAGACAGTCCTTTCGCCTTCCCCCACAAATAATCCATCATCATTTTTTACAGAGCATTGTGCAAGTTGGTTGATGACAATGCGACTAATTGGGATGCATCTCTTGGTGACGTATTTTCTTTGCTAACAAAACCAAACACGACAACCAAATTGTCACCCTATCGACTACTGTATGGCTTTGAGGCAAGATTCCCAGACCAAGTCTGAGACAACTACACGGTAAGTGTCCTTCAGCTTTCGGGTGCATATGGTATTCTGTGATGTTCATTTTGCAAACAACTCCTTCTCCATTTGTTTCCAAAACCAACAGATTTTGAGGAACTCGAGGAAGAATACTACTAAGAGTACATCATGAAAATTGAAGCCAGACATGATGCTGGAACTAAACTGGCTATTAGTAATATTTCAAAAGCACAAGAAAAGCAACAAATACAGTATGCCAAAACTAAGACTCATAAGCATGGGGAAATAACCTTCAAGGTTGGTGACACTGTCATGTTACTGAATGCGAGAAGGAAAACAAGAAAGAGAGGGCAGCTACAACCTACCTACGTGGGACCATGCAAAATTACTGCTGTAGAGGGTAAAAGAGTTAAATTAGAAAACAAGTTAGGGAAAGGTAAAGCAATGTTCTATAGGTTTCAGAGTAGCAGCCGTGTTATTCTGTATCCACAAAAAGAAAAGGAGTACTTGTGGCACCTTAGAGACTTACAAATTTATTTGAGCATAAGCTTTCGTGAGCTACAGTATCTCCCAACTAAAAGTATTTAAAGAGCCTTCAAAATTAGATAAGGAAAACATATCACAGAGAAACATGGAAAAGGAAACTTCTGTAGATGACACTGTGAAAACCTCAGAGATAGGATAAATGGGAGGCAACGTATCTCACAAGCCTCACAACAGCCAAGTGGAGGTCACACACACAGAAGAGGAGTGTGTAGTGTCAGGAGTTTCAAGCAGTCACCCAGGTGATTTTGATGACGTGGTGATGGAGGATGAAGACAACGAATGGTTTCTCAAAGGTATTGCTTACCACACAGTTGTTTTTAAAGAATTTGTTGACACACTTCCATTTATTAAGCATGTCAATAGTTTTCATGTAGGAATGGAATGTTTGTTTGCAAAAATCACTTCTCTATCTCTTTTGTACACTACACCACACAAGAGAGGTGGGAGGCACACCAACTTCTATCTAACACCTGGCGATAGATCCAGAGGGGTAAAAAGATCTTCTGCTGAAATCAGAATTGTAGTTGGCCTATTTACTCTGGAGTTAACACAGCAGGGGAAAGTTGAGAGGACAAACCGGAGGCACACAAGATGATGTAATTTGCCCAAGGTGACACAGCAAGTCAGTGGAAATCCTGGCTCTCATTTCCCTGTACTTTTCTTCAGAATCCCAAATTATGAAATTTCTGGATTTCCCTGGTAAATTCTCAGAAGGCCTGATCAGTGTAATCTCTCTGGTATATTCCTGTCAAGGTTCCTTCCCCACTCTGAACTCTAGGGTACAGATGTGGGGACCTGCATGAAAACCTCCTAAGCTTACTTTTACCAGCTTAGGTTAAAACTTCCCCAAGGTACAAACTATTTTACCCTTGGACTTCCAGTACCAAACTTTATCTGGGTTCCTGAGAAAACGTTGTTTGGAAATGTCTTTCCCCCCAAAATCCTCCCAACCCTTGCACCCCACTTCCTGGGGAAGGTTTGGTAAAAATCCTCACCAATTTGCATAGGTGACCACAGACCCAAACCCATGGATCTTAGAACAATGAAAAAGCATTCAGTTTTCTTACAAGAAGACTTTTAATAGAAGTAAAAAAATCACCTCTGTAAAATCAGGATGGTAAATACCTTACAGGGTAATTAGATTCAAAACATAGAGAATCCCTCTAGGCAAAACCTTAAGTTACAAAAAAGGCACACAGACAGGAATATTCATTCTATTCAGCACAGCTATTGTCTCAGCCATTTAAAGAAATCATAATCTAACACATACCTAGCTAGATTACTTACTGAATTCTAAGACTCCATTCCTGTTCTGTCCCCAGCAAAAGCAGCATACAGACAGACACAGACCCTTTTTTTTTTTTCTCCCTCCTCCCAGCTTTTGAAAGTATCTTGTCTCCTCATCGGTCATTTTGGCCAGGTGCCAGCGAGGTTACCTTTAGCTTCTTAACCCTTTACAGGTGAAAGGATTTTTCCTCTGGCCAGGAGGGATTTTAAAGGTGATTACCCTTCCCTTTATATTTATGACAATTCCCCCACTATATTTCCAGCAGCAGGAGCAGCTATTATCTGGTAGGTTCATCCACTGAAACGGTCATCTTTCCAAATGTCATCGTGTATATTTTGGTTTGTGCTGAGTGAGAGAAGCCAGATGAAGGTAGGGAGTGTGATTGGGCTGGGCATGTGCAGAGTTTAGCAGAAAGCTCTTCTAACAAAAGACAGATCTGTGTGATACTTGTTTACATCACATTCTGTCAGCTGCAGTATTCAGCACTAGTTTCTTTTGCTCCTAATGAAAATAGCAGGGTAGGTTTGCTTATTGTGCTAGGCCAGGGGTTTTCAAACGATGTGTTGCGGCTTGTAAGGGAAAGCCGCTAGCTGGCCGCGAGACACTGTTTTACCTGAGCGTCCACAGGTGCGGCCCTTCGCAGCTCTCAGGAACTGCTAATGGTAAGAATTCACGCTCTCTCTGCTACAGGTTTCAAATTGCTACAGATAGCAGCCTCACATACCTAGGGCGTAAGAAACTGCCACGTGTAGGAATTAGCTTCACCAAATATAGCAGTTACAGGCAGCATATCCCTACAGGTTGCAGTTTCTTACACATCTGTGTGAAAACGCTATCTGTAGGATCGTGCTTCCTGCAGCAGCCACAGGTCCTGCTTTGCTAAAAAAAGGCCATCTGATGTAGCTAATTCAAGCAGTCTCACACGTAAAACCAACCTGATAGCTTTCTTTAACAGGGTAACAAGCCTTGTGGATGGGGGGAAGTGGTCAGCATGGTCTATCTTGCCTTTAGTAAGGCTTTTGATACTATCTCCCATGACCTTCTCATAAACAAACTAGGGAAATGCAACCTAGATGGAGCTAAAATATGATGGGTGCAAAACTCGTTGGAAAACAGTTCTGACAGTAGTTATCAGTGATTCACAGTCAGGCTGAAAGGGCATAAGGAGTGGGGTTCTGCAGGGATCAGTTCTGGGTATGTTTCTATTCAAAAGCTTAATCAATGAGTGAGATAATGGCACAGAGAGTACACTTATAAAATTTGTGAATGATAACAAGCTGGGAGGGGTTGCAAGTGCTTGGGAGGATAGGATGAAAATTCAAAATGATCTGGAGAAATAGTCTGAAGTAAATAGGATGAAATTCAAAAAGGAGAAACGCAAAGTACTCCATTTAGGAAGAAACAATCAACTGCCCCAGGTCAGAGCCTGCACCCCTCACTCAAACTCCCCATAGCCTGCAACCCTCCTGCACCCCAACTCCATCCCAGAGCCTGCACCCTGAAAAGGGCCGGATTAACCTTTTGTGGGCCTGGTGCTAAACATATTTGTGGGCCCCCATGGGGGCAATGGGGACATGGGGGAGGGGGGCAGAGTCCTCAGAGCGAGGGGCTGGCCAGGGGCAATGGAAGATGGGTGATGGCATGGCAGGGACAGCCCCGCTCCACCCAGCCCAGTACAAGGGCACTGTTTACAAACCGGGAGCTGCGAGACGCACACTGGCCAGCCCAGCCCTGCACTGCCATCATGCTTCTTCCCCTTGGGGGCGGGCCCATGCTGCACCATGGTACCCCCCTGCCCAGCACCCCTCTGACTCCCTACGCCCAGTGCCACACCACCCAGAGACCCCCACAAACCCCCATGTCCAGTACCCTCCCACAGACCACTATGCCAAGCACAGCCCCCCCACCCAGAACTCCCCCACAGCTCCTCTCTCTGCCCAGTGCCCCCCTAGCCGACCACCCCCCACAGCCCTCCCACAACTGCACAGTGCCCTGTACCTCCCCACCCAGAGCCCCCCTCACAGATCCCCTCACTGCCCAGTGCGCCCCACTGCCACAACTGCACAGTGTCCCGCACAGACCCCCACCCCCACTTCCCAGCACCCCGACACACACAGATCTCCCCACCCCGCACCGCCCAGCACCCTCCCAGACCCACTAGAGACCTACTCTGCCACACCCTGACCCCCGGCCACAATAGCCGGCCCTGATGGGAGGTGACTGTGTCTGCCAGGCTGAGCCGGCAGCGCAGCCAGAGCTGGTCCTGGGGCAGGATAACTCCGGCCCCTTGGAAATGGTGCAATCAGCCAGGCTGGAGCAGGAGCAGAGCCTACCCAGGCCAGGCTCCCTCAGGACCCACATGCCTGGCAGGACCCACCCAGCTGAGCCCCCCACACTGTCCCCTGTGACTGGCTGAGACTGGCCCAGCCTCTGCACCAGTCCCAGGTGGCTCTTCCCCCGGGGAGGCAGGTGGGGCCCCACAGGTCCCAGGCAGCGGCGACAGCTCAGAGTTGGAGCAGTGCTGGGGAGCGGGGCAGATCCCTGGGATGTGACTCCCGAGATCCCACCCAGCCCAGCCACACGCATTGGCCCCGTGGCCAGCAGCCCTACCGAGCCCGCATGGTGGCCCCCAGCTGCTGGGTGATGAGCCCCCTACAGGCACGTGGAACCTGCTGGCTGACAGCTGCTCACACAGCAAGGCCTGTGTGCTGGAGTGCCCCAGGTGAGGGGCCAGACCCGGCTACGTGGATGGGTTAGAGGGGCCTGTAATGGGCCCCTTCCCAGGGTGGGCCTGGTGCCACGGCACCATTGGCACCATTGTAAACCCAGTACTGACCCCAAGCCCCCTCCCACAGCAAAACTCCCTTGGACCATTTCTTGACGGCCCCCCAAAAATATAAAGCCCTGCTGCCCCGGTGCTATTTTACTGCTACAGGAGACTTGATGCCCTGAAATAATTTCCCTACATTCCATCAAACTCTGCGTCACACATTTTGAGTATTTAAAAGAGTCTCTTATCACTATTTGTCTACGTGAAGTCTCATAACAGTTCACAAATTTTAGGATTGCCTTCTGCTGCATTTATCTTGCCTGTGAATCCAGCCCTTACAATCCCATGTTCACACGTCATTGCTTGTGTGTAGAAGCTGATTCACAAATATTCAGTAAGTGTATTCAGCACCCCGCTCCTGGTCCCCTAAAGAACTGCAGCATCCAAACCCCCGCCGCAGCCCTGGGACTGGAGGAGCTCTCACTCCCTGGTACAGCCCTGGGGCTGTGACACAGGGACAGAGCTTCTCCAGTCTTGGGGCTGTGTGGGAGAGCGGGGTGGTGGGAAATGAGCAAAGGAGCTGTGGGGCAGGCAAAACAGTGGGGAGCTTAGGTGGAACATGGGTGAGATCCTGGGGTAGAGGATGAAAGGGATAGGGCCATAGGTGGTGCAGCCGGCGGACAGGGTGGGTAGGGGTCCAACAATTCGGACAGGGTGGGTAGGGGCCCAACAATTGCTCCGACCCAGGGCCCCGAGAAACCTTAATCATCCTCCATGCTCCATCTGCTATGATCAACAGAGGGGACATTGTTCCATTCTGCAAAAGGGAGGAAGGTTGTCGTCATGCATACCATGAAAGAAGCCCCGCAACTCTTTGAAAGGAATCATGACAGTCTATTGGGTGGACATCTAGGAATATTCAAAACAAGGAATATGCTGACATCAAAATACTATTGGCCAGGGGTGACCAAAGACATTGCCAATTGGGTAAGTAAAGGAATGAAACGAAATCCTGAAGAAGGCTATTTACAATTGAAATAGAAGTTCAAAATGTATAAAAGAAATATAAAAATATATTTGGCGTGCAAAGTTGAACTCTGTTCCCTTGCAGTACGATTTCAATAACAAAATGTTAATATCGTCATATTGTTCTGCCAAAACCATGTCTGGCACCATGTCTGACTTGCCAGAAAGAGGGAAAGGAATTAAATCTGGATACCACCTTGAAAAGCATAAAGGTGAATTTTGGAATCAGACACATTGTTGTTTATCATTATCCATTGTTATTGCCTGCGACACAATGAGGCTTTGATTTTGAAATGAGTCCAATACATACAAGGGGCAAAGCACAGTGCAGCAATTACCTCTAATGCGCCTTTGCACTGGCTGGGGATATTTCTTCAGCTTTACTCTTGTATGGTTACCCATTCCTGTACTTCTCTTTCTTTGTTTTTTCTTTCTTTCTTTCTTCTTCTTCTGTATTTAAAAATAGGCTTTACATTCTCTGCTTATGACATATGGGTTTATTGAGAACATTTAGTAAGAAACATGTGTAGTATGACTGTAACTGATACCCTTGTATGTAGGTCACTCGGATCTGGGAATTGGTGGGCATGGATTTAATAGGACCATTACCAGTAACAAAGGATGGATACCAGTATATATCGACAGCCATAGATTATCTTTCAAGATGGGTGGAAGCCTTTCCACTTAGAAGTAAGTCAGCATCTGAGGTGGCAAAGGGCATGTACAAAATGATTGTTCGACGTGGATGCCCACAGCGGATGCTGACAGATCTTGGTCTGGAATTCAATAATAAGGTAATGACTGGTTTTTTTCTGGTTATTTGTCCTATGTAGTCAAACTCACTCTCCAGTCACCCGTTGATCTCAAACAATCACCACACTTTTTTTTTTTTATAAACTGCTGTTGGTCACCGTAGGTTGCTATAAAATCATTTTTCGGTGTCTTCGTATCTACCAAAGAAACGCACAAACCAAATATTAAAAGATGGGCTATTCCTGTTGCTAATTACACATAAAAGTAGTGGCAAATACCAAAGGAACATTCCTTAACACAAGTCTATAGGTAAGTTTATGGTGTAACTTATTTTCTTTCAGTTTAACCTGTATATCTGTGAAAGATTGAGAATAGCTTCACCAGCCTGTACCACCCACAAACCAATGGCTTGGTTGAAAACGCTAATAAATCCATCTAAAGGTAAGTGAATAGGTGGGAATATTACAGTACTAATGGCAAGGACAGTGTGCTATGCAAGAAGATGCAACTCACAAAAAAATCTTCAAAAGCAATGTGTTGCATGGAAAGTCTTTTTCATTATGTATTACACCTTTTTGATTATGTATGATCTGTTTCAGTCAAGACCATACGTGTGACTTTCTTTTTTTAAACAAACCAGTCAATGAGCATTTGTTGCACAGCATTGCGGAAGATGGTTGATGACAATGGGAGTAATTGGGATGAATTACTTGACCCCATTTTGTTTTCTTTGTGAACTAAAGTACACGCAACAACAAAAATTTCACCCTTTCAACTAATGTTTTGTGCTGACCCAGTGTTTCCAGAAGAAGTCTCAGAGAATTACATGGTAAGTGTATGTTATTACCAGCACCTTTCATGTACACATGGCATTCAGTGTGTCTTCATTTTACAAATACAACCCCTTCTCCATTTGTTTACAAAGATCCCAGATATGAATACATTCGGGGAAGATTTCTGCAAGGAGCACAGCATAAATATGAAATCAAGACATGATGCTGACATTGCACTGGCCCTAAGTAACACTTCTAAAGCACAAGAAAAACAACAAAGACATTATGCTAAAAGAAAGATTTCTAAATATGGGGAAATAACATTGGATGTTGGGGACTCTGTTCTGTTACTGAACGCTAGAAAGAGAACAAGAAAAGGAGGCGTACTGGAACCTAGGTATCGGGGCCCATACAATATTACAACTGTTGAGGGTAAGAGAGTGAAATTACAAACCATCTCAGGAAAACGGTTAGGAACCATGTACAGTGTCACACACTTAAAACCATGTAAAGAGCCACCCACATTAGCTGCTGAAAGCACATCAGAGGGAAAAATCGGAACTGAAATTGCAGTTGGTGACACTGAACCAGAAACACCCTCCGAAGAGATTAGAAATGTGGAGGGCACTGTATCTCACGCCAGCACAGTGAAAACCATCGAGGTCACAGCAACGGAAGAAGAGGAGCATATAGGGCAAGATGTTTCAAACCGTGATACAAGCGATGCTGATGACAATTTTGATGACATGCTTATGGAGGAGGTGGAAGACAAGCAATGGATTCTGAAAGGTAATTGGTTACTGCACCTTTCTTAAATAGATTAACATACTTCATACATGGAACTATGTTAAAGGTTTTCATATGCAAAGTGGCAGCATTCACAGTAGTAAAACAGAGAAAAAGGAAACTGTATTACTATGCATGTAATATGGGTTAATATTTTTTTCCCAGTCAAATTTGTAATGACCGGCAAACACACAGAGAGACTGGAAGCCAAAGTGAGAAACATAAAATTGCATGGCTCTTCATTTCATTGCCTGAAACCGAGAAGCTGGATAAGTGATGAAGTACATTTAAGTACCACTAATCATGTATTTGTTAACGGCATTGATTCATCAAATATTATTGAAATTGTGCCTTTTCTTTCATCCTGTGTTGTAGGTTATTGATGCACATTTGAGCTGTGTGGTTGAGAAAGCAGATGGAAAGGTCGGCTACTTACTGTGATGGTACATGAAAGTGTACATTGATTCAATAAGTAAACAATCACGTGAATATGTGGCACAACATATTTAAGTCCAAATACCCTTGAAATATCAACATACACTGAAATGTTGCAATTTCAGGTTTATTTACTGCTGCCAAACATTTACTGAAATGTATTTGTGGGAGGGAGAGAGAGCTCAGTGGTTTGAGCTTTGGCCTGCTAAACCCAGGGTTGTGAGTTCAATCCTTGAGGGGGCCATTTAGGGATCTGGGGCAAAAATTGGGGATTGGTCCTGCTTTGGGCAGGGGGTTGGACTAGATGACCTCCTGAGGTCTCTTCCAACCCTGATATTCTATGATTCTATGATTTGGAGGTGCATGTCGGACATACAATACTAGACTAACTGAGGGCCACAGTTAGTGGCTGTACAGTTCAGTGGGTCCATTAATTAAACACAAGTATGCGAACAGCTTAGTCAGTTTTTACATTAAGTAAGACAGAGCACGTTGGTTACAAATCTTTTTCTTTATACAGGACTCTCTTACATATCTGATTTGTAACACTAAGAATCCCTTGCATGTCTGTCTATATTAAATTCATTCTGTTCTTGATGTGCCAGAATTATTAATGCATTAATAACTTTGTTGACTGTCAACAGGTACAAGCCATCTCAGCAGTAGTTTCCACTGTCATTCTCTCAGGCAGGGCTCCACAAATGAAAGGGAAGGTAAATGCTAACACACTTTCATAGGTAGCATGAGCAAAGCACAATTTCATTCAGTGAGTTAAACACAGGGTGAAACAGAAAATACACGGCTATGTTTGATGTGGAGGAGTACTCTAATAGTAATGCATCTAATGAAATTGGGAAATACAGTGTAATGTACATTTCATGGTGTGCTTCACTGGAAACTATAATTGTTTTTTCTATTTTTTTTTAAAATAAATACAGAGTGAATTACTTCAGAATGGTATATTGTTGCTTCCTTACCACACACCAGGTCATTGGGTTCTTGCGGGAAGATGTTTTGTATTGTACTTCTGGATTATGGGCAATAAATGTGGTATTATGTTGTACCAATAAAATAAAAACCAGCAGGATCTTATTAAAGGGAAAAAGGCAAAATACCACATTTATTGTGAATACAGAAAGAATCATAGTAAGCAGTTAGTTACAGCTGTAACATTCCATTCAATCTCATATTTATTCACACACACACACACACACACACACGTTCTGCAAAGTTGTTATCATAGTTACCAGCCTTAGAGTTGCTCATGCCAAGCCACTGGCCAGGTGGCCTGGACATGAGGAGGGAGCAGGGCCTTGTCAGATGCTCATCTGATGCTCCTGGAAGTTGGTTTGCAGAATCAGACCCCAAAGTTCTCACTTTTTAGAGTCTATTTTTATAGGAATTTCTTCCTATGCCAGTCTATGGGAATTGCTTCATCATGCTGTTGCTGAATCAATCAGCAGATGGCACATTCCTGACGGCTCCAAGATGTTATCTTGTTCTTTGGTTCTCCCATTCTTGAGGCTGTTGGGTGGATTCCAGTCTGCCCTCCGGGGGTCCTCTGGTTATTTCCACTTGACGCCTTCTTCAGCCGATGGACACTGGATTCTTAGGCTGGCACCTCCCTGATCATTCAGTTATTATCCACACCAAGCATCCATCCACATACATCCTCTATCTCTATTTTAATCACAATTGTTAATACAACAAAAGGGCGGGGAGTCTCTGGGTGCTGTTTCTGTTGTTAGAGTATTGCTTTGAGTCTCTGTGAATTGCTTTGAGAACAGACTCTGTCTTAGAATGTACTAACACAATTAGCAGCTTGCAAGTTTTCACACACAGAGGGAGAGAAACAGTACCAAAAACCAAGAGACCTCTTAATTAGTAATACCCTGGAATTTAAACTATGGGGAATCAAACTCATTTGTGATTTTAATATAGAACTTCTTTAATATGATCCAACAATTAAATAAGAGATTTGTAACACAATTATGGTAGCACTGATATAATTCCCTGTGTTGTGGGTTTTCAGTGAGTTCAGTGCATGCAAAGGAAAGTGGAATGTGAATGTTAAAAATAAAATGCTCCTGTCCGAGTTTCGCTGATAATGTAACTTGGAAAAATATAGTCTGTATTGAACTGATCAATGATTTCACAATATGCTTTTCTCTGGTGTGTTACTGAGACATTACAAATGAGAATATGCTAATTGCATAATGATTTTTGATAAGTCAGTATAAAATTTTTGAAATAATCGCATTACCAGTATAATTTGTGAATATATTTACACTTCCAGATAGCCTTGGTGAAAAAAACAGAATTGTTAATAATTGACCCCTTGTGTGACGAGATGAGATACGAAAGAACATGCCTGAGGAATTGGAGGTGATTTAGTAGATACTTACTTTTACAGTGGACATGAACTGTTCCGCTGACATTTTTTTTAAAGGGAATGTAACAATAGTGAGAGTAATATCTTCCCGTTAGTGACAACTAAAAATTGAAACAGCATGGACTTGTACTGAATATGCTTAGTAATGGACTTTGAGTGAACTTGTGTGATTTGACTGTGGGGAACGACTTCACAGAATGTGGACACGAAACAGTAGCATGTTGCATGAGTGAGAATGTGTTGTTATCAACATGGGGCACGGCAAATCAGGTGATACATTGTGTAAGAGTGAGACAATCCTATGAAAGCAAGTGTGTATATATGCGAGCAATAAGTCATTTCAATCATTAATTAAAAAGAGATAGAACTGATTTGTATCTAGGTCCAGAAACCGGAGGGGAAAGAAAAAAAAGGAAAGAAAAGCTCATTTATGCAGTCTGCTAATATACTCTCTAAAAATTTCAGAAACTTCATCAAACAATTAACTAGAAAATCCTCATCTGATTGGAATAGTAAAATTGTTCAGCATCCCAGACACAGTGATGGCCACAACTGCGGACCTCTCATCTTAAAGGTATTGAATACCAAATTGCCATTATCATTTATTATGTACGTGTAATTATCCAGGGTGAAAGTAAATGCCAGAGATAACCAGTGGGCACTGCACCGGCATCCTTGCCAAGGTGTGTGGGGTGGGCTTGTGGCCCCCAGAAGGGATGGGGTCTCCAGTGGAAGGTGCGGTGCTGGGGGGCCAGATTCCACCAGCCAGCCCTTCCTGACAGCTGCTGCTGCAGTGGCCAGGAGCACCAGGCTCTTGTAAATTGCCAGAACACAGGGCCCCTTTTGCTCCCCCACTGTCGGCGGCCCTGCCAGTAGCCGCGTTGCCGGACCCTATGGCAGGGCCGCTGATGCGGGGGGGAATGTGATAAAGGGGGCAGCGATGTTAAAGCATAAAGCACTGCCAGAGTACTCAAAAATCTGAATGGGGTGAATGGTTGCTATTGATCGACCAGTTGAATGAAATTGATATTCATATATACAGCTGCAATGAAGTAAAAATTTGAGAAAATATGACTCACAAAAAAGAAAAAGATATATTCAAACCAGTGACTGGATTAAAATATTGACATTAATTAATAACTCAAGGTTTGCATTTTCAGTGTTGGTCGTAACGTATTCATCATTTCACCGTGCTATATTGATTTTTCAGAAAGTGTGGAGGAATACTGCACATTCTGCAACCTTGTCAACAGGGAAAACTGAGGATTACACGATGGTAAGAAACAGAATTGTATGAGAAATAAATGCCATAAACTGCCTAAGGATCATGATTCTTGAAAAAATTCCACATCAGTAAACATTTTCATCATGCTGATAGGCATCTGTTAGGTAATGCTGACATGTGGAAGGAATAGCATGGGTGAATGCAAAGTATGTGTAACATTATAACTTCTGCGATTTCATTTTCTCAATTGTTATGTAGCAAAGGTCCAGTGTGATTCTTGTAAGAGGTGGGCACATATGCCGTGCATTCCAGAAGGAACCAATCAAGACTACCTGACTGATGAGAAGAAAGAGTACGACTGCAAAAATTGTGCATAGTTCCCTTCTTTACCAAAAAAAAAAAAACCCCCAAAACTCATTATGTTTAAATGTCTCTTGTTCAAAACATAATGCAACCAAAAGAAATTTTTTTTTTTAAATACCAGATTATAATAATAAATGTTTTTCATTTGAAAAAAAATATTCTCGGTATTTGTGTCCATGTGTATAATGCAAATTATAAAAGCAGCAAGGAGGAAGCAAATCGTGAGTGTTTTCAACCACAAAAACCCATCCCTCCTGATTTGCAACCATCCCTAGATCAGTGACAGGTGCATGGGCATCCAAGTCATTGGAAATAAGCAATTAGGAAGCCAGTGAATAAAATCAAAGGGGCCACTGTGGTATCACCTTGGGCTCATGGGCATGCTCGGTACCCCCAAACCTTACCTCCCTTTTCACGTATCAACCGCGCACATTAGCTAGGAGGGAGGGAACTGTGACTGTTTTCGAACAAAAACCCCATCCCTCCTGATTCGCAACCCCTGGACCAGGCGGTAAAATCAATCTGGCACATTAGCAAGGAGGAAGCAAATCGTGAGTGTTTTCCACCAAAACCCCATCCCTCCTGATGTGCAACCGTGGCCAGGCAGTAGCAAGTCCTGAGAAGTAGCCAAGATGGTCACTTTGCGTGGCGGAAACTGCACCTAGTTGCAAAAGGGGAGGGTTGAGATTTGTGTCCTCACAGGCTGCGAGTCACTTCCTGCTGCCGGGACTGACCCCAGCGATCGCTCCCACCCAGCTGCTCCTGGGTCCTAGCGATATCCCCCACACCGCGCTTCGCATCTCTGTGTCTGGCTTCTTTGGGCTTGTCTACACTGGCACTTTACAGGCTGCAACTTTCTCACTCAGGGGTGTGAAAAAACCACCCCCCTGAGCTCTGCAAGTTTCAGCTCTGGCAAGCGCCCGTGTAGACAGCGCACCAGCGCTGGCTGGGAGCTACGCCCCTCACGGAGGTGGTTTTTTGCTGTGCCACGACTAGCCATGGCAGCGCTTTAATCTTGCCAGTGGGGACAAGCCCTTAGACTCACAGACTTTAACATCAGAAGGGTCCATCAGGATCATCTAGCCCAGGGGTTCTCACGACAAAATTTTTGGTGGCCTCAGAGTTGGTGGCTCTCGCTGGTGGCCGCTCTGACACTTTTCCCTAAAATATTTAATTAAATTTAGGAAAAACCAATAAATATGCACAGAGGTAAGCGGGTGAATGGTACCGCTATTGTGAGGAACTTTCCTGGCTTATACACCACCCGGGTGGAGTCTTCACTCCCACTCCCTTCACCCAGAGACCTGAATAACCTTGAGGGCTCCCCTTCCACTCTAGACCCCATAACCCGGACAAGGCTGGACCCAGCATTCCTGTGGGGCTCGACCCCCAGGACAGGATCTAGGGTGTCCCCCCTCCGGGGTGCTTTCTCCGCTCCGGACACTTCCCTGAGCGTTGCAGAGTTCAGAACAAATACAATTCATTCGGCAGCAAGTAATAAAAAAAAATGGGAATGGTGAAAGGAAAACCCATCACCCCGCTCTGTGGGATGAACCACAACCAGCCGCCTCTGGAATGCCCGGGCAGTTCACAGTCTGTTCCTCGCACGTCCCAGGCCTCCTGCCTAGGCCCTGGCTGTGCTGCCGGGATGCAGCACCTTGGAGAGTTGCTCTGGCGGTGGCCAGGTGCCCTTATGCTCTAGGTGTCAGGACCCTTCTTCCCAGCATCGACCCCAGTCACGGTTATGATCTGCCTCTCAGTCCAGGCTGCAAGCCTGCTGCCCAGGGTCCCCCCTCGCTCTCCCCAGCTGCTCACAGCACCCGGCTCTGGACTGCTCCTGACTCCCTCATTGGCCTGCCTGCCCTGTCAATCAGGCTGACCTGGAGTGCTGACCCCTCCCCACTGGCAGTCTCAGGATTTTGATTTCCCACTGGCCGTTCCCCTTTCTTTTGGTGCTGGGGAGGGCCAACCAACCCCCCACCCCACTAAGTGTCAGTGGGGGGCCAACAGTCCCCTTACCCAGAGACAACATCAACATCGTAATTTATTTATTGCTAGCTAGTTAAGTCTGCTGCTGTGAAAAGTGATATGTGTATGCTTGTTCATATTTTTCACAGCCTCTCAGCTAGCTACTTCCGTTGCCACCTTGGTAATATTTAAAAACCGGACACTCCAGCAGGAGAGCCGGAACCTCCCCTGCCCCGCCTCTTCCCCTGAGGCCCCGCCCCAACTCCGCCTCTTCCCCCAAGGTTCTGCCCTCCCCCCGTCAACTCCTCTTCTCCCCCTCCCTGCCTGGGTCAGGAGGGACTGGCCTGTGGAGCCGGGGCTGGGAGCTGGAGCTGCTCAATGCAGGTAGGAGGCAGCCCCGGCTGAGTAGGGGCAGGGGCAGGTGATGACCCAGTGCCTCCCCTACCCGTAGTAACTCGACTTTGGGTGTCCAGTCAGTAGATCTGACCGCACACTGTTAGGTCCCCTTTGTGACTGGACTTTCCGGTTGAAACCTGGACACCTGGCCATCCTAGCAGCACCCAATGTGCAGTAAGTCCTGGGAATGCGTCGGGGACAACTTCTGCTTTCTGATGATGGGGGAAGTAACCAGGGGGCAGCCGGGTTAGACTCAGTTCTGACCAGCAGGGAGGAATTCGTTGGTCTCGATGAAATTACTATAAGGTGGGTGCACAACTGGTTGAAAGACTGTAGCTTTCAATGATCTGGTGTCAAACTGGGAGGGGAACGCTGGGGGGACAAGAAGCCCCAGGTGGCTTACCCTGCTCTTTGCAGGGAACAGGGAGTGGAGAGGGGTGAAGCCCACCCAGAGTTGTGGGGCAGTCAGGCTCCTAGGTGGGAGCGGCCGCTGGAGATGACAGACTGGGCTCTCAGCTCCCCACACTGCCCCTCTTAGGTTGGTGGAAGTGCTCCTGGTGAGAACGCGCCCACCGACCCAAGGAGGGTCGTGTGGACATCGGCTTCCGCAGTCATTACTGTGATGGCTGTAAGTCAACCTAATATACATAGTTGTTGGCTTGGCGTGTAGACGTACCCTTACAAGCAAAAGGATTTCTCTCACACAAAAGCTTTTTTAGCAGTCCATGCTCACTGGAAAGCCTTCCAGCTAGGACTACTCCCCCGAGTTCAATGATGCTCCTATTGTCTTTCAAGTGATCATGCTACTGAAAGTAGTGATGGGGGAGTGGAGGTGGACAGAGTCCTTTCCCCCCACCCTTCTTATACTCAGACCCTTTCTAACGGAAAAGTCTTTGCTGGGTCAGGCAACTCCATGGCTTATATGAGCTCCAAACCATCCTTCAGATGAATTGTAAATTTCTTTGTTTACCCCTTTCTTCCTATTGGTGGATGGCCAGATAAGAGTTTTCTAACACCCACGGTCGGTCCTTTGTCATCTCTGAGGAGTTAGTCTGTGGATGTTCCCCAGAACGATGACATATTTCAGTAACAAATAGGGTTACCATACATCTGGATTTTGCCAGACAGAGCCTCTTCTATGAGCCTGCTTTCTTTGTCTGAGCGGGGTTTTCCCATAATAGCAAATGTCCTGGGGTTTTGCAGAGCAGATGGGCTGCAGCTCAGAAACAGCCCTGATTGGTCACTTCCCAATTGGTCCATGCCCCTGCATCTACAGCTGATAGATTGCTGCCAGATCCAACCCACCCAGGCCCCAGCTCCCAGCCCTGGGGAGGGGGTCCCACAGGTAGGTCCTGACTGATGCCTGTCGTTGCATTCTGGGCTTGTGCCAGCACCCTGCCACTGTGACGGTGACCGACACTGCCTTCACCTCATGAATACCCCCACCGCACCCCCCCAGCACCCACAACTCTAACCCCCCAGCTCCCTGCCCATCAGTGTCCTCTTTTGGGGGACCTAGAATATGGTCACCCTAGTAACAAACATACATTAAAATCTCACCATTCTACATGCAGTTGTGTTACACACATTTCAACAGCATAATGTTCAGCAGATCATCAGTTTTCCAATGATTCCTCACCAGGCACTCTTTATATACAATATATCATAACCATCTTGAAGTGGTTAACATGAGGTACAGGGGCTTAGTCACAAGAGAGATGCAGTGTGGGGTGAGTGGGGCAGAGACAGTCTCTCTTGTCCCCACGCAGGACACTGCAGTAGATGGGGAGGGGATTGTGACAGGTTCCTCCTAGGGTGCCATCTGGAACTGGGGTACCACTGAGCCCCCCTATCCAACCAGCCTGTGCCCCCTATACACTGCACTGCTGTGACCAGCCTGCCAAGCCCTCTCCGAGGCTTCAGTCTGCACTTTACCAGCACACATACAGGTAGGGACACACCCAGCTGGAGTTCATACAGACTCTGTGATCAGCTCTGCATGGGAAGGCACAGATAAGGCACCTGAGAGTTCCTAAGGCATGCACCCCCCTCTGGAGTTTAAAGCCAAAATTATACCATCCTGCGTTGCACAGGGAACTGTACAGCGTAAGCTCCTGAAATTCACCCCCTCCCTCAATGTGGAGAGGAACAGACAACAGCTTTCTGCTCTAAGTTATGTCTTCCACACACACTGGTTTTAGATAAAGCAAAAACAAGTTTATTAACTACAAAAGATAGATTTTAAAAGATTATAAGGGATAGCAAACAGATCAAAGCAGATTACCTAGCAAATACACAAAACACAATCTAAGTTTAATATACTAAAGAAATTGGATATAAATAGCAACTTCTCACCCTAAATGATGATTTAAGCCGGTTTCAGGGATTCTTAAAGAGGGTCACCTGCCCTTGTTTGCAGCTTAAAATTCCCAGGTATTCCTTTCACAGGCTAGAAACCCCTCTAGCCTGGGTTCAGCACTTCCCCCCAGTTCAGTCCTATTTCCTCAGGTGTTTCCCAGAGTCTCCTTTGGGCAGGGAATAAGGGAAGAACCATGATAATGTCACTCCCCTGCCTTAAATAGCTTTTGCATATGGTGGGAACCCTTTGTCGCCAAGCTTGGTTCCACGCCTTTCAGTGGAAAAACACTGGTTCTCCAAGATGGAGTCCAGTACCAGGTGATCTGGTCACATGACCCTGTAGCATCCCAGCAGCCATGACTTGGAGGTGGTTTGTAGCTTCCTCAGGAAGGCTCCCTGGTGGGAGATTAGCTTCGTTGAAGATCTATTGTTCTCTCTAATGGCCCTTCCCAGCCAGCCATTTAGACTGCCAATCTTTTGCTTAGTGGGCGTTCCCCAGGTGTAAACACATTTGTAATACAGATACACAGTCAATATTCCTAACTTTAGATACAAAAATGATAGATGCATACAAATAGGATAATCATATTCAGTAAATCATAACCTTTTCAATGATATCTCACATGTGCTATCTTGTATAAAATACATCCTAGTTATGCCATAACCATATCATAATAGTACAGAGGTGGGCAAACTACGGCCTGTGGGCCACATCTGGCCCACGGGACAGTCCTGCCTGGCTCTTGAGCCCCCGGCCCCATCTCTGCTGTCCCCCCTCACCCGCAACCATGCTGCCACGCAGGCAGCGCTTTGGGCAGCGGGGCTGCACGCTCCTGCAGGGCAGCGTGTCTGGCTCCAGCCGAGCGGTGCGGCTGCAGACATGCTGCTCTGAGCGGCACATGGTAAGGGGGCTGGAGGGTTGGATAA
The DNA here is from genome assembly GCF_015237465.2 of Chelonia mydas. NCBI lineage: Eukaryota > Metazoa > Chordata > Testudines > Cheloniidae > Chelonia > Chelonia mydas. The sequence continues at coordinate 36,851,704 of NC_051254.2, read as the reverse complement.
AGGGCAGGGGGTCCTGGGGGTCCGTCAGGAGATAGGTAACAGGAGGCGGTTGGATGGGGCGAAGGTTCGGGGGGGGGGGTTGTAAGGGGACGGGGAAAGGTGGGGGGTGGACAGGCATGGGAGTCCCGGGGGGCCTGTCATGGGGCGGGGGTGTGGATAGGGGTTGGGGCAGTCAGGGGACAGGGAGCAGCGGATTTGGATAGGGGGTGGGGTCCCAGGGGGCCTGTCAGGGGGTGGGGGAGTGGATAGGGAGCGGGGAGGTTGGATAGGGGGTGAGGTCCCGGGGGGGGGGGCAGGGGTCCTGGGAGGCGCAGTTGGGGACAAGGTGCAGGGGGGGTTGGATGGGTGGAGGGTTCTGAGGGGGGCAGTCAAGGGGTGGGAAGTGGGCGGGGTCAGATGGGGGCAGGGGCCAGGCTGTTTGGGGAGGCACAGACTTCCCTACCCAGCCCTCCATACAGTTTTGCAACCCCGATGTGGCCCACGGGCCAAAAAGTTTGCCCACCCCTGTAATAGTATCTCTGTGAAGAATACGGGATGCAGTGTCACGGTGACCAGGTGGGCTGTCAGATTCCCCATTTCCCTCTGGCCTCAATGCTGGGGGTCGGCCTGGCTCCAAGGCTGGCCCAGGTCTGTTGACATCCCTGGCTCCCTTCTTGCATGTGTCCAACCTCGGCATCTCAGCAGTAGGGAGATGCTGCCCCCTCCCCCATCATTCTTTTTGGGAAGTTGTCTATGGCCCTTTAGAGCTCAGGGGCAGCTTCACGCGACACTCACAGTCCAATTCTAGTTTTTCTCTGGCACTGGTGCAGCGAGTTCACAGTTCTGAGCTTCAGCCGTCTGGCTCCGAGGAGCAAACCCAGCAGTTTCCCAGCTCAGTTCCCCCAACTTCTCCCCCTCCCAACAGTATCTCACAGCTCTGCAGGGATCAGGCAGTAACTTCATTCCCCGTTTCAGTCTCAGCCTCTCGCACTGTGACTCTAGTTCGCACCATCAGTGCTTGTGCTGAGAGATACTGATCACTGTCATTGTTCAAACCACACACAAAAATCTCATGACAAAGGGTTATATAAAGATTAGAATAAAATCTAAAAAAGGACGATTTTGGCAAATGACCATTTGTCTCGTGAAGTCCTCAACAAATCTGAGCGACATCCTGTCAAACTAAACCAATATCAAAGTATGTGACCTAACGGCCTTCACGAAGAGAGAAAAACCCACAATCTATAAAACACTTTCACATTCATAAAGTGAAATCTCAGTGAATCCTTTAAGACTCAAAATCAGGGGGGAAAAAGGTACCTATTTTCTTCTGAAATGGCTAAAAAGGCTTCATTTCTCACCTCATTATTTGGTTGTATTAGTTGCAAAAGTTTGAGCATCAATATAATTAAAGTATGAGCAAGAAAGACAAAAAACCTTCCCATCTACAAATGATCTGGACTAGCCTAGACAAAAACTGAAAGCAATTTTACCAAGAGATGGAAACAGGGCTACAAGTCAAACTGTGCTTTGAGGTTCATTGGAATTTCCCCGCCCGCTCCCAGGTCTGTGACACTTCCTTCTCACGCCCTCCAGAGTCTGACTTAAGATCATAGACATCAAAACTGTGATTCCTAAGCATGGAGAGCCAGGGACGAGGCGGAAAGTGACACCTTGGGAGGTGCAGGGGTAGAACGGGGACAGGATAAAACTCTCCATTGCTGCGACAGAAGCTGCTGTGTTGAGTGTGGAGGGTGACGCTGCTGGGGGAAAGAGGGAATCCCTGGGATTCACCCCATCGCCCTGAAATAGCACAGAAGCTAAAACACCATATTTTACTGTCTCTGCTCCCCACTTTTTTAGCATCTAGTTAATTCTGGTGCATAAGGGAGAAAATGTAGAACACTTTAATGCTTTTCAGCAGGGCCTGGAGTAATGTGAGACTGATTATCTGGGAATGAGAAAATCCAGACCCACAGGGGGAACTCAGGGACTAATGATCACTCTGCGAATGGGAGGGGGTCAGAACACATAAGTAAGGATATGATTTTGTTATGGATTTGCGGAAGTCATGGAATCTGCGACTTCCAGAGACCTCTGTGACTTCAGCCCATGGTGGCTCGGAGCTTCAGGGTCCCCCTGCCACCGGTGGCAGCCAAGAGCTGCTCCCAGCCGCCGTGGGTTGCTCCCAGGGCTCTGAGTCACCATGGGTGGCTGGGGCTCCCCACAGCTCCCAGCTGCCACAGGTGGCGGGAGGCCCAGGAGCTCCGAGCCAAGAATGGTGGGGGGAACTCCCAGACAGAGCCCCCGCAGCTGCCCAGCCGCCATAAGACCCCAGAGCCCCAGCACCATGGGTGATGGAGCCTTCTCCCTCCCCATATTGTCATGGATATTATTAGTAAAAGTCACGGACACGTCACCTGTCCGTGACTTTTATTAAAAATATCCATGACAAAACATTAGTCTTACACATAAAATGCTCAGGGTGAGTTTACACTACGAAATCCAGTGCAGGGTCACAAAAATGCACTGGCTAATCCTGACCACGATTCCTACCATAGACAGACGCTCGGAGGCTGATGCTGCGGAGTCAGAGGTGGGATCTCCAGGCCCCCCACAAAAGGCCCTGTAGGAATCAGCCCCTCCCAGTGGTGCTGTCTGAATGCAGTGGGGGCAGGGAGAAGGGGCAGAGGGGGTGAGTGAGGAGAGGAAGCACCTCGCTACCCCTGTGCTCTCCCTCGCCTCTTATCCCACCATCCCCAAACACTCGATAGCCCCAGCACCCAGCTCCCCCTGCTTCCTAGCTACACCAGCCCCAACCATTCAATCCCCAGTTTCCTCCCCAAAACCCATCCTCCTGGTCCCTCAATTTTTGATCCCCCAGAACCCAACACCTTTGCGGATTGGGGGAGGGGAGGAGTTACCAGCCCCCAGGGACACTCCCCCTGCAGGGAACAGCTCCAGGTAAGTGGGGGAGCCCAGCCCAGGGGCTGGTGGAAGATGGGGGATGGGGACAGGTATCTAGAGTGAAGCTGGGGCCTGGCCAGAGTGTCCCTCTCCTCATCCTCATGGCAGGGGAACCCCGTCTGGGAGGGGAAGGGAGAGGGGGGAACTTCAGCCAGGCAGAGGGAGCGTCTGGAGGAGTTTCTCTCTCTCCCATCCCCCACCTGTGGCCCATCAGCTCAGCAGCCAGGGCTGTAGCAGGGAGGAGGGGCTGATCGGGGCTTTTCCTCCTCTGCCTGGGGAGTCTGTCACTGACCAGCTGCTGCTCGGCTGCCTCTGGATCCTCGCCCCAGCAGTGGGCAGATGGATCCCTGGGAGCCAAATGCCCCTGATGTGTGAGGGAACAAGGAAGTGGGTTTCTCACCATGGCCGGCCCTAATCAGGGCACTCAGAGAATTTCCCTGCTGTGCGGAGGGGTCTCTGATGTCCAACATGGTGTTAGCTCCACTTGGAGCATTTTCCACACTGAGAACATCTCAGAGGATTCTTCACTGTGCGGATTTGCAGGTGCCTGATACTCCAGGACCACCAAATGCAGCTTCCCCCACATTATTTTCTGTGGGTCACCGACGTGTGAAGTCAAATTGAATCTTTTCCTGCGGTCAAGCTATTTCTAGGGTCTCTCACCCTTGTGGATTCTCTGATGTTTGGTAAGCTTTGAGCTCTTACTGAAGCTTTCCTCACAGTAAAAGCATTTATAAGGTTTCTCTCCCATGTGGATTCTTCCATGTTTAATAAGGGATGAGTGCCTAGCAAAAGTTTTCCCACAGTCCAGGCATTTATGGGGTTTCTCTTCTGTGTGGGTTTTCCGATGTGAATTAAGGGTTGATTTCAAACTGAAACTTTTCCCACACTCAAGGCATTTATAAGGTCTTTCTCCTGTGTGGATTCTCCCATGTTTAGTAAGGGATGAACTTTCTATAAAACCTTTCCCACACTCAAGGCATTTATGGGGTCTTTCTCCTGTGTGGATTCTCCCATGTTTAGTAAGGGATGAACTTTCCATAAAACTTTTCCCACACTCAATGCATTTATAGGGTCTCTCTCCTGTGTGGATTCTCCTGTGATTAATTAGTGATGAACTGTGCTTAAAACTTTTCCCACACTCAAGGCATAGATTAGGTCTCTCTCCTGTGTGAGTTCGCTGATGTGTAATAAGATTTGAGCTCTGACTAAAACTTTTCCCACACTCAAGGCATTTATAAGGTCTCTCTCCTGTGTGCAGTCTCTGGTGTATAATAAGTTGTGACTTCTGACTGAAAGTTTTCCCACAGTCCAAGCATTTATGGGGTCTCTCTCCTGTGTGGATTGCCTGATGTCTTGTAAGTTTTGTTCTCTCAATGAAACTTTTCCCACAGTGGATGCATTCATAGGGTTTGTCACCTGTGTGGATTCTCCTATGTTTAGTGAGGTGTGAGTGACGAATGAAATTTTTCCCACACTCAAGGCATTTATACGGTCTCTCACCTGTGTGGATTCTCCTATGTTTAATAAGGTACGAGCTTTGACCGAAAGTTTTCCCACAATCCAAGCATTTATACGGTCTTTCTGCTGTGTGGATTCCCCTATGTTTAATAAGGTTTGAGCGCTGACTGAAAGTTTTCCCACAGTCCAAGCATTTATGTGGTTTCTCTCCCGTGTGTGTTTTGTGATGTCTATTAAGGGTTGATTTCAAACTGAAACTTTTCCCACACTCAAGGCACCTATAGGGTCTCTCTCCTGTATGCAGTCTCTGATGTGGAAGAAGGAGTGACCTCTGACTAAAACTTCTCCCGAACTCCAGGTATTTATAGGGTCTCTCTCCTGTGTGCAATCTCTGGTGTATGATAAAGTTTGACTTCTCGCTGAAGCTTTTCCCACATTCCAGGCATTTATAGGGCTTCTCTTCTGTGTGGGTTCTCCCATGTTTAAGAAAGTTTTCACTGAAATGGAATCTTTTCCCATAGTCAAGGCATTTGTAGGATTTCTCTTCATTGTGACTTGTCTGCTGGACTGTGGTTTCCTTGAGATCCTTGCATCCTCCGCCACGTTCAATGGATTTATTTAGTTTCTTCCTGGGATAGTTTCTCAGCTGCATCACTGATCTGTGTTGATCTCCCCAGGCTTCTCCCTGTTCCAAGCACTGGGAAAAATTCCCTTCAGCTCTTCTCAAAACTATCTCCTGCGGTTCCACTTTCCGAGGACCTTCCTGCTGCTGATTCTCTTCCTTGTTCCCACTCACTGTCCTATCACCTGCTGGGAGAGAGAGAATTCAGAATCACTGCCTACGTCGGGGAGAAAGGACAGAAAGGGGAATAGCACAGGGGTAACGAACAACACAGTGACTGTTGGGGAGCTGGAGACATTGGATTCTGCCTCCACATCCCACTCAAACACTCCCAGGGAAGTAAAGTCAGGGGGGAAATTCCCGACAGTTAACAGGATGGGTGGGAAGCCGTGGCTGCTATTTTGCTTGATGATACAACACCTGCTGACTGCAGCCCTGACCTGGGTGAGATGGGGCAGAACTGAGGGCGCTCGCTCATGGCACATTTTGGGAGTCCCAGCTTTTTCCTTTACTCGGAAGATGGTTCTGTCTCAGTTTCCCTGACTCCTCACCTGTGCAGATGCCTCTCAGGCTCTCCCTTTCCTCACCGGCCTGGAGATCAGGGACCCATGGCTCTTCCCCTCGTTCCAGACGGTCGATCACATCAGGTTTGGGAATGGGGAATCCTGCTCAGGGTGAAATCAGGAAAGGTCAGGGCTCATAGAGTCTTGGTAGATTATTTGTGACAAGGAACATTCCCTGAGTTTAACCTGACCCTACATGGGACTGTGGTAACTCAGACCCCTTGGGAGCAGACGACATCTGGGAGCTGGGAAGGAGGTGTTGTTACACCCCCACTTGGAGGTCTCAGGATAGGTGTGCTCTGGGGGACTTGATGACACACACACAGTTCGGGTGTTAAACTCCTGCCTATTTCCAAGCCTGCAGAACCTAGAGCCCTCCCCACCTATGGAACTAGTCCCAAGAGGGCCAGTGAACAGTGTATGAAGGAGAAATAATACAGACAGGGTGTGACGTTATTGACGTGAACTGGGACCGTATAGAACATTGCTGCAACCAAGGTCCCAAAGTGGCACCAAATCTTGTATAAAGGGGGTCAAATAAGGTATCTAAGATGAGGTTATGGGTTGCTGGTTAGGATTATGCTATCTGTTTGCATGTATCATTTTTGTATTTAAAGATATAAGTAGCGGCTCTATACTGTCTGTATTCCAAACTTATGCTATGCTTCTGGGTGACACCCCAGACAAGTTGGTGCCAGCTCTGCCTAGCCTGCTTGATGGCCCATTAAGGACCATCAGCTATACAACTGACCCACTGAGAGAAGGCAGACACACCTTGGGACTCAGCAAGGCATGCAGGGACCTGCCTATGGACAGAACTCTGAGGTTTTTCCAGGCCAGGTGATGGACAGCTTGTCTTTGAAACAAAGAAAGACAGACCACATGGCAAGAGAATATAAAAAGCGGCTGCAGCTCCTCCATCTTGTCTTCAATCCTGCTTCTGATCTCTGGAGGGACTTTGCTACACTGAAGCTTTGAACGAAGGACTGAATGACCCATCCCAGCTGTGGATGTCCTCCAGAAACTTGATTTGAACCTGCAGTTTATTCCATCACTGCTGCAAGCCTGAACCAAGAACTTTGCCATTACTGTATGTCATTGATTCCATTTAACCAATTCTAGCTCTCATCTATATCTTTTTCCTTTTATGAATAAACCTTTAGATTCTAAAGGATTGGCAACAGCGTGATTTGTGGGTAAGATCTGATTTGTATATTGACCTGAGTCTGGGGCTTGGTCCTTTGGGATCGAAAGAACCTTTTTTCTTTTACTGGGGTATTGGTTTTCATAACCATTTGTTCCCATAACAAGTGGCACTGGTGGAGATACTGGGAAACTGGAGTGTCTAAGGGAATTCTTGTGTGACTTATGGTTAGCCAGGGGGGGTAAAACCAAAGTCTTCTCTCTTTGGCTGGTTTGGTTTGCCTTGGTGTGCACAGAAATCCCAGCCTTGGGCCGTAACTGCCCTGCTTTAAGAAATTTGTGCTGAATTGGCACTCTCAGTTGGGTCCCGCCAGAACCAGTCTCGTTACACACGGCAATACCCTGCTTCTGGCCCCTTGAAAGCTGGAGAGATGGGGATGAATTAGCCTGTCCATTAGGTTTCTGACTCCCCTGTTTCCTGGAAGGAGATGTGGAGATAAAAGGGTGTCTCACACTGGAGCTAGGGACCATGCAACCCTCTCCCACCAATCCAACTGGCCAGGGAAGAACCTGACCAGAGTCAGACATGCAGACCCCAAGGCTTCTAATAACAGAGGGGACGGGAATCGCTTACCCAGCGAGGTCACCATCTCATAGTTCTCCTGCATGACATCCCTGTAGAGGGCTCTCTGAGCGGGGTCCAGCAGCGCCCCTTGCCCCCGGGTGAAATACACAGCCACCTCTTCAAAGGTCACTGGCATCTGAAACAACAAGTATCCCCCACTCAGCACCTGCTGCCCCAGCCACAGTCCCACTATTCACAGGGGAGGAGGCCCAGAAAAGCAAAATCCCACCCCCATCCTGCTCAGAGCAGCCAGGTGGCTTCAGGGGGTGGGTAGAAGGTGAGAGCTCTTTGTTCCCCCCAGCAGACGGAGAAGGGCAGCACCTTCTCATTTCCCACACACCTGCCAGCCACAGGCTGCTACGGGAAGCAGAGCTCTGAGCCAGGGACAGGAATCCTGACAGCTTCCCTTTGTATTTCACCGCAGCTTCTGCGTAGTGGGTCCAGGCTCCAGCACTGGGAGTCTGCTCAGTTTTCCCAGCCTTCCCCAGGGCGGTGTTTCCTGTTTCAGAAATGGGGCAATCCCCCTCCCCCCCCCACCAATGGGCCTTTTTTAGAAAATCAGGCCCAAGTTCAATGTGTCACAGGGGGTTTACACACCCTGTCTCCTCCCTCCTTCATTCTGTGTCTTTCCTGCCCCTCCCCATCTACAACACCCCCTCCTGCAACTCTCTGAAAATGCCCTACCTGAGCTGGTTCCATCACAGCCATTTCCCTTCCCTGTCTCCTGGAAGAAGGGATGATCTGGAGCAAAACGTGGATGTGATTCCTCAGCCTGTCAGGGTGAGAGGGGCAATGGGGGAGGTTTCAGAAGGGGCTGGAGTCCATGTCACACCCCCTTTCCCTGGAGACAGACGCTCTGGACTCTGCTGCCACGCTGGGAAAACCCTCAGTCCCTTTATTACAACACCGACCCGGCCCCTCCCACCAGCACGAACCCCCTGAGACTCTTTTAGACACTAGAAAAGAGCAGAATTAAAGGAGCCACTTTGGGGGATTCCCCCTGCCATTGGCCTCCACAGCAGCATGTCTCACCAGCAGCGGGATGACTCAGCCAGGGCAGGAACTGGCTTTTCCTCTGTCAGCTCCTCCCCTTGTTCCCAGGAGAGTCACTCTGCCCAGGGGTGATGCAGGGAATGGATCTGGGCAGGGCTGGGAGCTGGGAACCTCCCTCCCAACTTCTTGCTCCTGCTGCCCCTTTCAGTCTCACCATTCCCCTTCCTGTCTCCTTCCCTCTCCCCTCTGCCTGGGAGAACTGGGGACTCCCATTCCCATGGGCGTTTGCTCTCCAGGGTGAGCCTGGCTGTGTCACTGAGAACAGCAGCTCGGGGACCTGCAGACTCATGGGGAGCCCCTCCCCCTCCGCTACAAACTCACCTGCAAGTCCCTGAAAGGGGCCCTTCGTGCGGAGTCACTTTCCTGCCCTGCCCCAGCACTTTCCCCCCAGGGTCTCTCCCCATCCCCTGCAGGCTCCGGCTCAGGAGTTGGTGTGGGAAAAGCCCAGGGTTGCCCTAGGGGGCTAGTTGCAGCCACCAGGGGAAGTCCCCATCTTGGCTGGGCACAGAGAGGACTTTAATGAGGTCTCTCCCCAGCACAGACCCCCTGGGGGAGCAGCAGCTGCTCAGTCTGGGCTCCAGGATCACAAGGGAGGAGGCAGCAGATTCTGACCCAGGACGCTCAGCTAACTCCCGGGCGCTAATATCATGAGCAGAGAGAGACAGACACCAGCCTCCTCTGCCTTAGCAGTAACCAGAGGCACCCCCCATGACTGGGCCTCGCTGAGCTGCCCCCGTAGACCCCAGGCACAACTCAGCAGCTGCGGATTTCATTTGCCCACCAGGACTCACACCAGAACAGAACCAGAGAACCACTTTGAACCGGCATTTATTAATGGAACTGGAACCAGGCTTAAACCAGCATTTTTCCTCTTACTCAGTGAATCTGAATTGACCTCAGGGGGAAACGGCTACCAGTTAGAATAAAGTTTCAGCAATATTTCAGCTCAATATTTGGCAAAATAAAATAAAACCTACTCTGATCTCACTTGTTACAAAAACAAGACAACAAAACAACACCCAGACATGTGATCGCTACCAGAATGGCCTGTCCCAGTAGAAGAAGAAGAGAAGGGGGCAGCCCACAGGAGCAGGGAGGGAGGTGGGAGAGAAGAAGTGGGGGGCTCCCTGGTCCCAGAAGTTAACATTAACTCTTCAAGCCCAAGGAAAAAGGCTACTCAATTCTTCTTCCCCTTAGACAGGCCTCCTCTCACCCATCCCCACCCCTTGGGGCAGTTCTTCTCTCCCAACGTCCCACCTGAGGCAGGCCCCATGCCCCAAATTCAGTTCCCCACTGAAGCAAGCAACAAGGCTCACTCCCACCCCCACTTCTGGGGCACAGAACCATTTCAGGGTGTCTTGATCCAGAACCGAACACACCGCCTGCCACCGAATGAAACCAAATCCCAATTCCACTCCTTGCGGCTCGCAGTGACTCTGGTTGGACACCAAATCCTGCTCTGAAATCAGACCAGCCCCTGTTCAGTCCTGTCAACCCAGGAGCCAGACCCCGCCAAATAAGGAGATTGTCTTTAAACACAAACATGAAATTGGGAGCAGGGTGTGTGTGAGGGGGAGGGGTTCTGGGTGGACATTTGCCTTGTAAATTCTTGGCCCTGTGGAGGAAGTCTCCTGCCCGCCCCCTATCCCTAGGATGACCACCTTTTCAAAGGCAAAAGGAGGACACATGCAGGAGCCTCAATCCCCTCTGTAACCTCGCCCCTCCTCTCCCTGGAGGCCGGACCCCCTGCTTCTCCTCTTCCCCCTGAGACCCCACCTCCTGGCCAAGCCAGAAGCTAGAGCCGGGCCATGGAATGATAAGAGACGCTCAGGGAGCCCGGGCCACTATGGGGATCCGTGACCCTCCACCTGCCCTGTACAGGGGGCTGGTGTGCAAGAGAACATCCCCCAGAGTGTATCCCCACACCCCAGGATCCACTGCTCAGGGTAGGTGGAGGCTCTGGGGCTCCTCAAAGCAGCCTGGGGTCTCCAGGTGGGTCTTATTATAGCCTGACTCTGGCTTCTGGCCTGGCCAGGAGGCGGGGCCTCAGGGAAAGAGGAGGAGTAAGGGGCGGGGCCTCATAACACCTCAGTCCCCCCCACAGGGAACAGGTTGGCGCTGGTCCTGAGCCTTAGGCAGGGACGGAGCCCTGGCCCAGGGAATCCGGGACAAATGGTCTCCGGGAGTCATTCAGCCCGGGATCGGGACTTGAACTCTGCACTTCGGGACTGTCCTGCCCAACTCAGTGCTGGTTTGACTATTTCTAGGGAAACAAATCCCCACTGGCCGCTGGGCAGGGCAGCCCCCTCACCCTTCCTTACCCCATGGGGTGGGGGAGCTACCCTGTATCTCTTCCCACCCCTCCACCTTCTCCCTGCCCCAGGGCTCTCCCCTCCCCAGCCAGTCTCCTCTTGCTCTCACAGTCTCCCTCATCTCCCCACATCCCCCCCTTTCCCTCCCAGAGCCCCCCCTCACATCTTGGCTCTACTCCAATCTCGTTCCCCTAAGCCCCATAATTTACCCCCCCCCCCCTTGCTGGTCTGGATTCCCCTGCAACACCCCAGCCTCCCTTCAGTGCCCCGACCCCAATTGCATCCTGCCCCTGCAACCCCTTCCTGCCCCCGGCCTCACATCTCCGTTACCCCCGGCAATTGTTCCGTGGCCACACACCCCCCCCGCCCCTCTTCAGCCCCCGTTCCCCAGGTGTGGCTGTCCCAGCCCCCAGCAAGGCCCGGGCTGGCTCCCCCCGCCCCGCACAGACCGGGGGCTGGCGGCAGCTTGCCCGGGCCCGGGGCAGGGAATCGCAGCCAGCTCCGCGGGGAGCAGCCCGGGGCCAAACCCGCCCCCTGCAGCCCGGGGGTGACGGGGGGCGCGGGTCTCTCTTACCTTCCCTCCGAGCGGGGCCCCCCCGGGGCAGGGGCCGGGCCGGGAAGGGGCCCTGGCCAGGCTGGGGGCTCTGCCCTGGGAGAGGCTCCCGGGGAGCAGCGGGCAGGGCCCGGCTGGAGGTTCCCCTCTCCCGGCTGCAGCCCGGGCTCCGGGCTCCCAGCACCAGCCGCCGGGGCTCGGGGATCTCGCTGGGAGCCGGAGTCCCTGCAGCGGCTGCGAGTCACTTCCTGCTGCCGGGCCTGAGCCCAGCGATCGCTCCCCGCAGAGCCGCCCCCCAGCCGCTCCTGGGTCCTAGCGAACAACCTACTCCGCGGCTCCTGGGTCCTAGATCATAGAATCATAGATTATCAGGTTTGGAAGGGACCTGAGGAGGTCATCTCGTCCAACCCCCTGCTCAACGCAGGACCAGTCCGCAACTAAATCATCCCAGCCAGGGCTTTGTCAAGCCTGACCTTAAAAACATCTAAGGAAGGAGATTCCACCACCTCCCTAGGTAACGCATTCCAGTGTTTCACCACCCTCCTAGTGGAAAAGTTTTTCCTAATATCCAACCTAAACCTCCCCCACTGCAACTTGAGACCATTACTCCTTGTTCTGTCATCTGCTACCACTCAGAACAGTCTAGATCCATCCTCTTTGGAACCCCCTTTCAGGTAGTTGAAAGCAGCTATCAAATCCCCCCTCATTCTTCTTTTCCGTAGACTAAACAATCCCAGTTCCCTCAGCCTCTCCTCATAAGTCATTTGTTCCAGTCCCCTAATCATTTTTGTTGCCCTCCGCTGGACTCTTTCCAATTTTTCCACATCCTTCTTGTAGTGTGGGGCCCAAAACTGGACACAGTACTCCAGATGAGGCCTCACCAATGTCGAATAGAGGGGAACGATCACGTCCCTCGATCTGCTGGCAATGCCCCTACTTATACATCCCAAAATGCCATTGGCCTTCTTGGCAACAAGGGCACACTGTTGACTCATATCCAGCTTCTCGTCCACTGTAACCCCTAGGTCCTTTTCTGCAGAACTGCTGCCGAGCCATTCGGTCCCTAGTCTGTAGCGGTGCATGGGATTCTTCCGTCCTAAGTGCAGGACTCTGCACTTGTCCTTGTTGAACCTCATCAGATTTCTTTTGGCCCAATCCTCCAATTTGTCTAGGTCCCTCTGTATCCTATCCCTTCCCTCCAGCATATCTACCTCTCCTCCCAGTTTAGTGTCATCTGCAGACTTGCTGAGGGTGCAATCCACACCATCCTCCAGATCATTTATGAAGATATTGAACAAAACCGGCCCCAGGACCGACCCTTGGGGCACTCCACTTGATACTGGCTGCCAACTAGACATGGAGCCATTGATCACTACCCGTTGAGCCCGACAATCTAGCCAGCTTTCTATCCACCTTATAGTCCGTTCATCCAGCCCATACTTCTTTAACTTGCTGGCAAGAATATTGTGGGAGACCATGTCAAAAGCTTTGCTAAAGTCAAGGAACAACACGTCCACTGCTTTCCCTTTATCCACAGAGCCAGTTATCTCGTCATAGAAGGCAATTAGATTAATCAGGCATGACTTTCCCTTGGTGAATCCATGCTGACTGTTCCTGATCACTTTCCTCTCCTCTAAGTGCTTCAGAATTGATTCCTTGAGGACCTGCTCCATGATTTTTCCAGGGACTGAGGTGAGGCTGACTGGCCTGTAGTTCCCAGGATCCTCCTTCTTCCCTTTTTTAAAGATGGGCACTACATTAGTCTTTTTCCAGTCATCCGAGACTTCCCTGGATTGCCATGAGTTTTCAAAGATAATGGCCAATAGCTCTGCAATCACATCTGCCAACTCCTTTAGCACTCTCGGATGCAACGCATCCGGCCCCATGGACTTGTGCACGTCCAGCTTTTCTAAATAGTCCCGAACCAGTTGTTTCTCCACAGAGGGCTGGTCACCTCCTCCCCATGCTGTGCTGCCCAGTGCAGTAGTCTGGGAGCTGACCTTGTTCGTGAAGACAAAGGCAAAAAAAGCATTGAGTACATTAGCTTTTTCCACATCCTCAGTCACTAGGTTGCCTCCCTCATTCAGTAAGGGGCCCACACTTTCCTTGACTTAGATCAACCCATCTAATGCAGCCCCCATGCCCCACAACCTGCCTCCTGGGGGCCCCACCTCCCCTGGGCAGCTTCTCTCAGCCTTATGTAGACATCGTGCATAGAAGCCACAGGATCAATGGGGGGACAGAAAGGAGACGTGCAGATCCTGGGGAGGAGGGAGAAGGGGGGTTTCTATGGAGACTCTGGGTTGTTCCAGAGAATCCAGGGGTGTCGGGGAGCAGGGGACACTTTGTGTGTGATTTGCTCTGGTAACAGATTGGAACAGGGAGCAGTTGGTCAGAGCTGGCCTCTTGTCTCCACACCAGGATCACTGGCTACCAGCCCTGGGCTGGAGTTACCAGCTCTGCTCGGCTGGCTCAGGTTATGGAGCTGTCAGAGCTTTGCCACTGGATTCTGCTGGTTACCTGTAGGACCAGATGAACCTGCCATATTTAAACCCCCTCATGTCTGCCCCTCTCCCAGGGATCCCCTCTGCCCATCTCCCATCTGTGTGGGCACTGACTGCAGTTCCCCGTCGGGCACCTGGATGTCTGCTGCGAAGCTCCTGTTGCTCTGAGTCAGGGACTGGTGCTCTTCCCACTCAGGTTTGTCAGCTGTTTCCCCCTCATTGTTTCCCAGTTGTCACCAAAATCATCCGCCTTCTCCTGATGGCCACCTAGAAAATCCCCTGAAATGTTGGAATTGATCAGATGCAGCCATCGAAACAGACCAGTGCCACCGAGTTGAGTGCAGGATCTCACTTTGCTAGGCCAAAAATAAATCAAGAGATTAGACAGCACTCTTAGGCTATGGCTCCTGATGCAGCTGCACCACTGTGAGCTCTCTAGGGCAGGCGTTCTCAGAACAAGTATTTGGTGGCCGCAGCGCATGGCCACCAACTCCCGCTGGTGGCCACTCTGATAATTTTTCCTAAAACACTTAATTCACTTTATGAAAAACAAATAAATATGCATATATACATGTCCAAATCATTGTAGTTTATTTTGTAGGGTTTTTTTTTTTTTTAGAGAATAATAAAAATAATATACAGTTGAGTTGCCTCTATTCTTTACTGGACCTACAGAGAATAGACACACAATCTTTTAAAAGACTTGTTAGCTGGTAAGTCTGCTGCTGTGATAAGTGATGTTTGCATGTTTGTTACCATCAGGTTTCACAGCAGCAGACTTGCTAGCGAGCTGGGAGGCAGCGAAACATGATGAACAAACACATGAGTATCACTTTTCACAGCAGATTTACTCAGACTCAGCAAGCTGGGGGACAAATTAAGCCCAGGATGGGAAGTGAGTAGGGTGTCAGCGGGGACCAGCAGTGGTGGAGGTGATGGTGAGCCTGGGACCCAAAGCCCTGCAGCTGAGGTCTGGAGCCTGCTGCTCCATGGCCAGAACCCAGGGCCGGAGGAGACAGTGCGGGGCAGGAGAGATGGGGAGAGGGGGTTGAGCCCAGGGCCGGAGCTGGACCCTGAAGCCCCATAGCTGGAGCCTGCCACTCACCACTGCAGGGCTGAAGCCAGAAACCCAAGCCCCACGGCCCCCAACAAGATGGGGAACTCACAACTGGCTTCCAGCTCCTCCAGCATTTGTGGCTCCAGAAATTAGCTTTGCCCCCTCCCCCCAACAAATTACCACCCAGGAGGCTGTGTCCCCAAGAAAAGCCCCTGGTCACGGCATGTGGCCATGGTGGCCACATTTGAGAAATGCTGCCGTCTTGTGTACCTGCTCTAAGCCAGCGGGAGAGCTAATTAATCCACCCCCAATGAGGTTCAACAAGGATAAGTACAGAGTCCTGCACTTAGGACGGAAGAATCCCTTGCACCGCTACAGACTAGGGACAGAATGGCTCGGCAGCAGTTCTGCAGAAAAGGACCTAGGGGTTACAGTGGACGAGAAGCTGGATAGGAGTCAACAGTGTGCCCTTGTTGCCAAGAAGGCTAACGACATTCTGGGCTGTGTAAGTAGGGGCATTGCCAGCAGATCGAGGGATGTGATCGTTCCCCTCTATTCGACATTGGTGAGGCCTCATCTGGAGTACTGTGTCCAGTTTTGGGCCCCACACTACAAGAAGGATGTGGAAAAATTGGAAAGAGTCCAGCGGAGGGCAACAAAAATGATCAGGGGTCTGGAGCACATGACTTATGAGGAAAGGCTGAAGGAACTGGGATTGTTTAGTCTGCAGAAGAGAAGAGGGAGGGGGGATTTGATAGCTGCTTTCAACTACCTGAAAGGGGGTTCCAAAGAGGATGGATCTAGACTGTTCTGAGTGGTAGCAGATGACAGAACAAGGAGTAATGGTCTCAAGTTGCAGTGGGGGAGGTTTAGGTTGGATATTAGGAAAAACTTTTTCACTAGGAGGGTGGTGAAGCACTGGAATGTGTTACCTAGGGAGGTGGTGGAATCTCCTTCCTTAGATGCTTTTAAGGTCAGGCTTGACAAAGCCCTGGCTGGGATGATTTAGTTGGGGATTGGTCCTGCTCTGAACAGGGGGTTGGACTAGATAACCTCCTGAGGTACCTTCCAACTCTGATATTCTATGATTCTATGATTGTACAGGGAGCACTAGGTGATCAACTCAGGCTTTGTGAATCCTACTGTTGTTCCAGTGATTTTCTAGACTTCTCAAATTTGGCCTTTGCATCACCAAAGTCCATTTGCTGAGCCAGGCCTTAGTGGGTGCCATCTGCTGGCTCTTTGCTCTATAAACAGGTGCAGACCTGGTTGAAGCAGATGCATCTACCCACAGGTCCCCTATTTCCCCTTATAATTTTCCAATTTTCACCCAAATCATCCACCATCTCCATATGGCTGCCTAAGACATTCCCTGAAATTTTTGAATTGATTAGATGCAGCAATCTGCACCACTTCCTGTGGTGGGGCAGCTACTCCACACAGACAGAAGAAGGGTTAAAGCAGCCTTGGAGAGGCTGTGCAGAACCCAGCCAGGAAAGGGCTTATTGAGAGAGCCAATCAAGGGAAGGCTTGTTGCAGCAGCCAATCAGAGCCAGCCAGGGCCATATATAAAGGGCTGGTCAGGTGCACAGAAGACAGTCTCTTTCTCTGGAGGCTGAGGAAGAAGGATTAGCTATCTCAGGGTATGCCTTCACTGGCAAGTTTCTGTGCAACAAGTTATGCTACTTTTATTAAAGCATTAGAATTAAACTGCCATTGCGTGTCCCCACTGTGCTTCTTGTGAGGTTGGAGTGTACCTACATTAGTAGCTCTTGCAAGGGCAAAGAGAATAGTGCATTGGAGGGCGGATATGAGGGGTTTTGCTTAACCCACCCCTGGGCTCTATCTGGACCACAGATAACCAGAGGAACCCAGTGGTAAAGCTCTGACAGCTCCATGACCCAAGCGAGGGGAGCAGAGCTGGGAGCTCAGGCCCAGGGCTGGTAGCCTATGAGCGGGGTGTGGAGAAAAGAGACCAGCTGTGACCAACTGCTCCCTGTGCCAGTCTGTTACCAGAGTGAATCATACACAGAGTATTCCAGGCTCCCCATCACCCCTGGATCCTCTGGAACAACCCTGAGTCTCCCTAGAAACCCCCCTTCTCCCCCTCCCCAGGATCTGCACGTCTCCTTTCTGTCCCCGGGTTGATCCTGTGGTTTCTCTGCAGGACGTCTACAGAGCTCTGGGAGAAGCTGCCTGTGCCCGGGAGAGGTGGGGTGCCCAGGAGGCACCCCACATCACCTCTGTCCTCCTGATATTGGGGACTCTCTGGAACAATCCCCAGTCTCCATAGAAGGCCCCCTTGTCCCCCGCCCCCTTATCCCCCACCCCCCAGGATGATGGAAGTCTCCTTTCTGTCCTCCCATTGATCCTGTGGCTTTTCTGCACTATGCCCCCAACTGTGCCCAGGAGAAGTGGGGCCCCAGGAGGCAGGGTCTGCGGCATGGCGGCTGCATGCGATGGAATTATCGCTAGGACCCAGGAGCAGCTGGGGGGCGGCTCTGGGGGGAGGATCGCGGGGCTCAGGCCCGGCCGCAGGAAGTGACTCGCAGCCGCTGCGGTGACTCTGGCTCCCAGGCTCCCGGCGAGATCCCCGACCCCGGCGGCTGGTGCTGGGAGCCCGGAGCCCGGGCTGCAGCCGGGAGAGGGGAACCTCCAGCCGGGCCCTTCCCGCTGCTCCCCGGGAGCCTCTCCCAGGGCAGAGCCCCCAGCCCGGCCAGGGCCCCTTCCCGGCCCGGCCCGGCCCCTGCCCCGGGGGGGCCCCGCTCGGAGGGAAGGTAAGAGAGAAACTCTCTCCCCCGCGTCACCCCCGGGCTGCAGGGGAAGGAGGCTAAAGGGGGGGGGGCAGGCGGGAGTAACAGGGATGTGTGAGGGGCCGGGAGGATGGGGATAGGGATGCAGGGGGCAGGATGGGATTGGGGAGGGGTGGCTGAAGGGAGGCTAGGGCGCTGCAGGGGAGTTAGGGGGCAAGGGGAGAATTATGGGGCAGAGGGGAACGAGGCTGGAATAAAGGGAAGATGGGGGGGGGCACTACGAGGGAGGAGACGGTGAGAGCAAGAGCAGACTGGCTGGGGAAGGGAGAGCCAGGGATACCAGGCAGCTCCCCCGCGCCATGGGGTGTGGGGGGCGAGGGGGATTCCCCTCCCAGCTGCTAGTGGGGATTTTTTTTTCTCCTAGAAATGGTCAAAAAAGCTTGGGGGTGCGTTGGCTGGCGAACAACCCCTCAGAGCACAGAAGCTACAAGGCAAATCTGCACAGCCATCCCCCTTCCTTCTGTGCAACACCCCCCCCCCCCGCGCTTATTATTAGATTAAAAATAAAAAAAAGACCGACTCCTGATTTTGGGGTCTGTTTCCTGAGTGTTTGGGGCTGCCCAGGGCCCTGGTCTGATTTCCGGGCAGGATTCAGATCTCGGCCACACCGGTGTGAGACCGGAGTCACTGCTGACTCTGGCTGGGGGTGAGTGCGGATGGGCCAGTGGGATCAGCCTCTGCCGGCCTGGCTGCGGGGGCAGGACAGGGAGGCTCAGTTGTTAGTTGCTGCCACCAAAGGGCTCCGGCTATTGCTAAGGGAGAGGAGGAGGCCGGGGTGTGTGTGTCTCTCCCTGCTCCTGTAATTACAGCCCTGGAGTTGAGTTCCCTGGGTCAGAAGCTGCTGTCGCCTCCATTTTGAGCTGGGAGTCCAGACTGAGCAGCAGAGTCAGGGCCTGGGAGAGACCTTCATTAAAGCCCCTCTGCACCCAGTCCAGGTGGGCACTTTCAGCGGTAGCTGGAACCAGCTCCTGGGGCGGCCCCGGGCTCTGCTGACACCAGCCCCTGAGCCGGAGCCGGCAGGTGAGGAGAGAGACCTGGGGGTAAGGGCTGGGCCTGGGCAGGAACGTGAGTCTGCACAAAGGGCCCCTTTTAGGAACCTGCTGGTGAGTTTTGTACTGGATAGGAGTGGGGTATGTGGGGGTTGCGGGGGGAGCTCCCCATGTGTCTGCGGGTCCCAGAACTGCTGCCCTCAGTGACACAGCGAGGTTCAAACCCCAGTTAGTTGTCCCAGGAGCAGATCTGTCTACCGGAGAGCAAACACCCATGTAAATGGGGGCAGTCACCAGTTCTCCCAGGCAGTGGGGAGGGAAAGAGGGAAGGGGACAGAAAGGGAGAGTGGAGGGACTGAAAGGGGCAGCAGGAGCAGGAATTGGGGAGGGAGGTTCCCAGCTCCCAAACCTGCACAGATCCATTCCCTGCTTCACCCCTGGGCAGAGTGACACTCCTGGGAACATGGTGAGGAGCAGAGAGAGGAAAAGCCAGTTCATTTCTCTTGAATCACTGGGCTGGTCAGAGAGTGGGGGGACATGCTGCCTTTGGGAACAGTGTCACCGGGAATCCCCCTAAGAGGTGCCTTTGATTCTGCTCTTTTTCCAGCATTGGGCTCAGACACTGTTACAGGGAGAGTTTAAAAGTGCCCCAGTGAGTTTAGTTCTGCTGAGAGGGGCCTGGCCTGGGTGGTAATAAACTAACTGGGTTTCTTCCCAGCGTGGCAGAGTCTGTCTGCAGGGAGAGAGCCTGGGTGTAATCGGGGTGTGACATGGACTCAAGCCCCTTCTGACCCCCCCCCCCCCCCCCCCCCATCGAATTGCTCATCTCACCCTGGCAGGCTGAGGAATCACATCCAGGTTTCTCTCCAGATGGTCCCATCTTCCAGGGGACAGGGAAGGGAAATGGCTGTGATGGAGCCAGTTCAGGTAGGGCATTTTCAGGGAGCTTCAGGGGGATTGTTGTAGAGGGAGAGGGGCAGAAAAGACCCAGGGAGGGGACAGGGTGTGATAAACCTGCTGGGACACATTCAATCCGGGCCTGATTTTCTGAACAGGCCCATTGGCGTGGGGTGGGGAGGGAAGTCCCCCCATTTTTGAACCCGGACACAACCCCCCTGGGCAGGGCTGGGATAACTGACCAGACTCCCAGTGCTGGAGCTTCCCGTATCAGCCTGTGCCTGGCAGGTTTGTGGTAAATGAGAAGACCCTGCCCTGCTCCGTGTGCGGGGGGGGGGGGACAAGGAGCTCTCACCTTCTCCCACCCCCTGAAGCCTCCTGGCTGCTCTGAGCAGGGTGGAGGTGGAATTCTGCTTCTCTAGGCCTCCTCCCTGATGAATAGGGGAATCGTGGCTGGGGCAGCAGGTGCTGAGTGGGGGATTCTTGTTGTTCCAGATGCTGGTGACCTTCGAGGAGGTGGCTGTGTATTTCACCCAGGGGCAGGGAGCTCTGCTGGACCCTGCTCAGAGAGCCCTCTACAGGGATGTCATGGAAGAGAATTACGAGACGGTGACCTCGCTGGGTAAGGGATTCCTGTGCCTTTGCTTATTAGAAGCTGTGGGGTCTGCATAGCTGACTGCCCGGATGGCTTAGGAAGGAATGGGTTGCAAAGTGAAGTGGTTCTAAACCAGAGGCCCAGGGCGCCCTGGGGGACCATGAGCAGGTTGCAGGGGGGCCGCCAAGCAGGGGCAGCATTAGATTTGCTGGTGCCCAGGGGAGAAAGTGGAAGCCCTACTGCATGGGACAGAAGCCCAGGGCTGAAGCTAAAGCCAGGGCAACTTAGCTTTGTGGGGCCCCATGTTCCGTGGTACCCCACGTAATTGCCCTGCTCCCTATCCCCTAATGCTGGCCCTGGCTTTTATATGCAGAAAAACAGTTGGTTTGGCAGAGGTGGGCTGAGGAGTTCTTATAGCATGTTGGGGTGCAGAGGGGGGAGGCTCAGAGAGAAAAAGGCTGAGAACCCCTGGCATCATGGGCACTGTGCAATGTAGGCAAGGGAAGGCTGTGCCTACCTAAATAGCCATGGGTGGCCTTGCCCACTCTCTGCATCCTCCTACCTGCAGTGCAGCTACTAGGCCCCACCCAGGCAGGCTACTCTCTAGGGAGCCTGCTGGGGCCACCCAGCGCTGGAGTGCCCCAGTATTGGGACTGCGCCACCTAGCACTCCTGCACGCCAGGCCACCGTTCCGCCTGCCGTGTCCTCTGGGATGGGTGGAAGGGCCACGCACCGCCCGCTGCCCACCTGTTGCTCAGGGGAATAGGGATAGGGAGTGAGGTGGCTTGTCCTGGTGGTGCTGGCCAGCGCCCGGCGCTGGGGCTGGCCTGCTGCTTGAGGGAGCCGGCGGACCAGCCTGGTTCTGGGGCCGGCCTGACTCTTGGGTGGGCCAGTGGCTCGGCTCGGTGCTGGGGATGGGGCTGTGGCCAATGGGAGCTGCGGGGGCGGTGCTTGCAGAGAGGGGCAGCGCGCCGAGCAACGTTCTGCCCGCCCCCTCCCAGGGGCCACAGGGCGCGTTGGCCCCTTCCAGGAGCGGTGTGGGGCTGGGGTAGGCAGGGAGCCTGCCTTAGCAGTAAGTGCTGCCCAGCGGCAGGCCGCACCCCGAACTCCAGCACTGAGTCCGTTCCCTGAGCCAGCACCCCAAACCCCTTCCTGCACCCCAAAGCCCAGCCCTGATCCCCCTCCCAGAGCCAGCACCCCAAACCAGCTCTCAGCCCCCTCCTGGAGCCTGTACCCGAAGCCCCTCCTGCACCTCAGCCCCAGCCATGACCCCCTTCCCAGAGCCAGCACCCCCACCCCCTCTTACAGCCCAACACTCTGTCCCAGCCCTGACCCCCCTCCCAGAGCCAGTACCCTGTACCCCCTTCTGCACCCCAACACTTCCCCAACCCAGAGGTTCCTCCCAGAGCCTGCACCCCAACACTGTGCCCCAACCCAGAGCCCCCTCCTGCACTCCAACCCCAGACTCAGCCCAGAGCCCCTTCCCACACTGCAAACCCCTCGGCTCCAACCCAGAGCCCACACCCCCTCCCAAACCCCAAATCCTACCTCAGCCCGGTGAAAGTGAGCGAGGGTGGGGAGAGCGAGTGACGAGGCAGGGGGAATGGAGTGAGTGGGACAGGGCTTTGGGGAAAGGGTGGGGCCTTGGGGAAAGGGCAGGGCAGATCCTGGGTTGCCCTTAAATTCAAAAAGTGATCTTGGGAGTAACAAGGTTGGAGATCACTGACCTAGTGCTTACTACTTATGAGTCAAAGGGAGTACTCTGAAGAGCCAGAACTAGACCAGATAGCAAAGATCTGGCCTTAATGGTTTCCAGTCCTCTCCCCAAACAAATGTGAAAGCTTAATGGAAATCACTTGTCTGGAATCCAAGTGCTTTCCATTAAGAGAGGCATCTCTCCAGGCCACTGCAGCCCTGGAGCTGGGACTGGGACGTGACAGGATAGAAAATACAAGAGTGATACTGCAGATCAAACTTTAAAGCTGCAATACATGTTCCAAGCAAAGCGAAATCCAAACGTTTTAAGCAGCTGGTGGAAGTAGCATTAATTAACCTATGTACCAGTTAAGTAATTCTGAAACGGCATCCAATGCAAAAGCTAGGCATAACTAATACATTGTCACTTTTGTGATTATAAAAAAGTTATTAAATGTGATTTTTAATGACCGTTTTACAGAGGAGAAGAGATGATTTATTTGGATTCTTTTCAAAAAACTAACTCCAGGAAGCAGTAACGGTGTTTTTTCTCCAGCAGAAGTCTCTCCCCACCCCTACAGTCCAGCTAGGGCTGGGAGAGACTGAGAATCAGACTCTCTCCCTGCCGCCGCAGCCCAGCTGGAGCTGCAGAGAGGCGGCCACTGGGGAAAGTCGAGTCTCTGCCCGGCTGCCGCATGCAGCCCAGCGGGGGGTGGGAGTCCTGAGACACTCCAAACTTAGTTTCTACACTCCCACCCGCTCCCTATTTCCCCCCACCTACCCCCTATTTCCCTCGCCTTCCACATCCTCTCTCCAGGGTCCAGGAGGCACCTAATTAGCGGAGTCACACCTGCACGGCTCCACTAATTAGGTGTGCGGCCCTTCATTACCTCATGCATGGCTCCGCAGGCATGCACCTTAGAGGGAAATATGGTTGCCGGGCAGCGTGGCCCCAGGCCCCCCGGAGCGCCAGGTTGCCGGACAGCGCAGCCCCATCCTTCTCAGCCCCGGAGCGCCGGGAGGCTGGGCAGCAATGGAAGAGCCGGCCGCCTGCAGAGCAGGAAGGGGACTGGGGATGGAATGTGGGCGGGGCCACACCTGGCTGTTTGGGGAGGCTCAGCCTCCCCCTGCCTCTGATACCCGCTGCCCATGCCTGAGACCTCCTAGTGAGAATATAACAACACCCCCTCCCCCCCCACCCCCCCCCCGCCACCCCCAGATCTCTGTTGCTCCCAAAGGGTCTGAGTTACCACAGTCCCATGTAGGATCAGGTAAAACTCAGGGAATGTTCCTTGTGACAAATACTCTACCAATGCTCCATGCGCCCTGACCTTGCCTGATTTCACCCCCTGCGCAGGATTCTCCAGTCCCAAACCGGACCTGATCGCCCGGCTGGAACGAGGGGAAGAGCCGTGGGTCCCGGATCTCCAGGCCACTAAGGAAAGAGAGAGCCCAAGAGACACCCGCACAGGTGAGGAGTCAGGGAAACTAAGACAGAAACATCTGGTGAGAGAAGGAAAAAGCTGGGACTCCCGAAATGTGCCGAGAGCGAAAGCCCCCAGTTCTGCCCCATCTCACCCAGGTCAGGGCTGCAGTCAGCCCGTGTCATATTATGAAGGCAAATATCAGTCACGGCTTCCCACCCATCCTGTTAGCTGTTGGGAATTTCCTCCCTGACTTTACTTCCCTGGGTGTGTTTCAGTGGGATGAGGAGGCAGAATCCAGTGTCTCCATCTCCCCAACGTCACTGTGTGGTGTTTTCCCTCTTTGCTGTTCCCCTTTCTGTCCTTTCCCCCCGGCACAGGCAGTGACTCCTGTCTGGGTTCTCTCTCTCCCAGCAGGTGATAGGACAGTGAGTGAGAACAAGGAGGAGAATCAGCAGCAGGAAGGTCCTCGGAAAGTGGAACCGCAGGGGATATTTTTGAGAAGAGCTGAAGGGAATTTTTCCCAGAGCTTGGAACAGGGAGAAGCCTGGGGAGATCAACACAGATCAGAGATGCAGCTGGGAAACTATCCCAGGAACAAACTAGATGAATCTATTGAACGTGGCGGAGGATGCAAGGATCCCAAGGAAACCACAGTCCAGCAGACAAGTCGCAGTGAAGAGAAACCCTACAAATGCCTTGAGTGTGGGAAAAGATTCCGTTTCAGTGCAAACCTTATTAGCCATGGGAGAACCCACACAGGAGAGAAGCCCTATAAATGCGTAGACTGTGGGAAAAGCTTCAGTGAGAAGCCATGTCTTATTATACATCAGAGACTGCACACAGGAGAGAGACCCTATAAATGCTTTGAGTGTGGGAAAAGTTTCCGTTTGAAATCAACCCTTTATACACATCAGAAAACCCACACAGGAGAGAAACCCCATAAATGCCTGGACTGTGGGAAAACTTTCAGTTTCAAATCTACTCTTAATACACATCAGAAAACCCACACAGGAGAGAAACCCTATAAATGCCTGGACTGTGGGAAAACTTTCAGTCGGCGCTCACACCTTACTCTACATGGGCGAATCCACACGGGAGAGAGACCCTATAAATGCCTCGAGTGTGGGAAAAGTTTCAGTGTGAAATCAACCCTTAATACACATCAAAAAACCCACACAGGAGAGAAACCCCATAAGTGCCTGGACTGTGGGAAAACTTTCAGTCGGCGCTCACACCTTACTCTACATGGGCGAATCCACACGGGAGAGAGACCCTATAAATGCCTCGAGTGTGGGAAAAGTTTCAGTTTGAAGTCAACCCTTAATACTCATCAGAAAACCCACACAGGAGAGAGACCCCATAAATGTTTGGACTGCGGGAAAAGCTTCAGTCAGCACTCACATCTTACTAATCATAGGAAAATCCATATGGCAGAGAGACCATATAAATGCCTTAAGTGTGGGAAAAGTTTCATTCAGCACTCAAACTTTATTAGACATCCGTGTCTGAAGACAAGAGAGAGACGCCATAAATGCCTTCAGTGTGAGAAAGTTTTTATTACTGCATCACACCTTGTTAGACATGAGAGAACCCACACGGGAGAGAAACTGCATAAATGCTTGGACTGTGGGAAAACTTTCGGTGAGACCTCGTATTTTATTAAACATAGGAGAATCCACACAGGAAACAGACCTTATAAATGCCTTGAGTGTGGGAAAAGTTTTATGGAAAGTTCATCCCTTATGAAACATGGGCGAATTCACACAGGAGAAAGACCGTATAAATGCCTCGAGTGTGGGAAAAGTTTTATGGAAAGTTCATACCTTACTAAACATGGGAAAATCCACACTGGAGAAAGGCCCTATAAATGCCTCAACTGTGGGAAAGGTTTTATCACAAACTCAGCGCTTACTAACCATAGGAGAATTCACACGGGAGAAAGACCCTATAAATGCCTCGAATGTGGGAAAAGTTTTATGGAAAGTTCATCCCTTACTAAACATGGGAGAGTCCACACAGGAGAAAGACCCTATAAATGCGTTGAGTGTGGGAAAAGTTTCAGTTTGAAATCAACCCTTAATACACATCAGAAAACCCACACAGGAGAGAAACCCCATAAATGCCTGGACTGTGGGAAAACTTTCAGTCGGCGCTCACACCTTACTCAACATGGGAGAATCCACACGAGGGAGAGACCTTATAAATGCCTTGACTTTGGGAAAAGCTTCAGTAAGAGCTCAGAGCTCACCAAACATCAGAAATCTGCAAGGGAGAGAGACCCTATAAATAGCTTGTCTGCAGGAAAAGATTCAATTTTACTTCACACTTCAGTGACCCGCACAGCAGAGACACATTGAACGTCAGGGAAGGTTCATTTGGTGCTCCTGGAGTATCAGCATCAGCAAATCCGCACAGCGAAGAAACCTCTGAGATGTTCTCAGTGTGGAAAATGCTCCAAGTGGTGCTAACACCATGTTGGACATCAGAGACTCCTCCACACAGCAGGGAAATTCTCTGAGTGCCCTGACAAGGGCTGGCCATGGTGACAAACCCATTTCCTCATTCCCACACATATCAGGGGCATTTGGCTCCCAAGGATCCACCTGCCCATCGCTGGGGTGAGGATCCAGCAGCAGCCGGTCAGTGAACATCTGGCTCTGCCTGGTTTAAGCAAACCCCAGGCAGAGGAGAAGCCCCCATCAGCCCCTCCTCCCTGCTACAGCCCTGTCTACTGAGCTGATGGGCCACAGGCGGGGGAAGGGAGAGAGAGAGAGAGAAACTCCTCCAATTGGTCCCTCTTGCCTGGCTGAAATTCTCCCCTCTCCCTTCCCCTTCCAGCTGGGATCCCCCTGCCATGGAGATGAGGAGAAGGACACTTGGGCCAGGCCCCACCTTCACTCTAGACATCTGTCCCCACCCCCATCTTCCACCAGCCCCTGGGCTGGGCTTCCCCACTTACCTGGAGCTGTTCCCTACCAGGGGAGTGTACCTGGGGGCTGATAACTCCTCCCCTCCCTGAATCCCCCAGGGTGCTGGGCTCTGGGGGATCAAATATTGAGGGACTGGGCCGATGGGTTAGGGGGAGGAAACTGGGTGTTGAATGGTTGGGGGTGGGGGAGCTGGGTGCTGGGATATCAAGTGTTTGAGGATGATGGGATAAGAGGTGAGGGAGAGCACAGGGGTAGAGAGGTGCTGCCTCTCCTCACTCACCCCCTCTGCCCCTTCTCCCTGCCCCCGCTGCATTCAGACAGCACCACTGAGAGGGGCCGATTCCCACAGGGCCTTTTGTGGGACACGTGGAGATCTCACCTCTGCCTATGTAGCCTCATTCTCTGAGGTTCTCTCTGTGGTCAGAAATGTGGTTGGGATTAGCCAGAGTATCTCTATATCCCTCCACCAGGTTTCCTGGTGTAAACTGTCTGACCCTGGCAGAGCAGGTGCCAGCTCATGCCAGAGCCCTAGACCAATTCACTTGTGTATTAGGATAGGACAGATCAAAGTGACTGTTAAATGTATACGTGTGTAGTTGGCGTTTAAACTTCATGACAACTAATAGGATGTTACTTGCATTTTTTTCACTTAACTATACCTTGTTATAATGTAGTAGCAAACATTTGCATTGTGTATACCCCTGTAATGAAATAACCCATCGAACGAGGAAGAAGCCTTGTGGAATGAAAATGAGGAACATTAACAGAAAAGAGCTAATTTCAAAGCAAGTGGGAGTTGTGCGTGAGACTCTGAGGTCAAAGTCTCAAAATGCGTTCCTCACTCTCTGCCATGAGAGGAAAAGCCCACATGGCTAGTGACCCTGTCAGCCGGTTTTCTCTAAGAGGAAGCCATTAGTATGGATTCAAGGAAAGGTCCTTCTTCTCCAGGCTGTCCGGATTCTTACAGGGATGTGTGCAAGGCAGAAAGTGGAGCTCCCCAGGGACAATCTAGGTCAGGGGTGGGCAAACTTTTTGGCCTGAGGGCCACATTGGGGTTCCAAAACTGTATGGAGGGCCAGGTAGGGAAGGCTGTGCCTCCCCAAACAGCCTGGCCCCCTGCCCTCTATCCGTCCCCTCCCACTTCCCGCCCCCTAACTGCCCCCCTCAGAACTCTCGACCCATCCAACCATCCCCCCTGCTCCTTGTCCCCTGACCACCCCTTCCTGGGACCTCCCGCCCCATCCAACCCCCCTGCTCTCTGTCCCCTGACTGCCCCAACCCCTGTCCACACCCCTGCCCCAACAGGGCTCCTGGGACCCCTGACCCATCCAACACCTCCCTAAGCTCCAGGGCCACCAACTGAGGTTGGGCGCCTGTAGGGTAGGTCAGACTCCGGAACCGCTGCCAGAAGGTTTCTGGGCTGATGTCCAAGGCATCCAGAATTGCTGCCTTTACCCGAGTGTAGTCCCGTGCCTTCTCTGTCGATAGCCCACATTACACAGTTTGGGCAGTCCCGGTCAGACACAGAGCCAGGAGGGTGGCCCATTGGTCTCGGACCCACCCCGCAACTCACGCCACCCTCTCAGAGGTCACCAGGAAGGCCTCGGGGTCATCGTTGGGGCCCCATCTCGGTCACCCAGATTGGCGGGGCTACGCTGGACGTCCCAGCGGCATCTCCCGGCTGGGGTTCCGCAGGACGGGGGAGCGGAGTCACCAGCTGCTGCAGGTATTGCTGGTGGTCCCAGTTCTGGCACCCCAGCTCCAAAATCAGCTGTTGCACCCCTAACTGCTGCACCAGCTGCTGGAGATGGGCTGACTGCTGCTGGCTCACGGCCAGGAACTTAATGAGCTTGTCCATATCCATGGTCATCCCGGGCACGTTCCTCCTCCGATCCCTTCTCACCGGGATCGGGGGACCGCTGCCCACATTCTCCACCACGTGTGGAGGGGTTTGGCCAGGGCCCGTCCCCCTCCGGGGCGGCAGGGGACCACACCGCCTCGGGACTTCCTTCCAGTTGTGACGGGGAATTAGCCTGGCCGCGGGAGTCTCTCGCCATGGCAGCAGTAGAGGCAAACACAGACAGTTATTCACGCACGGCCCGTGGTCAGCAGGCAATAGTGAGTCACGGGCTCAGGTCCTCAGGCAGGGGGTGAGCAAACAGTTATATAATTAGCAGGCCCCAGGTCAGAGCAGGGCAGCAAAGAGTCAATGGCTCAGGATCTCAGGTAGAGGCTGAGCAAAGGCAGGTAAACAATAAGCCCAGGCTCTTGGCTCAGTGGGGCCTGGGAGAGGGGGAGACTGCCACCCACAAGCTGGGTGGCAGGGGGGACACAGGCCCACCCACTCCACTGCGTCCCAGCCTGGGGCCCTAGCAGCGGCAGAAGGCCAGCTGCTGAGTGAGTCAGGGAGGGATCCTGGCTTCAACACACTGACATAGGCTTTGGCAGTGCTGCAGCCAGACTAGGGTCGGCTGCCCATGGGCTACTTCTGAACTCCCCCTCCAGAGGTACCTGGTTCTGGACGGTGTCCTCCGGGGGGGGGGGGGGGGGGGGTCCAGCACCATGGGATCTTCAGGGAAACTGGCGAGGGGCAGGCTTGGCAGCTCCTCCAGGCTCTGGTCAAGTGGGCCAGCCTTCTGGTCTATTGCTGGGGTCTCCCAGCCAGGAGCTAGGCCGCAGGCATCTAGCCTCTCCGGCAGCTGCTCCTGTAGTGAGCTCTGGGGTTGGGCTTTTATACTTCCTGTCCTGCGCCTTGACCTCTAGGGGGCGGGTGCAGGATTCACTGGCTCCGCCCACTTTGGTGTCCAGAGGGGCTTGTCCCTCTCCAGGGTGGAGGGGAACCACACTGTAAGGCCCAGAGTCTTTCAAATGTATATGAATCCACTGGCCTTGCTTTGAAAATATTTCAGATGAAAAAAAATTGTTAGGGAGTTTAAACAGCCATATAAGCTTAGCCAGCTTGTTGGGGAGACAATGTTGTTGGAACACGAATGTCTCCATGTCGATTCTTTAAGTAAGCAGTCTGTAGTCAGGTAGTGAGGAAAGATTGGGTTACTGGTTTTTCAGAGCCGAACAGCCCTATAACTGAATCCACAAGGATGCAGAGGAGAGCAGGTAAACTCTCATCTCTAGACAATTTGAATACGACCTGTAGTCTCGTAGTGGACTTGACATCTGATTCCATGTGGAAGCAGAGGTTGGTAATGGAAGGACAAAAGAACCTTGAGTCTAACATGCTAGTGAAAATGGATAGTATCTCTTTAAGACAGAGTCCAGCCTTGGGACTGGTAATGCTTGGGGATCTGAAAACTAGTAAACAAGCTAGTGTCTGTGTTGATGCAAATTACTGGACTGACTGGGGGGAGAAAGACTTGCCCATGGCCATTAGCAGAGGATTCACCCAGCCAGCCAATGGATTCTCTTACACAAAAGAGTTCAAATTTTGACCCTTGGGAACAGGGAGAAAGGGAAAAAGTTTATGTGCTAATGAAAGCCACAGGTTAACCCTAGGTTTCAGAGTAACAGCCGTGTTAGTCTGTATTCGCAAAAAGAAAAGGAGGACTTGTGGCACCTTAGAGACTAACCAATTTATTTGAGCACGAGCTTTCGTGAGCTACAGCTCACTTCATAGCTGTAGCTCACGAAAGCTCATGCTCAAATAAATTGGTTAGTCTCTAAGGTGCCACAAGTACTCCTTTTCTTTTTAGGTTAACCCTAAAATGCCCAAACCCCAATGGTATTGAGCCAAAGGCATAACAAAACTGATTGTGAATGTACACTTGTAATAAATTTGATGTTAATGCTAATGTCACCTTTTCTGACTGTGGTGCGGATACCAAGAACTATAAAAATGTACAATGTGCAGGGTTTTCTGGAAAAACCCTTGAACCTATTAGGAGTGTTACATAAGAACACATGTTGTAAAAGCCTTCATGGTTCTACTGTTTCAGTACATGACAACACACTTTATATTAAAAGGCCTGGTGATACTGATATTTCACAGTTAGTGCCTGTATCTAATCTTGAAACAAGCTGGTATGGTCCCTTTGGGGACAGCTTACCTGGAAATTTGAGTGTCTAGTGGAGAGGGGCTGGACGCTAGAGAAGGACATGATGGAGGAGCTCAAGGACAAGGTTGTGCCTAGTGTGAACCTGCAAGGCAAAGTAAGGACTAGCAGAGCCCTGGGGAGTTTGTGTGGGGAGCTAAAAGGCTGGAGGTGACAGGGAACAGACACCCAGTTCAGCAGCAGCACGTCCCCCTCGCGTTGAGGCAGGGGGGTAACAAGGAGATTCACAGTCCTGGGCACCCTGAGAAAACGTCACAGCCGGAACCTTCAGCCTGTGGAGCTCAAGGATGGCAAAATAACACCTCCAAGGGGCTTAAAAAAAACCAAACAACCCACCCCGCTCCAATGCCAGGGATTCCACAAGCTCCCTTCGAAGCTATTCCAGAGCTTAAATACCCGCATGGTTAGAAAGTTTCCTCATCTCGCACCATGGAGCACAACTGATCCCCAGTCTCTGTATAACAGCCCTTAGCAGGTCTGCAGACCATGGCCAGTCTGCTTTTCTCAAGACTAATAGACCCACTTCTTTTAACCTTCCGCCACAGGTTGGGTTTTCTCAACCTTTTACCATTTTTGTTGCTCTCCTCAGGACGCGATCCAATTTGTCCTCCTCTTTCCTAAAGTGTGGTGCCCAGTACTGGACACAGGACTCCAGCTGAGGCCTCCCCAGTGCCCAGCAGAGCAGGACAATGACCTCCTGCAAACTTACATACAACACTCACATTAATACACGTTAATACACCCCAGAATACCAGCCTTTTCCCCAGCTGCATCAATGGGTGACAGCCAGACAACCTCAGAGTCCATTAAAGACCATTTCCCCTCCCCCTCATTATTGAACACAAGGGACATTGGGAGTTTGATAAACTAAATGCTACTTTGTTCTTTTCAAAGCAAGAAATAAAAGCTAAATCCCGCCCCCAACCCCATCCAACACCCAGCTCAGCATGGTGCATTTCAGCTCCAGCCCAGCACATTGGTGCTCCAGCTACACACGCGCCCCAGGGAAAGAGGAACAAGTTAAAGCTGGTAGAAAAGCGCTAACAATCCATGAGAGAGGCATTTGCCTGACCTCCTCCTCTCCGTAATGGGGAAACGCCGACCTCTCTCCACTTCAGTTCTCTTGGGGCATCATTGGTAGCCCTTTAGAGTTCAAGGATGACTTCACCCAGCACTCGTAGGACATTTCCTCTCTCTCTGGGACATGTGCAGTGAGTTCACAGTTCTCAGCCTCAGCTGTCTGGCTGACAAGAGCAAACTGTGCCTGAAACAGTGCCTCCATGGGTCACAACTGAAAATACCAAATTCAGGACAAACTGCTGAGAAATGGGGCAGACACACCGCAAAACTGGTGATTATTCTCCCATGACATATATCAAACCAGCAACAAAAGTAAACTTCTGTTTCACGACACTGGCTAACAAGACGTCCAAAAAGCAGTTTCCTTAGGCATTCAAGCCCTTATATCACCACCAAAAACTCTGAACTTAATGAGTGGTTATTTACAATTAATTTAATTAAACAGCAGGTTCTCCTGATCCCAAAGGACCAGCCAAACACCCAGGTCAATATACAACTCAGATCTTACCCAATAATCATGCTGTTGCCAATCCTTTAGTATCTAAAATCTAGAGGCTTATTTATGAAAAAGAAAGAAAGGTGAGGCTTACAACTGATTAAAGGAATCAAATACATACAATAAATGCAAAGTTCTTGGTTCAGGCTTGTAGCAGTGATGGAATAAACTGCTGGCTTAAATCAAGTCTCTGGTTGCTTCCAAATCATTGGAAAGTCCTCAGTCCTTTGGTTAGAATGCTCCCATTAGTATAAGTCCATGGTCCAGAGGTTTGAGCAGGAAAAAGGCAAAACAGAGATGTTTCCAGGGCCTTTTATAGCTTCTCTCAAGTGAAGGGAACCCCATTGTTCTCACTGTGGCAAACCACAGGAACAAGATGGTGTGTGGAGTCACATGGGCAAGTCACATGTCCATGCCTGATTTCGTTTAGTCACTCACAGTAGAGGCCATTACATAAAGTCCGTTCAGCGTAGGCTGGCGTCTGCCATTGTGAGTTAAGTGTTCTTTTGATGGGCCACTCAACTTGAATAGTTCCTCCAAGATGTGCAGGTGAACTACCTTGTGGGTGTTACCCAGGAGCAAACATTTTTGTAATACGGGTATAGAGCCAGTAGTCATAACTTCAAATACAAAAATGGTACATACATACAAGTAGCATAGTCATATTCAGCAAATCATGCCCTTTCCATTGACACCTTACACAGCACACTTTGTGTAAGATTCATTGCAATTTTATCACAGTGGTAGCAACAATGCTCTACATGGTCATATTTTAATCAGATAACATCAAGGCCCTGTCCACCCAACCACTCTCTCCCCATCCTGATTGTATCTCACATCTCTGCGGGGATCAGGCAGTCACTTCCTTCCCCATTTCAGTCTCTGACTCTCGGAGTGCGTATCCAGCACTCAACCTTAGTGTTTTTGCGGATAGACGCTGATCATTTTCATTGTTCAAAGGACAAGAAAATCTCACGACAAAGGCTAGGGAAACGTGAAAAGAAAATCAGAAAGGACTATTCTAGCAAGTGATCATTTGTCTTTTGAAGTCCCCAATAAATCTGAGTTACATCCTGTCAAAGTAATTTAATATCAAAATACGTGGCAGAACAGGCTTCACCAAAAAGAACCCCCCCCCACAAACCAGGGCGGGCTACAAACCACTTTCCCATTCATGAAGTGAAATCCTAGAGAATCTTAAGACTCAAAATCTGGAGAATAAATTTACCTATTTCCTTCTGAACAGGCTAAACCTGCTTTACTCAGCACCAGCACATAATTTGACTGTGTTATTGACAAAAGTTTTAGCATCATCGTAATGGGGGGGAAAAAAAAAGGAAAAAAAGACGAACCTAACCAAAAACTTCCTATCTAGAAATGATCTGGATTTGTCTGGAAAAAACTCCAGATGCTACTTTAGCAATAGGGATTGAAGCTCAAACTGTGCTTTGGGGTTCATTTGAATTTCCCCTTCAGGAATGTGACATTTTCTTCTCGAGTTCTCAGGGGCCCGATTAGGATCAAAGAAATCAAAGCTTTATTCCTAAGCATGGTGGGCAAAGGACACTGTGGTAAATGACACAGATGAAGGTGGAGGGGTAGAAAGGGAAAAGGATAAACTCTCCACAGCTTGGGCAGAGGCTGCTCTGTGAGAGAAGACAGGTGAGGTTGATGGGGGCAGGAGGGAATCCCCCAGACTCATCCAATCCCTCTCAAACAACACAGAAGTTAAAACACCACATTATTTTACAATCCCTGCTCCAGCTCTTTTAGAATCTATTGAATGCTGGTGTATAAGGGAGAAACAGCACAAAATAATTAAATGCTTTTCAGCATAAGCTAGAGGAATGTGAGGATGTCTGGGAATGAGACAATCTCACCCCAAAGGGGGGGACTTAGTGATTCTAACAATCACTCTGCTAATGGGGGATTGGAATAAATTGCTCAGGGTCAGTCTAGACTAGAAAAGGGGTGGAGGAATAAAGGAGACGCACGAGCTAATCCCAACCACTTTTCCTGCCCTAGACAGACGCTCGGAGGCTGATATGATTACTCCCCATTTATTCCCAGTAGACTCCTGAGTCCCAGGCCAGTGCGCTATCCACTAGGAAATGCTGCTTCCCTCGCAGAGGCTGATGCTGCTGTAGCAGAGGTGGGAAATCCAGGCTTCGAAGAAAAGGCCCTGTGGAAACCAGTCTCTGCTAATGGTGCTGTCTGAAAGCAGAGGGGGCAGGGAGAAGGGGGCAGAGGGGGCGAGTGATGAGAGGCAGCACCTCTCTACCCCTGTGCTCTTCCTCTCCTCTTATCCCATGAGCCCCAAAAAATTGATAGCCCCAGCACCCAGCTCCCCCTGCTTCCCAGCTCCCCCAGCCCCAACCATTCAATCCCCATTGTCTTCCCCAGACAGCCGTCACCTTCAGCCCCCAACTAAAACCTCTCCAACGCATCATCAAGGATCTACAACCTATCCTGAAGGACGACCCATCACTCTCACAGATCTTGGGAGACAGGCCAGTCCTTGCCTACAGACAGCCCCCCAACCTGAAGCGAATACTCACCAGCAACCACACACTACGCAACAGAACCACTAACCCAGGATCCTATCCTTGCAACAAAGCCCGTTGCAAACTGTGCCCACATATCTATTCAGGGGACAGGGCCTAATCACATCAGCCACACTATCAGAGGCTTGTTCACCTGCACATCTACCAATGTGATATATGCTATCATGTACCAGCAATGCCCCTCTGCCATGTACATTGGTCAAACTGGACAGTCTCTACGTAAACGACTAAATGGACACAAATCAGATGTCAAGAATTGTAACATTCATAAACCAGTCGGAGAACACTTCAATCTCTCTAGTCACTTGATTTCTGATCTCGAAGTGACTATCCTTCAACAAAAAAAACTTCGAAAACAGACTCCAACGAGAGACTGCTGAATTGGAATTAATTTGCAAATTGGATACAATTAACTTAGGCTTGAATAGAGACTGGGAGTGGTTGAGTCATTATACTAAGTAAAACTATTTCCCCTTGTTTATTCCTCCCCCCCTCCACTGTTCCTCAGACGTTCTTTTTAACTCCTGGAAATGTGCTGGAAATGGCCCACCTTGATTATCACTTCAAAAGGATTTCTCTCCCCCCACCCCACTCTCCTGCTGGTAATAGCTCATCTTAACTGATGAAGAATTGCAACTTTTAGGTCTGTAATCGAGTGACCAAAGAGATTGAAGTGTTCTCCGACTGGTGTTTGAATGTTACAATTCTTGACATCTGATTTGTGTCCATTTATTTTTTTATGTAGAGACTGTCCAGTTTGACCAATGTACATGGCAGAGGGGCATTGCTGGCACATGATGGCATATATCACATTGGTAGATGTAACTCTCGTTACAGTGCGTACGGTAACATCCATTGTTTCATGTTCTGTGTGTATATAAATCTCCCCACTGTATTTTCCACTGAATGCATCCAATGAAGTGAGCTGTTGCTCACGAAAGCTTATGCTCAAATAAATTTGTTAGTCTCTAAGGAGCCACAAGTCCTCCTTTTCTTTTTGCAAAGAATGGGGCAGACAATCCTCAAAATTGGTGGATATTCCAATATTTCAATTCACCAAGCCAGTGACAAAATAGCTTCTACAATACCTTACTGGGCTACACAGAGGCCAAAGCACAGTTCCCTTGAAGCAACCCAGCCTTGGGGTCCCTCCCAGACATCCCACTTCAACATGATGGGGATTACTAAAAATCTTGATCACCTTATAAAAAGTTCTACCAATCCCAAAGGATCAGACACATCACCCACCAAGTTAATGAATACTTCAGTTCTTACCCAAATATACGCTTACAGCCAATTCTTATGAACAAAACTAAGATTTATTAAAAGAAGAAAAGAGAGAGAGTATTGGTTAAAAGATCATTATACTCACAGACATGAATAGAGTCCTTAGGTCAGTTTCACTGCAGAGATGGTGCTTTAGAATTGAATAGAATCCTTTTCAGAATCATTTCATCATGTTCTAGTCCAATGTCCAAATGTTCGATATCAGGGAGGTCCAGCTGGACTGGAGATCTCAGTCTTCTGACTCAAACTTCCCCCAAATAAAGCTTAAGAAGATCTGAGATAAAAAGATCAGGTCCCAAGAGTTTTTATACAGATTTTTGCAGCCTCTCGTCAGCACACAGTCCTTGGGTGAACTATTGTTCACTAGGCTTTTGAAGTAAGCTTCTATTTCCTAAACATCACCAGTAATTAATTTCAGGGATTAACATAAGGTAATTATCCATAAAGCAGTTCATAGACAGTTAACCACCAACTTTAAAGAGACATGCAGACAATGACATTATTACACCCAAGTTTCATTTACATGTTAATATTCCCTTTTGATCTCTGACTTAACAGAATACAGCCCTAGACAGGAACCGTTCGGTTCCATTGTTAACCTCTAACAAGATAAAGGTAAACATAGACTACTACAGTTACCATCTCCTTCCATGTCTTTAACAACACAAGTTTACATTTCAAAGCTCAAGCTTATCTAATGTGGACACACTTTTCTAACATATCTCTAAAGGTTGAATCTGGGTCAATTACATGCAAGTTGCTTAACCCTTTCTCTCCCTGTGTCACAGAAGTTTAGATCCTGTGTGGATTCTCCCATGTTTAATGAGGTGTGATCTCTGTGTGAAACTTTTCCCACAGTCCAAGCACTTGTGGGGTCTCTCTCCTGTATGGATTGCCTTATGTTTAACAAGGTTTGACCTCTGTATGAAACTTTTCCCACAGTCCAAGCAGCTATGTGGTCTCTCTCCTGTGTGGATTGCCTGATGTTTAACAAGGTCTGACCTCCGTATGAAACTTTTCCCACAGTCTAGGCATTTGTGGGATCTCTCTCCTGTGTGGATTGCCTGATGTTTAACAAGGTCTGACCTCTGTATGAAACTTTTCCCACAGTTCAAGCACTTATGGGGTCTCCCTGCTGTGTGGACTGCCTGATGTTTAAAAAGGGCTGATCTGTTTCTGAAACTTTTCCCACAGTCCAAGCACTTGTGGGATCTCTCTCCTGTGTGGATTGCCTGATGATTAACAACGTCTGACCTCCGTATGAAACTTTTCCCACAGTCCAGACATTTATGGGGTCTCTCTCCTGTGTGGATTGCCTGATGTTTAAGAAGGTCTGACCTCCGTAGAAAACTTTTTTCACAGTCCAAGCACTTATGGGGTCTCTCTCCTGTGTGGATTGCCTGATGTTTAAGAAGGTCTGACCTCCTCATGAAATTTTTTCCACAGTCTAGGCACTTATGGGGTCTCTCTCCTGTGTGAACTGCCTGATGTTTAATAAGGTCTGACCTCTGTATGAAACTTTTCCCACAGTCCAAGCACTTATGAGGTCTCTCTCCTGTGTGGATTGCCTGATGTTTAAAAAGGGCTGATCTGTTTCTGAAACTTTTCCCACAGTCAAAGCACTTATGTGGTCTCTCTCCTGTGTGGATTGCCTGATGTTTAACAAGGTCTGACCTCTGTACAAAACTTTTCCCACAGTCCAAGCACTTGTGGGGTCTCTCTCCTGTGTGGAATGCCTGATGTTTAACAAGGTGTGATCTCCATATGAAACCTTTGCCACAGACTAAACACTTGTGGGGTCTCTCTCCTGTGTGGATTGCCTGATGTTTGATGAGGTCTGAGCTCTGTGTGAAACGTTTCCCACAGCATAAGCAGTTATGGGGTCTCCCTCCTGTGTGGATTGCCTGATGTTTAACACTGGCTGATCTGTTTCTGAAACTTTTCCCACAGTCCAAGCATTTATGGGGTCTCTCTGCTGTGTGGATTCTCCCATGTTTAATGAGGTGTGATCTCTGTGTGAAACTTTTCCCACAGTCCAAGCACTTGTGGGGTCTCTCTCCTGAGTGGATTGCTTGATGTTTAACAAGGTTTGACCTCTGAATGAAACTTTTCCCACAGTCCAAACACTTGTGGGGTCTCTCTCCTGTGTGGATTGCCTGATGTTTAACAAGGTCTGACCTCCGTATGAAATTTTTCCCACAGTCCAAGCACTTATGTGGTCTCTCTCCTGTGTGGATTAGCTGATGTTTAACAAGGTCTGACCTCTGTATGAAACTTTTCCCACAGTCCAAGCACTTGTGGGATCTCTGTCCTGCATGGATTGCCTGATGTTTAACAAGGTCTGACCTCTGTATGAAACTTTTTCCACAGTCCAAGCACTTATGGGGTCTCCGTCCTGTATGGATTGCCTGATGTTTAAAAAGGGCTGATCTGTTTCTGAAACTTTTCCCACAGTCCAAGCATTTATGGGGTCTCTCTCCTGTGTGGATTGCCTGATGATTAACAAGGTCTGACCTCTGTATGAAACTTTTCCCACAGTCCAAGCATTTGTGGGGTCTCTCTCCTGTGTGAATTGCCTGATGTTTAACAAGGTCTGACCTCCGTATGAAACTTTTCCCACAGTCCAAGCACTTATGGGGTCTCTCTCCAGTGTGGATTGCCTGATGTTTAACAAGGTCTGACCTCCACAGGAAACTTTTTCCGCAGTCCAAGCACTTATGGGGTCTCTCTCCTGTGTGGATTGCCTGATGTTTAAGAAGGTCTGACCTCCTCATGAAATTTTTCCCACAGTTTAAGCACTTATGGGGTCTCTCTCCTGTGTGGATTACCTGATGTTTAATAAGGTCTGACCTCTGTATGAAACTTTTCCCACAATCCAAGCACTTATGGGGTCTCTCTCCTGTGTGGATTGCTTCATGTTTAGAAAGGGCTGATCTGTTCCTGAAACTTTTCCCACAGTCCAAACACTTATGGGGTCTCTCTCCTGTGTGGATTGCCTGATGTTTAATAAGGTCTGACCTCTGTATGAAACTTTTCCCACAGTCCAAGCACTTGTGGTGTCTCTCTCCTATGTGGAATGCCTGATGTTTAACAAGGTGTGACCTCCATATGAAACATTTTCCACAGTCTAAGCACTTATGGGGTCTCTCTCGTGTTGGGCTTATCTGATGTGTAATTAACGCTGACTTCCAATTTAAACAGTTTCCGCACTCAAGGCATTGATAGGGTTTCTCTCCCCTGTGGCTCCTCCCATGGTTATTAAGAAGTGAGAGTTTATTGAAGCTTTCCCCACGGTCCAAGCATTGAAGGGGTTTCTCTCCAGTATGGATTGTCTGTTGTGTCACATGGTGTGATCTCAGAATGAATCCTTTCCCACATTCGAGGCACTGATAGGGTTTCTCTTCCTTCGGATTTGTCTGCTGGGCTGTGGTATCCTTGTATACTCCCCCACATTTAATAGATTCATCCACTTTCTTCCTTGGGTGGTTTTCCAGCTGCCTCTCTGACCTGTGCCAATTTCCCCAGGCTTCTCCCTCTTTCAAGCACTGGGATAAACTCCCTTCTGCTCTTCCCATAAAGGTCCCCTGTGATTCCACTTCCCCAGGAACTTCCTCATGATGATTCCCCTCCTCCTTCTCATTCACTCTCTCATCACCTGCTGGGAGAAAGAGACAATCCAGACAGAAGTCATTGTGCTGGGGAGAAAGAGGAATAGCACCAAGGGAAAACCCAACACGCTAACACTGTAAACACTGAGCAACTGGATTTTGCCTCCACATCCCACCTAAACATTCACAGGGAAGGAACGCTGGGAAGGCGACTCCTGCAGCGAACAGGACGGGTGGAGAGCCATGAGCGATATCTGCTGACTACAGCCCTGCCCTGGCTGAGATGAGGAAGAACTAAGGGCTCTTACTCACACCATATTTTTGGGATTCTCAATGTTTTCCTTCATTCCCCAGATGGTTTCTGTGTCAGTCCTCACCTGTGTGGGGGCCTCTCGGGATCTCTCTTTCCTCGGAGGGCTGGAGATCAGGCACCCACAGCTCTTCCCCTCGTTCCAGGTGGGAGATCAGCTCAGGTTTGGGAATGGGAAATCCTGCGCAGGGGGGAAATCAGACCAGATCAGGGCTCATGGAGGATTGAGAGAGTGTCTGTCACAAAGGGCATTCCACGAGTGGTATCTCTCCCCATGCTCTGCTGGGGAAGCAAGGAATCCAACAGGATGGGAATATGGTCACTGAGCCCTCTTGGGAGAGGCAGACATCTGGGGAGGTGAGGGGAATTGTTACACCCTCACAAGGAGTTCCCAGGATCTGTGTGCTGTGGGGCCTTGCTGACGCGCACACAGCTCTGGAGATATACCATTTCCTATTTCTAAATCTGCAGAGCCCAGAGTCTTCTCCAGGGTTGGAGCTATTCTCAAGAAGGGAAAGGGAGAGGGATTTTATGTGTCAATAAGAAACAATACAGACAGGACAATGAACGACTTCTGCCCCATTGAATGCAGGAGGGGAGGGCATGGTTTAGCATGTCCATTAGGTTTTGACACCCGTGTCCCATTGAAAGTTTCTCTCACATGGCAGCTGCACATTATGGAACCCATTCTCCTTCAATCTACTGACCAGGGAAGAACCTGACCAGAGTCAGAAATGAAGACACCATGACTTGTAATAACTGAGCAGACAGGAATCCCTTACCCAGCGAGGTCACCATCTCATAATTTTCCCGCATGACGTCCCTGTAGAGAGCTCTCTGATTGGGGTCCAGCAGAGCTCCCTGCCCCTGGGTGAAATACACAGCCACCTCCTCGAAGGTCACCGGCATCTGAAACAACAAGAGACCCGCACTCAGCACCTGTTGCCCCAGCCACAATCCCACTAGTCACATGGGAAAGGAAGAAAGAAAAAAAAAATATCTCGGAAGCTCTGGGAGGGCCAGAGTAGCAGAATCCCATCCCCATCCTGCTCAGAGTGCCAGGAGTCTTCATGGGGTGGGGAGGTGAGAGCTCCTTGACCCCCCCAGCAGATGGAGCAGGGCAGGGTCTTCTCATTTACCAGTTACCACACACCTGCCAGCCATAGGCTGATATGGGAAGCAGAGCTCTGAGTCAGGGACAGGGATAAGAATCCAGACAGCTTCCCTTCATATTTCACAGCAGCCTCTGGCCAGTGGGGTCAGGCTCCAGCACTGGGAGTCTGGAAAACGGTGGTATGCTCCCTCCTACTCAGAAAATCAGCAGGTTTATCACACCCTGTCTCCTCCCTGCCTCTCCCTCCCCTTGCCCAGCAGCTCCCTGAAAATCCCCTACCTGAGCTGGCTCCATCACAGCCATTTCCCTGCCCTGTCTCCTGGAAGACGGGATGATCTCGAGTGAAATCTGTCGGGGCCAGAGGGGCTATTGGGAAGGTTTCAGAAGGGGCTTGAGTCCATGTCACACCCTGATTCCCCCCAGGCTCTCTCCCTGCAGACAGATGCTCTGGACTCTGCCATGCTGGGAAGAAATACAATTAGTTCATTACCATCCAGGCCAGGCCCCTCCCAGAAGAACTAAACCCACTGGGGCACTTTTAAACTCTCCCCGTAACAGCATCTCTGAGCTGAATGCCGGAAAAAGAGCAGAATCAAAGGAGCCACTTTGGGGGATTCCCCCTGACATTGTCGTGTCACCCCCTCTAACTCTCCCCTTTCCCTCCCAAGTAGTGCCGTGTTCAGCAGAGTCAGCAACTGGTTTTCTCTCTCTCAGCTCCTCCCCTTGTTCCCAGGAGATGCAGGGAACGGATCCGGGCAGGTCTGGGAGCTGGGAACCTCCCTCTCCATTTGTTTTTCCTGGTGCCCCTTCCAGTCTCTCCTCTCTCCTTTTTTATCATTGTCCCTCGCCTTAGGAGAAATGGTGACTGCTCCATTGTTGTGGGCTTTGGTCTCATTAGGCAGATCAGCCACTGCTAACAGAGGTTTGAACCTGGGTGTATCCATGAGGGCAGCAGCTCTGGGACTCACAGACACACAGGGAGCACCCTCCCCATGTAGGTCAAACTCACCAGCAGGTCCCTGAAAGGGGCCCTTTGAGCAGAGTCACTTTCCTGCCCGGCTCCAGCCCTTTCCCCCAGGTCCCCCCCCATCACCTGTAGGCTCCGGCTTAGGAGCTCGTGTCGGCAGAGCCCGGGGCTGCCCCATGGGCTGGTTCCAGCCACCACAGCAAGTTCCCAACTGGGCTGGGCACAGAGGGGGATTTAACAAAGGTCTCTCCTCTGCTGGATAAGAAGCAGCTTCTAGGTTTGGGCTCCCAGGTCAAAATACAGGAGGCAGCAACTTCAGACCTAGGGAGCTCAACTCCAGAGCTCTAATATCCTGAGCAGAGAGAGACACACACCCGCCTACTCCTCTCCCTTAGCAATAACCAGAGCCCTCTGGTGACAACACCCAATTAACGAGCCGCCTTGGACTCTGCCCCCAGCCCCAGGGCAGGCAGTGTTACCTATCAGTTCTGTGTTCTTGGGGAACCAGGGCACAGTATCCGGCC
Source organism: Chelonia mydas (assembly GCF_015237465.2). Taxonomy (NCBI): domain Eukaryota; kingdom Metazoa; phylum Chordata; order Testudines; family Cheloniidae; genus Chelonia; species Chelonia mydas. Next base: position 36,809,502 of record NC_051254.2, on the reverse strand, counting down.
TGTCTGACTCTTCAAGGACCCGCCCCCCCCGCCTCTGCTTGAACCAAAACCAATCAGAAGAAAGACTTACGGAAAGCAATGAAAAGGCGGTGGGAGACACACCTAAACCCCTCCGGACAAGGGTGACAGGATTAAGGCAACTCCCCTAGCCTCATTTTCATAGAAGATGGGACAAGGAAGCACCTCCATTAGCATACAGAATGGAGAACAGAGATTCCAAGGCAAGAACCGCATTGAACTCTGGGACCAGAAAAGCAGGGAAGCACTGCATGATGGGGGAATCTCTGCTCCAGATGTTAATGAACCTACGCCTGCAAATTCTCAATTACCAAGAGATAATTTACACTCAATGATATATTTGCTTTCGACAAACAACTCTCTGTATAACTTTTAATGAGTGATGTATCCAAGTATTCGGATTCTAATATCTAAACCGTATTGTTAAATTTATTCCCCTAAATTTGAGTTATTGCTGACTATGTACTTCATGTATCTTTGACTTTTAAAACAAACTTCGTGTTAGTGGATAATCTAAGCACTATACTCAGATGTACACAGACTCTTTTCTTAACCTGTGTATTATGTAATTTTTTTTTTTAACATTAGCTTTAATAAATCCTTTATTGGTATCCAAAATACTGAAGCTGCCTAATTGCATTGTGAGCTCCCTTGAAGGAACACCACCCATAGCCAGGAATGATCAGTAACTATTGTCTAGCTTGAACACTACAACTTTGGTATATTCCCTTGAGCCATCAGTTTACACATAAACAAATCTAGTGTTCTCCCTTGAACCATTCTTGTTTCCCTACAAAACCCCCTGCCCACACTCAAGTAAGTTTTCTGATGCCTGGATCCAAAATCTGTTTGAGTTCCATTGGAACTCCATCTTCTGACTGATCATGCTGGGGGCTCTGCCTGTCTCCAGCACTCCGGATCCTCAGCTGCCACCACCACCTAGGAACCCCGATCGATTCAAGCGTCATGGAGTGGTGAGAACCTGTCTCTCTCTCTCTCTCTAGGTATAGCTCTCTGACCCTGACTCATGTGATCAGTTATAGTTTTCTAAACCTGCTTTTATAATCAAATTTAAGTTATACTGAATATTATAACTGTTTTTTTTGTTTGGCTCCTCTATGGTTATTACCTGGCAACAAATAACTTTCATGACTAAGCTGGTTGCTTCCCTCTCCCCCCGCCCCAACCCCGTCGGTGTTTTTGGCTTCCTCATTTGCTCTGCAGCAATGCTCCTCCTCATACCTAAACTAAAGATCCCTGCAGCACCCAAAAATCCGGTGGGGTTTTCTCATCAAGTGGGTTACTACCAGAACAACTGTAAAGTGGAAGTGGGGATAGGGACGTGCTGAACCTGGGGCATAGGAGGGTGGCAGCTTGGAAACGCTGCTCGACCCAGCCTGCTGAGTCCAGGGGCATATAAGGGGTCAGCTTGGGAGTGCTGATTAACCCGGTCCTCTCAGACTTGCTCTGCTAGTGTGTGTGTGTGTCTTCATCTGATTGTGGGCTGGAAGAACCCAGCCCTGGGGAACCTAGGTCCTGCAGGACAGCTCCACTGGGAGGGGACTTGCAGAAGGGAGAAGTAGAGCTCCATATGAGAACACAAGTGACACAAGCACTTGATAGAAGTACAGAACCCTCCGCCCCCGGAAGAGTAACCCTAATAAATGAATGTACCCCATAGTAATGGGCAAATCTGGTAACAGCAGGGAGAGACTGATCTCATTGGCCCATCCACATTCACCCACTGCCATAGTTAGCAGTGACTCTGGTCTGTCACCAGCGTGGCTGAGATCTGAATCCTGCACGTAAATCAGACCAGGGCCCTGGGCAGCCCAAAACACTCAGGAGATAGACCCCAAAATCATGAGTGTGTCTTTTTTATTTTAAAATCAAATAATAAGAGCAGGGGGTGGGTGCCTGGGAGGGGCAGCCGTTGCCTGTGGATATTTGCCTTGTAGCTTCTGAGCCCTGAGGGGTTAGTCCCCTGCTCACCCACAATGCTTCTTGGACCAGTTCCAGGAAAAATGTTCCCCACTGGCTGTTCCCCATGGGGCAGGGGGGCTGCCATTGCTTGCATCTCTTACCATCCCTTTCCCTTTTCCCTGCCCCCTGGCTCTCCCTTCCCCAGCCAGCCTCCTCTTGCTCTCACATTCTCCCTCCGGCCTCCCCTCCCCACATCCACCTTTCCCTCGCAGTGACCCCCCCACCACATTTTCCTTCCATTCCAACCTCGGTTCCCTCAGCCCCATAATTCCTACCTGCAGCCTGACTCCCCTGCATCGCCCCAAAATCCCTGTCCCCATCCTGCTGCCTGAATCTCCATCACCTGCCTCCTGCCACCTAAAGCATCCCTGTTCCCCCACCTGCCCACACATCCCCTGAACCCTCTTTAGCCTCCTCCCTCTGCAGCCCAGGGGTGACCGAGGGGCACCACTTCCAGGGGTGGGGGGGAATGGGAGTGTCTCTCTTACCTTCCCTCCAAGAGGCACCATCCCTGGAAGCAGGGGCTGGGGCCCTGGAAGGGGAGTCCTGGCCAGGCTGGGGGCTCTGCCCTGGGAGAGGCTCCGGGGGCACAGCAGGAATGTTACTGTCTTACACTATACACCTCTCCTGTCTGCAGCCAGGGCTCCAGGATTTTGCAAGGAATGGGGATTCTGCATAGCAGTGACCAGTGACTGCAACGAGTGTGATTTCCTTCCTGCTGCCATGAATGAGAGACTCCACTGATTGCTCCTGTAATGATAAGGCCTTTTCCTGTTGCCATATTGTGAGGCCTAAGGCCTTCGTCTGCAGCCATATTAGGAGAGCAGCAGCCATGAGCTAAGAAGGAGGAAGTCACTCCTCACATTCGATCTAAATTACATTAAAAGGATGTAATATCAGGATGTTAAAAAAGAGACCCTGTCCTAATGGCACCCACTATCACCAGATAAAGAAACAGATCTTAAGATGGTTAAAGAAAACTTAGTTTGATGGCATCCTGTCTAGCAAGAGACCACTCATCAATAGTTGTGATTGTGAAATCCTCATTTCTTTATTGTTTTGTCTTTATGGTCCCCACTTCTCTATGTTTATCTGTCTGGTCTCTGTCTGGTTCTTTGATTGTTTCTGTCTGTTACATAATTAATTTTGGTAGGTGTAAATTAATTAAGGTGGTGGGGTAAGATTGGTGAGAGAATTTTGTTACAATATGTTAGGATTGGTTAGTAAAATTTTAGTAAAATGATTGGTTATGGTATAGTAAAGCAGGCCTCAAGTTTCACTATATAAACTGTGGTCCAAGGAGAAGACCAGCAGAAAGAATCAGAATCAGAAGAAGAAAAGACCTGGAAGAAGAAGAACTCACCTCTAAGATACACCACTCCAGATCCTTCTGGGCCCTACCAATAAACTCATTCCACTGAAACCTCCGTGCCCCACACCCTGCCCCTCAGAGCCTCCACGTCCTCTGGCCACAGCACTATGGGGGCATCATCCATAAATGTCATAGAGTCAATGGGACAACGAAAGGAGACATCCGGATCCTGGGGACAGGGGAGAAGGGGCATTTCTATGGAAACCCACGATTGTTCAGAGTCCCCAATACCAACAGGGATTCTGAGGTGAGGGGGTCCTGGTCCTAGAAAGGCTGCCCAAAACATCAGGAGACACATTTCACGGTGACAGTGATTCTGTGCGTGATTCGCTCTGGTAAGAGATTGGATCAGGCAGCAGTTTGGCAGAGACGGTCTCTTGTCTACACACCAGGCTCGCTGGCTACTAGCCCTGGGTCTGGTCTACAAGATCTGCTCCCCTAACTCAGATCATGGAGGTGTCACTTGTCAGTGCTTTGCCACCAAGTTTCCTATGGTGATTCGCAGGGCCAGATTAACCTCTCACTGGGCTCTAGACAAAACCCCTTTATTTCTGCCCCAGCCAGGGCTCTGCTCATGGAGCTGTCCCTGCTAGGCCACTGGGGTTATCTGTCAAGCCCCATTAACATATCACTGTGCTGTAGGCAAAACCTCTCACATCCACCCAACCTCCAGGGCTCCCCGCTACAGTTACAGCACAAACGGCTGCCAGCACAATTTCCTAGTGGTAGCCATTACTGATATCTAGGTCCAGATACCCTGGAGAAGGCAGCAGGGCGCATGCTCAGAGGCAGAAACTAAGCAACTTTTACTCTGATAATATAGCTGCTTCTGAGTGAGCTTTGGCATCTAGGGGGTTCGTCAGGAGTTTTGTATTTCTCAGTGGAGCCTAAACTGGGATTTAGGCTCCTAATCCCAGATTTATGTGCTTAGCCTGGGGTTTGGGTGCCTACGTGCCATTGTGAATCTAGCCCTGTCTCTGTAATGAGGCCACATGTAGCTGAAGCACCTGGGTTCATCGGATGTGAAGAACATCAGGGTCTCCTTCCTTTCAAAACACTTCTCAGAAAACCCTTCCCACACACCAGCCACGAGCATGCTCTTGTGCCGAGCAGCCAACTGATATCCCAGGGTGTGATGAAGTGGGGGTGTTCTTAATGTTTTCTTGGAATACTGTGTGTGTGTGCGCCTCAATTTCCCCAATGTACTACTCAAGCATCAAGGTGGTGGGACACAGGTGTGTGATCACTGTGAAGACCCCTAGAGGGCAGGGGTGACTGCAGACTTGCTGCCTGGGCACAGAGAATGACTGACACTCTGTATCTTGGCAAGTGGTGGCCAGAGCCCTATGTTGTTGCAAGGATAGGTTCCAGGGTTAATGGTTCTGTTGTGTGGTGTGTGGTTGCTGGTGAGTATTTGCTTCAGGTTGGGGGGCTGTCTGTAAACAAGGACTGGCCTGTCTCCCAAGATCTGTGAGAGTGGTGGGTCATCCTTCAGGATAGGTTGTAGATCCTTGATGATGCGTTGGAGAGGTTTTAGTTGGGGGCTGTAGGTGATGGCTAGTGGCGTTCTGTTATTTCTTTGTTGGGCCTGTCCTGTAGTAGGTGACTTCTGGGTACTCTTCTGGCTCTGTCAATCTGTTTCTTCACTTCAGCAGGTGGGTATTGTAGTTGTAAGAACGCTTGATAGAGATCTTGTAGGTGTTTGTCTCTGTCTGAGGGGTTGGAGCAAATGCGGTTGTATCGTAGAGCTTGGCTGTAGACAATGGATCGTGTGGTGTGGTCTGAATGAAAGCTGGAGGCATGTAGGTAGGAATAGCGGTCAGTAGGTTTCCGGTATAGGGTGGTGTTGATGTGACCATCGTTTATTAGCACTGTAGTGTCCAGGAAGTGGATCTCTTGTGTGGACTGGACCAGGCTGAGGTTGATGGTGGGACGGAAATTGTTGAAATCATGGTGGAATTCCTCAAGGGCTTCTTTTCCATGGGTCCAGATGATGAAGATGTCATCAATATAGCGCAAGTAGAGTAGGGGTGTTAGGGGACGAGAGCTGAGGAAGCGTTGTTCTAAATCAGCCATAAAAATGTTGGCATACTGTGGGGCCATGCGGGTACCCATAGCAGTGCCGCTGATCTGAAGGTATACATTGTCCCCAAATGTAAAATAGTTATGGGTAAGGACAAAGTCACAAAGTTCAGCCACCAGGTTTGCCGTGACATTATCAGGGATAGTGTTCTTGACGGCTTGTAGTCCATCTTTGTGTGGAATGTTGGTGTAGAGGGCTTCTACATCCATAGTGACCAGGATGGTGTTTTCAGAAAGATCACCGATGGATTGTAGTTTCCTCAGGAAGTCAGTGGTGTCTCGAAGATAGCTGGGACTGCTGGTAGCGTAGGGACTGAGGAGGGAGTCTCCCTAGCCAGACAATCCTGCTGTCAGGGTGCCAATGCCTGAGATGATGGGATTTCCAGGTTTATGGATCTTGGGTAGCAGATAGAATACCCCAGGTCGGGGTTCCAGGGGTGTGTCTGTGCGGATTTGTTCTTGTGCTTTTTCAGGGAGTTTCTTGAGCAAATGGTGTAGTTTCTTTTGGTAACCCTCAGTGGGATCAGAGGGTAATGGCTTGTAGGAAGTCGTGTTGGAGAGCTGCCTAGCAGCCTCTTGTTCATATTCCAACCTATTCATGATGACGACAGAACCTATCCTTGCCACAAAGCCTGTTGCCAACTGTGTCCACATATCTATTCAGGGGACACCATCATAGGGCCTAATTACATCAGCCACACTATCAGAGGCTCGTTCACCTGCACATCTACCAATGTGATATATGCCATCATGTGCCAGCAATGCCCCTCTGCCATGTACATTGGTCAAACTGGACAGTCTCTACATAAAAGAATAAATGGACACAAATGAGACGTCAAGAATATAACATTCAAAAACCAGTTGGAGAACACTTCAATCTCTTTGGTCACTCGATTACAGACCTAAAAGTTGCAATTCTTCAACAAAAAAACTTCAGAAACAGACTCCAAAGGAGAGACTGCTGAATTGGAATTAATTTGCAAACTGGATACAATTAACTTAGGTTTGAATAAAGACTGGGAGTGGATGGGTCATTACACAAAGTAAAACTATTTCCCCTTGTTTATTCCGTCCCCCCCCCACTGTTCCTCAGACATTCTTGTCAACTGCTGGAAATGGCCCACCTTGATTATCACTACAAAAGGTTTCTTCCCCCCCCCACCCACCCACTCACTCTCCTGCTGGTAATAGCTCACCTTAAGTGATCACTCTCGTTACATGTGTATGGTAACACCCATTCTTTCATGTTCTCTGTGTATATAAATCTCCCCATTGTATTTTCCACTGCATGCATCCGATGAAGTGAGCTGTAGCTCAGGAAAGCTTATGCTCAAATAAATTGGTTAGTCTCTAAGGTGCCACAAATCCTCCTGTTCTTTTTGTGAATACAGACTAACACGGCTGCTACTCTGAAACCTGTCAATATTGCAATAGAAACAGGAAATGTTACAGTGTCACCGTCAGATGTGATTGCTGAAGCTACTAGCCTCTATTAATATTTCCCATGATTATTTGCTATTAAAAATATGAATTCCAGGGCACAATGACGTCCATCCGCACAACGCTAATGAAGTTTAGGATGAAGAGCTCAGAGTAATAAAAAGAATATTTTTATAAGGAAATAATTTAAAGGAGTGAAACAGCATAGACTGGATGCCAAGAGGAGTCAAACACAGAGGACCAGCCATCCTGGCTAAAACACATTTATGAAGCGCTGGGCGGTGTTACGCAGACACAGAAACTGTGGACTGGATTCTTTTAAACACTAAAAGTAAGTGTGACGATGATATTTTTTCGGGGCGGGGAGGGTCTGTAAATATTGCACTGGATCAAGTCTCCTCTAACAGCTCAGTAACATCGTATACAGGAGGGGAGAGGGGCCCTGTCCAGGCTCTGCGATGCACTGGGCCTTTAAGGACACGGCCCTGGGAAATGGGAGCTGAGATCCTGTCAAAGGGGGGAGGAAAAGCCCCTCTGCCCCCGCCCCCCCTTATTTCTGCAACCACTGCAGCTGGCTTACCCCATCTGGGGGTCTTTTACCCCCTGTACCCCGGCTCCCACCCTCCTCAGTCCGCCGTCCATCCCCGTGTGACTGTCCCAGCCCCCAGCCCGGACCAGGCTGGCTCCCCCCGCCCCGCACACACCGGGGGCTGGCGGCAGCTTTCCCGGGCCCGGGGCAGGGAATCGCAGCCGGCTCCGCGGGGAGCCGCCCGGGGCCAAACCCGCCCCCTGCAGCCCGGGGGTGACGGTGGAGGGGCGGGTCTCTCTTACCTTCCCTCCGAGCGGGGCCCCCCTGGGGCAGGGGCCGGGCCGGGAAGGGGCCCTGGCCGGGCTGGGGGCTCTGCCCTGGGAGAGGCTCCCGGGGAGCAGCGGGCAGGGCCCGGCTGGAGGTTCCCCTCTCCCGGCTGCAGCCCGGGCTCCGGGCTCCCAGCACCAGCCGCCGGGGCTCGGGGATCTCGCCGGGAGCCTGGGAGCCAGAGTCCCCGCAGCGGCTGCGAGTCACTTCCTGCGGCCGGGCCTGAGCCCCGCGATCCTCCCCCCAGAGCCGCCCCCCAGCCGCTCCTGGGTCCTAGCGATAAACCCATCAAATGCAGCATCTCTGTGCCCGGCTCCTGTTACACTCACAGGCTCTAAGGTCAGAAGGGCCCGTCGTGAGCATCTAGCCCGGGGGTTCTCACCATCAAATTTTTGGTGGCCTCAGAGTGTGGCTAGCAAACCTTGCTGGTGGCCGCTCTGATGCTTTTCCCTGAAATACTTAATTAACTTTACAAAAAACCAATAAATATGCACAGAGGTAAGCGGGGGAATGGTCCCGCTATTGTGGGGAATTTTCCTGGCTTATACACCACCCTGGTGGAATCGAATAGCAGAAGGATCTGAGTCCTTGCTTGAAACAGTGTCCACCACATTGCAACCACAACTGTATGATAAAAGCCAGGTTCCGGTAAAACCTAAACCTTCATTGGTGCCTGTCAGAACGGGACAAGTAAATGCACAGGAGGGGAAAGTAGCAAACAATACTGCCACTGAACTGGTTTCCACCTTTTCAACACGCTTCCACCTTTGTCTCCCAAACACAACCACGTGTCAGAAAATCTTTATACCTTCAAATTATTTGCATCGACCTGTATTTAAAATTCATTTTGGTTTAATTTTTTTCTCTTTTAACTTATGTTAAAGGGAAGTAGTGGTTGCTAACGTTTGTGTTTCTAAGCAGTTAACAAAACTGAAATTGGCATCACAAGCAAATTACGTCTAAAAAGCTTGGTAAAAATTATGTTACTAACTCTTTTGCTCAAAAAGTGTTCAGCAAGGGAAAGCAATGCACCTTCTCATGGAAGATTGTGAGCATCTATTTTAGCCATTAAGCATTCCACTTAGTGTAAAATATTAGTAATGCACCTCAAGTGAAAGTGAATGTCTACACAACAATTGCAAAAGTACAGCTTGAGTTATAAAAGACTTGGTCCCTATTACATTGTAAACACACTAAATTAATCTGTGATTTAAACTTGGGTTACTAAAAACAAGAGAAATGTCAAACAACCAAACAAAAAACTTTATTATGTTAACTAATGTAAGCTGTTTAAGGTTGCATCCTACAGACCAAAGACACCAGAAGATATCGTACCACAAAAACACCAGAAGATATCAGTATACAGTGAAGGAACCCGCAAGCATCATGAAAAATGAAGTGCTTTATAAATAAGAGACTGGTCAAATACACCTCAGTCTACCATATATGGACAATGGCTATATGGGGGAGGGATAGCTCCGTGGGTTGAGCATTGGCCTGCTAAACCCAGGGTTGTGAGTTCAATCTTTGAGGGGGCCATTGGGATCTGGGGCAAAAATTGGGGATTGGTCCTGCTTTGAGCAGGGGGTTGGACGAGATGACCTCCTGAGGTCCCTTCCAACCCTGATATTCTCTGACTCTATGACAACTAAGTTGGCAATCAGCTAAAAACCACTGTCCGTTAAGTTAAACTTGGCTACTATGTAAAAGCAACCGTATGAGTGCTGTTTTGCTGTACATCATTTACAACGCACATAACATTGCTAAACTGTGTAACCACCGCACAGGTAAAAATTAACAAATGAATGGCCGCAAACAACATGAAGGCAAGGAAAGAACAAAGCGTTAAACAAACAAACAGAAAAGTTATAGTGCCTACAAACTGGGTACACAAATTGCCTGTCCCTAGGAGTCGTAATTTGGGTCAGTGACACTGCATCCTAACAGAGGCGCATGTTATTCAAAACAATCTTCTTCCGTGTCTGGATACCAATGCTACATCCTGACACAGCAATACTTGATCCATTGGTTACTGTCCATTCAGTAGGTTATCTGAAAGGCAGCACCCAAAAAAACAACTGGATCTATGTCAACCACTGGTGTGTCACAGAGCAATGCAATCCATGGAACAGAGAAGCTAGCCGCTCTTGTTCCCTGCCCAGCAAAGCTTACCAGAGGGTGACCACCAGCAATAAGGGTAACTTATAACATACATGGGCAATACTGTGTAGTAACTAAGACATTTATATATAAAGGCATCATTTGTAGTGTCACGACTTCAAATTCATGTTTTACTTCTCATATACATAACACTGTGGAACACCCTATGACAATGCCTATCCCAGGATTTCAAAACACTCAGCCGACTACTAATGATGATACAGGTGATAACTGCAATTGCTCTAATAGGAGTGTGTTTCTATCTGTGTCACCAAAGTTAAAGGGCCAGAGTACACCAGCAGACTGGAAAAACATGGTTATGCTTGGATATAAGGTGGTGTCAAATGTACACATACCTATATACCCATATAAGCTACAAATATATACGCCATATCCATATTATTCATATATATTAATTATTTGGGAGTGCCTCTAAGGCTCAATCATAATACTACGTTCCTCAGTCATGGTCCCGGGCCTAACATTCCCAGGCCCACTATAAGGGACTACAGTCAATTGGAAAATAAAATCTGTCCATCGGTCATATGAAGGAATGTGCAGACCAAGGGACAGATGGGGCATGAATGTATGGATGGCAAAGTAAGCTGACCACATAACAGTGTTTAGCCCACTGGGTCATCTTCAGTCCATGCATTATGTTTTTCTGGGACGATGGGTAAACATCCTCCCCATAAAAAGACAAAAAAGTGGGGGAATAGTAAGAAGAGGGCCTGAAACATAAGCCCATGTATCAGAGGCCTGGCATGAGGCCTGAGGCCTGGGCTAAAGTAGTTGAAACTTGGCTGATATAAACAATGTTAAGTTGTGAGCAAGAGGCAGGCTCTGCTCACAGAATCTGGCAAGAACAGGGCTGATATCACAGAAACACACATACCTAAGAAGTACTAGGCACAGGCCACGCACGCAAACACATTCTAGAAAGCTGGTACCAGAACACCTCAATACCAGCACATTCCCCAGAGATAGAAGGAACACACTGACCCATCCTAAAGATAAGGTCATGATGGCAGCATGATGATTAGGGATGTTTTGATCGAACCAACACGTACAAGGCAATGGGTAGCACCCTAATATGTCAGAGGGTGGCACCCTGGTAACGTCAGGAGCAATACGTAACTTGTTCGTATTGGTGTATAAAAATGCATCTCAGAGGAAGTGTCTTTGTCCAGCCTAGGGGGCAGTGGAAAGTCCCTCCAACTGACTGAGCTGGGTTCGTTGTTACGAGTGTACATGCATTAGTGGTCCGGTAGAATCTGAGGGATACTAGGACCGTGCTTTGCCGATAATAAACCTGGCTGGGTGCCTTCGTACCTTAACGGATTTTGTGGTCATTGGGCGGTTCGCTCAAGGTCTGCTGTGCCAGCTACCTGCGCAGAGCTGGGACGGCACACGAACAGAACACACACACGCAGCCAAACGTCTGACAACATAACACCCATCATAATGGGGGAGGGGCACTGGGTCCAAAATTGAGGGAGTGGCATTGTGAAGTTATGGCATCATTCAGTCAATTTCAGCCCTCGCACGGACCAGCTCTCAACATCACTCACTCAGCCGTGTTCCTCCCACTCCCTGCCTGAAATGGGTGTGAGCCTAAACCAAACCTGAGTGGGTAGTGAACACAGCTCCTTCTTACCCCTGTTGTGGGGCAGACTCCTGAGGACCCTCTCCAGCCCCACCCCCGGCCAATGAATGGAGCCCCAGACTCATTCCTAGGTTGCCTATGCCTTAATCCAGCCTGGACTTCCCTTGATCCCTTCAGGATAGGGGTCTGGAGGGGTGGGGGGTGGGGGGAGTTGATTCAGTAGCTGTTGTGTCCAGAGGGGTCTGGGCCCTGCTCAGAGAGAGGAGGCCGTGCTCCAACTCTCCCTTTGTTCATCCTGGGTCACGAGCTGCTGCCTCCTCCATTAGTATCTGGGAGACTGAACTGAGCTAGGTCAAAAATAAATCTGAACATTGCCTGGCTCTCAGATAGCACTTTTCATCAATAGATCTCACAGCCCTTTTACAAAACACACTATTATCATTCCTACCACAACTGCTCTACCTAGGTTCAAAAAAATGCCTCCCCAGGCAGCTTGACTCTCCTTCCATGGGAGGCAGGCAAATGGGAAATGCCAGCCAGAGGTGACTTCCCTTGTAGATGACAAATTTTCCCCACAGACCCATAGAAGAGTCTGAAAACCTGAAGAACTGGAAGCTCTGGCATGACCCTAAGAGCCCCTCAATGTCAACTGGAAAAGGGAGCATTGTTCTATGACAGCAACGCCTATCAGGCCTGACAAACTCACTACACCTAATGCATTGCTTTCATAGTATTTACCCACAATGGGTCATGGGTGGTCTCCAATAAAGGCTCATGTCACACTGTTCCTCATGATCATTACAAGAAGTGTGAGCAGATGATCTTTAAGGAACTATGTTTATATACTGGAAAATATGTTTTAAAGTCTGAATCAAAGCAGGGTAGACAAACAAGTTTTGCCAGACAAAGGGATATCGAGTCATCTGCCTCCCACGGTTCATATGTAAATGATGACTTGTAGGTGAACACAACTGAAGCCCAGTTTGCATATAGGACCAACAGAAAAAGCACACTGGAGAAGAATCAGTGGGAGGGAGGTACACTTCAGCAGTTTACTGGACTATATCTGGGGGACAAGAATTGCACCCTGCAAGCCTTCAGGAAGCAAACAGAAGAGCACGTTTTGCATTCATGAAAAGGGGGATCCCAGCGGTGGTGACTGGTGACCACGGGAGAATGCTTTAGCCGTGGATTTTACTTGTTAAAGTCAAGCTCCTGTTATAGCTTGTGTTTGATGTGTAACCAGTTGGTCTTATTGCTTGGTAATAAACTCCTGTTTATTTTCACTAAAACTATATCTCAGTGCTGTGATGTTATATTGGGGCTAATCCTCAATTGAATCAAACAAGCTGGTATTGTCCCTTTGGGGCCGGCTTACCTGGGAATTTCTGAGTGTCCAGTGGAGAGGGGCTGGACACTGCAGAAGGACACGTCGGAGGAGCTGGAGGACGAGGTCGTGCCTAGTGTTAACCTGCAAGGCAAAGTAAGGACTGGCAGAGTCCTGGGGAGTTTGGGTGGGGAGCTAAAAGGCTGGCGGTGACAGGGAACCGACACCCAGTTCAACAGAAGCATGTCTTCCTTGCGCTGAGGCACGGCGGGCGGTGGGATAGCAAGGAGATTCACAGTCCAGGGCATCCTGGAAAAACATCACAGCCAGATCCTGCAATATTTGGAGCTCAGGGATGGCAAAATAACACCTCCCAGGCTGCTGCTGTGTCCATTAAAGACCCACGGCTCCCGCCACATTATTAAAGACAAGGGACACTGGGAGTTTGAGAAACTAAATTCTACTTTATTCTTTTCAAAGCAAGAAATAAAAGCTAAATTCCCACCACCACCATCCAACGCCCAGCTTGGCACCGTGCATTTCAGCCCCAGCCCAGCACACTGGTGCTCCAGCCACACATGGGCCCCAGGGAAAGAGGAACAAGTTAAAGCTAGTATAAAAATACTCACAATCCATGAGAGAGGCATTTTCCTTCCCTCCTCCTCTCAGCAATGGGGAGACGGTGACCCCTCTCCCCATCAGTCCTCTTGGGGCATCATTAGTAGCCCTTTAGAGTTCAAGGATGACTTCACCCAGCACTTGTAGGACATTTCCTCTCTCTCTGGGACATGTGCAGTGAGTTCACAGTTCTCAGCCTCAGCTCTCTGGCTCACAAGAGCAAAGAGTGTCCTTTCAAGGCCCTGGCCACCCACCCACCCTCTCCCCATCCTAATTGTATCTCACATCTTTGCAGGGATCAGGCAATCACTTCCTTCCCCATTTCAGTCTCTGACTCTCGGAGTGCGTATCCAGCACTCGCCTTCAGTGTTTTTATTGATAGATACTAATAATTGTCATTGTTCAAAGAACAAGAAAATCTCATGACACAGGCTCAGGAAATGTGAAAAGAAAATCAGAAAGGGCTATTTTGGCAAATGATCATTTGTCTTTTGAAGTCCTCAATACATCTGAGCTCCATTCTCTCAACTAATCTAATATTAAAATATGTGACAGAACAGACTTTGGGAAAGAGAGAAAAACCCACAATGCAGGGTGGGCTACAAACCATTTTCCCATTCATAAAGTGAAATCCCAGAGAACCTTAAAACTCAGAATCTGGAGAAGAAATTTACCCATTTTCTTCTGAACAGGCTAAACCTGCTTTATTCACCACACTATGGGGAATTTGGGGAGGGGAGGAGTTACCAACCCCCAGGGACACTCCCCCTGCAGGGAACAGCCCCAGGTCAGTAGGGAAGCCCAGCCCAGGGCCTGGTGGAAGATGGGGGGTGGGGACAGGGGTCTAGAGTGAAGGTGGGGCATGGCCCAAGTGTCCTTCTCCTCATCTCCATGCCAGGGGGATCCTGGCTGGGAAGGGAAGAGAGAGGGGGGAACTTCAGCCACGCAGAGGGAGCGGCTGGAGGAGTTTCTCTCTCCCTTCCCCCACCTCTGGCCCATCAGCTCAGCAGCCAGGGCTGCAGCAGGAAGGGGAGCTCATGGGGGCTTCTCCTCCTCTGCCTGGGGTTTGCTTAGACCAGGCAGAACCAGAGGGTCACTGACCAGCTGAAGCTCGGCTGATGCTGGATCCTCACCCCAGCGATGGGTAGCTGGTTCCTTGGGAGCCAAACGCCCCTGATGTCTGAGGGAACGAGGAAATGGGTTTGTCACCATGGCCAGCCCTAGTCAGGGCCCTGAGAGAATTTCCCTGCTGTGCGGAGGAGACTCCCATGTCCAATGTGGTGTTAGCTCCACTTGGAGCATTTTCCACACTGATAATATCTCAGAGGTTTCTTCCCTGTGTGGATTTGCTGATGCCTGATACTCCAGGAGCACCAAAAGGAACTTTCCCCGACGTTCAAGGTCTCTCTGTTGTGTGGATCACTGATGTGGGAAGTCAACTTGAATCTTTTCCTACAGTCAAGCTATTTCTAGGGTCTCTTACATCATTGTGGATTCTCTGATGTTTGGTAAGGGCTGAGCTCTTACTGAAACTTTTCCCACACTCAAGGCATTTAAAAGGTCTCTCTCCCATGTGGATTCTCCCATGTTTAATAAGGTGTGAGCGCTGGACGAAAGTTTTCCCACAGTCCAGGCATTTATGGGGTTTCTCTCCCGTGTGGATTCTCCCATGTTGAGTAAGGTGTGAGCGCTGACTGAAAGTTTTCCCACAGTCCAGGCATTTATGGGGTTTCTCTCCTGTGTGGGTTTTCTGATGTGTACTAAGGCCTGATTGCAAACGGAAACTTTTCCCACACTCAAGGCATTTATAGGGTTTTTCTCCTGTGTGAATTCTCCCATGTTTAGTAAGGTATGAACTTTGGCTAAAACTTTTTCCACACTCAAAGCATTTATAGGGTTTTTCTCCTGTGTGGATTCTCCCATGTTTAGTAAGGTATGAACTTTTGCTAAAACTTTTTCCACACTCAAGGCATCTATAGGGTGTCTCTCTCGTGTGCAGTCTCTGATGTGCCATACGGAGTGACCGCTGACTAAAACTTTTCCCACACTCAAGGCATTTAAAGGGTGTCTCTCCTGTGTGCACTCTCTGGTGTATAATAAGTAGTGACTTCTCAATGAAGCTTTTACCACAGTCCAAGCATTTATGTGGTCTCTCTTCTGTGTGGATTCTCTCATGACTAGTAAGTTTTGTTTTGTCAGTGAAACTTTTCCCACAATCGAGGCATTTATAGGGTTTGTCACCTGTGTGGATTCTCTGATGCTTAATAAGGTGTGAGCAACGAATGAAATCTTTCCCACACTCATGGCATTGAAAGAGTCTCTCTCCTGTGTGGATTCTTCCATGTTTAGTAAGGGATGAACTTTCGATAAAACCTTTCCCACACTTGAGGCATTTATAGGGTCTCTCTCCTGTGTGCAGTCTCTGGTGTATAATTAAATATGGCTTCCTACTGAAGCTTTTCCCACAGTCTAAGCATTTACAGGGCTTCTCTCCTGTGTGGATTCTGTGATGTGCCATAAGCTGTGATCTCTGACTAAATCTTTTTCCACACTCAAGGCATTTATAGGGTCTCTCTCCTGTGTGTAGTCTCTGGTGCGTAATAAAGTTTGACTTCTCACCAAAACTTTTCCCACAGTCCAGGCATTTATGGGGCTTCTCTCCTGTGTGGGTTCTCCGATGTCTAATAAGGAATGCACTAAAACGGAATCTTTTCCCACAGTCAAGGCATTTGTAGGGTTTCTCTTCATTGTGGTTTGTCTGCTGGACTGTGGTTTCCTTGGGATCTTTGCATCCTCCACCACCTTGAATGGATTCATCCAGTTTCTTCCCTGGATAGTTTCCCAGCTGCATCTCTAATCTGTGTTGATCTCCCCAGGTATTTCCCTGTTCCAAGCACTGGGAAAAATTCCCTTCAGCTCTTCTCAAAAATGTCCCCTGCGGTTTCACTTTCCCAGGACCTTCCTGCTGCTGATTGTCCTCCTTGTTCTCACTCACTGTCCTATCACCTGCTGGGAGAGAGAGAACCCAGACAGGAGTCACTGCCTGTGCCGGGGGGAAAGGACAGAAAGGGGAATAGCAAAGAGGGAAAACACAACACAGTGACTGTTGGGGAGATGGAGACACCCAAACACTCCCAGGGAAGGAAAGTGAGGGAGGAAATTCCCGACAGCTAACAGGGTGGGTGGGAAGCCGTGACTGATATCTGCCTTGATCATACGACTCCTTCTGACTGCAGCCCTCACCTGGGTGAGAGGGGGCAGAACTGAGGACTGTCGTTCACAGCACATTTTTGAGAGTCCCAGCTTTTTCCTTTACTCGCCAGATGTTTCTGTCTCAGTTTCCCTGATTCCTCACCTGTGCAGGTGCCTCTCGGACTCTTCCTTTCTTCAGCGGCCTGGACACCCGTGACCCACGGCTCTTCCCCTTGTTCCAGCTGGGCGATCAGGTCAGGTTTTGGAATGGGAAATCCTGCTCAGGGAGTGAAATCAAGCAAGGTCAGGGCGCATGGTACATTGGTAGAGTATTTGTCACAGGGAATATTCCCTGAGTTTAGCCTGGCCCTACGTGGGATTGTGGTAACTCAGACCCTTTGGGAGTAGCAGACATCGCCGGGGGTGGGGTGGGGGGGGGTGTTGTCATGACCTCACGAGGAGTCCTCAGGGTAGATGCGCTCTGGGGGGACTTGCTGGCTCACACAGCTCTGGTGTTAAACTCCTGCCTATTTCCAAACCAGCACATCGGTGCTGGAGCTAGGGATGCTGGGGGAGCTGCTGCACCCCCTGGCTTGAACTGGTTTCCATTCTATCCAGGGTTTACAGTTTGGTTCAATGGCTCTCAGCCCCCCACTGTACAGATTGTCCCAGCACCCCGGAGCCTGCAGCACCGAGAGCCCGCCCCAGCGATGGAGCTCGTCCCAAAATGGCAGATTAACACTTTGTGAAGGAGAAACAATACAGGCAGGGCAATACCCTGCTTCTGGCCCCTTGAAAGCTGGAGAGATGAGGATGAATTAGCTTGTCCATTAGGCTTCTGACTCTCCTGTTCCCTCGAACGGACTATGGAGATGAAAGTCTCTCACAATGGAGCTGTGGACTCTGCGACCCTCCTCCTCAAATCTAACTGACCAGGGAAGAATCTGACCAGAGTCAGACAAGCAGACTCCACAACTTCTAATAACCGAGGGGATGGGAATTGCTTACCCAGCGAAGTCACCATCTCGTAGTTCTCCTGCATAACCTCCCTGTAGAGGGCTCTCTGAGCGGGGTCCAGCAGAGCCCCCTGCCCCTGGGTGAAATACACAGCCACCTCCTCAAAGGTCACCGGCATCTGAAGCAACAAGAGTCTCCCACTCAGCACCTGCTGCCCCAGCCACAGTCCCACTAGTCACAGGGGAAGAGGTCCAGAAAAGCAGAATCCTACCCTCACCCTAATCAGAGCAGCCAGGAGGCTTCAGGGGGTGGGGAGAAGGTGAGAGATCTTTGTGCCCCCACAGCAGACGGAGCAGGGCAGGGTCTTCTCATTTCCCACATGCCTGCCAGCCACAGGCTGATAGAGGAAGCAGAACTCTGAGCCAGGACAGGAATCCCCACAGTTTCTCTTTGTATTTTACAGCAGCATCTGGGTAATGGGTCTAGGCTCCAGCACTGGGAGTCTGGTCAGTTTTCCCAGGTCTGCCCACGGGGGTGTTTCCTGTTTCAGAAATGGGGGAATGTCCCTCCTGCCAGTGGGCCTATTTTAGAAAATCAGGCCCAGGTTCAATGTGTCCCAGAGGGTATATCACACCCCGTGTCTCTCCTGCCCCTCCCCCTCTACAACATCCCCTCCTGCAACTGCCTGAAAATCCCCTACCTGAGCTGGCTCCATCACAGCCATTTCTCTGCCCTGTCCCCAGTGAAACGTGGATGCGATTCCTCAGCCTGTCAGGGTGAGAAGGATGATGGGGGAGATTTCAGAAGGGGCTGGAGTCCATGTCACACCACGATTCCCCCCAGGCTCTCTCCCTGCAGACAGACGCTCTGGACTCTGCCATGCTGGGAAAACCGTCAGTCACTTTATTCCAACACAGACATGGCCTCTCCCACCAGCACTGAGCCCCCTGAGACACTTTTAAACCCCCCCAGGGACAGAGTATCTAAGACAAATGCTAGAAAAGAGCAGACTCAAAGGAGCCACTTTGGGGGATTCCCCCTGACATTGGCCCCGAGGGCAGTGTGTCCCTGTGTCAGCTCCTCACCTTGTTCCCAGGAGAGTCAGTCTGCCCAGGGGGATGCAGGGAAGGGATCCGCACAGGGCTGGGAGCTGGGAACCTCCCTCCCCACTTCTTGCTTCTGCTGCTCCTTTCGGTCTCACCATTCCCCTTCCTGTCTCCGTTCCTGCCTCCTCTGCCTGGGAGAACTGGGGACTGTCCCGTTCCCATGGGCGTTTGCTCTCCAGGGTGAGCCTGGCTGTGTCACTGAGAACAGCAGCTCGGGGACCCGCAGACTCATGGGGAGCCCCTCCCCCTCCACTACAAACTCACCTGCAAGTCCCTGAAAGGAGCCCTTTGTGCGGAGTCACTTTCCTGTCCTGCCCCAGCACTTTCCCCCCAGGGTCTCTCCCCATCCCCTGCAGGCTCCGGCTCAGGAGTTGGTGTGGGAAAAGCCCAGGGTTGCCCTAGGGGGCTAGTTGCAGCCACCAGGGGAAGTCCCCATCTTGGCTGGGCACAGAGAGGACTTTAATGAGGTCTTTCCCCAGCACAGACCCCCTGGGGGAGCAGCAGCTGCTCAGTCTGTGCTCCAGGATCACAAGGGATGAGGCAGCAGATTCTGACCCAGGAAGCTCAGCTAACTCCCGGGTGCTAATATCATGAGCAGAGAGAGACAGGCACCAGCCTCCTCTGCCTTAGCAGTAACCAGAGGCACCCCCCATGACTGGGCCTCGCTGTGCTGCCCCTGCAGACCCCAGGCACAATTCAGCAGCTGGGGATTTCATTTGCCCACCAGGACTCACACCAGAACAGAACCAGAGAACCACTTTGAACCGGTATTTATTAATGGAACTGGAACCAGACTTAAACCAGCATTTTTCCTCTTACTCAGTCAACCAGAATCGGAGTCGAACTCGGGAAAAAAAAAAGTCTACTAGTTAAAATAAAGCTTCAGCAATTTTTCAACTCCATAGTTGACAAAATAAAATAAAACCTACTCTGATCTCACTCGTTATAAAACAAGACAACAAAACAACACCCAGACATGTGACCGCTACTGGAATGGCCTGTCCCAGTAGAAGGAGAAGGGAAGGGGGCAGCCCACAGGAGCAGGGAGGGAGGTGGGAGAGAAGAAATGGGGGGCTCCCTGGTCCCAGAAGTTAACATTAACTCTTCAAGCCCAAGGAAAAAGGCTGCTCAATTTTTATTCCCCTTCGGCAGGCCTCCTCTCACCTGTCCTCACCCCTTGGGGCAGCACCTCCCTCCAGTTGTCCCACCTGAGGCAGGCCCCATGCTCCAAATTCAGTTCCCCACTGAAGCAAGCCATAGGACTTGCTCCCAAACAACCCCCTCCCCCTTCTCGGGCACTGCCTGGTGACAGAATTATTTTGGGGTGTCTTGAACTGGAAACGAACACACCGACTGCCACTGAACCCGAACAAAACCCCAATTCCACTCCTTGCAGCTCGCAGTGTCTCTGGTTGGACACTGAATCCTGCTCTGAAATCAGACCAGCACCTGTTCAGTCCTGACAACCCAGGTGTCAGACCCCCCAAATGAGGAGATTGTCTTTAAACACAAATATGAAATTGGGAGCAGGGTGTGTGTGAGGGGGAGGGGTTCTGGGTGGACATTTGCCTGGTAAATTCTTGGCCCTTTCGGGGAAATCTCCTGCCTGCCCCCTACCCCTAGGGTGACTACCTTTCAAAAGGCAAAAGCCGGACATATGCAGAAGCCCCGCCCCCTCCATGGCCCCACCCCCTATCCCCCAAGGTCCCACCCCCTGAACCTCCTCCTCTTCCTGAGGCCCTGCCCCCTGGCCAGGCCAGAATGTGATGAGAGCTGCCTGGGGAGCCCCAGACTCTCCAGCTGCCCTGGGGGGTGGGTACACAGGCCAGGGGCTGCTCTCAGGCAGCCCAGCTCCCTGCCCCGGGGAGGTGGAGGTCTGGGGCTCCCCAGGCAGCTCTTATCACCGCAGCCTTGGCTCTCTGGGTGACTCTTATTATGGCCCAGATCTAGCTTCTGGCCTGGCCAACCGTGGGACTTTGGAGGGGAGGGGGAAAGAGAAGGAGCAGGGGCTGGGGCCGCGTGGCCAAGGGGGGCTAAGGGGGAACAGGCTGGTGCCCCTGAGCCTCGGGCACAAATCCGGGACAAATGGTGTGCGGGAGTCATTCAGCCCTGGACAGGGACTTAAACTCTGCACTTCAGGTCTGTCCTGCCCAATTCGGGATGGATGGTCACCCTGCCCACCCTCACAGTGCTGGTTTGGCCATTTCTGGGGGGGGGAAATCCCCACTGGCTGCTGGGCAGGGCAGACCCCTCACTCCATGGGGTGGGGAAGCTGCTACTGTACCTTATCCCTGCCCCTGGGCTCTCCCTTTCCCCGCCAGTCTCCTCTTGCTCTCAGCATCTTCCCCCAGCCTCCCCTCCCTACATCCCCCCTTTCCTTCGCAGTGACTCCGATTTACATCTTCCCTCTATTCCAGCCTTGTTCCCCTCAGCCCCATAATCCCCCCGCCCCCGGCAGCCTGATTCCCAGGCACTGCCCCATCCTCCCTTCAGTGCAGCCACTGCCCCCCCGCCCCATCCCATCCTGCCCTGGATCCCCCTTCACCCGCCTCCCGCCCTCTCACGCGTCCCTGTTCTCCCCTCTTGCCGACGACCCTCGCCCCTCTTCTGACCCCTTCTATCCTGCCCCTTCCCCCGGGGGTGGCTCCCCCCGTCCCGCACACGCCGGGAGTTGGCGGCAGCTTTCCCGGGCCCTGGGCAGGGAATCGCAGCCAGCTCCGCGCGGAGCAGCCCGGGGCCAAACCCGCCCCCTGCAGCCCGGGGGTGACGGGGGGGGGCGGGTCTCTCTTACCTTCCCTCCGAGCGGGGCCCCCCGGGGCAGGGGCCGGGCCGGGAAGGGGCCCTGGCCAGGCTGGGGGCTCTGCCCTGGGAGAGGCTCCCGGGGAGCAGCGGGCAGGGCCCGGCTGGAGGTTCCCCTCTCCCGGCTGCAGCCCGGGCTCCGGGCTCCCAGCACCAGCCGCCGGGGCTCGGGGATCTGACCAGGAGCCTGGGAGCCAGAGTCCCCGCAGCGGCTGCGAGTCACTTCCTGCTGCCGGGGGCTGACCCCAGCGATCGTTCCCCCCAGAGCCGCCCCCCAGCTGCTCCTGGGTCCTAGCGATCAACCCATCAAATGCAGCATCTCTGTGTCCGGCTTCTGTTAGATCAGGGGTCTGCAACCTTTCAGAAGTGGTGTGCCCAGTCTTCATTTAGTCACTCTAATTTAAGGTTTTGCCTTCCAGTCACACATTTTAATGTTTTTAGAAGGTCTCTTTCTATAAGTCTATAATATATAACTAAACTGTTGTTGTATGTAAAGTAAATAAGGTTTTTAAAATGTTTAAGAAGCTTCATTTAAAATGAAATTAAAGTGCAGAACTTATCAGTTTAGTGTGATCCTTGCCCTTGCTTTTCCTTCCTGAGTTTTCCAATGTCTGGCACGTATTTGGATGGTGCACACAGGCTTCTGAGTGATCAGTTGTTAACCGGCTCTGAGAGGGACAGAGGACAGATTTCATGCATGAAAATACCTGGTCACACCAGTATGTGGATCCAAATGCTGAATGCAAACGCAATTTTCTTCAAACAGTTAAATTTCACTGGCAGGGGTGTCCAGCAGGTCAGAATAGAGGCCCCATGATCTCTCTCAGTGGCTTCAAGTGCACTCCGCAGATCTCCAAACTTTGATGCCCACAATTCTGAGCTTGTTAACTGAATGAGCTGCATTTCAAAATCTTCAACACCCATCCACTGAAATACAGACAAATCCACGTTGCTTTCGTTGAACTTTGCCGGTTTAATTAGAAAAGAAAGCACTGGGCCAAATCGCCGAAAATCTTGAAATCTGTGAGAAAATTCTGATTCCAGTTCTTGCATGTACATTCTAATCTCAACGTCAAACGCAGTGCACTGTTCCACGTGGCTTGAGAGTGGTGTAAGTAGCAAATCAGGACTTAAAAATATCCCAGTACAGTGGTGCTGGAACAATTTTTAAGGTGAGGGTGCTGAGCTGTGCTCCCTCTTGCCCCTGTCTGCACCCCTCACTGCCCCAGGCTGGGGTCAGTGGGCCACAGCTGGGGGTAGCTGTAGAGCCCCGGGCCAATGGCTGGGACCCCAGGCCAGCAGCACAGCCCCCCAGACTGGGACCAGTAGCGGGCTGAGCGGGGCCAGCGAATGGAAACCCAGGCTGGCAGCAGAGCCCCCAGGACTGGTGGCCAGGACCCGGGGCTGGCAGCAGGCTGAGCGGGGCTAGCAGACAGAACCCCAGCTGGCAGGGGCCAGCGGCCGGTACCCCAGGCCAGCAGCGGAGCCCCCGGGACCGGTGGCCAGGACCCAAGCAGTGTGAGTGCCACTGAAAATCAGCTCACATGCCACCTTTGGTACGCACGCCATAGGTTGCCTACCCCTGCGTTAGACTCATGGGACTTTACGATCATCTGACGAAGTGGGTTCTAGCCCACGAAAGCTTATGCCCAAATAAATTTGTTAGTCTCTAAAGTGCCACAAGGACTCCTCATTGTTTTTACAGTCAGAAGGGACCATCACAAATTGATTATCTAGCCCAGGGGTTCTCATGACCAAATTTTTGGTGGCCTCAGAGAGAGGCCAGCATCTCTTGCTGGTGGCTGCTCTGACACTTTTTCCGAAAATGCTTAATTAACTTTAGGAAAAACCATTAGATTTGCACATAAGTAAGTGAGGGAACAGTCCTGCTATTGTGGGAAACTTTCCTGGCTTATGCACCACCCCGATGGAATCGACTAGGAGAAGGATCTGAGTCCTCGCTCGCACTCCCTTTACCCAGAGACCTGCCTGACCTCGAACACTCTCCTTCTACTGTTCTGTGAGGCAGAGTCTTTGTAAACCTGACAAGGCTGGGCCGCGGATTCCTGTGGGACTCAACCCCCAACCTTGTCGTGATCACTCAGGACAGGGGCAAGGGTGTTCCCACTGTGGGGTGCTCTCTTCATTCTGGAAACTTCCCTGCCCTCTTCTCTGACCATTG
Source organism: Chelonia mydas (assembly GCF_015237465.2). Classification (NCBI taxonomy): domain Eukaryota; kingdom Metazoa; phylum Chordata; order Testudines; family Cheloniidae; genus Chelonia; species Chelonia mydas. The sequence continues at coordinate 36,785,804 of NC_051254.2, read as the reverse complement.
CATAGAGTTCAGAACAAATACAATTTATTAAACAGCAAGTAATAAAAAAAAAAATTAAGGAAAAAATGGGAAAGGTGCAAGGAAAACGCATCATCCTGCTCTGTGGGCACAGGGAGAACCACAAACAGGCGTCTCTGGGACGCCAGGGCAGTTCACAGTCTGTTCCTCGCATGTCTCAGGCCTCCTGCCCAGGCCCTGGCAGTGCTGCAGGGATGCTGCCTGTTGGACACGTGCTCTGGTGGTGGCCATGTGCCTTCAGGCTCTAGGTGGCAGGACCCTTCTTCCCAGCGTCAGTCTCCTCCTGTCGGGGTTATGCTCCCTCTCCAAGTCTGGCCTGCGAGGCCCCTTGGCTGGGGGCATCTCCCTGCACTGGGCCCTCTGCCCAGGGCCCCCCTCGCTCTCCCCAGCTGCTCACCGCACCCGGCTCCGGACTGCCCCAGCGCCAGCTCCCCTCTGCCTCAGCGCTGCTGCTGCTCTGCCTCCAGCTCAGCTCCCTGGGCTGCCCCTCCCTGCTTCCGGCTGGTGCTGCTCTGCTCCCAGCCCAGCTCTGCTCTCTCCTTAGCACCTAACGCCCTGCTCTGGTCCCGCCAGCTCCAGCTGACACAGAGGATGATACCTGGGCTGCTGACTCCCTCATTGGCTTGCCTGCCCTGTCAATCAGGCTGACCTAGAGCATTGGCCCCTCCCCATTGTCAGTTTCAGGATCTTGATTTCTCATTGGCCATTCCCCTTTCTTTTGGTACTAGGAGAGGGCCAACCGACCCCCCCCCCCCCCATTAAGTTTCAGTAAGAGGCCAACAATCCCCTTACACATATACACATGAAAATCATAATTTATTTATTGCTAGCTAGTAAGTCTGCTGCTGTGAAAGGTGATATTTGTAGGTTTGCTAATATTTTTCACAGCCTCTCAGCTAGTTACTTCGGTTGCCACCTTGGTAATATTTAAAAACCGGACACTCCAGCAGGAGTGCCGGAACCTCCCCTGCCCCGCCTCTTCCCCCCGAAGTTGCACCCCTGCCCCTCCTCTTCCCTCCGAGGCCCTGCCCCGACGCCTCCTCTTCCTGCAAGTCTCTGCCCCCCATCCACTCCTTTCCTCACCCTCCCTGCCCAGGTCAGGAGGGACTTGTCTGTAGAGCCGGGGCAGGGAGTTGCAGTGGCCCAGTGCAGGTAGGAAGCAGCCCCGGCTGAGTAGGGGCTGGTGCGAGTGATGACCCAATGCCTCCCCGCCCGCAGTAACTAGACTTTGGGTGTCCGGTCGGTAGATGTGACCGGACACTGTCAGGTCCCCCTTTTGACTGGACTTTACAATCGAAAACCGGGCACCTGGCCACCCTAGCAGCACCCAATGTGCAATAAGTTCTGGGAACACGTCAGGGACAACATCTACTTTTCGATGGTGGGGGAAATAACTAGGGGGCAGCTGGGTTAGACTTGGTTCTGACCAGCAGAGAGGAATTCATTGGTCTAGATGAAATTACTATAACATGGGTGCACAACTGGCTGAAAGATTGTACTCAGAGTGTAATTATCTCAGAGTTAACTCAGAGTAGTTATCAATGTTCTGGTGTCAAACTGGGAGGGGAATGGTGGTGGGGCGGGGCAGAAGCCCCAGGTGGCTTCCCTCACTCTTTACAGGAAACAGGAATGGGGGGGGGCAGCCCACCGGGGAATGGGGAGTAGAGCAGGGGGCAGCCCACCCAGACCTTGTGGGGCAGCCATGTTCCTGGGAGGGAGCTGTGGCTGGAGTTGAGAGACCAGGCTCTCAGCTCCCCACACTGCTCCTCTTAGGCCAGTGGAAGCGCTCCAGGTGAGGATGCGCCCCGCCGACCCAAGGAGAATAGTGTGGATATTGGCTACCACAGTCGTTACTGTAGTGGCTGTAAGTCAACCATAATATAGGTCAACTTAGGTTTGGCATGTAGATGTCCCCTTACAAGCAAAAGGATTTCTCTCACCCCAAAGCTTTCAGCAGTCCATACTCACTGGAAAGCCTTCCAGCTAGGACTACTCCCCCCAGTTCAGTGATTGTCTTTCCAGGGATCTTGCTGCTGTGAGTAGAGATGGGGGAGGGCAGATGGCCAGAGGTTCCCCCCCCCCTTATACTCCCACCCTTTATACTGGAAAAGTCTTTGCTGGTTCATGAGGTCAGGCAACTCCGTGGCATTCGTGAGCTCCAAACTGCCTTCAGATGAATTGTAAATTTCTTTGTTTACCCCTTTCTTCCTATTGGTGGATAGCCAGATAATAGTTTTCTAACACCAATGGTCGGTCCTCTCTGAGGAGTTAGTCTGTGGGTGTTCCCCAGAATTATGACATATCTGAGTAACAAAGAGGGTTACAATACGTCTGGATTTTCCCAGACAGAGCCTCTTTTTTGAGCCTGCTGAGTGGGGTTTTCCCATAACAGCAAATGCCCAGGGGTTTTGCAGAGCAGATGCACTGCAGCTCAGAAACAGCCCTGATTGGTCTGCTTCAGATCGGTCCATTCCCTTACATCCACAGCTGATTGGTTCAGTCCCTTGCCTCTGCAGCTGATTGATTGCTGCCAGATCCCTCCCACCCAGGCCCCAGATCCCAGCCCTGGGGAGGGGGTCCCACAGGTAGGCGCTGACTGACAGCTGTCTCTGCGTACTGGGCTTGTGCCAGAGTCCTGACACTGACAGTGACTGACACTGCCCTCACCTTGTGAGTACCCCTCCAGCACCCAAAATGTCACCCTCCCCCAGCTACCCTCCTCATCAGCGTTCTTTTTGAGAACCTGGAATATGGTCACCCTAGTAACAAACATACATTAAAATCTCACCATTCTACATGCACTGGTGTTACACGCATTTCAACAGAGTAATATTCAGCAGATCATGAGTTTTCCAATTATCCCTCACCAGGCATACTTTGTACACTATATATCATAACCATACGCAAGTGGTGAACATGGGGTATAGAGGTTTAGTCACAAGAGGGATGCAGTGCGGGGTGAGTGGGGCAGAAACTGTCTCTCTTACTCCCACGCAGGACACTGCAGTAGATGGGGTGGGGGTTGTGATGGTTTCCCCCCGGGCTGCCACCTGGACCTGGGGTACCACTGAGCCCCCCCATCCAACCAGCCTCTGCTCCCTAAACACTGTACTGCTGTGACCAGCCTGCCAAGCCCTCTCCCAGGCTTCTGTCTGCACTTTACCAGCACACATACAGGTAGGGACACCACGCCCATCTGGAGTTCATACAGACTCTGTGATCAGCTCTGCATGGGAAGGGACAGCTAAGGCTCCTCCCACTTCTTAAGGCACCCCCCCCCCCCCGGAGTTTAAATTCAAAATTATACCATCTTATGCTGCACAGGGAACTGCACAGCATAAGCTCCTGAAATTCTCCCCCTCCCTCAATGTGGAGAGGAATATACACAGCTTTGTGCTCCAAGTTATGACTCCCACACACACTGGTCTTAGATAAAGCAAAAACAAGCTTCTTGACTACAAAAGATAGATTTTAAGTAATTATAAGGGATAGCAAGCATAACAAAGCAGATTACCTAGCAAATAAACAAAATACAATCTGAGCTTTATATACTAAAGAGATTGGATATGAGTAGAAACTTCTCACCCTAAATGATTATTTAAGCCAGTTGCAGAGATTCTTAAGGGGCCAGCTGCCCTTGCTTGCTTCTGGGAGGCTGGGGCCGGCCTATTGGCATTTCAGTAACAGCCTGCTGGAGGATGTGGGCTTTGTGACGTCCTTCCAGGAGTTCTGGCTGGCCTGGCAGGACCAGAGGTGGGCCTTTCCCTCAGTGCAGTGGTGGTGGGATGTGGAGAAGGTGCATGCCCGGCTCTTCTGCCATAGCCACACCCGGGGAGCCAGCCAATGGAGGGATGTGGTGATAGAGCAGTTGGAGCGGGAGGTTTTTAGAGCTGGAGAGGTGTCTGGCTGCCAGCCCCGGGAATCCACCCCTCTGTGGAGCGTACTGGGAGGAGCACCAGACCCTTGATGATCTTCAGGCCTGGGGTGCCTTTGTTCTATCCAGCATCCATTTCCTGCAGGAGATGAATTGTGGCTCCCGCTTCTTCTATGCCCTGGAGAAGAAGAGGGGGGGTTAAAAAGCACGTCATCTGTCTTTTGGTGGCTGACAGTATCCCCCTCATGGAGCCGGTGGAGATGCGTGAGAGGGCCTGGGCCGTCTACGCCGGCCCTTTCTGCCTGGATCCAGCCAATGCTGATACCTGCGGAGTGCTTTGGGACGAACTCCTGCTGGTCAGCACGGGCGACCAGGACCAGCTGGAGCTGCCTCTCGCTCTGGCTGAGTTCTCGGAAGCCCTCCATTGCATGCCCACCAATAAACCTCCGGGCATGAACGGGCTGACCGTGGAGTTCTACCACATGTTCTGGGATGTCCTTGGCCCAGACCTTCCGACCCTCTGGGCCGAGTCCTTGGAGAGTGGGGTCCTCCACCTGTCATGCAGGCAAGTGGTGCTCACCTTGCTGCCAAAGAAGGGGGACCTCCACGATCTCCGGAATTGGCATCCCGTCTCGCTCCTCAGCACGGACTATAAGGTTGTGGCAAAGGCCATCTCGCTGTGGCTACGGTCTGTGTTGGCGGACGTGGTCCATCCTGACCAGACCTACACTGTCCCAGGCCGTACCATCTTCGATAATCTTTATCTGGTCCAGGATCTCTTGGAGCTTGGGTGTAGGGATGGTCTGTCGTTCGCCCTCCTGTCATTGGATCAGGAGAAGGCGTTTGACCGGATGGACCATGGGTATCGCCTGGGCACTCTGCGGGTATTCGGCTTCGGGCCACAGTTTGCGGGGTTTCTCCAGGCGCTGTATGCTGACGCGGAGTGTCTGGTCAGGCTCAACTGGACCCTGACCGAGCCGGTCAGCTTTGGGCAAGGGGTGCGTCAAGGGTGTCTACTGTTGGGTCAGCTGTACACTCTGGCCATTGAGCCCTTCCTCCATCTCCTTCGTAAGTGGTTGACGGGGTTGGTGCTATGTGAGCTGGAGGTGTGGCTGGTCCTGGCAGCATACACTGACGACGTGCTCCTCATGGTCCAGGACCCGGATGACCTGATGTGGGTGGAGGCCTGCCAAGCTGTTTATTCAGCAGCCTCCTCTGCCCGGGTCAACTGGGTCAAGAACTCTGGCCTGGTGGTTGGGGGGGGTGGGTGGGCGAGCGCCCTCCCACCCATGCTTCAGGCCATCCGGTGGAGCGCGGGTTCGCTGCTCTATCTTGGCGTTTATCTTTCTGCCCCACATCCGTCTCCGCTGGAGAATTGGCCTGGTTTACAGGGCAGGGTGACCGGGCGGTTGCGGGGCTGGACAGGACTGCTCCAGTGCCTCTCCCTCCGGGGGAGAGCGCTGGTGCTTAACCAACTGGTCCTGTCCATGCTCTGGCACTGGCTCAACACCCTGGTCCCTCCCCCAGCATTCCTGACCAATCTCCAGAGGTTGGTTCTGGAGGTTTTTTTGGCCAGGAGCGCACTAGGTCTCTGCAGGGGTTCTCCATCTGAAGTGCAGGGGGGATGGGGAGGTGAAATCCATCCCCATGCTGGGGCCAGGACATAGGGTTCCAGCACAACCTGTCCAACCTAAAGGCAGCCCCTCCACCAGCCTGTGCCCTGGAGCGCTGGCTGCAGCCCCCCTGCACCACTGGGACTCCCCTTCCATGGGGCACTGGGGCTTCTTCCCCTCCAGCAGCTAGTCCAATCCGTCCTCTTGCTGCCATAACCTCACTGCTATTGGCAAAGTGCTCGCTCCAGCAGTGTCAGCATGTTTACCTGTACCCGAGCTGGGAATCACACCTCCCAGGTGCTGTGTAGACGTGCCCTCAATCAAACTAGGACATTCTTAATGTAAGTAGGGTCTGAATGAGCTCTCCCCGACACCTACTGATGAGCTGGGGAACAGGATTTCAGGAGCTGACCTTGTTTGCATGGACACATCCATCCTGCCTAGGTGTTCAGCATGATGGGAGTGCTTTGCCAAAATGGTCACTTTTGGCTGGTGTTGGATCACAAGTCAGGCCTTGGCTACACTTGCACATTATACTGCAATAAAGCTGCCCAGAGCGCTCTACCTTACTCCCCGTCCACACCGGCAAGGCACGTAGAGCACTCTGACTCCCTGGCTAGAGCGCTCCTGGTACTCCACCTCCCTGAGAGGGATAACGTCTGAGGTGTATTGGGTGAGACGCTGCAGCGTCAGTGTGAATGAGGAGTGGCGTTACTGCGCTCTGATTGACCTCCGGAAACGTCCCATAATCCCCTTAAGTCAAGTGGCCTCTCTTCTCATTGTTGTGAAATCAGCTACAGGAATGCGGAAGTGCCCTTTCAAAGCTCTGTTTCAGAGAGCCAGCTGCTTATCTGCACCGAGAAAAAGCAAACATTTACTGTTTGCTTTCAGTGAGTGAGAGAGAGGCAGGGGGGAGGGGGGTCTGAACTTACAAGACAGCGTGCTGACACACTCTCAGCACCCCAAAAACCCACTCTCTCCCCCCCCACATACACACAACACACTCCCTGTCACACTCCATCCCACCTCCCGCATTTGAAAAGCACGTTGCAGCCACTTGAACGCTAGGAGAGCTGCCCATAATGCACCGCTCCCAATGCCGCTGCAAGTGCTGCAAATGTGGCCACGCCAGTGCGCTCGGAGCTGTCAGTGTGGACAGAGTGTGGTGCTTTCCCTAGTGCGCTCTCCGAAGGCTGGTTTAACCCAAAGAGCTCTACATCTGCAAGTGTAGCCAAGCCTTCAGTTTCTTATTGGGGACAGAGGTACTAAAGGGTTGTAATCCTTGTGGTGTGACTCAAGGGCAGCAGAACTGTGCTTGGCATACCCTGATTGAGGGGCTCACCCTCAACTAAACTGCATTAGCTGGGCAGGGGACATGGGTTTCAAAGACTAGTGGAGGTGTGAGAGGGTGGTGAGATATGTGTACTAGATGGTATAAGCCCTGGATGCTATCTGATTCTTTCTGTGTCCACTGCGTAATTACAGAGCTGGTTAAGATTCAGTGGGGAGTTTTGTTACACACTAACAGAGCTGAAATCACTGACCATCAGGTCGAAGCATTAGATCTGCTTTGGGAGAGTGTCTCTGATACAATAGGCTGCCCTGCTCGTGCTACCAGTGAGGCTCCCGCACTAGCAGCTGAAATCATTGAGAGCTGTGCTAAGTGGCATGACTTGAAGATGTCCCAGAGAGTGTGGGGCGGGGGAGCCAATAACTGGCTGAGCAGCTGGTGCAGTGGTAAGTAGAGCTGTGAGTGGCTGGCAGGGCAGCAGGTGACAGAGCAAATGCCTGGACAGCGGACCAAGCAAGGTGCACCTCCCCCCACCACCACCAGGGGGAGAGGTGAACTCCGCAGATGCACCTCTAAATTCTGGGTCTTCACTGTGAGTGCGGCAGAGGGAGAAGGGATGGGTACATTAAAGGAACTTTTGGTTGCTTGAATAAAGAACCTGAGACAAAAGGTCACTGCCCAATGTACTCCAGTGTGGTTCTTTTGCTCATGGTTTTATGTTTATTAATTCAGCTTGCAGCGTTTTCCCAGATGAATGCCGTGTGATTTTCCTCCTTTCATTAAAAGTTTCTTTTCTACACTCGGACTCTGTGCTTGCGAGAGGGGAAGTATTGCCTCCCAGAGGTGCCCAGGGGTGGTGTGTAATTTTCCCAGGTTGCTGGGTGGGGGCTTGAGCCAGTTCTGTGTTGTACTGTTGAAGAGGAATCCCTAGATATTGAACCCGGCTCTGGTTCCTGCCAGCTCCCCGTGGCAGAAGGCTTATATTAACACACAGTGAGGGCATCCACAGCCACACACAGACTTGCACTGAAACAACTATAGGTGGGAACTAAACCCCCTTGAGTTATTTCAGTGACAATGTGTGTGCAGAGGAGCCTTGGCTTGCTTGTATGTTGCTGAACATCTAACCACCCGCCTGGGACCAGCCAGGCTACAGGGGCTCCCTCGGTTAAGGTCAGAGGCAGCTGGTGTGTGGTAGTGACAAGGCATGAAAATGGCAACAACGCATTAATCCGGAGCAAAACTTGAGCTGAAGGGTGTGTGATGGGTTGGATCAGAGAAACCCCCTTGGGAACTGCCAACTGATGTGCCAAGACTATTTCTGCCCCTGCTTTTCTGCCTTGGCAGCTTAGGACTTCAGTACCCTGCCTGGTTTGAGCCAGACCCTCTAGCCTGCTGCTAACCCAGATCCAGGTCTGAACCACATCCCCTAACAGCTCAAGGCTTAAGTGGAAGCAGTTTAGGAAATGTTCCTGTCTTTAATACTCAGATGCTCAACTCCCAATGGGGTCCAAACCCTAAATAAATCCATTTCACCTTGTATAAAGCTTATACAGGGTAAACTCATAGATTGTTCGCTCTCTGTAACACTTATAGAGAGGTTTCAGAGTAACAGCCGTGTTAGTCTGTATTCGCAAAAAGAAAAGGAGTACTTGTGGCACCTTAGAGACTAACCAATTTATTTGAGCATGAGCTTTCGTGAGCTACAGCTCACTTCATCGATGCATCCGATGAAGTGAGCTGTAGCTCACGAAAGCTCATGCTCAAATAAATTGGTTAGTCTCTAAGGTGCCACAAGTACTCCTTTTCTTTTTACTTATAGAGAGATATGCACAGCTGTTTGTGCCCCCCCCCCGGTACTAATACATACTCCGGATTAATTAATAAGTAAAAAGTGATTTTATTAAATACAGAAAGTAGGATTTAAGTGGTTCCAATTAGTAACAGACAGAACAAAAAGAAAAGGAGGACTTGTGGCACCTTAGAGACTAACCAATTTATTTGAGCATAAGCTTTCGTGAGCTACAGCTCACTTCATCGGATGCATACTGTGGAAAGTACAGAAGATCTTTTTATACACACAAAGCATGAAAAAATGGGTGTTTACCACTACAAAAGGTTTTCTCTCCCCCCACCCCACTCTTCTGCTGGTAATCTTCTGCAGTTTCCACAGTATGCATCCGATGAAGTGAGCTGTAGCTCACGAAAGCTTATGCTCAAATAAATTGGTTAGTCTCTAAGGTGCCACAAGTACTCCTTTTCTTTTTGCGAATACAGACTAACACGGCTGTTACTCTGAAATCAGACAGAACAAAGTGAATTACCAAATAAAATAAAATAAAACACGCAAATCTTTCTCTAATACAGTAATAAAACTGAATACAGATAAAATCTCACCCTCAGAGATGTTTCAATAAGCTTCCTTTTACAGACTAGTCTCCCTCTAGTCTGGGTCCAGCAATCACTCACACCCCCTGTAGTTACTGTCTTTTCTTCCAATTTCTTTCCAGGTATCCTTGGGGGTGGAGAGACTATCTCTTGAGCCAGATGAAGACAAAATGGAGGGGTCTCCCAGGGATTTTTATAGACTTTCTCCTCTGGGTGGACAACCCTCCCTCTCCCTGTGTAAATCCAGTTACAAAATGGAGTTTTGGAGTCACATGGGCAAGTCACATGTCCCTGCATGATTGAGTTCCTTACCAGCTAAGCCACATTCCTGAGGAAGCTCAGATGTGGATTGACATCTCTCAAAGTTCATTGTTAGCTTAAGGGATTCTTGATTGGGCACTTAACTTGCACATTCCTTTCTCAAGAAGCTGACCAAATGCTTTTATTAAGGCTACTTAGAAATCAGGCAAGTACACAGCCAATATTCATAACTTCAGCTGCAAAAATGATACATTTTTCAGAGTAACAGCCGTGTTAGTCTGTATTCGCAAAAACAAAAGGAGTACTTGTGGCACCTTAGAGACTAACCAATTTATTTGAGCATGAGCTTTCGTGAGCTACAGCTCACTTCATCGGATGCATACTGTGGAAACTGCAGAAGACATTATATACCCAGAGACCATGAAACAAAACTTCCTCCCACCCCACTCTCCTGCTGGTAATAGCTTATCTAAAGTGATCATCAAGTTGGGCCATTTCCAGCACAAATCCAGGTTTTCTCACCCTCCGCTCCCCCACACACAAACTCACTCTCCTGCTGGTAATAGCCCATCCAAAGTGACCACTCTCTTCACAATGTGTATGATAATCAAGGTGGGCCATTTCCTGCACAAATTCAGGTTCTCTCACCCCCTCACCCCCCTCCAAAAACCACATACACAAACTCACTCTCCTGCTGGTAATAGCCTATCCAAAGTGACCACTCTCCTTACAACGTGCATGAAAATCAAGGTGGGCCATTTCCAGCACAAACACAGGTTTTCTCACCCCCCCACCCCCAGCCCCATACACACACAAACTCACTCTCCTGCTGGTAATAGCCTACCCAAAGTGACCACTCTCCTTACAACGTGCATGAAAATCAAGGTGGGCCATTTCCAGCACAAATCCAGGTTTTCTCACCGCCCCCCCCCAACACAAACTCACTCTCCTGCTGGCAATAGCTCATCCAAACTGACCACTCTCCCCACAATGTGCATGACAATCAAGGTGGGCCATTTCCAGCATAAATCCAAGTTTAACCAGAACGTCTGGGGGGGAGGGGGGGGCGGGTAGGAAAAAACAAGGGGAAATAGGCTACCTTGCATAATGACTTAGCCACTCCCAGTCTCAATTTAGCCTAAATTAATAGTATCCAATTTGCAAATGAATTCCAATTCAGCAGTTTCTCGCTGGAGTCTGGATTTGAAGTTTTTTTGTTGTAAGATAGCGACCTTCATGTCGTGACCAGAGAGATTGAAGTGTTCTCCAACTGGTTTATGAATGTTATAATTCTTGACATCTGATTTGTGTCCATTTATTCTTTTACGTAGAGACTGTCCAGTTTGACCAATGTACATGGCAGAGGGGCATTGCTGGCACATGATGGCATATATCACATTGGTGGATGTGCAGGTGAACGAGCCTCTGATAGTGTGGCTGATGTGATTAGGCCCTGTTTCTCATTTGCTTCCAGAAGCTTCAGCTCCCTGCTCCCCCTGCTGGGGCTGCTCCATTCCCAGTGGCAGAGACACAGCCAGGAAGGTGTCAGAAGCTTTTATTGAAGAAGGAGCAGAGAAGGCAGGTAACAACTTTATAGCTCAGAGGAAAGATCTGTCTCCTAAAGCCAGCCTCCACTCCCACACTGGGGAACAGAATGGAAGATGCAGCATTGGGGAAGAGCTGCTTAAAACCAGAGAGTAGCAGGTGGCATTCGGTGGGGTAGCCCCATCCCTAGCCTAGAGAGAAAGGAGGAGCTGGCAGTGTCAGAGGGAGAGCGTCTCCCCAGTCTATGAAGCAGTGAGCAGCTCTCATGGGAGAGCCCAGCCCTGCCCAAAGGAAAGGCAGGATGTTGGAGAAAAGTGATGGGGAGACCCCCTGCACTGGGGTGAAGCAGAGGGATGTGTCAGCCCCCAGGGCAGAGAGCTCTGTTCAGGTGCTGCTCAGTGAGTGTTTCTGTTCATCAGCGTGGGCATGAACTCAGCACTAAGGTCGGTGTCAAGATTGTTTGTGTGATGTCAGCTTTGGATTTCCCCAGGCATTCCGGACCCTTGGTAGAAGTTGGGGGTGGGGCACAAGAGCCCACCACCGTTGGCCCCGCCCACTCCGTGGCCCTGCCCCATTACTCCTCTTCCCGCCAAGCCTCTGACCCCTGGCCAGGCTGGGAGCCTTGGCTGCTTGGGAGAGCCCTTGACCCTCCACCTGCCCTGGTGGGTATCTGGGGGGCCTAAGAGCAGTCCCCGCCCCATGTCCCCGCTCCCCGGAGTGTGCCACACCAGGGCAGGTGGAGGGTGCACCCAGTGCTGCTCGGGCTCCCTGGGTGTGAGCCCAGCTCTGGCTTCTGGCCTGGCCATGGGGCAGGGCCTTGGGGGAAGGGGACCAGGGCTGGGGCCACAGAGAGGCGCCAGCACTGGGAAGAGGCTGCAATCTCACCCTGTCTGTGGGTTCCTCGTGGTTGCCCTCTTTTTCTCTCCAGTGCAGACGGCAGAGTGTCTGGAGGGGGAAAGGATAAGAGAGGTGAGATTTCAGGCTTTTATATTTATAACAACATCACCACTCTGAACTCCTAGAAATGTGTTTTCATCATGACACAGAAACAGAGACACACTCGGGTATTTAATATAAAAAGGTCTGAAACCTCTCTCCTCTCTCATTCAGGCATTTCCCAGCAATGGAACCAACATCCTTTTGAACTCCCAACTTGTCAAAAGACCTTGTATAAAAGATCCTTGGGTCCTGATTCTGTAATCTCAGATCTGCTTAGGCTTCACCAGGGGAAGTTTGAGTCGCAAGACTGAGGTCCCAGTTATGCTGGTACGCCCTGAAGGTGATATTGGACATTGGACTATGAACTATTTCTGAAAGAACTCTTTACAGCTAGAAAGCTCACCATCTCTGCTATGGATCTGAACCTCGATAAATCAAACTCATGTCTGTATGTGTATTCATCTTTTAACCGTACTCTCTCTCTCTTTTGTTTTTTAATAAAGTTTCGTTTAGTTAATAAAAAATGGCTGTAGCGTGTATTTGGGTAAGATCTGAAACATTCATTAACCTGGGAGATGATGTGTCCGATTCTTTGGGATTGGTAGAACCTTTTCTTTTATAGGATTAAATAAGATTTTCAGAAATCATTGTGTTTGATATAAGGGAAATGTTGTTAGTGACCTTGTTATTAAGTGATGTGTTCATAAATTGCTATGTAGGACAAGGAGATGTTTTCACCACACAATGTGCTTAAAGACAGCAGACACCTAAAATGTACTGCCAAGAAGCAGTGAGCAAAGTCCAAAAAACCCCATGTGGAGAAAAGGGTCAAAGTGACCCGTGCACATCAGTGTGTAATGACTGATAATGAACGAATCAGAAACAAGAATAACTTGAAAATAGCTTGGACAGCAAAAGTCCTGCCAGTTAGACGATACTTACAATGGATAACACACAGAGGTGATTGGAAAAGAACTAATAAATATATAATCTGGATGTGTATAATACGTTAGACATTGGGAGGGGTAGTCGGAGCATCATAGGAGAAATGCATCATGACCTGCCTATGCCCCTGGAGAAGGTAGCTGGGCAGCATTTCTTTCATTATGTCTGTTATTTTTACTTCAGTAGTAGTTGTAATAGCAAGACATGCTTTGGAACAAATAAGGGGTTGAATTAATCAATCTAAGTGTCTTGGACCGTAAGTGTGTGGCATTCTCATCCAACAATTAAATAGAAGCATCATCTAATTATGAACCAATAGACCAGCGCCATTCTCTTCCCGCAGTCTCAGACACTGATCCCAGTTTCCCCTCCTAGATCCCTTCTAGGTACCTTCGAACTTCCTCAGAGCCTCCAATAGAGGAAGAGTTTTCTGGGAGAAATCACTGACTTGCTCTTCCAGTTCAGGAGAAATCTCCTCTGGCTGCTGGAACTTCCCCTTCTCCCACCTGGAGAGACACAATTTCACGTGATTATATTTCATTGTGTGACTCATGATAAGTGCTTACTAGTGAGTAGCTGCTCTAATGGGCCTGGAGTTAGAATTTCTTGACTTCTCCCAGCTGTAGAAATCTGTCCCCTAGGAACTAGACTAAGACACCAACTCCCCCCTCCCCAGCTCATTCCACACAGGTCTCCGAACAGTCCTCAGGTGGGAAAGACTCTTGACCACGTCTGCCCTGGGCTGAATGGTAACCAGGGCCCCAGCAGTGAAAGGCCCATATTTCATCCCCACTATCCTGAGGCAGCCAGTCCCGCAGGGAGGTGATATCTCTGGGGAATACTTTAGGTCTTTCCTTCCCACTGAATGGAGAATTCCAGAGTCTTCTGTGCAAGGGTGAGAACCTCAGGATGAGGTTGATCAGAGAGATTTGTAACTAGAATGTGACCTTCCCCACACATTTGGCTATAGAGCCCTGGGGAGATGTGGTGTTAACATCACCATCAAGCTCTTTCCCAGCCTTGTGAAGTGTGGCGGGGAGTGAGAGAGAGTCAGGTACCTGCTCAAGGTGCTTCTGACATCCTGGAGGGAGGGAGAGAGAGAGAGAGAGGAAAGAATCTCAGTCCCATTTGACGCACACAGGGGATCCCAGGGAAGGGATTTTTCAAATATGGGGAAGAGAGGCCCTGCCCTGGCCCCAGGGCCATGGATTCCCTGAACTAATGGTGCTTTTCCATTTCTAATATCTATGTGTCTGTAACTCTGTGAAGAACAATAGCCATTCACACGTCAGCAATGAACACGCTGAGTTACACTGAGATCTCTGACCGCTGGACCCCAGTGCTTATGATTCAGGTGCCCTCCCTTCCCTGTGTGGGGATCTGGAATGTTTCTAACCACAGTTGCTGGCTTCTAATTGTCCCTGGGGGTGCTCAACCCTAGGCCCCGCCCCCACTCCAACCCTTCCCCAATGCCACATCCCTGCCCTCCCTCTTCCAGCCCTGCTCTGCCCCCACCCACCCTCTTTCTGCCCCCTCCCTTGTGCGCACCCCATCCCCACTCCTCCATCCCCCTCCCCACTCCTCCCTCCCCTTCCCAATGCCTCCTGCACACCGTGGAACAGCTGATTGAGGCAAGTGGGAAGCACTGAGAGGGAGGGGGAGGAGTTGATCGGCGGGCAGGAGGTGCTGGGGGTCGGGGGGGGAGCTGGCTGCCGATGGGTGCTCAGCACCCACTAATTTTTTTCCATGGGTGCGCTAGCCCTTAAGCACCCGCGGAGCCTCTGTTTCTCCCTGTCTCACCTGCAGGAATGCACTTGCTGGCTTCTGACACTTCCCATCCATCTCACTGATCAGCTCGCTGAGATGGGAAATATGCTTGGTTTGTTTACTGACATTTTCATTCTGGATCCTCACAATCTCCTCGTCCAGCTTTTCCAGCTGGGCCAGTTGGAGTCGCTCTTGTTCCTCCAGGAGCTGCCGCAGTTGCTGAAATTCAGATACAACCTTCTGCCTCTTGGTTTGTGCTTGTTTCTGTATGAAAATAGGGAAAGGGCTGATCAGGGACATGGATGGCGCCTGGGGTCCTTTCATGGAGCGCTGAGTGTGCAGGAGGGAGAACTTAGTTGAAAATCCTAAGATTTCTAACTTTTGACTCTACCCTAGGGAGAGGATTCTCTCACAGCTTCCCCTTCAGCCCCTATATCTCTGAAAGGGAGGTTTCCATGCCTGCCATGTTAGCATATTATGTTATTCATGATGTCTGGGAATTCAGACCCAGAGCAGCAGGAGGCAGGAGCCAGCACTACACTGACAGAGACACTAGGGGACAAAAAAGAAACAAACATGTTAATGCACGAAATGACCAGACACAGTGGATAGCACCTCACGGGGACATTCAGTTCACTTGGGGAGGATTTCTGGGAAAGCCACAAGGGCTAGACATTAACTCATCAACTGAAATGGAAGCTAAGGACTTGTCTACACATGAATCTAACCCAGCAATCCATGATCAGGGAGAAACACACACAAGTCCACATTCACCAAGGCCACACAGGAGTCTGCCTCCAAACAGACCTCCCACGGCCAGTCCCTGCTGGTTAATAACAACAGGCACCTACCAGATACTCCAGGCTTTTCCCCTCTCCAATCACTTTAAATCCCAGGAGCTTTTCTCTCTCTTCCCTCAGAGTCTTCAAATGGGCCTGGATTCTTTCCTGAAGAAACAGAAATGATTTGGGAGCTTTTATTTGAATGGTTGAGAGGGGTGTGGAGCTGTTTGTTTTTCCATCCAAAACCCAAGATGATTGTTGGTCCTAATCACTTTGTGTCATCAGGACCACCAAGGAGATGAAACCTTCTCAATGCAGACTAGGAGCATGTCATATTCAGACTTGTTACCAATTCAGGTTCAGTCTTTTTAGTAATTGGAGAGAGATCTCAATTATAACCAAGCTTTACTGGTATTTGTGAATTGATTAGTGGTACAGCACATAACAGGACACTGGGGGTGAATCAATATATCTGTTTTTGAGAAGGTTTAACGAACAAAGTGATACAAATCCCAGAAGCCACCAGGGTTTCAAAATGGGCTGGGATTTCAGCCCTGAAGCCGTGGGGATGGCACTGGTTGGGCAGAGCTGGTCCAAGCACCAGGGCAAACCCCATGAGACGTCGGGAGGCCACTCGTCTGGTTTGAAGCTGCAGAGTCCCAGTTTGGTGGGGCCTTATCGCTGCCCGGCAGGGACCCAGCACTGGACGTGGCTTTGGCCAATGAAAAAGAGAGAAGAGGAGACTGAGGACACAGGAGAACACTAGTGAGGGCGGGGGCAGGGGTCGGAGTAGCACTTCCATGTAGAATGATGCAGGTGGGGGCGCGCTGACAAAGGTGGTGTGGGCCCACGCAGGCTGACCGATTCAGGTGTGGGAGGGCCCATGCAGGCAGGCGTGGGCATGTCCTATGTTCTGGGGATGCCTCAGTGGCCACCCTAATTAGACAGGCAGATTTGTATAAAGAACGGTTGGGGTTTGCCCCAGTGCTGCCCTAAACCCTTTCAGTGGCAATGCCCCCTGGACAGGTCCCCACTTTTCCATTCCCTAGTAAAAATCCCGGAAGCAGTGGATTCTGGGAGATTTCAAAAGGCTGCCTGGTGGGACTAGTGGAACCACTTAGGCTGGTCCTTGCCCACATACACAACAGAACAGGTCAGACTGGCACCGGTCAGCTCCAGCCTGGGGTTAGTTTGGCTACAATCCAGTCTAATCCCAGTGGTACTTAGCATTGACCTGCACTGTCTGGAGCCCTTTTGTGTGTGGCCTGAAGGTGCTCGGGGTCCCACACAGTGTTTAGCCCAGTGATCTCCTCTGGTGCAGGCCAGCAGCATCTGAGTTTAACGCTTCCTGGAGCAACACGGGAGTTCAGAATCGCAGTGGGAAACCTCCTCTCCCTGCTGGGCCTGGGGCTTTTATCAAGGAGTCTTTTCCTCCTACTGTCTGCACTTCATCACTGCTCAGTGCTGCTGGGGGATGAGGGGGGCAACGTAGCCTAGTGGTTAGGGCACTGGGCTTGGGCTTGTAAAAATGGGGGTTTATACCCAGCTCTGACATTGACCTACTGAGTGACCTTGGACAAGTCACTTCTCCTTTTGTGGCTCAGTTTTCCCTCCCACCTTTTGACTCTCTTGTCCAGTTAGACAGTAAATGGCTCAGGGCAGGGATTGTCCCTCACTGGGTTTTGTGCAGGGCCCCCTACAATCGAGGTCAGATCTCATCTGGGGTCTGTAGGGACTGCTGGAACGCAAATAACCATAATAAACACTGTGATACAATCAGTAATAACAGCCACAGCTTGTAGCTTCCCCTTCTCCAGCCTGAAGGCAGCACTCTCGCATAGACTGGCCTGCCGCTCCTGTGAGTCAAACCTCATTTGTCATTTAATAGCTTCCGGTCTGCAGAGAGTTCCCTTATTTCACTGGTGGGAACTGAGTTTGAAAAGGATTCAGCTGCTCAGAGAAAACTTTCCCACAGCAGACAATTTTAAAATCTTCATCTCTTGCCTTTTTTGTCAGGCTGGAATATCATTAATTTGTACAGCATCTTTCATGCAATGAAGGCTACACACAGCTGAATGAAACAGTTACACCTGTCTCGGGCAACTTGTGATGCCATGTCCCTGTAATTCAAATCCAAAGTTATTACTCATTAGGCTGGAGAGCAACTTGGTACCTTGTACTCCTGGGCAGCTTCCTGTATGGGAACCACCCTGTGAGTGCGGTGAGCCCGGGACTCTCTGCAGATCACACAGATGGGGGTTTGATCCTCTTCACAGAACAGTTTCAGAGTCTCCTGGTGTTCCCCACACCCCCCGTCCCCTCCTGTTCCCTTTGCTGTCTGGAAACTCAGCCGTTTGGCAATTTCTACAACATTTGCCAGCTGCCTGTTGGGCCTGAGGTTTCCCTGTTGCACAGTTTCTCTGCACTGAGGGCAGGAGGCAGCTGTGTCGGGTCCCTCCCAGCACTGGGCGATGCAGGCTCTGCAGAAATTGTGCCCACACTCCAGAGTGACAGGGCCTGTGAAATACTCCAGACAGACGGGACATGTCGCTTCCTCCTGGAGACTTTCCACGGGGCTCTCTGCAGCCATGGCTCCCTCCGGGCAGTGGGACAGGCTTTGTTTCCATTTCCTGAGTTCACACTATGCCCCGCCTGCAGCAGCAATGGGGTGTTTCCCTTCCTGGAATTGGCTCATGCTGTTTGTTCAGTTGGAAGGGGCCCACCTGTAAGATTACCGCCCTGGAGGTTGTGGTGAAAAATATTCCCCCCAGTGTTTACCCCAGGAATTGAAATTGGGGGGGTGTTGGAATATTCGGGGGTGGTGGTGGTGAGGGCCGATGAGGGCTGACACCGTGAGGGCAAAGGTGGGCTGTACGGCACCATACTAAAAGCTGGAAAATGTTTCACAACCATTTCATTAGATTTATCTCATGTTTTAAAATAGTCACAAAAATTAAAGTTGGCTACTCAAGCCTACTATGAAGCATTACGTCCACATAAGTCTTGGTTTCTTGTTGTAATTTTGCACTCTTTGGTGTCTTCTTGTGTGTCCGTTACTTCCAGTCCTTCATGATATGCTCATGATCAGGCAGAAGGCGACTTCTTTCAGAACACAAAATTCTATTCAATGAGGAAAAAATATGCTCAACTGTAGCTGTTGTGACTGGGATTAGCAAGAGATGAATTCCTACTTCTTTCATACCAGGAAACACAGCACAAAGATTGGGTCCAACCGCTAGTAATGATAAAGAAGTTGAAGTTAAATCTTCATTTGTTCATCGTATGATATTCCATTCTGTGTTCAAAATTCTCTATTCTGTCCTGATCACATAGCAGCCTCATTGCTGGGAGTGCCTCACGCCACTCAACTGCAGGTGTTTTATAAGATAGGCATCTGTAAAAGCTACGTGGAGGTTGAATAGAATATTTCAGTGGAAAATACAGTGGGGAGATTTATATACACACAGAACATGAAACAATGGGTGTTCCCATACACACTGTAAGGAGAGTGATCACTTAAGATGAGCTATTACCAGAAAAAAAGGGGGGGGGCGAGAAAACCTTTTGTAGTGATAATCAAGGTGAGCCATTTTCAGCAGTTAACAAGAACATCTGAGGAACAGTGGGCAGGGCGGGGGGGGGGGGGGGAGGGAAATAAACATGGGGAAATAGTTTTACTTTGTGTAATGACACATCCACTCCCAGTCTTTATTCAAGCCTAAATTAATTGTATCCAGTTTGCAAATTAATTCCAATTCAGCAGTCTCTCCTTGGAGTCTGTTTTTGAAGTTTATTGTTGTTGAAGAATTGCCACTTTTAGGTCTGAGTTCGAGTGACCAGAGAGATTGAAGTGTTCTCCAACTGGTTTTTGAATGTTATAATACTTGACGTCTGATTTGTGTCCATTTATTCTTTTACGTAGAGACTGTCCAGTTTGGCCAATGTACATGGCAGAGGGGCATTGCTGGCACATGATGGCATATATCACATTGGTAGATGTGCAGATGAATGAGCCTCTGATAGTGTGGCTGATGTGATTAGGCCCTATGATGGTGTCCCCTGAATAGATATGTGGACACAGTTGGCAACGGGCTTTGTTGCAAGGATAGGATCCTGGGTTAGTGGTTCTGTTGTGTGGTGTGTGGTTGCTGGTGAGTATTTGCTTCAGGTTGGGGGGCTGTCTGTAGGCAAGGACTGGCCTGTCTCCCAAGATTTGTGAGAGTGATGGGGTGTTCTTCAGGATAGGTTGTAGATCCTTGATGATGCGTTGGAGAGGTTTTAGTTGGGGGCTGAAGGTGATGGCTAGTGGCGTTCTGTTATTTTCTTTGTTGGGCCTGTCCTGTAGTAGGTAACTTCTGGGTACTCTTCTGGCTCTGTCAATCTGTTTCTTCACTTCAGCAGGTGTGTATTGTGGTTGTAAGAATGCTTGGTAGAGATCTTGTAGATATTTGTCTCTGCCTGAGGGGTTGGAGCAAATACGGTTGTATCGTAGAGTTTGGCTGTAGACAATGGATCGTATGGTGTGTCCTGGATGGAAGCTGGAGGCATGTAGGTAAGTATAGCGGTCAATAGGTTTCCAGTATAGGGTGGTGTTTATGTGACCATCACTTATTAGCACCGTAGCGTCCAGGAAGTGGATCTCTTGTATGGACTGGTCCAGGCTGAGGATGATGGTGGGATGGAAATTGTTGAAATCATGGTGGAATTCCTCAAGGGCTTCTTTTCCATGGGTCCAGATGATGAAGGTGTCATCAATGTAGCACAAGTAGAGTAGGGGCATTAGGGGACGAGAGCTGAGGAAGCGTTATTCTAAGTCAGCCATAAAAATGTTGGCATACTGTGAGGCCATGCGGGTACCCAAAGCAGTGCCGCTGGTTTGAAGGGATACATTGTCCCCAAATGTGAAATAGTTATGTGTGACACACCATGAGGAAGACTGATCATGGAATCCTGCATCCAGTTTTGGCGTCGACCTTTGAAAAAAGATTTGGAAATATTGGAGATGGGGCAGCAAAAAGCAGTGAAACGTTTTGAGGGCTGGAGAAAAATGCCTTCGAATGAGCTATTGAAAGAGCTCAGCCTGTTTAGATGATAAAAAAGATCGGGAGGTGACGTCATTGAAGTGTTGAAGTGACTTCATGGAGAGAAAATATCGGGTAGGAAAGGGCTCATTAATCTATCAGAGAAAAGAATAAGAAGACCCAGTGGCTGGAAACTCAAAAGAGACCAATTCATATTAGAAAGAGGGCACACATGTTCAACCGTGAGGATGAATCACCAAAGGAACAAACTAGAAAGGGAAGTGGTGGGAATTCCCCACCTCTTGATGTCTTCTAATGAAGACTAGATGCCTTTCTGGAACGTGTGTAGTAAAAAACTAGCTACTATGCTCTACAGAAAGCATGTGATATGCAGGGGGTCAGATGACATGCTCTAATTGTCTCTTCTGTCCATAAAGTCTGCTAATTTATGAAAAACTGAGCATAGCAAGGGGAGAAGCCTCTGATGTTTTACTTTGTTCTACTTGAGCCCACAATGAACGCTTCATTGAAGTGGGGTGATCCAGGGGAAGCGGCTGAAACATCCAAGTGTGGCTGGACAGGGGCAGGACATCAGCACTGCAAGGGAGGGGTGGGTGTGGCAGTAACATCACAAGGGCCTTTGGCAGGACCTCAGCTGATTGGACAAAGGTGGCGGGGAGGCGATGATCTCACAGAGAGATCTTGACATCAGCCAGGCAGGACAGGGGTGCAGGACAGGGGCCACCTCGGAGATCCCTGTGGCTTTGCTTCAGCACGTCTCCTTCTCGAGGTCTCTCCTGGAGGACTGAGAGAGCATTCACTTTCACATTCGTGAGCGCAAGGAGGACCCTCTTCGGAGTTTTCTCCTTTTCTTGTAGTGGTTTTGCTCAAAAACAGACGTCCCTGTATAGAAGGTAAGAGCCTCGGAGAGGTTTGGAACCTGACCAGTCTGATCCATCAGGTGCCAGCTGATTTTTAGGAAAGGAAAACACTAGATTGTGGGGGCAGTATTTTATTTCCGACCTAGGACTTTGTCCCTTAGAATTACTGGGGACATTGGGGTTTCTCCTTTTTGTTTTCCCTTTTCCTATCTCTCCCTCCTTTCTCGTCTTCTCTTGCATCTTTGTCCTTTTCCCCTGCTTTTCCTTTCACCACCAGGACCTGTCTGTGCATGTCTGGAGTTGGGGATGGGGGGTTGCTCTCCAACCCTCATTGCGGGAGGCCCTCCCAAAGACATGTGGCTAGAATGGTGCTCTAAGAGTGACTCCCGCCGGTGGTGGCCTGGGACATCTGGTGAGGACTCTCAGCTTTACTGCTTCTCAGAGTCTCAGTGCTGATTGGGGGAGCTTGGGCTATTGTGAGGGAGGAGGACTCAGGTCCTCTGTTACTCTCTTTTAAGACCAAGGAAATAAGCCATAACAAAACATGTATTTGATTGCTCTTGCCGCTTTTCTCCATTCACTGTCTTGGAGTAATTCATGATTCTCTCTCTAATCAGCCAGTTCTTCTAAAATACTTACTAAATAATTAGGTTTTAATAAAGCCAAATGCAACCCCATACCTCCAGTAACAAAGGAGTCAGGTGGCACCCTACAGAATGGGGGACAATCCGCTGGAAAGCAGCGACCCTGAAAAGGATTTCGGGGCCATAGTGGACGAGCGGCTCTCCATGGTCTGTCAATGTGAAACTGTGTTAAAAAAGGTTAAAGCCATTCTTGGATGGATAGAGTAGTGAGAATGGAAAGGGAAGTAAAAGAGCATTGGTGAGACTGATGCTGGAATGTTGAATTCAGTTCTTGTGTCCACATTTTGAATATTATGTTAAAACAATTGGAGAGGGTATAGAAAGGATTCGTAATTGAGTGATGGGGATGATGCCTTGTAATGAGACATTGAAAAACCTCAATCTGTTTAGTATACACAAGAGAAGAATGAGAAGTGAGTTGCTTGACTTCATGGAGAGAAAATGTTGAGTATAAAAGGGCTCTTTTATGTAGCAGAGAAAGGCATGACAAGACCCCATGGATGGAAGCAGAAATCAGAACAAGTATAATGACAATAAGACCCGGATTTGTAAGAGGGTGATTCGTCATTGGCACAAACTACCAAGAGAAATGATGGATTCTCCATCTCTTGATCTCTTCGAATAAAGACTAGATGCCTTTCTGGAAAACATTTGAGTAAAAGAAAAGCCCAGCTCTTCTGATATACAGGAGGCCTTAGGATACGCAGGGGATCAGTTTAAATGCTCTAACGGTTGCTTCTGGCCATAAAGTCAACTAACTTGTGAAAACCCAATTGCGGCCTGGGGAAGAACCTCTGTGTTCTACTGTGTAGTCGGTGTCATCCCCACAAGGAAGAGTCATTGAGTGGGGTGATCCAGGGGAAGCAGCTGAAACATCCAATGTGGCTGGACAGGGGCAGGACATCAGCACTGCAGGGGAGGGGTGGGTGTGGCAGTGACATCACAAGGGCCTTTGGCAGGACCTCAGCCTATTGGACAAAGGTGGTGAGGAGGCGATGATCTCACAGAGAGATCTTGACATCAGCCAGGCAGGACAGAGGTGCAGGACAGGGGCAAGCTCGGAGATCCCTGTGGCTTTGCTTCAGCACATCTCCTTCTCGAGGTCTCTCCTGGAGGACTGAGAGAGCATTCACTTTCACATTCGTGAGTGCAAGGAGGACCCTCTTTGGAGTTTTCTCCTTTTCTTGTAGTGGTTTTGCTCGAAAACAGACGTCCCTGTATAGAAGGTAAGAGCCTCGGAGAGGTTTGGAACCTCTTCAGTCTGATCCACCAGGTGCCGGCTGATTTTTAGGAAAGGAAAACATTAGATTGTGGGGGCAGTATTTTATTTCCGACCTAGGACTTTGTCCCTTAGAATCACTGGGGACATTGGGGTTTCTCCTTTTTGTTTTCCCTTTTCTCTGTCCTCCTACCTTCTCTTCTTGCTTCCTTTGTCCTTTTCCTCTGCTCTCCTCCCACTACCAGGAAGCTCTGTGTGTGGAGCAGGGGGCGGGGGGGGGGGGGGGATTGTGGGAGGCCCTCAGAGAGAGGAGACTGGAATAGGGCTCCGAGAGTGATCCCCTCGGTGGTGACCAGGGCCATTCTTTGGGCTATTTGATGAGAACCCTTAGCCTCCCACCCCTCAAGGTCTCAACCCTGATTGGCTGAGGAGGGGGCTATTGACAGGGAGGAAACTCTGGTCTTTGTTGTTCTCTTTTATGACCAAGCAAATAAGTCACAACCAGTTATATGTCTGACCAATGTAGATGCTGCTCTCCATTCATTGTCTCAGAGCAGTTCATGATCCTCTCGAACATTCCAATTCTTCTCAAATACTTGCTGCATAATTACTATGAACAATTGCTGGTCTGTAGCTCATTTGAGAGCAATTCTGCTACTGACTGGCTGCATCAGCTAAGACAAGTCCCTGCTCCTTTCTCAGCCTTCGTTTCTCCTTCTGTGAAGAACGAATAACAATCCTCTCCCACCTACCTCGCCATGGGTGGATGCTGGGGATCCACTGAAGAGTGTCACTCGGAGCAGTGCAGACTAGGAGGTGTCCGATCACACTGAGCCATATCCGATTATGACCTAATATTCTCTTTTATTTGTATTTTATTCTTTTGAAATTGTGAAGAGCAGCAACTACTTAGCTCAGACTGAAGCATCTCATCCAATTTTCTAGATCATAGTTGGTTTCAGAGTAGCAGCCGTGTTAGTCTGTATTCGCAAAAAGAACAGGAGTACTTGTGGCACCTTAGAGACTAACCAATTTATTTGAGCAGAAGCTTTCGTGAGCTACAGATGCATCCGATGAAGTGAGCTGGAGCTCACGAAAGCTTATGCTCAAATAAATTCGTTAGTCTCTAAGGTGCCACAAGTACTCCTTTTTCTTTTTGCTAGATCCTAGCGTCTCCCCTTTGTGTACGACGAGACAGTTGAATGCACTGTGACAAACAGGAGATGCTCTTGTTTTGCAAACAAATATTTTTGCAAAGAATTTTCATCCTACTTCTTATGATTTCAAGAAACAAAGTGGTTTCGTCTGAATGGATTTTCTGACAGAAAACGGTTTCCATGAAAATGTTCACACCTTATTTCCTGGGCTTTATCCCTGCCTCCGGGGGGTTGTTGTCTGTTAGTCAGAACAGGAGTCAGGACTGTTGTCTTCTCTTTCTGGCTCCGTCACCGCTTTGCTGTGTGACACCTTGGGTAGGTCCAATGGGAATAGGGTCAATTCTCTAAGCTCAGGCAGCAGGGAGCCTGGGTGAGATAAGGGATGTTAAGGCCGTCTGCGAAGGAGAAAGGGATGTTTCCAGGTGTTGAATGTCAAGAATTCTAAACTTTGCTAAAATGGCTAGTCTCGAGAAACAAGAACTAGTTGGGGCCAAACTTGAACCATTGTTTTTTTTAAAGCCCATTCAGAGATGTGAGTCCCAGAGAGACATAGAGAGGGGAGCAACTTGCCCAAAGTCCCACAGATCAATAGGCAGCAATGAAGCAGGAGTGACACTCCCTCTCAAAGGCAGGGGGACCAGACATTAGGGCACTGGTTAGCAATGGCCAGCTGTGGGAGGGAGTGTGCGGCAGTGGTTAGTGAAGGGGTCCATCCATGGCTCTGACACTCAGTGTGACCCTGTGCTCGGAGCTGAGGCCCATTTGCCATCAGTAGGGTTGGGGTCCCATGGCTACAGTCCAGTGGGTTTGGGAGGCTCCAGGAAGATGTGTAAAGTGCTGGGATGACCGGATCCTGGAGGCGCTGTCACCTCTGCCCTAGGGCAGTGCTTCTGCACCCCCCTGCTGCTGGCTGAGTTTTCTCCGATCCCTTGGCAATCAGACAGACTCTTGTTTTCACAGCCAGTCGATCGCCCTCGTGTCATCACCCTGCCTGCTGGCTGGGCAGGGTAACTCCTGAGGTCACCATCCTCTCCAGCCTGCCTTGGGCTTGGAGAGTGAGGAGGAGGGCGAGGGACGTCTGCTGACCCTGAACATCCGCCATCCATCATCCCATCACTGAGAGCAAGTGAGTGGCATTCGGGTTCCTCGGTGGCTTCCCCTGTCTGTCTGGGGAGAGGCAGAAACGGGGAGAGACTATCTCCAAAGGGGGATTTCCTTTGCAAACAGCCCCCAAGAGCCCCTACTTCTTAGGCCAGGCAGGGGCTTCTCCAGAGCCGTCTCCAGTGTGTTTGGAAAGGTTCCAGCAATGGGGCTCCCAGCCCTTCCCTTGTGGGACACTGTTCCCCAGGCTGAGAGTCTCGGAGCTGGGCCAGACCCTGTGAGCTGCTGAGTCTGGAAATCAATGGGGAACGAGGAGGGCCCTGGTCTTCCTGTGCCTAGGGTCTTTGTGACTTTGACGTGGGGAATGGTTTCCCAGGAGAAGTCCGGATTCCTGGGTTCTGTTCCTTCTCTAGCCTGGGTGGGAGAGTGGCCTGGGACGACAGGAGGGGGCTGCTTGTCCAGAGGAACCGATGGTCTTTGGGACTGACCCCATTGCTGGAAAAGGATGAGACTTCCTGGATATTGCAGCAGCAGGGATTACGAGGGGGAACTTTGGGAGCAGATCATGCAATGAACTCCTGCCCAGTGTGTGTAGATGGCACTTCCCTGCACTCCTGTAGGGGCAGAGGGGGCGGCTGTGGTTGGAGCAGGGAGGAGGAGGGACAGAAAAGGCCCAGGAGTGAAAGGCTGCCTTGAGCCCAGACTCACCCCTGCTCCCCGCTCGGTTCCAGGATGGCCAGGCTCCTGCGGATGTTGCGGAGGAAGGCTCTGCAGGTGGCCCCAGAGCCTGAGGGAAGCAGCTGCCGTCTTCCCAAGGGGCAGAGCAACCCCTGCGTCCCCGCTGGCGGGGAAGCAGCTCCCGTCCAGGCCAGACGGCGGAAGTGCCCGGCCTTCTGGAAAAGGAACCCGGCTCCCGGCACAGGCGCCGAGCTGGGAGCAGCCCCGACCAGGCCCCAGTGGAGCTGGCCCAGGCTGCGGTTTTGCAGACAGGACCCAGCCCAGGAGGGGCGCCGGGCAGGGTGGCTCTGGGGCTGGTTGTGTGGGCAGCAGCGGCCCCAGGAGCCCAGCCCTCCTTCCCATCAGGAGGCATCGCCCTGCCCGGTCTCTGAGGCCCTTCCAGCCCCCGCAGGCCAGGAGGGGGAAGGTCCCTGTCCCAGCACCGGCAGCTCAGCATGGGACAGCGGCAGCACCTGGGCCTCTGGCAGCAGCCAGGCCGATGGAGGCCACTGCTTTGTTCCAGGTGAGGAGCCAGGCTGGGCTCATGGGAGGGCTGAGGACGGGATGTGAACACCCTGGGTCCAGACTGCTCTCCCAGTGATATGGGGGGGGGTCCCCAGCCCAGTTGTCTGGCCTGAGCCACGCGAACCCCACGGACAGCAGCAGCCGTCACACAGCTGCCCCTTCCGCACGGGGACCTGGGGTGGGGGCGTGAAGAGCTGCTGCCACGTTGGTCCTTGCTGCTCCTGGGCTGGGGGAATCAGGCACCTCCCCTGGAGTCCTGGCCAGTGGAGGGGGGGCTCTGCTCTGGGCTTCTGAAGCTGTTGGGGGCTGAAGGCATCCCTGAGAGGGAGGTTTGGGGCCCAATCTGCCCTGGGTGCCTGAGGTGGGAAGGGGGATCTTGAATCCTGCTCTGCCCACCATGCCCCTGTCCTTCCCTCTCTGGTGCAGGGACGCCCCAGATTCGGAGCAGGAGGAAGGGGATGGACATGGCCAAAGATGAAGCTGCTCTCAAGGTCATCCGAGAGCAGCTCCAGTGCAGACGATAAGGTACAAATGTTCCCCACTTGGGCTGGAACCAAGATTGCCCTGTCCCTTCCCAGCATCCCCACCCCGCTTCCAAGGGTCTTGTCCCTCCTGATCCACCACCCCTAATGGGGCCCTTTAACATCCATGATGTGGGACCCCCAAGATGGGGGTGTTTGTCCCACAACAGCTGAGGTCATCTCCCCCCACAGGCACTGTCCCAGTTCCTGATCCTGCTTGTGTAGGAGTGGTGGGGGATTTGGACAATAGGCGGGTCCCCACATTCCCCCATTGAGGCCTGAGCCCTGGAGCTGGTATGGGTGGGGCAGGAAGGTCCCTAGCTAACAGGTTCTCTCTCACGATACCCCACTCCTGGTGGGTCCAGGATGAGGGGCAGCAGCTCCTGTTCCTTCAGGCCATCTACCCCGCATGTCTGGCTGCACGGGAGAGAGGGGAGGACACGCTGGAGCCGCGCTGCTGCAAGGCGGCCGTGGTGAAGAGGATTGTGGTGAGTGAGACACGCCATACGGCAGCTGGAGGAGGAGAGAGACGGGAATTGTGTGGCTGGGGGGCAGCTGAGAGTGGGGGACAAGGAATCACATGGTCCCAGCTCGGTCATCGGGATGGGGCTGAATGGGGGCAGTTTTGACAGGGAGGAGGAGAGAAGGGGATTGGGAGTGAGCTGGGCAGGAATCCGGGAAGGGGGACAAGTCTGATGGGCAGGAAGGAATGGGAGGAGCAGGAGGTGGTGGGGGATCCTGCTGGCCATGTGGGGCACTGGCTGTGTCATCTCGTCACTGGGAGGTGTCAGTCGGGCCTCAATCTCACACGCTCCTTTGTCTCCCTCGCGTCTCACAGGAGCTCATCGAGGAGCTTCCCGATGACTCGTCACCCAGCGCCGTCCTCGCCTACTCCCTTGCTGCAGTGGGCAACCTCTGGTACCGAGACAGCCCCACCCCCCCGCCCCGCCGGCTCCCCTCACCCCAGTGCTGCTCAGGCCCAAGGCTGGGAGTCACTGTCACTGTCCCTCCCAGGTCACCTCCCAAGAGTGGCGCCTCTGGCAGAGATGGTGGGGTGGGAAGGGTCACTCTCTCCTGGCGGGGCTCTTCTTTTCACTCCCATAACATGACAGGGGCCTTGGGGAGGGGCTCACTCCCGGGCTCAGATACAGGAGGGGCAGCAGGCTCCAGGGAACAGGAGCTATTCCTGTCCTGCCACGGTCTGTCTGTGACGCCTTGGCCTTGTCATTCCCTAGCTAAGTGCCTCAGTTTCCATTCTCGCCAGCTTGTGCCTCTATCCCTGTGGGTTGGTGTCCGTGTTGGTGACAGTCTCACCCCCGTACTGCACAGTCTAATACCAGCTCCTCTGTCTTGCCAGCACCATGAAACCTGCACTGGAGCCAGCCCTAGAGACCCACCTCTTGCGAGCTGCCCTTCACTCCGTCTTCACCCTGGGCATGGAGAAGGACACCACCGGCATCCAGGTACCTCCTCCTCCTCCATCCTCCTTCTCTTCCAGAGTGGTCCTTGGTCCCTGCTTCCTTGATTTGCTGGAGCTCTAGATTTAGGAGTGGTGTAGCGGAGATGGAACAAGCTGCAGGGTTGGATCCTTCCCTCCAGCAGGGAAGAGATTACCCCTCCCTGGGGGATTGCTTTCTTTCTTTCTTTCTTTCTTTCTTTCTTTCTTTCTTTCTTTCTTTCTTTCTTTCTTTCTTTCTTTCTTTCTTTCTTTCTTTCTTTCATAAGCCGTGTTTTGCCCAGAAGCCCAGCTTCCATCCATAGCAACTTGGCTGTTTCATACTCTTCTGCCTACAAGGCCCTCTGCAGAGACCTGCTAAGCTCATGGATTAAAGGTCCAGGGGTCATCAATTCTTGCGAATTGCCTGCAGTGGGATGTGAAGGAGAGAGGCCGGGAGATGTGTTTGGGAGTCTCCCCAGTGCTTCCCAGAGACCCCTCTTCCCATCCTGTGGCGGGTGTAGGCCCAGGTTCCCTAACTCTGACCCATGCTTTGCAGGCTCTGCACAAAGTCATCCCAGAGGTCCTGGATGCCATGCTGGGGAACCTGCTGGCAGAGTCCCCAGACACAGACAGGCTCCACTTCATCTTGGAGGTGAGCCCCATTTGACCTGAACTCTTTGGGAGACTGGTAAGGAGAGACTGGAAGATCCATTTTCTACTCTGTCCTCCTAACTGGGTCCCCAGTAGGCCGTCCTTGGTTGGGGAGGTCAGTGCAATGTAGTGTCAGGTCCTTCCTTCTTGAGGGACAGAGGAAGGAGCTGAGACTCCAAGCCAGAGCTCTCCCTGGTTCTGCTGAGCTCTAAGCACAGGGCTCCTGGCTGTCTTGGGGAGTGAGAGTCTGAAAATCCACCCTTCCCCCACCCCTCCAACACACAGAGCCCATGAGATTGGGGAGATGGTTCTCAGAGAAGAGGCACATGCTCCTTCCTAGAGAAACAGGAGGAGCCCAGGGAATCAGCCCTTCCCTCTGATGTGCTCTGAAATTCCTGGGGGGATTGTGCTCTCAGTCACTCCCTACATCCCCCCAAGGATTTGCGTAGCAGGGAAGGGCCGAGGGTTCAGTCTCCTTTCTGGTGAACTGTTCAGGAATCAGGAGTTCTGGGAGGATGGGACCAGCCCCAGCCCCGAATATTGTCCCAATCTAGAGAGACGCTGAGAAGTTATGACCTGCTGGGTACAAGCTGCGTCCTGGGGGAAAGAATCCCCTTCTAGAGCTCTGCCATCAAGGCCTCAGATATCCCCCCCTGCGCAGAATGTCTCAGGCCCCTGGGGCTGGGGGCGTGGGGGGTTCATTTGCAAAGCAGGTGCACCTGGCCACTGAGTCTGACCTGCCTCCTTTCCCCACAGCATGTCAACCTCTGGGTCGTGTCCAGGGTGCCCCAGGAGCGAGCCAGGGCTATCAGGAGCAGCACAGCCCTGCTGAGATACACAGTCACCCTCCCTGAGTTTGACGTAAGTGAGCTCCGAGCCCAGCTTGCTGGCTCCCGGCGGAGGCGGGCTGGCTCCAGCGGGCTGCAGGATCTGCTGCTGCTGCCGGGGCTGTGGGTTAGGAGGGTTCTTCATGGGGAGGCAGAGTCAGAGCAGGACTGAGCTAGGCTTGAGTCAAGTTCTTCTTGTCCTGGTTCAGTGTTGTCCCTGGGCCTTTAAGGGGACCATGCTCCAGCCCCTGCTTGGCATCCCAAAGCAGCTCCGGGCTCCCTTGGCAGCAGAGCAAATGAAGGGTCGATCTCAAGCTCCTCTCCCCCAGCATCTCCTGCAGAGGGGCTAAGAGGAAGGAGCCCTCTGGCCCAGGGGGGACAGGGAGCTGAGAGGAAAATGCTGATGGAGTCCCCTCTGCTCTCCCTTCCCTTAGATCTCAGCCGAGTTCCCTCGGATGGGTCACCATGTGGCCCAGCTGGCTCTATTTGTCAGCGAGCCAGACAAGGACATCAGCCGGCAGGCCAGGGAGGGGACTTACCGGCTCTACCAACTGCTGCTCCAACAGAGGGGTAAGGAACCCAGCTGGGACACGGAACCCAATAGGGGACTGAGAGTGACCACAGGTTGATAATGGGACCCCAGACCATTTCTCTCAGACTGACCCCCGCTGGAGGACAAGTCTCTCTCTGCCTCTGTTCTTCTCCACTCCACTGTGCAGCCACCAGTGGGATTGGAAGGACACAGAAACTGCAACCAGAATGAGGAGAAAAGTATCTCTCTCTCTCTCTCTTCCAGGCCTGACCATACATGACGCGGAAGATCTCTGGTGCTATGACTGGCACCAGGACAGCAGGCTCTTGGGATACAAGAATACAGCCAGAGTGGGGGAGGTAAGGGCACTGTGCCAGGGCATGACACAGCTCAGGGAGTGGGGCTGGCTGGGTTCCCTGCAGTGGATGCCTCCTGGAGACAGGAAAAGACCCCGCTCCTTATTTCCAGTTCAGAGTTCCTCATCCAGCAACCAGTGGGACATGCTGGTGCTAAAGATCCCACACTGGGACTGGGCCAGGAGTCTCCTTGTTCTTGTCAGGCTGCAGGTTGGATTCCCCTTGAAGAAACCGAGAAGCTGCAGAGGCCATAGCCAGCAACTAGAGAAATCACTTAGCTGGGGGAAGAGACCTTTGGTCTGTCAGCTCCAGCCCCCTTCCCCCGTAACAACACACACACACTCCTCTAGCCACTGAGGTGCAGGAGATCTCTCTGCTGGAAGCAAGACAGGGTCCCCTATCGTCTCTGTGCCCTGCACAGCAGAGTGGGCCTGCTCACACACATTAGAGATCCATTTCCAGCCCATCCTGGCCCCTGCCATAAATTGCCCTCCCGAAAGAGCCACTGGAGGCTTTGGTCCCTCAGCATCTGTGACCTTTTAATAAAGGGGCTTCCCTGAGCCCTGGGACCCTGAAAGCCTCCTGGGGAATGAACTGCCTTGGCCACAGCAGCTCTCTTCCCCACTCTTTGGGGCACGAGATGCCATTGTACCGCCAGGACTTGAAGGCTGGCTCTGGGCAATCTGCTCGAGCCTCATGTCCTCTTGGTTTTAGGTCTTTGGAAAATTCTTCTCCGTCGGGCAGAGAAGATCCTTCGTGCAGACAGCATTGCTGGCCATCCACGACCCCCTGCTGCGTGTCAGCCAGGCTGGGCTGGTGCTCGTCTACTCCCTCCTGGGGGAAGTCCAGCAACTGATGGGGGACACGGTAAGCAGCTGCAATTGACTGAGCAGCTTGGGGTGGGGCCCGGGGCCTCATTCCCATCCTGTCAGCATTCGCTGGCCTGGTAGCAAGGAGCCTAGTGGGGACTTCTGGCCTTCATGGACTTCTCTTCTTAGGATGTGGTGCTCTGCTATCACTCCTGGGAAGGACAGGAGAGTCCCCTAAGTGCCCTCTGGGAACCTTTCCTACCCCACAGAGCTGCACCCATTTCCCCATGGCCTAGTGTCCATGTCACCCGAGCCACCATCGAGAGTTGCTCCCATCCCTGGCAGCCTGGGAGGCCAAGGACTGACTGGTGATGGTGACTGACTGAGGCACATGGGCGTGGGAAGCTGGTCTTGCTGCTGGTAGGGCTGGACCCGCTCTCGAGAGATTGGGAGGATTCAGTCGGCAGGGGCTGCTGACCTGTCCCGTTCCCCAGGGCTGCCATCCTGTGGCTTCAGCTTTTGTCACTGGGGTGTCTTGGGGAAAGGTCTCAAGCTCTCCCCATCCCACTTCACTGCTGCCAGAATCCCTCCCTCCCCCCGCCACCCTTCTAGAGCCCCCTTCCTGCCCTACTGGGTGGGGATGGAGGTAGGGGTGGAGGAGAGGGTTCTACGAACTTGAGCGGTGTCCCCAGGTGGGTTGGAGGTGGAACAGCTGTCAGGGGCACTGACGGGAAGTGACAGGAGCTCACCCTACAAGGAGGGGGGTTGGCACTGAAGGTCACTAGAGAGGAGAGCAAGGTTCCATCCTAGGGGTCAGGAGGGTGAATCCACCACTCAGACATGAGCAGCTGCTGGGTGGAAATGATGGTGCTGGTTCCAGGTGCCCTTCATCCTCCCTGATTCCTGGGGAGTGTCTCAGTCTCTGGCATGTTCTCGTTCCCCTGCAGCACGAGGATGTCACAGCCAAGGTCATGGGCCAGCTTCACATGATCCGACACTTGCACCAGATGCCCGAGGCGCTGCAAGGGCTGTGGCTCATCTGATGCTCTTCAAGGTTCCCCTCCCTGTTCAGCAAGTCCCGCTCCCTGCTGCAGGTACTGCTTTGTCTCACTATAAATGCGGGGCTAGTGGAAGCAGAAATGGAGGCCCCTGACACTCACAGAAACTCTCTCCCCTCTCTGTGGAGCTGTGTCCTTCCCTCGGCCCCCCAAATTCCTTCATCTGGGGCAGGAGCTCTTTCCCTAACACCCATATCCCTCCCCTCTTTCCTTGATCTCACCCCCATCCCATTCCCCATGCTCCCAGGGAGAGATCTTCCTGCCCCATATGGTGCAGAAGGACCTTTGGGTCAGGGCTACAGACTGTCTGCCCAACTGAAGCTCAGGAAGCTCCACATTTGAGGAGGTGAGGATGGGACAGAGGCTCAGGGCTAGCTTCATCTCCTGCCCTTTATTTTTCCTTTGGCCCTTCTCTGGGCTCTCAGAGTCTGACATGAAGAGGAGCCTCCTCCCCGCATGTCTTCTAGGCCGTGGGGTGTGTGACAGCCTCCCAGATGGGTGCAGTCAGAAGCTGAGCCACCTCAGGGAGCAGTGGGGACAGGTCCCTTGTCCTAGGAAGCCAAGCAGTGGTAGTTCTCAAAGAGGCTGAGAGGGTAGACCCCGCTCCCTCTTGGAGGTAAGAGCCATTGACTTCTTTGGGCATAATGGGTTTCTTGGGGGAGAAATGGGATCCCTGCTGCATAGCCTGGCTGGGAGCTTCCCCCATCCCTGGGACAGAGACATCTCCATCAATGTGCCACCCTTGTTTTTTTCCAAGCAAGAGGCTCCCCAGAGAACTCCTCCTCAAACCTGTTCTCCTGGGAGCATTTCTGGGAGGAGGCTCCCGTCCCTCAGTCTCCAACTCCATCATGCAGTCTCTTTCACCTAACATCTCCGCTCTCCAGCTCCACTTCCCGCAGCAGGACAAACGGACCTTCAGCTCCTAGAGAACAGACTCTGACCTCCTTCTGATCAGCAATGGGGTTTCACCATCCCCTCAGCAAACCTGTCAGATTTGAAGGAGGAGGGTATCTAACAGGGTGGCTTGGCCTATGGCTGCCTAGCCTGGGGCTAGGCCAAATTGATGAACAAGTGAGCCCCACCTGAGAGGAAACAAGGGAAAACAACAGCAAAAGTCCAGAAGCAGAGCGAGCTGTTCAGTAGACGGCCTTGGGCCAAACCCTGGAGTCCAGGGTAGGACTGGCTTCTCTCACCATCCCTAAGGAAGGGGACATAGAAGACCATAGAAACCCAAGAAGGGCAGGCCGAACCGAAATCAGGCTGAGGAAGAACTCCCCACGAGGGTGGAAGGCCTTGTTTCTGTACAAGACATTTTGGGACTTTGTTTGCAAGGAGCACGACCCAGGAAGGAGTGGAGTAAAGGACAGTTACCTGGTTGTAGGGCTGAGTTCCCAGCCGACAAACTGCAAGAGTGAGTATCAGCGGGGTTGCTAGCCCAGCGAGAAAGCGGTGACACGAGGCCTGGCCAGCATCTAGCGGTGAGTGAACTCTGGTACACACCCAAAGTGGCTGTGTCTAGAGCCCTGTGTAGCCTCTTCTGTGGGAAGTTCCCATGGGTCAGTGGGGCCTGAATCTCTCCTGCTCCTTTGGTCTCTTTGGGCTTCCCAGGAGATGTCTGGTGAACTGCCCTTGGACTCTGAGCCCAGCACCGCTCAGAAATTATTCGCTACCTTCAGAGAGACAGGGCACAGCTCAGCCTGTTGGGTAGGCTGGAGACTCACACTTCACTCGAACACACAACACTGAGGAGGTTTGGGAAGCATAGTAACAAAGAAGAGATTTAAGTGAGACTAAGCAAGAGAAGGAGACACATTTCAAACAGACAAACAAAACACAACACACTTTGTAGTGACTAAAACTGAATCTTAACAAGTCACAATCTTTGCCTTCGCAGTTTCCAGACTAACATCTCAGCTTTCCTAACAGACCTTCTTTGATGTCCCTGTAGGGTAGAAAACTTCTCTGTCGAATCCGCTGATTTGATTGCTTCGTCTTCTGGTTTCAGACCCTCTGTTCTCCTTCTGGGATGCCTGGACCCTGACTGTAACATCTCTCTGGCCCAGCCTCTTACCCAGATGTGTGCTGCAGCCAGCCCAGCGCAGGGAGCAGTGGAGACAGATGATCTCCTCCTGTCAGACCAAGCAACAGGGGTCCCATTGAGGCTTAGATGGAAGATCCCAGGCATCTCCTGGAGGTAAGAACCGTCCACTCTTCTGGCCACTTGGGGCTGTTGCAACAAAGAGGGGGCTCCTCTTCAATAGCCTATTTGTCCTCATGACTGTGTTTTTTTCTTCTCAGAGGATGCATCCGGGATCCTGGAGACTGTTTTGTGCAGGAGGTTTGAGCAGGGAGAGATCACTCACTGTCCTGACCCATGGGTCATTAACCCGGGTCTGCAGGGTTCCTGGGAGCAGCCACCCTCCAGCAAGCCACCTGGAAGCCTACGAAAAACTGCTTAGCTAGGACTGACGAAGTCCAGACCCAGTTTGAGGCTCCTATTGGCAGAGTCCCAGAGCAGCTAATCGGCCCCCAGGACCTCCTTAAACCAGCAGCAGGAATAAGAAGCTGTCTGAACAGCTGAGCTCCTCCCCGGCTCTGGACTGTATGTTGGTGTTCCTGCTCCCACTCCCCAGGCTTGATTTCCTGGCATCCGGACTCAGGGTGACTCACCTGATTTGAGGTTCTGAACACAATTTGGTCTTTTGCTTCTGCTCTTCCTGTGTCCTGACCCAGCTGACTCTCGACTCCTGTCTTGTGAGTGTGGACTCTGCCTCTGACCACTAGGTCTGGCTGCCCATGACCCAGCCATGACACTGACTTTTCTACAATTCCTCCAATGCCCTTTTCTGCTCTCCAGCTCTGCTCTCCCAGCAAGACACACCGATGCCTTGGCTCCCAGAGTCCAGCTTGCCTGCTAGTCAAGGGCTCAGGGGGAGTGCTCGTCTTGCCCCCTCCCCCATCACAGCTGCTTGTCCTCAGGGACTCTCCCTAGTGCAGAGGAGAATCCGTCCTGGCAGCAATTCAGGAAGTCACAGAAGGGATGGTCTGCTCAGCTCCCTCTGCAATGCCACTGCCCGAGACCATTATGAGTGGGTGCCCAGTGACTGCGCCGGCAGCTCCTTGAGAGACTCCTGGGGGCAGGGTAGTCGTGTTTCACTGTGACCGCGGTAAGCCATGCGAAGAGTGCGGCATTGAGAAGACTCTCCTGTTGTCCCAAAGGGTTTCTGTTCTCCTGCACGGTCAGACCGTGGGGCCGGCTGGCAGAATGGGGAAGAGCTGGTTGGTGATGAGCCGGAGGATTCACCATACAGGTGGCAGCAGCTGCAGATCCTGGAGTCCCTGTGGTCGGGTTACCGTGCGTCCGGAGTTTCCCGGACATGTCCGGCTTTTTGGGTTTTAAATCGCCCTCCAGGAGGAATTTGTAAAATTCTCAAAAGGTCCAGCATTTCCCTCCCAATGCAGCACTCTGGGGGCGGAGGGGGAGCTGCGCACTCTGCGGGGGAGCACGGCACTGTGTCTGGCTCCGCACCCCAGACACACTGCTCTGAGCAGCAGGGTATGGGGGCCGGGGGGGCTGGAGAAGGGGCATGGGGTCCCAAGGGACAGTCAGGAGACAGGGAGCAGGAGGGGTTGGATGGGTGAGGGGTTCTGGGGGGAGCCTGTCAGGCGGTGGGCATATGAAGAGGGGTCGGGGGAGTCAAGGGACAGGGAGCGGGGGGGGTTGGACGGGGCAGAGGTTCGGGGGGGGAGTCAGGGGCAGGGAGCAGGGGGGATTAGATGGGTCGGGGGTTCTGCGGGGGCAGTCAGGGGACAGGAAGTGGTTGGATAGGTGTGGGAGAGCCGGGGGTCTGTCAGGGGGCGGGGGTGCGGAGAGGGGGTGGGGCAGTCAGGGGACAAGTAGGGGGTGGAGTTCTAGGGGGGCAGTTAGGGTGGAGGGATCTAAGGAGGGGGCAGTTGGAGACAGGGAGAAGGAAGGCTTAGATAGAGGGCAGGGTCCTGGGAGGGGGCGATCAGGGGACAAGGAGCTGCGGGGGTTGGATGGGTTGGCAGTTCTGTGGGGGGCAGTCAGGGGGCAGGAAGTGGGAGGGAGTAGATAGGGGGCAGGGCTTCCACTCCCCCCGCCCCACCCCGGAGTGTCCTCTGTTTTGAAAGTTCAAATATGGTAACCCTACCCTATGGACCCAGCCTCCACTCCTGAGAGTTCAGGCGAACCTCCCCCTGTTCTCAGGGAGCCTTTGGCTTTGGCGGCTGGGCCTGCCTGCCGAGACAGAGGACTCAGTGTTTCCATCAGGCTGCTCAGTTGCCAATGCAGCCACCCAAAGACGTGAAGAATGGAAGCGAAAGAGCAAAGCTGGACCCTCCGCTGAGCTCCTGCAATCAAGTGAGCCCAGCCTGGGAGAGACGAGGGAAAGCTCCAAGGTGGCTGGTGGCTGCAGGAATCCAGGGGAGGAGAAATAAATAGTTCATGATGAATCCTCCAGGCTTTGTCTTGTGTGGTGAAGGGTTTAAAATGGGTCTAGTTACTATCACATTCAACTTTACAATCGCTGTGTCTGATTGAAGGGCAGGTCTGGAAAGGTCAGAGGTCACTCGAGGAGCTTCAGGTCTCAGATTCTGTCCCTATTGCCTGCTTTGATCAGCTGATCTCAACCCAACACATCCCTCAGGTGGTCGCAGTGGTGAGCTCTTTCCCTCTTTTTCTGGAGTAGCCGCCAGCATGGGGACAGGATACATGTGGCCAAGGAAATGGAGAGGCATGGGGGTCACTGGCAGAGGCATGCAGATAACTTGCAGAGTTGCCTGTTCATGCAGCTCCCATGGGGGAAGCACGGTAGGGTCCCGTGCACTCCGGGGCACCATTTCACACTTTGGTGGGCGGGGGGAGGATAAGTTCACCGTGATTCCAGGGGCTATTTAGGCACCTGAAAACTCTAGTGTTTTGACGGATAACTTAGCAATGAGCTGACAGGAACACTTGCCAGACTGCTTTCCGGGGAAGACAGCTATAAGAATGGATCCAGGGAATGGTTCTCTAGCTCTGAGCTGTGTGGACACTTTCAGGGAACATTCCAGATGCAAGACAGAGATCCCCAAAGTTATCCTGGGTAACCCTGAGAGACTTATGGAAAACTAGCAGATCCCACATCTCTGCTGTCACTTTGCACTGACAAACTTGGACTGTCCCAACCTGTTCATGTATTTTACCTGCTTTAACCTCTCAAGACCTTTCACATATAAAAGAAAGAAAATTAAATAAATGATGTCGTTACACCGATATAGGGCCGTAGCGTAAACCCGACCTCAGAGTTGTCCCATTGAAATGGAATTATTCACAGCAGTAATTAAAGTTAAACATGCACGTAAGTGTTTCCAGGGCCAAGATTAAGGCCACAGCTTATGAGAGGTGCAGACGCAAGAAGAGAAGAGCTGTGCAAAAACTGAAATGCCACTTGGAACCTGGCCCAAACAATGCATCATGAAAAATAAACTCATTTTGTTATACAGTAATAGAGCTGGTTCAAAAGTACAATGCAACCTTTTAACTAAAAATGCCACATTGGATTACATTGATCATTTGAAAAAAGTTCCCTTTTTAAAAAAAACATTTTGGATTTCTCTGCCCACTTGAGAGAGAACGTGGAGTTTTTCCCACCAAAACTAAACAAAAATTTGATCATTAAAAACATTTGCAAATAAGTTTGAAGAATATGGGGGGGCGGGCGGGGGAAGTGGTTTCTTCTTCAATTTTCATGAACCTCCCCACCCCCGCTATTTTTGACCAGTTCTAATTATGAATAAATGTCTGTCTGTCCATGAATGATAAATATGTCTGCTACTGAAACATTTACAAACAACGTCTCTCGTCAGGAGCACTGAGGTCACATTACGCAGAGAAACACCCAGGCCTGCAGGGTTCACCTTTTCAAAGACATAAACCGCTCCAGGACAGGAATGTCACACACAACACAGTGTGACTGGCCTGGGTTGGTTAGGTGCATGTTTTGCTGTTGCTGGCAAATTGTGCTTTTTTGAGGTGTGGGTGGAGTTATATTTGAAAGGAGTTCTTCATCCTCTCCCACTCTCATCCAGGGGTGCCGGAACAGGGGAGACCAGGGCCCACCACTTTTTACTGGCCATAAGTGTGAGCGACTGGATGATGGAGGAGAGAAGGGAGTGGGGGGCGGGGGGTTTGGGGGCAAGGGGTGGCGTGAAGTGGGAGCTCAGAGAGAAAGGCGGCGTGAGGGGGGGCCCCAGGGAAAGGGGCGGTTTGAGGGGGCAGGACCTCGAGGAGAAGGTGTGGCACAGGGGCTGGTCCACAGTTTGGGTGCCAGCAGCCCCCCCACTTTTAGGAAGCTTTTGCCCATCCTGCCCTCATCCCAGCCCACACGCCATAGTCACCGGCTCCGTCAGATACCCCAGGCAGATGGAGCAAATAGCTTCATCTTGTATTTCCCCTGCTGTAGCTGCAGCGGCCATGGCAGCTGGGTGAGTATCTGTTCTCCCTGCCAGTGGCTCTACACAGTGTGGGCTTGTGCTGACACTGGGAGGGGCCGCCTGCAAGTATCTGCTAGTCCCAGCCACAGAAGGAGAAGAAGAAAAAGGAGGAGCCAGGAGGGGGAGAAAACAGGAAAGTGAAACTGAAGGAGAGTAAAAGAGGGGGAAGGTCAGGGAGAGGGCAGGAGAGAAGGAATGGCTGGAGGTGAGGAGAAGGGAGGGGAAAATGGGGGCAATGGAGAGAGGGGGAAGAATATGAACCAATCTGATGTGTATTGCTGGAAGGCTGGAAGGGAGAGCATATCCCCTGCCCCACAGGCAGGAACTGTCTAACCCACCCCAACACTGACTGGGGATTGAAGTGGGGACCTACAGCGCTTAGCACAAGTCTCTACAGCTGGAGCTAAGGAGTCAGTCTGTGAAGTTCAGAGCTGTAAAAACCCACAAAATAAGGTCTGGATGAAGCATGGTCTGAGGATGCTTCCCTCCCCCTCCCCCACCCCCCAGAGACCAGGGTGAAGCCCTGGCAATCCGGTTTACTGAGCCCTGCCTCAGCCAATCAAGAAACAGAAACAATCCCATGTGACCTGTGTGTCCCATCATAACTAACCCCACAGAAATCAATGTGTTTGACAAATGTATTTGAGCAAATAAATGTGAGAAAATTGTGATCAGTGTGTGGGCAGCTGACAAAGGGGAACAGAAGCTGAGCTCACTGGACACGTCACATTCTGCACATGATTTCCCCAGCGCTTCTTTCAGCCCTTCTGTCCTCCCCCGGCCCCTGCCCCACCCGGTCTTGGTCTCTTGCCTTTTATTTATGCCTTTGCTCTGCCTGGAGAATTACTGGTGTTACTATTATTCCGTATTATTTCTGTAGCCCCCTCAGTGCCCTGGGCATGTTGTATGGTCCCTGCCTTGGGTGCTCCCAAGTGGGGCTGGGCTCAGGGGCTCACTGATGGGCGTATGGAAGGAGAAGTCTGCAGGCCCAGGGCAATAGGTCAGGGTGGGCGTCCAGGCATGGAGGCAGGTGCAAAGATAAAAGAATATGGGGTGGGGTATAGGCTAGGTGAGAGGCTGAGGTGGGGAGATAGTTGAAGAGCTTCCTGGGCTCCCAGGTCCCATTCGCCCATCCTGGGCTCCTTGCTCCGACAACCCTGGGGCTGGGCTCTCCCTCCCTTTCCCCTGGCCCAGCTACCGACTGCCCTTCCCCAGCTCTCCCCACTCCCTGTCCCCACTCCTCCCTCCATCGCGCTGGAACCAGTTTCCCTGACACAGCTAAGTTGGCAGCACAAAGCAGCCCGTACAGCAGGGCCTGGCGCTCTCACTCTTGGCCCCTGTGGCTGTTTCACCCCTCACCATGGGCAATGAGTCCCTCGGGCAGTAAATGCCGGGACATTCCCTGTTGCTCACTGGCCCCATTGCACTCACTGGGATCCTGGGCTCGGCTTTTCTCTGGGAGCCAGATCATGCAGTTATTGGTCCTGAGGGGACCTGGGAATCCCCCCAAGCCAGGCCTGGAGCCGACCCCACTGGGCTTCTCTGGGAGGCTGTGAGGGAGGCTTTAAAATGAGGGATCTTAGGTCTCCTCCCCTAGAACATTCTGAAATCCCACTGCAATTTTCTGAATTTGACACAATAATAAAAAAAAGTTGAGGCTAAAAATTGTAAGTGCCCAAGTGGGACCCTGGGTGGGGGAAGCAGCCTGTGGTGAGCTGGCCGAGTCGTTTGGAGGAATTTTCAAAGGTGTCTGGGCACCTCACTTCCAATGGGAGTTAGGCACCTAAGTGCTTTTGAAAATCCCGGTAGATACCAAGCTACATCTTCAGGTGTCTGCAGACCTTCTAAAATCTGCCCCTTAGTCTCTGTGCCACATTTGCAAAGTTATTTAGGCTCCTAAAGATGCAGAGAGGAGCCTAGTGGGACGTTCACACCTGCCTTGTAAGCCGATTTATATCTTTTTAAATAATGTAAAAGTGGACTGGAAATAGTAAGCGTTTAACAGTTTCCTTCTGTTCCACAATATCACCATCATAAGAAAAATGTATTTAACTAAGAATATCAACTTTATTCATACTCTTTTGAATAC
Source organism: Chelonia mydas (assembly GCF_015237465.2). Lineage (NCBI taxonomy): Eukaryota > Metazoa > Chordata > Testudines > Cheloniidae > Chelonia > Chelonia mydas. The sequence goes on along the minus strand of NC_051254.2, from coordinate 36,744,340 downwards.
AGAAACAACCCAGCACTCTTGGATCAATAGCTCTCAAAAGCAAATACTTTCTAAAAATAAAACAAAATGTCACCCCTTCTTTTGCGATGTTCTTCAGGAGGCAGCAAACGCTTTTCGTCGTTGTCCAGTGGGGGATGGGGCTGCCCCTTGCCCAGCCTGGGGCAGGAGTGGTAACTGCAGAGCGGGGGCGGGGGGTGGAGGGCAGGGTGTCACGACACTCACCCAAGCCCCAGCTGCTCAGGTCCAGGAAGCCCCCTCGCCTCCCTTGTGGTGGGTGACAGAAGGTGGGTGGGGGGGCTGCTGTCACGTGTGCACCTCCTCCCCTGCTGCTGCCCCTCACCATAGCATCACTGGGGGTGAGGGGTGGGGCATCTCCTTGCCAAGCATGGGGCAGGAGAGGTGACTGCGGGCGGGGGCACGAGTCCAACACAGACCCATGCCCCAGCTGCTCAGGTCCAGACTCCAGGAAGCCTCCTCGGAGTTGGCATCGTCTCCCAGTAGGTGCCGGGGGGGGGCTGCCATCACATGTGCACCTCCTCCTCTCCCCCCTCCGCAGGCGCAGCGGCCACCTCAGCCTGCCGCCCGCGCTGGTCCCTGTGTTGTAGCCAGCAGCGGCCGGTGAGGGAGAACTGCGCGGAGCGGCTGGTGGGGCCGGGGGCGCTCCAGGGGAGTCCCATGGGGGCAGCAGGTGGGGCCGGGGCAGAGACCCAGCCCCAAACATTGGTGGACCCTGGCTCCCGGGCCCTGAATATTGCTGGAGCACGAGCACCACGGGCCCATATAACTCGCCGACCCTGCAAGGTGTATTTATGCAAGTTCTCGGTTGCAGAAATTTGTCCTGTATTTATTTACTTCTGAAAAACACCAAAAGTTAGATTCTGACTGTGTGCAGACATCAACTATTACAGAAACCACATTATAATGTTTACTTTGCTTACTATAGATGGGATTATAATAAAAATGTCATAGGAAAGATCCAAATGAGAACTCTAGCCTGTGTTCTTGCACATAGGTTGTTATAACCTGGGAACTGCTGAGAGCAGATTTAATCGGGCGATATCCAGTATCCCAGAAGCGATACCAGTATGTACTGACAGCTACAGATGATTTTTCAAAATAGGTAGAAGAATTTCCACTTAGAACTATGACAGCACATGAGGTGGAGAAGAAGACATGTGAAATTATATATTAACATGGCCGTGCAGAGTAGATACTGGCAGATCTAGGTTCTGAATTGAATAACGAGGTAACAGTTTACATTTGGTGATATTTTCACTATATGGTCAATTACACAATCATGGCCGTGTGACACAGAGCTTCAGCAGACCATGCCACCTAGACAGCAGCAGACTGGATAAAAACACAGATGAATCCATCACAAGATAACGTGAGGGTATTTATTTTCAAATAATCAACGTAAGTTTAGGGCACTCTGCCATGGATGGCGTATTGTGAATAAATCTTCAAAACTGAATGATTACATTGAAAATGTTCATAACGCATCACGTTTAAAACAAAAAGTAGTCCTAGCAATGCCATGTGATGTGCCTCCCATCACACTCTGCTCAGCCAGCTCTTCCAGAAATTAAGTTCAATCGCTAATATCAAGGAATTGGACCAATCGGTCACTATTTTTACAGAAAAAAGAAGAGGAGTACTGGTGGCACCTTAGAGACTAACCAATTTATTTGAGCATAAGCTTTCGTGAGCTATAGCTCACTTCATCAGATACATTTAGTGGAAAACACAGTGAGCATTTCCACTAAATGCATCCAATGAAGTGAGCTGTACTCACGAAAGCTTATGCTCAAATAAATTGGTTAGTCTTTAAGGTGCCACCAGTACTCCTCTTCTTTTTGTGAAACAGACTAACACGGCTGCTCCTCTGAAACCTATTTTTACAGAGCATTCCAGAAGGTGGTGGACAGAACCCAGAGGAATTGTGATGAATTTCCTGGAGCAACTTTCTTTTCTTTGTCCTCTAAACCTCAGATGACAACAAAAATATCCCCCTTTCGACTGATTTATGGCCGAGAAGAAAGGTCTCCCAATAAAACTTCACCAAATTTCATGTTATGTGTCATTAAGTGCCAGCATATTAAGTTAATTTGTGATGATTCAGTAAAGGAATACAACCCCTTCTCTATTTCTTTCTCAAACTACATTTGTTGTGTCCTTATAACCAAGAACATGGAAAGCCTGGCAGTACTTGGCAGTACTTCTAAAGAAAAATAAACCAAAAAAATGAGATTGTAAAAGACGTTTTTGTATATAGCAGGGGTAGGCAACCTATGGCACGTGTGCCAAAGGCAGCAGGCGAGCTGATTTTCAGTGGCACTCAGACTGTTCGGGTCCTGGCCACCGGTCCGGGGGGCTCTGCATTTTAATTTAATTTTAAATGAAGCTTCTTAAACATTTTAAAAACCTTATTTACTTTACATACAACAATAGTTTAGTTATATATTATTGACTTATAGAAAGAGACCTCCTAAAAATGTTAAAATGTATGACTGGCACGCAAAACCTTAAATTAGAGTGACTAAATGAAGACTCGGCACATCACTTCTGCAGGGTTGCCGACCCCTTGTAACTAAGAATACAGCATTTGAGGTTGGGGACCGTGTTTTGTGAGAAAAAGCAAGGAAGGGTCAAATCTTGATTACCGATTATATGCAGCTAGAGAGTGAATTAATGCTGACAGAACTTCAAAGAATATTATATAATCTTGTATGAGATAATTTAAATATATTGCTTCATTAATTCTATCATTTTTAAGTTATTAATTTTCAAAGGGGTAGTGCAGGAGGTGGGTGTATGTGCCCTGCCTCCCAGAGAGAACCAGTCAAGGCAGTAAAGAGAGGGGGGGAGAGGTGGAGGGGGAGAGAGAGAGAGAGAGCAGCTGCACATGTGTAGTTGTGATGTTTATGACACACGTACATTGTAATGGAACAACCCCATCTGACAATTTAATAGTTTATTTTGTGAAGATAAATATTTTGGATTTCTTGAAATTCCACAGTTGAAATACAAATGACGTTATTTAGAGAAGTTAAACTTCAATACAGATTTGAGGGAAGACTCAAAAAATAAATGTAAATAATTCCATTTCTAAAAATATGTTTAGATGCTTGATTTTGAAATACTGTTGAAATGTAAATTAAAATATTCTTGTATTTACACCTTGTTACAATAATATTTTCTAAATTAGAATAATCTTTTTTCTTTCCTATTTTACATTGAGATTTCACAGGGGTAAAAAATTCTGGCAGGAGTGAATGACCCCATCCCCCACCATCTGCTACCCCTGGGGCAGGGGACGGGGCAAGGGGTTGCCAGGTGTCCGGTTTTTCACTGGAAAAGGGAAACTGGCAGCGTCCGGTCAGCACAAAAACTCCAGTAACTGCAGTAACCGCTACCCCCCACAGGGGGGTGGGAAGAACGGCAGCGCTGGGGGGTCCAGTCTGTGCTGCAGGGTCACTGTCAGGGACCGAGATTCCCCCCGGCCGGAGCCAGGACCGGGCAGATGATCAGGGGAGCCGCGTTTCTACTCCCAGCCTTGAGACCGGGATAGAAATAAGGGCGGAGTGTCCCAGAGAATGTGTCAGTGAAAGTGAAGAGATGGGACCCGTCAGTCACATTGTAAAATGAGACCTCTCCCGCCTCGTAGTCCAGGAAAATCCCCACCCGGCGGGGCCGGACGCTCACGGGGAGGCGGGTCTGGGGGGAGGTTAGGGCCTCGTATCCCCCGTCCCCCAGCAACACGACCCAGTATCCCTTCCCAGGGGAGAGAAAGCTCTCCCCCTTCCTGCTCACAGATTCCCTACAAACCCCCAGAATCCATCTCGTCTTGTCTCCCACCCCCACCTCCCAGTAACGCCTCCCGCCCGCGAACCCCTCAGCGCCCAGGACACAGGGACAAGGATCAAATCTCTCAGGCTTGTCGGGCAGATCCTGGCGTCTGTCTCTGCGTCTCACACGTTTCCGATCCTTAGAAAGGACGAGCCAGGGATTTGCCGTGTCTGGATCCAGAGTCACGTCCACTGGGGAGAGAGTCACAGAGTCAGGGCCGGGGGCAGGGGCTGGTCACTGGGATCGAAGGGAAATTAACCTGCGTCCCCGTTAATCACTGGGGGGGTTTGTCGCCTGAGGGGAGTCAGGGCCCCTCTTCCTGTGAGGAGACAATGGGGGGAAAGGGCAGGAGGAGCGGGGGAGGGGTGGGAAGGTGTCCGTGGGGGCTGGGGAGGGGAGAGGCTGATGCTGGGAGAGGAAAGGGGAGGGGCAGATGACAGGAGCAGAGGGGGCAGGGATAGAGGGTTGAGGGGGTTGAGCAGAAGGGCAGACACAGGGAGGGCAGAGGAGGGGAGGGACAAGCACCAGGGGGCAGAGAGGGGCGAGGAGAGAGGCAGGGGCAGGTGCATAGAGGGAGGTGTTAGGAGACAGCAGTGGGGAGAGGCAGGTGCCAGCGGGTCAGAGTGGGGCTAGAGGAGGGGTGGGCATAGGGGTGTGAGGGAAGGGTGCGTGCCAGGGGTCAGAGAGGGTGGAGAGAGAGGCAGGTGCCAGGAGGGCTGAGGGGAGTAAGAAGGGCAGAAGCCAGGACAGCAGAAGAGGGTGAGGGGTGGGACGACCATCAGGGGGCAGAGGGGGTGAGGGAAGTGGCAGGCACCAGGGAAGCAGATGGGGGTGAGGGAAGGGGTGGGAGACATAGCAGCAGAGGAGGGAGAGGGGAGAGGTGGATGCCAGGACATAGCGGGGGTGTGAAGTGATGGGTGGGCTCCAGGGTGCAGAGGATGTTTGGGGTTTGCACTGCTGCAAGGAAACCCCGGCAGACATGGCCTGAGACACTGGTAACCCGTCACTGGGGTTATGGAACAATAATTACAGGGTGACTGGAGCAGAGGAGCTGGACTCTGGGTCTCCCAGGTCGGGGCCTGACACACTGGGCTGCAGAGTCAGTCTCACTCCCACGCTCTGGCTCAGTGCTCAGGGCAGTGTTTAGACACGGGGACGTCATCAGACCCCCAGAGCCCAGCAGTTCAAGCCCTCATGGCGTCCCACGGCGGTATTGAACTGGGGGCTCCCCGCTGAGGGCTCAGCCACGGGGCTAAAGGCTGGAAGGGAAGCGGTGGCACCTTTCTGTTCATTGAAACTCGTCAGCAAACTCGACATGGATTCACGAATAGTTTCTGTCAACCCGAAATATAATTTTGCAGCAAATAAACTATTTGTCCAAAACATTTCACCCAGCTTCACTGTAAACCTGTCTGAGCAACTGAGGAGCCCAAATCCCAGTGACTTGCAGTGAGTGACTCTCAACATCCCCAGAAACGCAAAGTTACGGGCAGGTCAGACTCAGGACATCAGCTATGAAACACTCCAGAGCTGCTATTTAATTTGCCCTGGGTAAAAAAATTCCCCCTGAGCCCGTGATCTCACCCCCAAAATCAGGCTGAAAATGGAGACCCCACAAATCAGCCTGAACTCTGCCCAGAGCGATTGTCCCATGGGTGATGCTAGCGGCACAGACCCTCTGCAGCTGCACCTGGGTGTCTCCCAGAGCAGATAATGGTCACAGAGACCGTCCCAGAGCCCCAGGGGCTCCGGTGTCTCCATCTAACGACTGCGCCAGCCACCCCCCTCGCTCTCATTAACCAGCCCTGGATCAGACGCGCTGGGAACTTTCAGACCCAGACTCTGGACACACTCTGGGTTCATGGACACAGCCCGTGGCAGCGAGTCCCCGAACGGGGTGGACAGATTCAGGCTTGTGGGGCTCCCTCTTTGGCACTAAAAATACCCGCCTAGACGTTCAGGCTCAGGCTGGAGCTCAGGCTCTGAAGCCCAGCGTGGAGCCAGGTCTGCCCCTCACAGCGCAAGCGGGGACATTGTCTGTGTCCACGTCCCCTTAACCCCATTTCTGGGACAGGGAACAGCAGCCCCAGGGCCCCTCCCTTCACCCCCAGGGCGGGGGAGCGAGAGCCCTTGGCCTTCTGGGCAGTGGGGCCTCCCAGCACCGATTCCTGGGTCAGGGAGAAAGTGTCTCCACCTGGAGAGCTCTGTGCACCCGGCAAATACACAGATGTGCCTGTGGATCAGGATCCGGGATGGTACTCTCCCCAGGAGTGATGGAAACTCCCGAAAAGTAGAGGGGCCTCCGGAGCCTGAACCATGGCCCCGCCTTCCCGTGTGGGTCCTTCTCCTGGAGCTCCTGCCCCCGCACCACCCCTTCTCCACGAACCCCTGCCCTCACACAGCCCCTTCTCCCCGAGCCCCTGCCCTCACACAGCCCCTTCTCCCCGAGCCACTGCCCTCACACGGCCTCTTCTCAAGACCCCGCCCCCACACCGCCCCTTCTCCCAAAGGCTCCACCCCCGCAGCGCCTCTTCCCCCCCAACACCCTGCCCCCATGGTCGCTCCTCTCTGCCCCCTCCCGCCCCCCATTGCTCACCCTTACAGCCGGTAGAAAGTGGGAAACCTGGCCCTCCTATCAGTAAAAGTGATGGGGTCACGGTCTCCTGGCCCCTCTCTTCCAGTGTCATTTGCGGGGGCCTTGGGGCAGTGTCAGTGAGTGTCAGTGAGTTCAGTGCTGGGGGTACAAGTGGGGTTTACACCCCTCCTGCTGGAGCTCTGGGTATCGAGGGTACGACGACATCACAGCAGCCGTGTGAGCCCCGCCCTGTCCTGCCAACATGGCTCAGCCCTGACACCTGGTGGAGCCTCTCCCTGGGGAGGAACCGTCCCTGCGGCCCCTTCAGGCCTTGGCCTCCCTGCGGAGGTGGCCGGTCAGGCTGCCGTTAACGAGAATTACGACATGAGCTCCTGTTCGCTGGGAACTGGACTCTGAGCCTGGGCTGAGATCGGTGACTGGGGAGTGAAAGGCCCCAGCTGCCCTCACTGCCCCCCTGAGCCAGCCCAGCGGCCCCAGCCATTCAGTGCGATAACAGCGATGCTCACACCTGGTGACACCCCCGGTGCCCACAGCAGGCAGGGCGAGGGCCTGTCCAAGGAACAATGGGTGCAAGCTGCAGCAAGGGAGACTGAGGCTGGAGATGAGGAAACACTTTCTAAGTCTCAGGGCAGTGAAGCTCTGGACCGGGTCCAAGGGAGGCTGCGGGATCCCCGTCACTGGAGGTTTGTAAGAACAGATTGGACAAACCCCTGCCAGAGATGGTCTAGGCCCTGCCCCAGCACCAGGGGCTGGGCTAGGTGACCTCTCGAGGTCCCTTCCAGCCCTGCAGTGCCATGAGTCTAGGTTACAGCTGTTCCTGGGGCGTAGTGTGAGGCACGTGGCAGAGTTAACACTGTTAGTGACCATAGCAGCTCAGCGTCCCTGCCAGGGGCCCGGGCTGGCATGTGGCTGCCTGTACCCAGCTCAGCAGGGTGTTACTGGGCCATGCGGACAGGACCTAGGGTTGGCACCTGTCCATAGGGTTGCCAGGCCTCCGTCCTTCATCACAAACTCCTCATCCCCAGCCCCACCCCAGAGCCCGCACCCCTCCCTCACTCTGAACCCCTCGGCCCCAGCCCGGAGCCCTTTCCTTCAACCCAAACCCCTCATCCCCGGCCCCACCCCAAAGCCAGCACTCCCAGCTGGAGTCCTCACCACACCTGCACCCAACCCCCTGCCCCAGCCCGGAACCGTCTCCCACACCCTGAACCCCTTATTTCTGGCCCTACCTGGAGCCCACACCCCCAGCCCAGAGCCCATACCCCCCCCGCACCCTAATTCCCTGCCCCATCCTGGAGCCCTCTTCTGTACCCCAAATCCCTCATCTCTGGCCCCACCCCAGAGTCCACACCGCCAGCCGGAGCCCTCATCCCCCTCCCACACCCCAAACCCCTGCCCCAGCCCGGTGAAAGTGAGTGAGGGTGGGGGAGAGTGAGCGATGGCGGGAGAGGGGACAGAGTGAGCGAGGGCGGGGCCCCGGAGAGGGGGAAGGGCAGAGCCTCAGGGCCGCGGCAGGGAAGGGGTGTTCGGTTTTGTGAGATTAGAAAGTTGGCAACCCGACCTGTCCAGGTTTTCCCAGGATTGTCCCTTTGTCCATGTCACTCTCCTGGGAAATCCGTGAGTCTGCCCAGGCCGTGACGAGTCCCAGGTGTGTCAGTGGCTGCAGTGGGGGAGCTGCGGGGTGACCGTGCCTACGCAAAGGGAGCTCTGGGTCCAGAGTGCCTGGGAGCTGCAGAGACGGGGCAGCTCGGAGCAGTGAGTGAGATCGGGAGCTCAGGGCCAGCAGGGCCCAGTCACCACTGTGCAGGTACCGGCTGCGGGGGTCACTGCCGGGGGCAGCGGGGTAGATCTGGCGCCATGTCCTGCTCGGTGAGGTTGGTACTCGGGGCAGTCCAGGAGCAGGAGCCTGTGGTGGCTGGTGCCCTCTCCCGGGATTCGGATGGGGAGACGGTGCCCGGGTGAGGGGACAGGTGGTGTCCATGAAGCAGGCAGATTTCCTGTTTTGTTGTACCTCAGAGGTGGCGACCCTAACAGGACCCCCAGCGGTGTTTGTGTAACTGCCTTGGATGCCCCCCTCCCTCCCAGCTCTGTGTAGTAGGATACCCTGGAGTGCATGGACCCCTGGGCCAGTGGTGCTGCAATGTGTGTGCATGGCCCCTGGGCTCTCTGATCCCTGCTGGAGCTGCCCAGACTCCCCCAGCAGGCACCAGGGCACACACAGGGTCAGGCAGCAGGCTGGGAGCAAACACACACACAGCTCAGCCCCAGCTGTGAGGCAGAAAAGCTGCCAAGTGGGCACAATTGGTTGTAACTGGATCAGGGGAGTGTCACAAGCTGGTTATAAAAACCCGTCTGCCCTTCCAGTGGGGAGAGGGTTTTCCTCCCCCCAAATCCAGGGGGACACTGAACAGCTCCTGTATGGTCCTGTTACGCTAGAAGGAAATTGTGGGCTAAAGCCTGGTCTGAGCATAGAAACCCTGCTGCTGGGAAGAGAGAGCTGAGAAGTTCAATGCAAATGATGGACAGATAAGAAAGTCTGTTCTGCAGATTCCAGGTACTGCCCTGGAAAGGTGACACCAGGGAGCAGTATTCCCTCACCAATCAGCCCTTTCCCAAAGGCAGCATGTCCCTGCTCTGCAATAAACCTGGGGTGTCGCCTGTCCCTTTCCATCTGCCCCCAGTGACATTGCTTTCTCGAACCTATTGAATGTCATAGGAAAATGCTCTGTGCAGGGAAAGGAGCACAGAGCTCCTGGGGGAGGTGGGTCTCACCATGGATAAAATATCAACGCTATGTACAGTACCTGAGTAGATCTGGGCGCTTCTCCACCCTGCAACCAAACACAGAGAGAGGGGTGAGAACTCCCCTGATCACCGACACACTGAACAGGAGACAGTGTGAGACAAGGGTGATACTGGGGAGAATGGAACTAACTGAGCTCAGCCTGGAGTTTGTCTAAAAATAAAACAAAGAGAAATGAGTCAATACCACATAGAGTGACCAGATGTCCCGATTTTATAGGGACAGTCCCGATATTTAGGGCTTTGTCTTATATAGGCGCCTATTAGCCCCCCATCCCCTATCCCGATTTTTCACACTTGCTGTCTGGTCACCCTAATATCACATTACCTTGCAGAAGAGAAGTGAGTCAAAAAGACTTCAAAGCAAGGAAATTAAAATCCTTAGACTCAGCCGGGAGGCTACGTCAGCAACCAGAGCCTGGCACTGCCTGAGCAGCAAAGGAGTTCGCAAGGGGAGAAATATTGTAACCCCACCCGGCCAGGCGCAAGAGGTTGTTAGAGCCAAACAGGGACCCCTCAGCAAGTGGAAATATTAACCCTGTGAAGCCAGTAGAAAGGAGCATAAAGTACAATGGGTGAAGTGCATGATGGGAATTAGGAGGCTAAAATGGAATCAGCCGAGTGAACGGCCAGAGATATAAAACAAATACCAGGGAATTATTTCAGTCCATCAGATTCAGGAAGCCTGTGAGAGAATCAATGGGTTCCCTGGATCCACAGGGGGGAAAGGGAGCAATTGAGGAGGGTAGGGACAATGCTGAGAGACTGACTGATTTCTTTGCATCCGTTTTCACCACAGAGAATGTTAGGGAGAGACCTGCCCTGGAGCTGCTCTGTTCATGAAATGAATATCAGGGATTGAGGTGTGAAGATGAGATATTGGAACAACTGATAAGAGCCAACTGATAAGAGCCAGCAGCCACCAAGAGCAGCGTGGATCCCTGCCAGGGGGCAAACGCCCAAGTGTTCTGAAATGACGTCAGAGCGATATGGCTGAGCTGTTAACAATAATACGCATCTCTCATTAAAATCAGCTACTATTCTGGACAGTCAGAGGGTTGGGAATGTTGTACCCAGCTTTAAAAATTTGGCAGGCATAGTTCTGAGAATTACAGCCCAGTGAGCCTTCGCTCAGTGCCTATGTAAGGGGACTCTTACTAACACTCAGTGAGGGTTTTTGGTTGGCTAGCTCCCTGGTACTAAAAGAAAGGGGAAGGGTCGATGGGAAATCAGGACCATGAGACTGACAGTCCCCAGGAACAATGGGGAGAGGCCAATGCTCCAGATCAGCTTGGTTGACAGGGTGGGCAGGCTAATCAGGGAGTCAGGAGGCCCGGGTGGGTCCTGTCCTCCATGTGAGCTGCAATTGCCTGGGTCAGGCAGAGTGGGGCCCAGCTAAGGAGAAAGCAGGGTCCCGAGCTGAGCTGGGGAGCAGAGCTGGGCCAGATCCAGAGGGGCCAGAAAAGCAGCCCAGGAAGCAGGTCAGCGCTGGGAGCAGAGTCACAGAAGCAGCCTTCTGAGCAGACCTGTCCTGGGAGCAGAGCTGCAGCAACCAGAGCCAGGGGGGCCAGAGAAGCAGCCCAGGGAGCTGGAGGCAGAGCAGCAGCAGCAGCAGCAGTGCTGAGGCAGAGTGGTGGGGCTGGGGCTGGAGCTGAGGCAGAGTGGTGGGGCTGGGGCTGGAGCCGTCCGGAGCCGGGTGTGGTGAGTAGCTGGAGAGAGTGAGGGGGACCCTGGGCAGCGGGCCCAGTGCAGGTAGACACCCCCAGCCAAGACGCCTTGCAGGCCAGACTTGGAGGGTGATGGTAACCCCGATGGGGCGGGAGCAACCCTGGGAAGAAGGGTCCTGCCACCTAGAGCCTAAGAGTGTGTGGCCACCACCAGAGCAAGTGTCTGACCCGCAGCATCCCTGCAACACAGCCAGGGCCTGAGAAGGGGCCTGGGACTTGTGAGGAACAGACTGAACTTCCCTGACATTCCAGAGATGCTGATTGTGATGTCCCTGTGCCACAGGAAAACATGTCACCTCGCTCTTTCACCTTTCCCATTGTTTCCTTATTTTTTTAAATTGTTTGCTGTTTCATAAATTGTATTTGCTTTGAACTGTATGTAATGATCAGTGGGTCAGGGAAGTAACCAGTGCAGAGAGAGCACCCCGGAATGGGGACACCCTAGCCCCTGCCCTAAGTGACCACGCCAAGGTTGGGGGTTGAGCCCCTCAGGAATCCTGGGCCCAGCCTTGCTGGGGTTACGAGGACTCTGCCACACAGGAGAGTGGAAGGGGAGCCCTCTAGGTCAGGCAGGCCTCTGGGTAAAGGGAGTGGGAGTGAGGACTCAAATGCTTTCGCTAGCCCACTTCACCAGGGTAGTGTATAAGTCAGAAAAGTTCCGCACAGTAGTGGGACCATTTCCCTGCTTACACCAAATAAACTAGCTGAAACAATAACTAAAACAGAATTCTAAATCAGCTCTATGAGAATGATAGCAAAAAGTCCAACTAGCACAGCTGGAAAAGAAAACTGTGGGCTTGTCTACACTTAAACCCCTACAGCAGTGCAGCTGCACCACGGCTGCTGTGGGGCTTCAGCCTAGACACTACCTACGGTGAGGGGAGGGATTCTCCCATCGTCATAGGTCATCCACCTCCCCCAAAGTCAGTAGCTAGGTTGATTCTTCCATCAGCCTAGCACTGTCTACACCAGGGGTTAGCTTGGTGGATTCACACTCCTGAAAAACGTAGCTATACCAATATAAATTCCTAGAGTAGACTAGGCTTGTGTTTCACTAATCTATTCAATGTCACTGAGTCTGTCAGTACGTTGTGGCACAAAGGAGAACCTAATGACATAACTGATGTGGACTTTCAAAAAGTCTTTGAAAAAGTTCCTCAGAAAAGGTTGTTAAGGAAACGAAGGCTGTCTACACTACCACTTATGTTTGCAAAACTTATGTCACTCAGAGGTGTGAATATTCCACCCCCTGAACAGCATAAATTACACAGGCATAAGTGTTCCAAAGCTACCACCGCCCGCTGGAGGGGATCACCCTATTTCAGAAAGAATATTACAGAGAGGAGCAATAATAATGATTAGCCCTGAAGGCAAAGCCATATAAAAACGTGATTGAAAGAGATAGGACATTTTAGTTTAGATAAGAAACGGTGAGTGAGAGAGAAATTGGGTTCTCAGACCTACCTTCGCTCCTAATACAGTAACTCCCCACTGTATTTTCCACTGAATGTATCCAATGAAGTGAGCTGTAGCTCACGAAAGTTTATGCTCAAATAAATTTGTTAGTCTCTAAGGTGCCACAAGTCCTCCTTTTCTTTTTCCTAACTTAAAGTTGTCCTAGTTAATGTTGTTAGGTTGCTGATCAGTTAGGAAACATGCTCACGCTCGTTTAAAGTTGTGCAATGCTCCCTTCTAACGTCATCTGGCAGCCACCTGCTTTGTCCACTGCTTGCAGGAAGAAAAGGAGTACTTGTGGCACCTTAGAGACTAACCAATTTATTTGAGCATAAGCTTTCGTGAGCTACAGCTCACTTCATCGGATGCATACTGTGGAAAATACAGAAGATGTTTTTATACACACAGACCATGAAAAAATGGGTGTTTATCACTACAAAAGGTTTTCTCTCCCCCCACCCCACTCTGCTGCTGGTAATAGCTTATGTAAAGTGATCACTCTCCTTACAATGTGTATGATAATCAAGGTGGGCCATTTCCAGCACAAATCCAGGTTTTCTCCCCACCCCATTTTTTCATGGTTTCTGTGTATAAAAACATCTTCTGTATTTTCCACTAAATGCATCCGATGAAGTGAGCTGTAGCTCACGAAAGCTTATGCTCAAATAAATTGGTTAGTCTCTAAGGTGCCACAAGTACTCCTTTTCTTTTTGTGAATACAGACTAACACGGCTGTTACTCTGAAACCTGCTTGCAGGAAGAGCAGCCCATTGCAGCTAGCTGGTGGGGGCTTGTAACCAGGGTGGACCGGCAGCCCCCCTATCGGCTCCCCTAAGTTCCTGTGCTGCTGTCCCCACTGCCATGTGCTGCTCCTGCCCTCTGCCTTGGAGCTGCTCCCAGAGACTCCTGCTTGCTGTGCAGGGGGGAAAGGCGGGGGCTAATGTCAGGGTATCCCCCTCCCCCCTGCTCCTGCACCCTGCTTATGCCTTCTCCATATAGAGCAGGGAGGGGACACAGAGGGAGAGAGATAGAGAGAGCTTGGGGCAGCAGTTGCTGTGTCAACTTCCTGATCCACTTAAAAAGACAGTGCACTTAAGAGTGGATCAGCATACTTAAAGGGGCAGTGTGCATCTCTCTCTCTCCCACACACAAGGTGTGTGTCTGTCTCTGCTATGCTGTCTCCCCTCCCTCGTGTTCATGCTGCCTTGTGTGAGAGGCTACATTAACAACAATGTGTTAACCCTTGAGGGCTCAGCAGAGTGCTAGTTCATCATTTAGCAGCAAGGCATCCCCTGGGAAATATCCCTTCCTCTTCCACTCTCTAACTTCACCACCTCAACCAAGCCTCACAATCATCATAGCTGTGAACAGTATTAAATTGTTTGTTTAAAAAGTATACTGTGTGTATATCTATATAATATATAGTTTTTTGTCTGGTGAAAAAAATTTCCCTGGAACCTAACCCCCCTATTTACATTAATTCTTATGGGGAAATTGGATTCGCTTAACATCATTTCGCTTAAAGTCACATTTTTCAGGAACATAACTATAACGTTAAATGAGGAGTTACTGAACAAGAACAAGAGGATACTCAACTAAATTGAAAGGTAGCAAATGTCAAACTATAAGAGGAAATACTATTGTTTACATGATGCATAATTAGCCTGTGAACCTCCTTCCCACAAGATAGCATTGAGGACAAGAGTTTTAACAGAAAAAAAATTGAAAGGACATTTATATGGCTAATGAGAGCATGCAGTTTTACACTGAGTAGAGTTAAAAAAAGCAAAGAAAAACCCCAAATGGGCAAAGGATTCAGAAAGGCCCAGGCACTGACAGAGAAATGCAAATATGCAGAGTTGTGATAATTTTCAAAGACACAAGCATTCTGGAAGGGAGAGAAACCCCCTCCTGCTTCACGGCACAAGCCAAACACTGATGGGGGTCAGGAGGGATTTGAGGGAACTCGCCATGGGAGCAGATTAGTCGATCATTGGGGTAACGGGACTGGGTGGGAGGGGGGTGGAGCCCACAGCCAATCAGAACAGGAGAGCAAATGGGCGGAGTGACAGTGTAGCAAGCAGCACGATGAAATAATCAGCCACCATGTCCCTCCCATCTCCACTCTGGTCAGAACTCTGTTGATCTGGGTGAAAATCAGAAAAGCCTGATTTTATGGGAAATCAGTTTTTACAGTTTTCCACTTTTCACAACTGTCAGTAGGGTTATGGCCAGAGTTGAGGGGGAGGGACGCATTTGAAGGTGCGGGGTGGGTTTGAGGAGCCCAGTTGGATGCACCACTGGTCCTATGTAAGCAACAAAGTGTGTGACCCTCTAGTTCAGTGGCTCCTAACCTTTACTGCAGCCCGCACCCCTTTGGTCCTCAATATGTTCTCGCACCCCTTATCAAAAATTGTTGAAGCAGGTCAGTTCTTTAAACCTAGATATATCATAACTATAGAATGAAAGAAAGAGAATGGTATACATATGAACATAGGTTTGATGAAACAAAGCAGTTGTACTTACATGCCTGTGCTTAATTTGTGTTTTCGATAATTTACCTTCTAAAAAAATCTGTCATGTCTCGCACCCCTGGAAAGGGCATCTCGCACCCCAGGTTAAGAACCACTGCTCTAGTTAAAGACATGCCACATCATTGTGATTTATGGTTTAAACTCTCAGGTTGAGATTCTGTGTACAAAACCTGCAGCCCAGGCACACGTGAGGGTGACTGTGGCTTTTACCACAAACCCTGCATCCCCTTGATCCTGGGTGCTCTGGATGCCAAAGCAGCCCCCGCTGTAACTCAGGGCTTGTCAACATGGGAAGGTTTCACCAGTACATGGTAAGGTGGGAATTTAAACTGCTCTTCTTACACGGGTATAACGCCCCATGTCCACTCTGTTACTCCGTATTGGGAGTGAGTTTTTCCGGTTTAGCTTCTGCCTTTAGTTACAGCAGCCTTTCCCTGGGTGCATATGGGCAGCAGCATGGCCCAGAATCTCTGTGGCACTGTGCGCAGTGGCCCCGCCCTGACACACCCCTTTTGTTCCCAGGCCCATCTCCCCTACACCGCTACAATAGGGCTTGTGAGTTGGTCCTCAGAGGGCAGCCTGCAGATGTTCTCTGCGCTGCCTGCACTGAAGGAATCCTCCCACAGCTGGATCCAGGCCTTCTGGAGCCCTTTTATGCTGCTCTGGTCCTTTTGCTAACATAATGAGGTTGAGATGGGGGTGAAAATCTCCACTCCGTGTACTAATAAGAGTCCAGCCTTTCTGGGCATGAAGGTAGCATTGAGCAAGTGACCTGGGTGTAAGCAGTGCACCAGCCCAGTGCGATCTGCCTGAGTCTGCAGGCAGCGCTGTTTGCTGCTCACACTCATCACAGTGGGCTTGGGATGGTGACACTAAAACTTATTCGATGATCATTTAAATGTCACCATTTGCAATTATCTCACTGCTGATCATTTTAGCAGAAACATCCAACTTCTGTGCTTCTGCCTCATAGCTGGATTCAAGGACAGATACTGGGGAGAGGGGCAGTGGGGCAGCTACCTGTCTTCAAAGGTTGTTTTGGTGAGGAACAGTGAATTCAAGCCAGCTCCTACCTCCATCCAAATACAGCAAGACCTCTTTGTATGCTAAAATAGGGCGGGGAGAAAGGAGATACATTTCCCCTCTTTCCCCTCCAGTACCAAATGTCTCCTTGATATCAGAACAAATACACACAGACACACACTCACACACACATGGTCACTGAGGGTGAAATCCTGCCCCTTCTCATGTTACATGGCTGTGAAAGGCCAGGACAAGGGTGGCAGATCCCATGTGAGGGATTCTGTAAAACACTGGACATGTGGACCAATCCCCAGCAATGACCCTGGCCTGGACGGTCTAGGCCTACTCAGGGCCTGGGCTCAGGCTCCTGTGTCGGTAACTTCTATGGGGTATTGGGACAATTGGCCCCTTCCCCTTCAGAGCCCGTCTGGGTCATGGCAAGCAGCCCTGACTTCACTGCTTGGTCTCTGGTGACAATTTGGAGACATTCTCCATCACCCATTCAAACACTAGCATGTTATTTGTCATTGTTCCATCCCTCGTGTGTTTTGTACTTTCTACATCACACACGTGTACCCCCTTCCACCCCATCGGAATCGTCTCTGTGGAAATACCTTCCCCCCACAACCCCTGCTGAAATGGGGGGTTCTGCTCATTTCCCACCCGTCTCCCCATTGCTCTGCAGTGTCCCCACTTCAGGCATAGCTGCAGCCTGAGCCATCTCTTCCCTTGGGCCTCCAGGCACAGCCGGGTCCCCAGGGACGATGGAGGGAATCCCCGTCCTGTGACGATCTTTACAATGAAGCTTTGTCTACACTGGCAACTCAATGACAAAGCCTTTGTTGTTCAGAGTTCTTAAAAAAACACACACGCAAAAGACATAAGTTTTGCCAGCAAAAAGCACCGGCGTGAGCAGCTCTTTGTTTACCACCAAAGCTACTTCTCTTTGTTGGGGGTGGAAGATTGTATCAGCGGCAGGGCTCTCGCCCTTTGACAAACAGCGGCTACACTGCGCACCTCTCAGTGGCACGGCTGTAGGGGCACGGTTGTGTCGCTAAAAGGTGCGTAGTGCAGACAAAGCCCAAGTCGCAGCCTCCCTTCGGCTTCGTTCCAAACGTCTCGTCCGCCTGGTAATCTCGCGTTTACTGATCCGCCAGGTTTTTGGGAAACATTCTCATATAATCTTTACGCCACCCCACTGGCCCCAGACACTGACCTTTCTCGCTCTCCGGGTCACATTGCAGCCTCTCTAAGGGGGAGAAAAGGGGGAGGGGTGAGATTTCATTCCCTCATGTTTATGGTGAAGTTCCTATTATTGTTTAATGCAGCTCAGCTCTGGGGGCAGATTAGTCGATCATTGGGGTGACGGGACTGGGTGGGAGGGGGCTGGAGCCCGCAGCCAATAGCACAGGAGACCAAATGGGCAGAGTGACACTGTAGGGAGCAGCACGATGACATCATCAGCCACCATGTCCCTGGCCACCTTCTGCCTGGCAGGTCACACCGGGGGTGTTAACGACTACAGCCAGCTCACAGCATGGGCACAGTGCTGGCTACACAGAGGGCAGAGTGAGCCAAACCCGCTCCCTCCCCTGGCTGTGTGGGAGCAATAAACCCATGGGAGTTCAGGGAGTGGGGTTTGGGTCTGTTCATTCCGTGTCCTGAGTGTGAGGGACGAGAGGCAGAGCTTCTCCGTGCACCACACAAACCATATTGACTTTTAGTTCATAGTGAGAGCTCTCAATACCTGCCTCGGGGGTCTATGAAACTTGTTGCAAAGTTTGAGATTCCCCCTCCCCTCCCATTGCAATGAACAAAGGGACCTCACCTTTCTCTGCACGATGTGCCACTGCAAGTGAATAACAGGAGAGGTGGTTACAAGGTAGAAGATTTATATGAAAGTATTGCAAACTCATAGGAGTCATTTTTCCACTGGTAGAAAGCAGAACATGCACAGGGGTGCTCTGCCTCTAGCTATTCCCACTGCCAGCGTTATACTGGGGACACAAGGCCTAGTGCAGGTAAAACGCTGAGTAAATGGCTCTGCCCTTTCACTATTGGCTGATGCCCCACGCTGAACTCGATGGTCTTTCTCTCTTTCTGGAACGGGATAACTTTTGATAACCATGTCCCACACAGTGTTTCAGGGCATGTTCTAGCTGTCAATGGGCAGAACCCTCCGGATTTTGGTGAAAACTGGAGAACTGTAAAAGCCCGATTTCCATGAAAATCACCGTTTGATCCCTCAGGATACATGGTGAGGCAGTGAGCTCACGGTTAGGGTTCATGGTGAGGGTGAGGTTAGAGTTAGGGTTAGCAGGTCTTCACAGCGCTCCACTCCCCCCGGCCCAGCTGCACTTCTTGCCTCCTCTTCTCCTCACCCCCATATTCCAGCCAGGTCCCTCCCATCTCCACTCTGGTCAGAACTCCGTTGATTTGGGTGAAAATCAGAAAAGCCTGATTTTATTGGAAATCAGTTTTTCCAATGTTCTGCTTTTCACAACAATCAATAGGGTTATGGGCAGAGTTGATGGGGAGGGATGATTTTGAAGGCGGCAGGTAGGTATGAGGGACCCCATGTGAGGGATTCTGTTAAACACTGGATAAGTCGAACAGTCCCCAGCAATGACCCTGGCCTGGACGGTCTAGGGCTACTCAGGGCCTGGGCTCAGGCTGCTGTGTCGGTAACTTCCATGGGGTTTTAGGAGAATTGGCCCCTTCCCCTTCGGAGCCCGTCTGGGTCAGCGCGAGCAGCCCTGACTTCACTGCTTGGTCTCTGGTGACAATACAGAGATATTCCCCATCACCCATTCAAACATTAGCATGTTATTTGTCATTGTTCCATCCCTCGTGTGTTTTGTGCTTTCTACATCACACACGTGTACCCCCTCCCACCCCATCAGAATTGTCTCTGTGGAAATACCTTCCCCCCACAACCCCTGCTGAAATGGGGGGTTCTGCTCATTTCCCACCCGTCTCCCCATTGCTCTGCAGTGTCCCCACTTCAGGCATAGCTGCAGCCTGAGCCATCACTTCCCTTGGGCCTCCAGGCACAGCTAGGTGACCAGGGACAATGGAGGGAATCCCCGTCCTGTGATGATCTTTACAATGAGGCTTTGTCTACACTGGCAACTGAATGACAAAGCCTTTGTTGTTCAGAGTTGTTTAAAAAAAGACACACACGCAAAAGACAAAAGTTTTGCCAGCGAAAAGCACTGGCGTGAGCAGCGCTTTCTCTACCACCAAAGCTACTTCTCTTTGTTGGGGGTGGAAGATTGTATCAGTGGCAGGGCTCTCGCCCTCCGACAAACAGCGGCTACACTGCGCGCCTCTCAGTGGCATGGCTGTAGGGGCATGGTTGTGTCGCTAAAAGGTGCGTAGTGCAGACAAAGCCCAAGTCGCAGCCTCCCTTCGGCTTCGTTCCAAACGTCTCGTCCGCCTGGTAATCTCTAGTTTACTGATCCGCCAGTTTTTTGGGAAACGTTCTCATATAATCTTTACGCCACCCCATTGGCCCCAGACACTGACCTCTCTCGCTCTTCAGTTCAGATTGCAGCCTCTCTAAGGGGGAGAAAAGGGGGAGGGGTGAGATTTCATTCCATCATGTTTATGGTGAAGTTCCTGTTATTGTTTAATGCAGCTCAGCTCTGGGGGCAGATTAGTCGATCATTGGGGTGACGGGACCGGGTGGGAGGGGGGTGGAGCCCGCAGCCAATAGCACAGGAGACCAAATGGGCAGAGTGACACTGTAGCGAGCAGCACGATGACATCATCAGCCACCATGTCCCTGACCACCTTCTGCCTGGCAGGTCACACCGGGGGTGTTAAGGACTACAGCCAGCTCACAGCATGGGCACAGTGCTGGCTACACAGAGGGCAGAGTGAGCCAAACCCGCTCCCTCCTCTGGCTGTGTGGGAGCAATAAACCCCTGGGAGTTCAGAGAGTGGGGTATGGGTCTGGTCATTCCATATCCTGAGGGTGAGGGACGAGGGGCAGAGCTTCTCTGTGCACCACACAAACCACTGTGACTTTCTGTTCACAGTGAGAGCTCTCAATACCTGCCTCGGGGGTCTATGAAACTTGTTGCAAAGTTTGAGATTCCCCCTCCCCTCCCATTGCAATGAATGAAGGGACCTCACCTTTCTCTGCACGATGCGCCGCTGGAAGGGAACAACCGGAGAGGTGGGTTACAAGGTAGAAGATTTATCTGAAAGTATTGCAAACTCATAGGAGTCATTTTTCTACTGGTAGAAAGCAGAACACGCACAGGGGTGCTCTGCATCTAGCTATTCCCACTGCCAGCGTTATACTGGGGACACAAGGCATAGTGCATGTAAAACACTGAGTAAATGGCTCTGCCCTTTCCCTATTGGCTGATGCCCCACGTGAACTCGATGGTGTTTCTATCTGTCTGTAACGGGATCGCTTTTGATAACCACGTCCCATCAATTGCACCGTTTCAGGGCATGTTCCAGATATCAATGGGCAGAACCCTCCTGATTTTGGTAAAAGCTGGAGAACTGTAAAAACCCGATTTCCACGAAACTCACCGTTTGATCCCTCAGGATACAGGGTGAGGCAGTGACCTCAGGGTTAGGGTTCAAGATGAGGGTTAGGTTAGAGTTAGGGTTAGCAGGCCCCACACCGCACTCCAGTCACACACACACACACACCCCCCCCGCTGCACTTCTTGCCTCCTCTTCTCCTCACCCCCATATTCCAGCCAGGCCCCTCGCCTGCCCACTCTGATCAGAACTCTGTTGATCTGGGTGAAAATCAGAAAAGCCTGATTTTATGGGAAATCAGTTTTTACAGTTTTCCACTTTTCACAACTGTCAGTAGGGTTATGGCCAGAGTTGAGGGGGAGGGACGCATTTGAAGGTGCGAGGTGGGTTTGAGGAGCCCAGTTGGATGCACCACTGGTCCTATGTAAGCAACAAAGTGTGTGACCCTCTAGTTCAGTGGCTCTTAACCTTTACTGCAGCCTGCACCCCTTTGGTTCTCAATATGTTCTCGCACCCCTTATCAAAAATCGTTGAAGCAGGTCAGTTCTTTAAACCTAGATATATCATAACTATAGAATGAAAGAGAGAGAATGATATACATATAAATATAGGTGTGATGGAACAAAGCAGTTGTACTTACGTTCCTGTGCTTAATTTGTGTTTTCGATAATTTACCTTCTAAAACAATCTGTCATGTCTCGCACCCCAAAAAGGGCATCTCGCACCCCAGGTTAAGAACCACTGCTCTAGTTAAAGAAATGCCACATCATTGTGATCTATGGTTTAAATGCTCAGGGTGAGATTCTGTGTTGAAAACCTGCAGCCCAGGCGCACGTGAGGGTGACTGTGGCTTTTACCACAAACCCCGCATCCCTCTGATCCTGGGTGCTCTGGATGCCAAAGCAGCCCCCGCGGTAACTCAGGGCTTGTCTGCATTGGAAGGTTTCTCCAGCACATGGTAAGGTGGGAATTTAAACTGCTCTTGTTACACGGGTATAACGCCCCATGTCAGCTCTGTTACTCCGTATTGGGAGTGAGATTTTCTGGTTTAGCTTCTGCCATTAGTTACAGCAGCCTTTCCCTGGGTGTATATGGACAGCAGCACGGCCCAGAATCTCTGCGGCACTGTGCGCAGTGGCCCCGCCCTGACACACCCCTCTTGTTCCCAGGCCCATCTCCCCTACACCGCTACAATAGGGCTTGTGAGTTGGTCCTCAGAGGGCAGCCTGCAGATGTTCTCTGCACTGCCTGCACTGGAGGAATCCTCCCACAGCTGGATCCAGGCCTTCTGGAGCCCTTTTATGCTGCTCTGGTCCTTTTGCTAACATAACGAGGTTGAGATGGGGGTGAAAATCTCCACTCCGTGTACTAATAAGAGTCCAGCCTTTCTGGGCATGAAGGTAGCATTGAGCAAGTGACCTGGGTGTAAGCAGTGCACCAGCCCAGTGCGATCTGCCTGAGTCTGCAGGCAGCGCTGTTTGCTGCTCACACTCATCACAGTGGGCTTGGGATGGTGACACTAAAACTTATTCGATGATCATTAAATTGTCACCATTTGTAATTATCTCACTGCTGATCATTTTAGCAGAAACATCCAACTTCTGTGCTTCTCCCTCATAGCTGGATTCAAGGACAGATACTGGGGAGAGGAGCAGTGGGGCAGCTACCTGTCTTCAAAGGTTGTTTTGGTGAGGAACAGTGAATTCAAGCCAGCTCCTACCTCCATCCAAATACAGCAAGACCTCTTTGTATGCTAAAATAGGGCGGGGAGAAAGGAGATACATTTCCCCTCTTTCCCCTCCAGTACCAAATGTCTCCTTGATATCAGAACAAATACACACAGTCACACACTCACACACACATGGTCACTGAGGGTGAAATCCTGCCCCTTCTCATGTTACATGGCTGTGAAAGGCCAGGACACGGGCGGCAGATCCCAGGTGAGGGATTCTGTTAAACACTGGACATGTCGAACAGTCCCCAGCAATGACCCTGGCCTGGACGGTCTAGGGCTGCTCAGGGCCTGGGCGCAGGCTGCTGTGTCGGTAACTTCTATGGGGTATCAGGACAATTGGCCCCTTCCCCTTCAGAGCCCGTCTGGGTCAGCACGAGCAGCCCTGAGTTCACTGCTTGGTCTCTGGTGACAATTCGGAGACATTCCCCATCACCCATTCAAACACTAGCATGTTATTTGTCATTGTTCCATCCCTCGTGTGTTTTGTACTTTCTACAGAACACACTTGTACCCCCTCCCATCCCATCAGAATAGTCTCTGTGGAAATACCTTCCCCCCACAACCCCTGCTGAAATGGGGGGTTCTGCTCATTTCCACCCGTCTCCCCATTGCTCTGCAGTGTCCCCGCTTCAGGAATAGCTGCAGCCTGAGCCATCACTTCCCTTGGGCCTCCAGGCACAGCTGGGTCACCAGGGACAATGGAGGGAATCCCCGTCCTGTGAGGATCTTTACAATGAGGCTTTGGCTACACTGGCAACTGAATGACAAAGCCTTTGTTGTTCAGAGCTGTTAAAAAAAAGACACACACGCAAAAGACAAAAGTTTTGCCAGCAAAAAGCACCGGCGTGAGCAGCGCTTTGTCTACCACCAAAGCTACTTCTCTTTGTTGGGGGTGGAAGATTGTATCAGCGGCAGGGCTCTCGCCCTCCGACAAACAGCGGCTACACTGCGCGCCTCTCAGTGGCATGGCTGTAGGGGCATGGTTGTGTCGCTAAAAGGTGCGTAGTGCAGACAAAGCCCAAGTCGCAGCCTCCCTTCGGCTTCGTTCCAAACGTCTCGTCCGCCTGGTAATCTCTAGTTTACTGATCCGCCAGTTTTTTGGGAAACGTTCTCATATAATCTTTACGCCACCCCATTGGCCCCAGACACTGACCTCTCTCGCTCTTCAGTTCAGATTGCAGCCTCTCTAAGGGGGAGAAAAGGGGGAGGGGTGAGATTTCATTCCATCATGTTTATGGTGAAGTTCCTATTATTGTTTAAAGCAGCTCAGCTCTGGGGGCAGATTAGTCGATCATTGGGGTGACAGGACTGGGTGGGAGGGGGGTGGAGCCCGCAGCCAATAGCACAGGAGACCAAATGGGCAGAGTGACACCATAGGGAGCAGCACGATGACATCATCAGCCACCATGTCCCTGGCCACCTTCTGCCTGGCAGGTCACACCGGGGGTGTTAAGGACTACAGCCAGCTCACAGCGTTTGCACAGTGCTGGCTACGCAGAGGGCAGAGTGAGCCAAACCCGCTCCCTCCCCTGGCTGTGTGGGAGCAATAAACCCCTGGGAGCTCAGGGAGTGCGGTTTGGGTCTGTTCATTCCCTGTCCTGAGGGTGAGGGGCGAGGGGCAGAGCTTCTCTGTGCAGCGCACAAACCAAATTGACTTTCTGTTGACAGTGAGAGCTCTCAATACCTGCCGCAGGGGTCTATGAAACTTGTTGTAAAGTCTGAGATTCCCCCAACCCTCCCATTGCAATGAACAAAGGGACCTCACCTTTCTCTGCACCACTCGCCGCTGGAAGTGAACAACAGGAGAGATGGGTTACAAGGTAGAAGATTTATCTGAAAGTATTGCAAACTCATAGGAGTCTTGTTTCTACCGGTACAAAGTAGAACACACACAGCGGTGCTTTGCCTCGGGGTTAGGGTTTAAGATGAGGGTGAGGTTAGAGTTAGGGTTAGCTGCAGTCCCCTCACACACTCCAGTCAGCTCCCCCAGCAGCACTGTGTGCCTCCTCTTCTCCTCACCCCGTCTTCCAGCCAGGTCCCTCCCCTCCCACTCTGGTCAGACCTCTGTTGATTTGGGTGAAAATCAGAAAAGCCTGATTTTATTGGAAATCAGTTTTTCCAGTTTTCCGCTTTTCACAGCAATCAATAGGGTTATTGGCAGAGTTGATGGGGAGGGATGCATATGAAGGTGGCGGGTGGGTATGAGGGCCCCATGTGAGGGATTCTGTTAAACACTGGACATGTCGAACAGTCCCCAGCAATGACCCTGGCCTGGACGGGTTAGGGCTACTCAGAGCCTGGGCTCAGGCTGCTGTGTCGGTAACTTCCATGGGGTTTTAGGACAATTGGCCCCTTCCCCTTCAGAGCCCGTCTGGGTCAGCGCGAGCAGCCCTGACTTCACTGCTTGTGTGTGGTGACAATTGGGAGACATTCCCCGTTACCCATTCAAACACTAGCATGTTATTTGTCATGTTCCATCCCTCGTATGTTTTGTACTTTCTACATCACACATGTGTTCCGCCTCCCACCCTATCAGAATTGTCTCTGTGGGAATACCTCCCCCCCCCCAACGCCTGCTGAAATGGGGGGTTCTGCTCATTTCCCACCTGTCTCCCCATTGCTCTGCAGTGTCCCCACTTCAGGCATAGCTGCAGCCTGAGCCATCACTTCCCTTGGGCCTCCAGGTACAGCGGGGTCCCCAGGGACAATGGAGGGAATCCCCGTCCTGTCATGATCTTTACAATGAGGCTTTGGCTACACTGGCAACTGAATGACAAACCCTTTGTTGTTCAGAGTTCTTAAAAGAACACACACACGCAAAAGACAAAAGTTTTGCCACTGAAAAGCATCGGCGTGAGCAGCTCTTTGTTTACCACCAAAGCTACTTCTCTTTGTTGGGGTGGAAGATTGTATCAGCGGCAGGGCTCTCTCCCTCCGACAAACAGCGGCTACACTGCGCGCCTCTCAGTGGCACGGCTGTAGGGGCACGGTTGTGTCGCTAAAAGGTGCATAGTGCAGACAAAGCCCAAGTCGCAGCCTCCCTTTGGCTTCATTCCAAACATCTCGTCCGCCTGGTAATCTCTAGTTTACTGATCCGCCAGATTTTTGGGAAACATTCTCATATAATCTTTACGCCACCCCATTGGCCCCCGACACTGACCTTTCTCGCTCTCCAGTTCAGATTGCAGCTTCTCTAACCTCTCTAAGGGGGAGAAAAGGGGGAGGGGTGAGATTTCATTCCATCATGTTTATGGTGAAGTTCCTATTATTGTTTAATGCAGCTCAGCTCTGGGGGCAGATTAGTCGATCGCTGGGGTGATCGGACTGGGTGGGAGGGGGGTGGAGCCGGCAGGCAATAGCACAGGAGAGCAAATGGCCAGAGTGACATTGTAGCGAGCAGCACGATGACATCATCAGCCACCATGTCCCTGGCCACCTTCTGTCTGACAGGTCACACTGGGGGTGTTAAGGACTACAGCCAGCTCACAGCATGGGCACAGTGCTGGCTACACAGAGGGCAGAGTGAGCCAAACCCGCTCCCTCCCCTGGCTCTGTGGGAGCAATAAACCCCTGGGAGCTCAGGGAGTGGGGTTTGGATTTGCTCATTCTGTGTCCTGAGTGTGAGGGACGAGAGGCAGAGTTTCTCTGTGCACCGCACAAACCATATTGACTTTTAGTTCATAGCGAGAGCTCTCCATAACTGCCTCAGGGGTCTATGAAACTTGTTGCAAAGTTTGAGATTCCCCCTCCCCTCCCATTGCAATGAACAAAGGGACCTCACCTTTCTCTGCACGATGTGCCGCTGCAAGTGAATAACAGGAGAGGTGGGTTACAAGGTAGAAGATTTATATGAAACTATTGCAAACTCATAGGAGTCATTTTTCCACTGGTAGAAAGCAGAACACACACAGGGGTGTTCTGCCTCTAGCTATTCCCACTGCCAGCGTTATACTGGGGACACAAGGCCTAGTGCAGGTAAAACGCTGAGTAAATGGCTCTGCCCTTTCACTATTGGCTGATGCTCCACGCTGAGCTCGATGGTGTTTCTCTCTGTCTGGAATGGGATAACTTTTGATAACCATGTCCCACGCAGTGTTTCAGGGCATGTTCTAGCTGTCAATGGGCAGAACTCTCCGGATTTTGGTGAAAACTGGAGAACTGTAAAAACCCGATTTCCATGAAAATCACCGTTTGATCCCTCGGCATACAGGGTGAGGCAGTGAGCTCAGGGTTAGGGTTCAAGGTGAGGGTGAGGTTAGAGTTAGGATTAGCAGGTCTTCACAGCGCTCCACTCCCCCCCGCCCAGCTGCACTTCTTGCCTCCTCTTCTCCACACCCCCATATTCCAGCCAGGTCCTTGCCATCTGCACTCTGGTCAGAACTCTCTTGATTTGGGTGAAAATCAGAAAAGCCTGATATTATTGGAAATCAGTTTTTCCAGTTTTCCGCTTTTCACAACACTCAATAGGGTTATGGGCAGAGTTGATGGGGAGGGATGCTTTTCAAGGTGGCGGGTGGGTATAAGGGACCCCATGTGAGAGATTCTGTTAAACACTGGACATGTCGAACATTCCCCAGCAATGACCCTGGCCTTGACGGTCTCAGGCTACTCAGGGCCTGGGCTCAGGCTGCTGTGTCGGTAACTTCCATGGGGTTTTAGGACAATTGGCCACTTCCCCTTCAGAGCCTGTCTTGGTCAGTGCGAGCAGCCCTAAGCTCACTGCTTGGGCTCTGGTGACAATTCGGAGACATTCCCCATCACACATTCAAACACTAGCACGTTATTTGTCATTGTTCCATCCCTCGTGTGTTTTGTACTTTCTCCACAACACACGTGTACCCCTCCCATCCCATCAGAATAGTCTCTATGGAAATACCTTCCCCCCACAACCCCTGCTGAAATGGGGGGTTCTGCTCATTTCCACCCGTCTCCCCATTGCTCTGCAGTGTCCACACTTCAGGCATAGCTGCAGCCTGAGCCATCACTTCCCTTGGGCCTCCAGGCACAGCTGGGTCACCAGGGACAATGGAGGGAATCCCCGTCCTGTGAGGATCTTTACAATGAGGCTTTGGCTACACTGGCAACTGAATGACAAAGCCTTTGTTGTTCAGAGCTGTTAAAAAAAAGACACACACGCAAAAGACAAAAGTTTTGCCAGCAAAAAGCACCGGCGTGAGCAGCGCTTTGTCTACCACCAAAGCTACTTCTCTTTGTTGGGGGTGGAAGATTGTATAAGCGGCAGGGCTCTCGCCCTCCGACAAACAGCGGCTACACTGCGCGCCTCTCAGTGGCACGGCTGTAGGGGCACTGTTGTGTCGCTAAAAGGTGCGTAGTGCAGACAAAGCCCAAGTCGCAGCCTCCCTTCGGCTTCGTTCCAAACGTCTCGTCCGCCTGGTAATCTCGCGTTTACTGATCCGCCAGTTTTTTGGGAAACGTCCTCATATAATCTTTACGCCACCCCATTGGCCCCAGACACTGACCTTTCTCGATCTCCAGTTCAGATTGCAGCCTCTCTAAGGGGGAGAAAAGGGGGAGGGATGAGATTTCATTCCATCATGTTTATGGTGAAGTTCCTATTATTGTTTAATGCAGCTCAGCTCTGGGGGCAGATTAGTCGATCATTGGGGTGACGGGACTGGGTGGGAGGGGGGTGGAGCCCGCAGCCAATAGCACAGGAGACCAAACGGGCAGAGTGACACTGTAGCGAGCAGCACGATGACATCATCAGCCACCATGTCCCTGGCCACCTTCTGCCTGGCAGGTCACACCGGGGGTGTTAACGACTACAGCCAGCTCACAGCATGGGCACAGTGCTGGCTACACAGAGGGCAGAGTGAGCCAAACCCGCTCCCTCCCCTGGCTGTGTGGGAGCAATAAACCCCTGGGAGCTCAGGGAGTGGAGTCTATGAAAATTGTTGTAAAGTCTGAGGTTCCCCCTCACGTCCCATTGCAATGAACAAAGGGACCTCACCTTTCTCTGCACCACTCGCCGCTGGAAGTGAACAACAGGAGAGATGGGTTACAAGGTAGAAGATTTATCTGAAAGTATTGCAAACTCATAGGAGTCTTGTTTCTACCGGTACAAAGCAGAACACACACAGCGGTGCTCTGCCTCTAGCTATTCCCACTGCCAGCGTTATACTGGGGACACAAGGCCTACTGCAGGTAAAACACTGAGTAAATGGCTCTGCCCTTTCGCTATTGGCTGATGCCCCACGCTGAACTCGATGGTGTTTCTATCTGTCTGTAACGGGATAACTTTTCATAACCATGTCCCACGCAGTGTTTCAGGGCATGTTCTAGCTACCAATGGGCAGAACCCTCCGGATTTTGGTGAAAACTGTAGAACTGTGAAAACCTGATTTCCATGAAAATCACCTTTTGATCCCTCAGGATACAGGGTGAGGCAGTGAGCTCAGGGTTAGGGTTCAAGGTGAGGGTGAGGTTAGAGTTAGGGTTAGCAGGCCCCTCACCGCACTCCAGTCTCCGTCCCCGTTCCCCCCCCGCCCCCCCCGCTGCACTTCTTGCCTCCTCTTCTCCTCACCCCCATATTCCAGCCAGGTCCCTCCCATCTCCACTCTGCTCAGAACTCTGTTGATCTGGGTGAAAATCTGAAAAGCCTGATTTTATTGGAAATCAGTTTTTCCAGTTTTCCACTTTTCACAACTATCAATAGGGTTATGGCCAGAGTTGAGGGGGAGGGACGCATTTGAAGGTGCGGGGTGGGTTTGAGGAGCCCAGTTGGATGCACCACTGGTCCTATGTAAACAACAAAGTGTGTGACCCTCTAGTTCAGTGGCTCTTAACCTTTACTGCAGCCTGCACCCCTTTGGTCCTCAATATGTTCTCGCACCCCTTATCAAAAATCGTTGAAGCAGGTCAGTTCTTTAAACCTAGATATGTCATAACTATAGAATGAAATGGAGAGAATGATATACATATAAATATAGGTGTGATGGAACAAAGCAGTTGTACTTACGTTCCTGTGCTTAATTTGTGTTTTCGATAATTTACCTTCTAAAACAATCTGTCATGTCTCGCACCCCAAAAAGGGCATCTCGCACCCCAGGTTAAGAACCACTGCTCTAGTTAAAGAAATGCCACATCATTGTGATCTATGGTTTAAATGCTCAGGGTGAGATTCTGTGTTGAAAACCTGCAGCCCAGGCGCACGTGAGGGTGACTGTGGCTTTTACCACAAACCCCGCATCCCTCTGATCCTGGGTGCTCTGGATGCCAAAGCAGCCCCTGCTGTAACTCAGGGCTTGTCTGCATTGGAAGGTTTCTCCAGTACATGGTAAGGTGGGAATTTAAACTGCTCTTGTTACACGGGTATAACGCCCCATGTCAGCTCTGTTACTCCGTATTGGGAGTGAGATTTTCTGGTTTAGCTTCTGCCATTAGTTACAGCAGCCTTTCCCTGGGTGTATATGGACAGCAGCACGGCCCAGAATCTCTGCGGAATCTCTGCAGAATCTCACGACCCAGAATCTGTGTGTCAGTGGCCCCGCCCTGACACACCCCTCTTGTTCCCAGGCCCATCTCCCCTACACCGCTACAATAGGGCTTGTGAGTTGGTCCTCAGAGGGCAGCCTGCAGATGTTCTCTGCACTGCCTGCACTGGAGGAATCCTCCCACAGCTGGATCCAGGCCTTCTGGAGCCCTTTTATGCTGCTCTGGTCCTTTTGCTAACATAACGAGGTTGAGATGGGGGTGAAAATCTCCACTCCGTGTACTAATAAGAGTCCAGCCTTTCTGGGCATGAAGGTAGCATTGAGCAAGTGACCTGGGTGTAAGCAGTGCACCAGCCCAGTGCGATCTGCCTGAGTCTGCAGGCAGCGCTGTTTGCTGCTCACACTCATCACAGTGGGCTTGGGATGGTGACACTAAAACTTATTCGATGATCATTAAATTGTCACCATTTGTAATTATCTCACTGCTGATCATTTTAGCAGAAACATCCAACTTCTGTGCTTCTCCCTCATAGCTGGATTCAAGGACAGATACTGGGGAGAGGAGCAGTGGGGCAGCTACCTGTCTTCAAAGGTTGTTTTGGTGAGGAACAGTGAATTCAAGCCAGCTCCTACCTCCATCCAAATACAGCAAGACCTCTTTGTATGCTAAAATAGGGCGGGGAGAAAGGAGATACATTTCCCCTCTTTCCCCTCCAGTACCAAATGTCTCCTTGATATCAGAACAAATACACACAGTCACACACTCACACACACATGGTCACTGAGGGTGAAATCCTGCCCCTTCTCATGTTACATGGCTGTGAAAGGCCAGGACACGGGCGGCGGATCCCATGTGAGGGATTCTGTTAAACACTGGACATGTCGAACAGTCCCCAGCAATGAACCTGGCCTGGACGGTCTAGGGCTGCTCAGGGCCTGGGCGCAGGCTGCTGTGTCGGTAACTTCTATGGGGTATCAGGACAATTGGCCCCTTCCCCTTCAGAGCCCGTCTGGGTCAGCACGAGCAGCCCTGAGTTCACTGCTTGGTCTCTGGTGACAATTCGGAGACATTCCCAATCACCCATTCAAACACTAGCATGTTATTTGTCATTGTTCCATCCCTCGTGTGTTTTGTACTTTCTACAGAACACACGTGTACCCCCTCCCATCCCATCAGAATAGTCTCTGTGGAAATACCTTCCCCCCACAACCTCTGCTGAAATGGGGGGTTCTGCTCATTTCCCACCCATCTCCCCATTGCTCTGCAGTGTCCCCGCTTCAGGAATAGCTGCAGCCGGAGCCATCACTTCTCTTGGGCCTCCAGGCACAGCCGGGTGCCCAGGGACAATGGAGGGAATCCCCTTCCTGTGAGGATCTTTACAATGAAGCTTTGTCTACACTGGCAACTGAATGACAAAGCCTTTGTTGTTCAGAGTTCTTAAAAAGACAAAAGTTTTGCCAGCAAAAAGCATCAGCGTGAGCAGCGCTTTGTCTACCACCAAAGCTACTTCTCTTTGTTGGGGGTGGAAGATTGTATCAGCAGCAGGGCTCTCGCCCTCCGACAAACAGCGGCTACACTGCGCGCCTCTCAGTGGCACGGCTGTAGGGGCACGGTTGTGTCGCTAAAAGGTGCGTAGTGCAGACAAAGCCCAAGTCGCAGCCTCCCTTCGGCTTCGTTCCAAACGTCTCGTCCGCCTGGTAATCTCTAGTTTACTGATCCGCCAGTTTTTTGGGAAACGTTCTCATATAATCTCTACGCCACCCCATTGGCCCCCGACACTGACCTTTCTCCCTCTTGAGTTCAGATTTCAGCCTCTCTAAGGGGGAGAAAAGGGTAAAAGGTGAGATTTCACTCCATCATGTTTATGGTGAAGTTCCTATTATTGTTTAATGCAGCTCAGCTCTGGGGGCAGATTAGTCGATCATTGGGGTGACGGGACTGGGTGGGAGGGGGGTGGAGCCCGCAGCCAATAGCACAGGAGAGCAAATGGGCAGAGTGACACTGTAGCGAGCAGCACGATGACATCATCAGCCACCATGTCCCTGGCCACCTTCTGCTTGGCAGGTCACACCGGGGGTGTTAAGGACTACAGCCAGCTCACAGCATGGGCACAGTGCTGGCTACACAGAGGGCAGAGTGAGCCAAACCCGCTCCCTCCCCTGGCTGTGTGGGAGCAATAAACCCCTGGGAGCTCAGGGAGTGGGGTTTGCGTCTGTTCATTCCCTGTCCTGAGGGTGAGGGGCGAGGGGCAGAGCTTCTCTGTGCAGCGCACAAACCAAACTGACTTTCTGTTGACAGTGAGAGCTCTCAATACCTGCCGCAGGGGTCTATGAAACTTGTTGTAAAGTCTGAGATTCCCCCTCCCCTCCCATTGGAATGAACAAAGGGACCTCACCTTTCTCTGCACCACTCGCCGCTGGAAGTGAACAACAGGAGAGATGGGTTACAAGGTAGAAGATTTATCTGAAAGCTTTGCAAACTCATAGGAGTCTTGTTTCTACCGGTACAAAGTAGAACACACACAGGGGTGCTCTGACTCGGAGTTAGGGTTTAAGATGAGGGTGAGGTTAGAGTTAGGGTTAGCTGCAGGCCCCTCACACACTCCAGTCAGCTCCCCCAGCAGCACTGTGTGCCTCCTCTTCTCCTCACCCCGTCTTCCAGCCAGGTCCCTCCCCTCCCACTCTGGTCAGACCTCTGTTAATTTGGGTGAAAATCAGAAAAGCCTGATTTTATTGGAAATCAGTTTTTCCAGTTTTCCGCTTTTCACAGCAATCAATAGGGTTACTGGCAGAGTTGATGGGGAGGGATGGATTTGAAGGTGGCGGGTGGGTATGAGGGCCCCATGTGAGGGATTCTTTTAAACACTGGACATGTCGAACAGTCCCCAGCAATGACCCTGGCCTGGACGGGTTAGGGCTACTCAGAGCCTGGGCTCAGGCTGCTGTGTCGGTAACTTCCATGGGGTTTTAGGACAATTGGCCCCTTCCCCTTCAGAGCCCGTCTGGGTCAGCGCGAGCAGCCCTGACTTCACTGCTTGTGTGTGGTGACAATTGGGAGACATTCCCCCTCACCCATTCAAACACTAGCATGTTATTTGTCATTGTTCCATCCCTCGTGTGTTTTGTACTTTCTACATCACACATGTGTACCCCCTCCCACCCTATCAGAATTGTCTCTGTGGGAATAGCTTCCCCCCCCAACGCCTGCTGAAATGGGGGGTTCTGCTCATTTCCCACCTGTCTCCCCATTGCTCTGCAGTGTCCACACTTCAGGCATAGCTGCAGCCTGAGCCATCACTTCCCTTGGGCCTCCAGGTACAGCGGGGTCCCCAGGGACAATGGAGGGAATCCCCGTCCTGTCATGATCTTTACAATGAGGCTTTGGCTACACTGGCAACTGAATGACAAACCCTTTGTTGTTCAGAGTTCTTAAAAGAACACACACACGCAAAAGACAAAAGTTTTGCCACTGAAAAGCATCGGCGTGAGCAGCTCTTTGTTTACCACCAAAGCTACTTCTCTTTCTTGGGGGTGGAAGATTGTATCAGCGGCAGGGCTCTCTCCCTCCGACAAACAGCGGCTACACTGCGCGCCTCTCAGTGGCACAGCTGTAGGGGCACGGTTGTGTCGCTAAAAGGTGCGTAATGCAGACAAAGCCCAAGAAGCAGCCTCCCTTTGGCTTCATTCCAAACGTCTCGTCCGCCTGGTAATCTCGCGTTTACTGATCCGCCAGATTTTTGGGAAACATTCTCATATCATCTTTACGCCACCCCATTGGCCCCCGACACTGACCTTTCTCCTTCTTGAGTTCAGATTGCAGCCTCTCTAAGGGGGAGAAAAAGGGGAGGGGTGAGATTTCATTCCATCATGTTTATGGTGAAGTTCCTATTATTGTTTAATGCAGCTCAGCTCTGGGGGCAGATTAGTCGATCATTGGGGTGACGGGACTGAGTGGGAGGGGGGTGGAGCCCGCAGCCAATAGCACAGGAGAGCAAATGGGCAGAGTGACACTGTAGCGAGCAGCACGATGACATCATCAGCCACCATGTCCCTGGCCACCTTCTGCCTGGCAGGTCACACCGGGGGTGTTAACGACTACAGCCAGCTCACAGCATGGGCACAGTGCTGGCTACACAGAGGGCAGAGTGAGACAAACCCAATCCCTCCCCTGGCTGTGTGGGAGCAATAAACCCCTGGGAGTTCAGGGAGTGGGGTTTGGATCTGCTCATTCTGTGTCCTGAGTGTGAGGGACGAGAGGCAGAGTTTCTCTGTGCACCGCACAAACCATATTGACTTTTAGTTCATAGCGAGAGCTCTCCATAACTGCCTCAGGGGTCTATGAAACTTGTTGCAAAGTTTGAGATTCCCCCTCCCCTCCCATTGCAATGAACAAATGGACCTCACCTTTCTCTGCACGATGTGCCGCTGCAAGTGAATAACAGGAGAGGTGGGTTACAAGGTAGAAGATTTATATGAAACTATTGCAAACTCATAGGAGTCATTTTTTCACTGGTAGAAAGCAGAACATGCACAGGGGTGCTCTGCCTCTAGCTATTCCCACTGCCAGCATTATACTGGGGACACAAGGCCTAGTGCAGGTAAAACACTGAGTAAATGGCACTGCCCTTTCCCTATTGGCTGATGCCCCACGCTGAACTCGATGGTGTTTCTCTCTGTCTGGAACGGGATAACTTTTGATAACCATGTCCCACGCAGTGTTTCAGGGCATGTTCTAGCTGTCAATGGGCAGAACTCTCCGGATTTTGGTGAAAACTGGAGAACTGTAAAAACCCGATTTCCATGAAAATCACCGTTTGATCCCTCAGGATACAGGGTGAGGCAGTGAGTTCAGGGTTAGGGTTCAAGGTGAGGGTGAGGTTAGAGTTAGGATTAGCAGGTCTTCACAGCGCTCCACTTCCCCCCGCCCAGCTGCACTTCTTGCCTCCTCTTCTCCTCACCCCCATATTCCAGCCAGGTCCCTGCCATCTGCACTCTGGTCAGAACTCTCTTGATTTGGGTGAAAATCAGAAAAGCCTGATATTATTGGAAATCAGTTTTTCCAGTTTTCCGCTTTTCACAACACTCAATAGGGTTATGGGCAGAGTTGATGGGGAGGGATGCTTTTCAAGGTGGCGGGTGGGTATAAGGGACCCCATGTGAGTGATTCTGTTAAACACTGGACATGTCGAACTGTCCCCAGCAATGACCCTGGCCTGGACGGTCTCAGGCTACTCTGGGCCTGGGCTCAGGCTGCTGTGTCGGTAACTTCCATGGGGTTTTAGGACAATTGGCCCCTTCCCCTTCAGAGCCTGTCTTGGTCAGTGCGAGCAGCCCTAAGCTCACTGCTTGGGCTCTGGTGACAATTCGGAGACATTCCCCATCACACATTCAAACACTAGCACGTTATATGTCATTGTTCCATCCCTCGTGTGTTTTGTACTTTCTCCACAACACACGTGTACCCCCTCCCATC
Source organism: Chelonia mydas (assembly GCF_015237465.2). NCBI lineage: Eukaryota > Metazoa > Chordata > Testudines > Cheloniidae > Chelonia > Chelonia mydas. Next base: position 36,709,186 of record NC_051254.2, on the reverse strand, counting down.
CCATCAGAATAGTCTCTATGGAAATGCCTTCCCCCCACAACCCCTGCTGAAATGGGGGGGTTCTGCTCATTTCCACCCGTCTCCCCATTGCTCTGCAGTGTCCCCACTTCAGGCATAGCTGCAGCCTGAGCCATCACTGCCCTTGGGCCTCCAGGCACAGCTGGGTCACCAGGGACAATGGAGGGAATTCCCGTCCTGTGACGATCTTTACAATGAGGCTTTGGCTACACTGGCAACTGAATGACAAAGCCTTTGTTGTTCAGAGCTGTTAAAAAAAAGACACACACGCTAAAGACAAAAGTTTTGCCAGCAAAAAGCACCGGCGTGAGCAGCGCTTTGTCTACCACCAAAGCTACTTCTCTTTGTTGGGGGTGGAAGATTGTATCAGCGGCCGGGCTCTCTCCCTCCGACAAACAGCGGCTACACTGCGCGCCTCTCAGTGGCACGGCTGTAGGGGCACGGTTGTGTCGCTAAAAGGTGCGTAGTGCAGACAAAGCCGAAGTCGCAGCCTCCCTTCGGCTTCGTTCCAAACGTCTCGTCCGCCTGGTAATCTCGCGTTTACTGATCCGCCAGTTTTTTGGGAAACGTTCTCATATAATCTTTACGCCACCCCATTGGCCCCAGACACTGACCTTTCTCGATCTTCAGTTCAGATTGCAGTCTCTCTAAGGGGGAGAAAAGGGGGAGGGATGAGATTTCATTCCATCATGTTTATGGTGAAGTTCCTAGTATTGTTTAATGCAGCTCAGCTCTGGGGGCAGATTAGTTGATCATTGGGGTGACGGGACCGGGTGGGAGGGGGGTGGAGCCCGCAGCCAATAGCACAGGAGAGCAAATGGGCAGAGTGACACTGTAGCGAGCAGCACGATGACATCATCAGCCACCATGTCCCTGGGCACCTTCTGCCTGGCAGGTCACACTGGGTGTATTAATAACTACAGCCAGCTCACAGCATGGGCACAGTAATGGCTACACAGAGGGCAGAGTGAGCCCTCCCCTGGCTGTGTGGGAGCAATAAACCCCTGGGAGCTCAGGGAGTGGGGTTTGCGTCTGTTCATTCCCTGTCCTGAGTGTGAGGGACGAGGGGCAGAGCTTCTCTGTGCAGCGCACAAACCAAACTGACTTTCTGTTGACAGTGAGAGCTCTCAATACCTGCCCCAGGGGTCTATGAAACTTGTTGTAAAGTCTGAGATTCCCCCTCACGTCCCATTGCAATGAACAAAGGGACCTCACCTTTCTCTGCACGATGCGCCGCTGGAAGGGAACAACAGGAGAGGTGGGTTACAAGGTAGAAGATTTATCTGAAAGTATTGCAAACTCATAGGAGTCTTGTTTCTACCGGTACAAAGCAGAACACACACAGCGGTGCTCTGCCTCTAGCTATTCCCACTGCCAGCGTTATACTGGGGAGACAAGGCCTACTGCAGGTAAAACGCTGAGTAAATGGCTCTGCCCTTTCGCTATTGGCTGATGCCCCACGCTGAACTCGATGGTGTTTCTATCTGTCTGTAACGGGATAACTTTTCATAACCATGTCCCACGCAGTGTTTCAGGGCATGTTCTAGCTATCAATGGGCAGAACCCTCCGGATTTTGGTGAAAACTGTAGAACTGTGAAAACCTGATTTCCATGAAAATCACCTTTTGATCCCTCAGGATACAGGGTGAGGCAGTGAGCTCAGGGTTAGGGTTCAAGGTGAGGGTGAGGTTAGAGTTAGGGTTAGCAGGCCCCTCACCGCACTCCAGTCTCCGTCCCCGTTCCCCCCCCCCCCCGCTGCACTTCTTGCCTCCTCTTCTCCTCACCCCCATATTCCAGCCAGGTCCCTCCCATCTCCACTCTGCTCAGAACTCTGTTGATTTGGGTGAAAATCTGAAAAGCCTGATTTTATTGGAAATCAGTTTTTCCAGTTTTCCACTTTTCACAACTATCAGTAGGGTTATGGCCAGAGTTGAGGGAGAGGGACGCATTTGAAGGTTCGGGGTGGGTTTGAGGAGCCCAGTTGGATGCACCACTGGTCCTATGTAAGCTGCAAAGTGTGTGACCCTCTAGTTCAGTGGCTCTTAACCTTTACTGCAGCCTGCACCCCTTTGGTTTTCAATATGTTTTCGCACCCCTTATCAAAAATCATTGAAGCAGGTCAGTTCTTTAAACCTAGATATATCATAACTATAGAATGAAAGAGAGAGAATGATATACATATAAACATAGGTGTGATGGAACAAAGCAGTTGTACTTACGTGCCTGTGCTTAATTTGTGTTTTCGATAATTTACCTTCTAAAACAATCTGTCATGTCTCGCACCCCAGAAAGGGCATCTCGCACCCCAGGTTAAGAACCACTGCTCTAGTTAAAGAAATGCCACATCATTGTGATCTATGGTTTAAATGCTCAGGGTGAGATTCTGTGTTGAAAACCTGCAGCCCAGGCGCACGTGAGGGTGACTGTGGCTTTTACCACAAACCCCGCATCCCCCTGATCCTGGGTGCTCTGGATGCCAAAGCAGCCCCTGCTGTAACTCAGGGCTTGTCTGCGTTGGAAGGTTTCTCCAGTACATGGTAAGGTGGGAATTTAAACTGCTCTTGTTACACGGGTATAACGCCCCATGTCAGCTCTGTTACTCCGTATTGGGAGTGAGATTTTCTGGTTTAGCTTCTGCCATTAGTTACAGCAGCCTTTCCCTGGGTGTATATGGGCAGCAGCACGGCCCAGAATCTCTGCGGCACTGTGCGCAGTGGCCCCGCCCTGACACACCCCTCTTGTTCCCAGGCCCATCTCCCCTACACCGCTACAATAGGGCTTGTGAGTTGGTCCTCAGAGGGCAGCCTGCAGATGTTCTCTGCACTGCCTGCACTGGAGGAATCCTCCCACAGCTGGATCCAGGCCTTCTGGAGCCCTTTTATGCTGCTCTGGTCCTTTTGCTAACATAACGAGGTTGAGATGGGGGTGAAAATCTCCACTCCGTGTACTAATAAGAGTCCAGCCTTTCTGGGCATGAAGGTAGCATTGAGCAAGTGACCTGGGTGTAAGCAGTGCACCAGCCCAGTGCGATCTGCCTGAGTCTGCAGGCAGCGCTGTTTGCTGCTCACACTCATCACAGTGGGCTTGGGATGGTGACACTAAAACTTATTCGATGATCATTAAATTGTCACCATTTGTAATTATCTCACTGCTGATCATTTTAGCAGAAACATCCAACTTCTGTGCTTCTCCCTCATAGCTGGATTCAAGGACAGATACTGGGGAGAGGAGCAGTGGGGCAGCTACCTGTCTTCAAAGGTTGTTTTGGTGAGGAACAGTGAATTCAAGCCAGCTCCTACCTCCATCCAAATACAGCAAGACCTCTTTGTATGCTAAAATAGGGCAGGGAGAAAGGAGATACATTTCCCCTCTTTCCCCTCCAGTACCAAATGTCTCCTTGATATCAGAACAAATACACACAGTCACACACTCACACACACATGGTCACTGAGGGTGAAAACCTGCCCCTTCTCACGTTACATGGCTGTGAAAGGCCAGGACACGGGCGGCAGATCCCAGGTGAGGGATTCTGTTAAACACTGGACATGTCGAACAGTCCCCAGCAATGAACCTGTCCTGGACGGTCTAGGGCTGCTCAGGGCCTGGGCGCAGGCTGCTGTGTCGGTAACTTCTATGGGGTATCAGGACAATTGGCCCCTTCCCCTTCAGAGCCCGTCTGGGTCAGCACGAGCAGCCCTGAGTTCACTGCTTGGTCTCTGGTGACAATTCGGAGACATTCCCCATCACCCATTCAAACACTAGCATGTTATTTGTCATTGTTCCATCCCTCGTGTGTTTTGTACTTTCTACGGAACACACGTGTACCCCCTCCCATCCCATCAGAATAGTCTCTGTGGAAATACCTTCCCCCCACAACCCCTGCTGAAATGGGAGGTTCTGCTCATTTCCCACCCGTCTCCCCATTGCTCTGCAGTGTCCCCACTTCAGGCATAGCTGCAGCCTGAGCCATCACTTCCCATGGGCCTCCAGGCACAGCCGGGTCCCCAGGGACAATGGAGGGAATCCCCGTCCTGTGAGGATCTTTACAATGAAGCTTTGTCTACACTGGCAACTGAATGACAAAGCCTTTGTTGTTCAGAGTTCTTAAAAAGACAAAAGTTTTGCCAGCAAAAAGCATCTGCGTAAGCAGCGCTTTGTCTACCACCAAAGCTACTTCTCTTTGTTGGGGGTGGAAGATTGTATCAGCGGCAGGGCTCTCGCCCTCCGACAAACAGTGGCTACACTGCGCGCCTCTCAGTGGCACGGCTGTAGGGGCACGGTTGTGTCGCTAAAAGGTGCGTAGTGCAGACAAAGCCCAAGTCGCAGCCTCCCTTCGGCTTCGTTCCAAACGTCTCGTCCGCCTGGTAATCTCTAGTTTACTGATCCGCCAGTTTTTTGGGAAACGTTCTCATATAATCTTTACGCCACCCCATTGGCCCCCGACACTGACCTTTCTGCCTCTTGAGTTCAGATTGCAGCCTCTCTAAGGGGGAGAAAAGGGGGAGAGGTGAGATTTCATTCCCTCATGTTTATGGTGAAGTTCCTATTATTGTTTAATGCAGCTCAGCTCTGGGGGCAGATTAGTCGATCATTGGGGTGACGGGACTGGGTGGGAGGGGGGTGGAGCCCGCAGCCAATAGCACAGGAGAGCAAATGGGCAGAGTGACACCGTAGCGAGCAGCACGATGACATCATCAGCCACCATGTCCCTGACCACCTTCTGCCTGGCAGGTCACACCGGGGGTGTTAACGACTACAGCCAGCTCACAGCATGGGCACAGTGCTGGCTACACAGAGGGCAGAGTGAGCCAAACCCGCTCCCTCCCCTGGCTGTGTGGGAGCAATAAACCCCTGGGAGCTCAGGGAGTGGGGTTTGGGTCTGTTCATTCCGTGTCCTGAGTGTGAGGGACGAGGGGCAGAGCTTCTCTGTGCACCGCACAAACCAAACTGACTTTCTGTTCACAGTGAGAGCTCTCAAGACCTTCCCCAGGGGTCTATGGAACTTGTTGTAAAGTCTGAGATTCCCCCTCCCCTCCCATTTCAATGAACAAAGGGACCTCACCTTTCTCTGCACCACTCGCCGCTGGAAGTGAACAACAGGAGAGATGGGTTACAAGGTAGAAGATTTATCTGAAAGCTTTGCAAACTCATAGGAATCTTGTGTCTACCGGTACAAAGTAGAACACACACAGCGGTGCTTTGCCTCGGGGTTAGGGTTTAAGATGAGGGTGAGGTTAGAGTTAGGGTTAGCTGCAGGCCCCTCACACACTCCAGTCAGCTCCCCCAGCAGCACTGTGTGCCTCCTCTTCTCCTCACCCCGTCTTCCAGCCAGGTCCCTCCCCTCCCACTCTGGTCAGACCTCTGTTGATTTGGGTGAAAATCAGAAAAGCCTGATTTTATTGGAAATCAGTTTTTCCAGTTTTCCGCTTTTCACAGCAATCAATAGGGTTATTGGCAGAGTTGATGGGGAGGGATGCATATGAAGGTGGCGGGTGGGTATGAGGGACCCCATGTGAGGGATTCTGTTAAACACTGGACATGTCGAACAGTCCCCAGCAATGACCCTGGCCTGGACGGTCTAGGGCTACTCAGGGCCTGGGCTCAGGCTGCTGTGTCGGTAACTTCCATGGGGTTTTAGGACAATTGGCCCCTTCCCCTTCAGAGCCCGTCTGGGTCAGCGCGAGCAGCCCTGACTTCACTGCTTGTGTCAGGTGAGAATTCGGAGACATTCCCCATCACACATTCAAACACTAGCACGTTATTTGTCATTGTTCCATCCCTCGTGTGTTTTGTACTTTCCACATCACACATGTGTACCCCCTCCCACCCTATCAGAATTCTCTCAGTGGGAATACCTTCCCCCCCCAACCCCTGCTGAAATGGGGGGTTCTGCTCATTTCCCACCTGTCTCCCCGTTGCTCTGCAATGTCCCCACTTCAGGCATAGCTGCAGCCTGAGCCATAACTTCCCTTGGGCCTCCAGGCACAGCGAGGTCCCCAGGGACAATTGAGGGAATCCCCGTCCTGTCACGATCTTTACAATGAAGCTTTGTCTACACTGGCAACTGAATGACAAACCCTTTGTTGTTCAGAGTTCTTAAAAAAACACAAACGCAAAAGACAAAAGTTTTGCCAGCAAAAAGCATCGGCGTGAGCAGCTCTTTGTCTACCACCAAAGCTACTTCTCTTTGTTGGGCGTGGAAGATTGTATCAGCGGCAGGGCTCTCTCCCTCCGACAAACAGCGGCTACACTGCGCGCCTCTCAGTGGCACGGCTGTAGGGGCACGGTTGTGTCGCTAAAAGGTGCGTAGTGCAGACAAATCCGAAGTCGCAGCCTCCCTTCGGCTTCGTTCCAAACGTCTCGTCCGCCTGGTAATCTCTAGTTTACTGATCCGCCAGTTTTTTGGGAAACATTCTCATATAATCTTTACGCCACCCCACTGGCCCCAGACACTGACCTTTCTCGCTCTTCAGTTCAGATTGCAGCTTCTCTAACCTCTCTAAGGGGGAGAAAAGGGGGAGGGGTGAGATTTCATTCCATCATGTTTATGGTGAATTTCCTATTGTTGTTTAATGCAGCTCAGCTCTGGGGGCAGATTAGTCGATCATTGGGGTGACGGGACTGGGTGGGAGGGGGTGGAGCCCGCAGCCAATAGCACAGGAGAGCAAATGGGCAGAGTGACACTGTAGGGAGCAGCACGATGACATCATCAGCCACCATGTCCCTGGCCACCTTCAGTCTGACAGGTCACAAGGGGGGTGTTAATGACTACAGCCAGCTCACAGCATGGGCACAGTGCTGGCTACACAGAGGGCAGAGTGAGCCAAACCCGCTCCCTCCCCTGGCTGTGTGGGAGCAATAAACCCCTGGGAGTTCAGGGAGTGGGGTTTGGATCTGCTCATTCTGTGTCCTGAGTGTGAGGGACGAGAGGCAGAGTTTCTCTGTGCACCACACAAACCATATTGACTTTTAGTTCATAGCGAGAGCTCTCCATAACTGCCTCAGGGGTTTATGAAACTTGTTGCAAAGTTTGAGATTCCCCTCCCCTCCCATTGCAATGAACAAAGGGACCTCACCTTTCTCTGCATGATGTGCCGCTGCAAGTGAATAACAGGAGAGGTGGGTTACAAGGTAGAAGATTTATATGAAAGTATTGCAAACTCATAGGAGTCATTTTATCCACTGGTAGAAAGCAGAACACACACAGGGGTGCTCTGCCTCTAGCTATTCCCACTGCCAGCGTTATACTGGGGACACAAGGCCTAGTGCAGGTAAAATGCTGAGTAAATGGCTCTGCCCTTTCACTATTGGCTGATGCCCCACGCTGAACTCGATGGTGTTTCTCTCTGTCTGGAACGGGATAACTTTTGATAACCATGTCCCACGCAGTGTTTCAGGATATGTTCTAGCTGTCAATGGGCAGAACCCTCCGGATTTTGGTGAAAACTGGAGAACTGTAAAAACCCGATTTCCATGAAAATCACCGTTTGATCCCTCAGGATACATGGTGAGGCAGTGAGCTCAGGGTTAGGGTTCAAGGTGAGGGTGAGGTTAGAGTTAGGGTTAGCAGGTCTTCACAGCGCTCCACTCCCCCCCCGGCCCAGCTGCACTTCTTGTCTCCAATTCTCCTCACCCCCGTATTCAAGCCAGGTCCCTCCCATCTCCACTCTGGTCAGAACTCTGTTGATTTGGGTGAAAATCAGAAAAGCCTGATATTACTGGAAATCAGTTTTTCCAGTTTTCTGCTTTTCACAACAATCAATAGGGTTATGGGCAGAGTTGAGGGGAGGGATGCTTTTGAAGGTGGCGGGTGGGTATGAGGGACCCCATGTGAGGGATTCTGTTAAACACTGGACATGTCGAACTGTCCCCAGCAATGACCCTGGCCTGGACGGTCTAGGGCTACTCAGGGCCTGGGCTCAGGCTGCTGTGTCGGTAACTTCCATGGGGTTTTAGTACAATTCGCCCCTTCCCCTTCAGAGCCCGTCTTGCTCAGCGCGAGCAGCCCTAAGCTCACTGCTTGGGCTCTGGTGACAATTCGGAGACATTCCCCATCACACATTCAAACACTGGCACGTTATTTGTCATTGTTCCATCCCACGTGTGTTTTGTACTTTCTCCACAACACATGTGTACCCCCTCCCATCCCATCAGAATAGTCTCTGTAGAAATACCTTCCCCCCACAACCCCTGCTGAAATGGGGAGTTCTGCTCATTTCCACCTGTCTCCCCGTTGCTCTGCAGTGTCCCCACTTCAGGCATAGCTGCAGCCTGAGCCATCACTTCCCTTGGGCCTCCAGGCACAGCTGGGTCCCCAGGGAGAATGGGGGGAATCCCTGTCCTGTGAGGATCTTTACAATGAAGCTTTGTCTACACTGGCAACTGAATGACAAAGCCTTTGTTGTTCAGAGTTGTTAAAAAAAAGACACACACGAAAAAGACAAAAGTTTTGCCAGCGAAAAGCACTGGCGTGAGCAGCGCTTTCTCTACCACCAAAGCTACTTCTCTTTGTGGGAGGTGGAAGATTGTATCAGCGGCAGGGCTCTCGCCCTCCGACAAACAGCGGCTACATTGCGCGCCTCTCAGTGGCACGGCTGTAGGGGCACGGTTGTGTCGCTAAAAGGTGCGTAGTGCAGACAAAGCCTAAGTCGCAGCCTCCCTTTGGCTTCGTTCCAAACGTCTCGTCCGCCTGGTAATCTCGCGTTTACTGATCCACCAGTTTTTTGGGAAACGTTCTCATATAATCTTTATGCCACCCCATTGGCCCCCGACACTGACCTTTCTCGCTCTTCAGTTCAGATTGCAGCCTCTCTAAGGGGGAGAAAAGGGGGAGGGATGAGATTTCATTCCATCATGTTTATGGTGAAGTTCCTATTATTGTTTAATGCAGCTCAGCTCTGGGGGCAGATTAGTCGATCATTGGGGTGACGGGACTGGGTGGGAGGGGGTGGAGCCCGCAGCCAATCAGCACAGGAGAGCAAATGGGCAGAGTGACACCGTAGCGAGCAGCACGATGACATCATGAGCCACCAAGTCCCTGGCCACCTTCTGCCTGGCAGGTCACACCGGGGGTGTTAACGACTACAGCCAGATCACAGCCTGGGCACAGTGCTGGCTACACAGAGGGCAGAGTGAGCCAAACCCGCTCCCTCCCCTGGCTGTGTGGGAGCAATAAACCCCTGGGAGCTCAGGGAGTGGGGTTTGGGTCTTTTCATTCCCTGTCCTGAGTGTGAGGGGCGAGGGGAAGAGATTCTCTGTGCACCGCACAAACCAAACTGACTTTCTGTGGACAGTGAGAGCTCTCAAGACCTGCCTCAGAGGTCTACGAAACTTGTTGTAAAGTCTGAGATTCCCCCTCACGTCCCATTGCAATGAACAAAGGGACCTCACCTTTGTCTGCACGATGCGCCGCTGGAAGGGAACAACAGGAGAGGTGGGTTACAAGGTAGAAGATTTATCTGAAAGTATTGCAAACTCATAGGAGTCTTGTTTCTACCGGTACAAAGCAGAACACACACAGCGGTGCTCTGCCTCTAGCTATTCCCACAGCCAGCGTTATACTGGGGACACAAGGCCGACTGCAGGTAAAACGCTGAGTACATGGCTCTCCCCTTTCGCTATTGGCTGATGCCCCACGCTGAACTCGATGGTGTTTCTATCTGTCTGTAACGGGATAACTTTTCATAACCATGTCCCACGCAGTGTTTCAGGGCATGTTCTAGCTATCAATGGGCAGAACCCTCCGGATTTTTGTGAAAACTGTAGAACTGTGAAAACCTGATTTCCATGAAAATCACCTTTTGATCCCTCAGGATACAGGGTGAGGCAGTGAGCTCAGGGTTAGGGTTCAAGGTGAGGGTGAGGTTAGAGTTAGGGTTAGCAGGCCCCTCACCGCACTCCAGTCTCCGTCCCCGTCCCCGCCCCGCTGCACTTCTTGCCTCCTCTTCTCCTCACCCCCATATTCCAGCCAGGTCCCTCCCATCTCCACTCTGCTCAGAACTCTGTTGATTTGGGTGAAAATCTGAAAAGCCTGATTTTATTGGAAATCAGTTTTTCCAGTTTTCCACTTTTCACAACTATCAATAGGGTTATGGCCAGAGTTGAGGGGGAGGGACGCATTTGAAGGTGCGGGGTGGGTTTGAGGAGCCCAGTTGGATGCACCACTGGTCCTATGTAAACAACAAAGTGTGTGACCCTCTAGTTCAGTGGCTCTTAACCTTTACTGCAGCCTGCACCGCTTTGGTTCTCAATATGTTCTCGCACCCCTTATCAAAAATCGTTGAAGCAGGTCAGTTCTTTAAACCTAGATATATCATAACTATAGAATGAAAGAGAGAGAATTATATACATATGAACATAGGTTTGATGAAACAAAGCAGTTGTACTTACGTGCCTGTGCTTAATTTGTGTTTTCGATAATTTACCTTCTAAAAAAATCTGTCATGTCTCGCACCCCCAGGAAAGGCATCTCGCACCCCAGGTTAAGAACCACTGCTCTAGTTAAAGAAATGCCACATCATTGTGATCTATGGTTTAAACTCTCAGGGCGAGATTCTGTGTTGAAAACCTGCAGCCCAGGCGCACGTGAGGGTGACTGTGGCTTTTACCACAAACCCCGCATCCCCCTGATCCTGGGTGCTCTGGATGCCAAAGCAGCCCCCGCGGTAACTCAGGGCTTGTCTGCATTGGAAGGTTTCACCAGTACATGGTAAGGTGGGAATTTAAACTGCTCTTGTTACACGGGTATAACACCCCATGGCAGCTCTGTTACTCCATATTGGGAGTGAGATTTTCTGGGTTTAGCTTCTGCCTTTAGTTACAGCAGCCTTTCCCTGGGTGTATATGGGCAGCAGCACGGCCCAGAATCTCTGCGGCACTGTGCGCAGTGGCCCCGCCCTGACACACCCCTCTTGTTCCCAGGCCCATCTCCCCTACACCCCTACAATAGGGCTTGTGAGTTGGTCCTCAGAGGGCAGCCTGCAGATGTTCTCTGCGCTGCCTGCACTGGAGGAATCCTCCCACAGCTGGATCCAGGCCTTCTGGAGCCCTTTTATGCTGCTCTGGTCCTTTTGCTAACATAACAAGGTTGAGATGGGGGTGAAAATCTCCACTCCGTGTATTAATAAGAGTCCAGCCTTTCTGGGCATGAAGGTAGCATTGAGCAAGTGACCTGGGTGTAAGCAGTGCACCAGCCCAGTGCGATCAGCCTGAGTCTGCAGGCAGCGCTGTTTGCTGCTCACACTCATCACAGTGGGCTTGGGATGGTGACACTAAAACTTAATCGATGATCATTTAATTGTCACCATTTGCAATTATCTCACTGCTGATCATTTTAGCAGAAACATCCAACTTCTGTGCTTCTCCCTCATAGCTGGATTCAAGGACAGATACTGGGGAGAGGAGCAGTGGGGCAGCTACCTGTCTTCAAAGGTTGTTTTGGTGAGGAACAGTGAATTCAAGCCAGCTCCTACCTCCATCCAAATACAGCAAGACCTCTTTGTATGCTAAAATAGGGCGGGGAGAAAGGAGATACATTTCCCCTCTTTCCCCTCCAGTACCAAATGTCTCCTTGATATCAGAACAAATACACACAGACACACACTCACACACACATGGTCACTGAGGGTGAAATCCTGCCCCTTCTCATGTTACATGGCTGTGAAAGACCAGGACACGGGTGGCAGATCCCATGTGAGGGATTCTGTTAAACACTGGACATGTCGAACAGTCCCCAGCAATGAACCTGTCCTGGACGGTCTAGGGCTGCTCAGGGCCTGGGCGCAGGATGCTGTGTCGCTAACTTCTATGGGGTTTCAGGACAATTGGCCCCTTCCCCTTCAGAGCCCGTCTGGGTCAGCACGAGCAGCCCTGAGTTCACTGCTTGGTCTCTGGTGACAATTTGGAGACATTCCCCATCACCCATTCAAATACTAGCATGTTATTTGTCATTGTTCCATCCCTCGTGTGTTTTGTACTTTCTACAGAACACACGTGTACCCCCTCCCATGCCATCAGAATTATCTCGGTGGGAATACCATCCCCCCACAACCCCTGCTGAAATGGGGGGTTCTGCTCATTTCCCACCCGTCTCCCCATTGCTCTGCAGTGTCCCCGCTTCAGGCATAGCTGCAGCCGGAGCCATCACTTCCCTTGGGCCTCCAGGCACAGCCGGGCCCCCAGGAACGATGGAGGGAATTCCCGTCCTGTGAGGATCTTTACAATGAAGCTTTGTCTACACTGGCAACTGAATGACAAAGCCTTTGTTGTTCAGAGTTCTTAAAAAAACACAAACGCAAAAGACAAAAGTTTTGCCAGCAAAAAGCATCGGCGTGAGCAGCGCTTTGTCTACCAACAAATCTACTTCTCTTTGTTGGGGGTGGAAGATTGTATCAGCGGCAGGGCTCTCGCCCTCCGACAAACAGCGGCTACACTGCGCGCCTCTCAGTGGCACGGCTGTAGGGGCACGGTTGTGTCGCTAAAAAGTGCGTAGTGCAGATAAAGCCTAAGTCGCAGCCTCCCTTCGGCTTCGTTCCAAACGTCTTGTCCGCCTGGTAATCTCTAGTTTACTGATCCGCCAGTTTTTTGGGAAACGTTCTCATATAATCTTTACGCCACCCCATTGGCCCCCGACACTGACCTTTCTCCTTCTTGAGTTCAGATTGCAGCCTCTCTAAGGGGGAGAAAAGGGGGAGAGGTGAGATTTCATTCCCTCATGTTTATGGTGAAGTTCCTATTATTGTTTAATGCAGCTCAGCTCTGGGGGCAGATTAGTCGATCATTGGGGTGAGGGGACTGGGTGGGAGGGGGTGGAGCCCGCAGCCAATAGCACAGGAGAGCAAATGGGCAGAGTGACACCGTAGCGAGCAGCACGATGACATCATCAGCCACCATGTCCCTGGCCACCTTCTGCTTGGCAGGTCACACCGCGGGTGTTAACCACTGCAGCCCGCTCACAGCATGGGCACAGTGCTGGCTACACAGAGGGCAGAGTGAGCCAAACCCGCTCCCTCCCCTGGCTGTGTGGGAGCAATAAACCCCTGGGAGTTCAGGGAGTGGGGTTTGGATCTGTTCATTCTGTGTCCTGAGAGTGAGGGACGAGGGGCAGTGTTTCTCTGTGCACCCCACTAACCATATTGACTTTTAGTTCACAGTGAGAGCTCTCAAGACCTGCCTCGGGGGTCTATGAAACTTGTTGCAAAGTTTGAGATTCCCCCTCCCCTCCCATTGCAATGAATGAAGGGACCTCACCTTTCTCTGCACGATGTGCCGCTGCAACTGAATAACAGGAGAGGTGGGTTACAAGGCAGAAGATTTATATGAAAGTATTGCAAACTCATAGGAGTCATTTTTCCACTGGTAGAAAGCAGAACATGCACAGGGGTGCTCTGCCTCTAGCTATTCCCACTGCCAGCGTTATACTGGGGACACAAGGCCTAGTGCAGGTAAAACGCTGAGTAAATGGCTCTCCCCTTTCCCTATTGGCTGATGCCCCACGCTGAACTCGATGGTGTTTCTCTCTGTCTGGAATGGGATAAATTTTGATAACCACGTCCCACGCAGTGTTTCAGGGCATGTTCTAGCTGTCAATGGGCAGAACTCTCCGGATTTTGGTGAAAACTGGAGAACTGTAAAAACCTGATTTCCATGAAAATCACCGTTTGATCCCTCAGGATACAGGGTGAGGCAGTGAGCTCAGGGTTAGGGTTCAAGGTGAGGGTGAGGTTAGAGTTAGGGTTAGCAGGTCTTCACAGCACTCCACTCCCCCCCGCCCAGCTGCACTTCTTGCCTCCTCTTCTCCTCACCCCCATATTCCAGCCAGGTCCCTCCCATCTCCACTCTGGTCAGAACTCTGTTGATTTGGGAGAAAATCAGAAAAGCCTGATTTTATTGGAAATCAGTTTTTCCAGTTTTCTGCTTTTCACAACAATCAATAGGGTTATGGGCAGAGTTGAGGGGAGGGATGCTTTTGAAGGTGGCGGGTGGGTATGAGGGACCCCATGTGAGGGATTCTGTTAAACACTGGACATGTCAAACAGTCCCCAGCAATGATCCTGGCCTGGACGGTCTAGGGCTACTCAGGGCCTGGGCTCAGGCTGCTGTGTCGGTAACTTCCATGGGGTTTTAGGACAATTGGCCCGTTCCCCTTCAGAGCCAGTCTGGGTCAGCGTGAGCAGCCCTGACCTCACTGCTTGGGCTCTGGTGACAATTCGGAGACATTCCCAATCACCCATTCAAACACTAGCACGTTATTTGTCATTGTTCCATCCCTCGTGTGTTTTGTACTTTCTCCACAACACACGTGTACCCCCTCCCATTCCATCAGAATAGTCTCTGTAGAAATACCTTCCCCCCACAACCCCTGCTGAAATGGGGAGTTCTGCTCATTTCCCACCCGTCTCCCCATTGCTCTGCAGTCTCCCCTCTTCAGGCATAGCTGCAGCCTGAGCCATCACTTCCCTTGGGCCTCCAGGCACAGCTGGGTCACCAGGGACAATGGAGGGAATCCCTGTCCTGTGACGATCTTTACAATGAGACTTTGGCTACACTGGCAACTGAATGACAAAGCCTTTGTTGTTCAGAGTTCTTAAAAAAACACACAAGAAAAAGACAAAAGATTGGCCAGTGAAAAGCACCGGCGTGAGCAGCTCTTTGTCTACCACCAAAGCTACTTGTCTTTGTTGGGGGTGGAAGATTGTATCAGCGGCAGGGCTCTCTCCCTCCGAGAAACAGTGGCTACACTGCGCGCCTCTCAGTGGCACGGCTGTAGGGGCACGGTTGTGTCACTAAAAGGTGCGTAGTGCAGACAAAGCCCAAGTCGCAGCCTCCCTTCGGCTTCCTTCCAAACGTCTCGTCCGCCTGGTAATCTCTAGTTTACTGATCCGCCAGTTTTTTGGGAAACGTTCTCGTATAATCTTTACGCCACCCCACTGGCCCCAGACACTGACCTTTCTCGCTCTTCAGTTCAGATTGCAGCCTCTCTAAGGGGGAGAAAAGGGGGAGGGGTGAGATTTCATTCCATCATGTTTATGATGAAGTTCCTATTATTGTTTAATGCAGCTCAGCTCTGGGGGCAGATTAGTCGATCATTGGGGTGACGGGACTGGGTGGGAGGGGGGTGGAGCCCGCAGCCAATAGCACAGGAGAGCAAATGGGCAGAGTGACACTGTAGCGAGCAGCACGATGACATCATCAGCCACCATGTCCCTGGCCACCTTCAGTCTGACAGGTCACACCGGGGGTGTTAACGACTACAGCCAGCTCACAGCATGGACACAGTGCTGGCTACACAGAGGGCAGAGTGAGCCAAACCCGCTCCCTCCCCTGGCTGTGTGGGAGCAATAAACCCCTGGGAGCTCAGGGAGTGGGGTTTGGATCTGCTCATTCTGTGTCCTGAGTGTGAGGGACGAGAGGCAGAGTTTCTCTGTGCACCGCACAAACCATATTGACTTTTAGTTCATAGCGAGAGCTCTCCATAACTGCCTCAGGGGTTTATGAAACTTGTTGCAAAGTTTGAGATTCCCCTCCCCTCCCATTGCAATGAACAAAGGGACCTCACCTTTCTCTGCATGATGTGCCGCTGCAAGTGAATAACAGGAGAGGTGGGTTACAAGGTAGAAGTTTTATATGAAAGTATTGCAAACTCATAGGAGTCATTTTTCTACTGGTAGAAAGCAGAACACACACTGGGGTGCTCTGCCTCTAGCTATTCCCACTGCCAGTGTTATACTGGGGACACAAGGCCTAGTGCAGGTAAAACGCTGAGTAAATGGCTCTCCCCTTTCCCTATTGGCTGATGCCCCACGCTGAACTCGATGGTGTTTCTCTCTGTCTGGAACGGGATAACTTTTGATAACCATGTCCCACGCAGTGTTTCAGGGCATGTTCTAGCTGTCAATGGGCAGAACCCTCCGGATTTTGGTGAAAACTGGAGAACTGTAAAAACCTGATTTCCATGAAAATCACCGTTTGATCCCTCAGGATACAGGGTGAGGCAGTGAGCTCAGGGTTAGGGTTCAAGGTGAGGGTGAGGTTAGAGTTAGGGTTAGCAGGTCTTCACAGCGCTCCACTTCCCCCCGCCCAGCCGCACTTCTTGCATCCTCTTCTCCTCACCCCCATATTCCAGCCAGGTCCCTCCCATCTCCACTCTGGTCAGAACTCTGTTGATTTGGGTAAAAATCAGAAAAGCCTGATTTTATTGGAAATCAATTTTTCCAGTTTTCTGCTTTTCACAACAATCAATAGGGTTATGGGCAGAGTTGAGGGGAGGGATGCTTTTGAAGGTGGCGGGTGGGTATGAGGAACCCCATGGGAGGGATTCTGTTAAACACTGGACATGTCGAACATTCCCCAGCA
The DNA here is from genome assembly GCF_015237465.2 of Chelonia mydas. Classification (NCBI taxonomy): domain Eukaryota; kingdom Metazoa; phylum Chordata; order Testudines; family Cheloniidae; genus Chelonia; species Chelonia mydas. The sequence goes on along the minus strand of NC_051254.2, from coordinate 36,692,815 downwards.
ATGACCCTGGCCTGGACGGTCTCAGGCTACTCAGGGCCTGGGCTCAGGCTGCTGTGTCGGTAACTTCCATGGGGTTTTAGGACAATTGGCCCCTTCCTCTTCAGAGCCCGTCTGGGTCTGCGCGAGAAGCCCTGAGTTCACTGCTTGGGCTCTGGTGACAATTCGGAGACATTCCCCATCACCCATTCAAACACTAGCATGTTATTTGTCATTGTTCCATCCCTCATGTGTTTTGTACTTTCTCCACAACACACGTGTGCCCCCTGCCACCCCATCAGAATTGTCTCGGTGGGAATGCCTTCCCCCCACAACCCCTCCTGAATGGGGGGTTCTGCTCATTTCCACCCATCTCCCCATTTCTTTGCAGTGTCCCCACTTCAGGCATTGCTGCAGCCTGAGCCATCACTTCCCTTGGGCCTCCAGGTACAGCCGGGTCACCAGGGACGAAGCAGGGAATCCCCGTCCTGTGAGGATCTTTACAATGAAGCTTTGTCTACTGACAACTGAATGACAAAGCCTTTGTTGTTCAGAGTTGTTTAAAAAAAGACACACGCAAAAGACAAAAGTTTTGCCAGTGAAAAGCACTGGCGTGAGCAGCGCTTTGTCTTCCACCAAAGCTACTTCTCTTTGTTGGGGGTGGAAGATTGTATCAGCGGCAGGGCTCTCTCCCTCCGACAAACAGCGGCTACACTGCGCGCCTCTCAGTGGCACGGCTGTAGGGGCACGGTTGTGTCGCTAAAAGGTGCGTAGTGCAGACAAAGCCCAAGTCACAGCCTCCCTTCGGCTTCGTTCCAAACGTCTCGTCCGCCTGGTAATCTCGCGTTTACTGATCCGCCAGTTTTTTGGGAAACGTTCTCATATAATCTTTATGCCACCCCATTGGCCCCCGACACTGACCTTTCTCGCTCTTCAGTTCAGATTGCAGCCTCTCTAAGGGGGAGAAAAGGGGGAGGGGTGAGATTTCATTCCATCATGTTTATGGTGAAGTTCCTATTATTGTTTAATGCAGCTCAGGTCTGGGGGCAGATTAATCGATCACTGGGGTGACGGGACTGGGTGGGAGGGGGGTGGAGCCCGCAGCCAATGACATCATCAGCCACCATGTCCCTGGCCACCTTCTGCCTGGCAGGTCACACCGGGGGTGTTAACGACTACAGCCAGCTCACAGCATGGGCACAGTGCTGGCTACACAGAGGGCAGAGTGAGCCAAACCCGCTCCCTCCCCTGGCTGTGTGGGAGCAATAAACCCCTGGGAGTTCAGGGAGTGGGGTTTGGGTCTGTTCATTCCCTGTCCTGAGTGTGAGGGACGAGGGGCAGAGCTTCTCTTTGCACCACACCAACCAAACTGACTTTCTGTTCACAGTGAGAGCTCTCAATACCTGCCCCAGGGGTCTGTGAAACTTGCTGTAAAGTCTGAATTTCCTCCTCCCCTCCCATTGCAATGAACAAAGGGATCTCACCTTTCTCTGCATGATGTGCCGCTGCAAGTGAATAACAGGAGAGGTGGGTTACAAGGTAGAAGATTTATCTGTAAGTATTGCAAACTCATAGGAGTCATTTTTCTACTGGTAGAAAGCAGAACACACACAGGGGTGCTCTGCCTCTAGCTATTCCCACAGCCAGCGTTATACTGGGGACACAAGGCCTAGTGCAGGTAAAACGTTGAGTAAATGGCTGTCTCCTTTCCCTATTGGCTAATGCCCCACGCTGAACTCGATGGTGTTTCTCTCTGTCTGGAACGGGATAACTTTTGATAACCACGTCCCATCAATTGCAGTGTTTCAGGGCATGTTCCAGATATCAATGGGCCCAAACCTCCGGATTTTGGTAAAAACTGGAGAACTGTAAGAGCCTAATTTCCACTAAACTCACCGTTTGATCCCTCAGGATACAGGGTGAGGCAGTGAGCTCAGGGTTAGGGTTTAAGGAGAGGGTGAGGTTAGCGTTAGGGTTAGCAGGCCCCTCACCGCACTCCAGTCACTTCCCCGCCCCAGCTGCACTTCTTGCCTCCTCTTCTCCTCACCCCCGTATTCCAGCCAGGCCCCTCGCCTGCCCACTCTGCTCAGAACTCTGTTGATTTGGGTGAAAATCAGAAAAGCCTGATTTTACTGGAAATCAGTTTTTACAGTTTTCCGCTTTTCACAACAATCAATAGGATTATGTGCAGAGTTGAGGGGGAGGGACACATTTGAAGGTGCGGGGTGGGTTTGAGGAGCCCAGTTGGATGCACCACTGATCCTATGTAAGCAACAAAGTGTGTGACCCTCTAGTTCAGTGGCTCTTAACCTTTACTGCAGCCCTCACCCCTTTGGTTCTCAATATGTTCTCGCACCCCTTATCAAAAATCGTTGAAGCAGGTCAGTTCTTTAAACCTAGATATATCATAACTATAGAATGAAAGAGAGAGAATGATATACATATAAACATAGGTTTGATGGAACAAAGTAATTGTACTTACGTGCCTGTGCTTAATTTGTGTTTTCGATAATTTACTTTCTAAAAAAATCTGTCATGTCTCGCACCCCCAGGAAAGGCATCTCGCACCCCAGGTTAAGAACCACTGCTCTAGTTAAAGAAATGCCACATCATTGTGATCTATGGTTTAAACGCTCAGGGTGAGATTCTGTGTTGAAAACCTGCAGCCCAGGCGCACGTGAGGGTGACTGTGGCTTTTACCACAAACCCCGCATCCCCCTGATCCTGGGTGCTCTGGATGCCAAAGCAGCCCCTGCTGTAACTCAGGGCTTGTCTGCATTGGAAGGTTTCACCAGTACATGGTAAGGTGAGAATTTAAACTGCTCTTGTTACACGGGTATAACGCCCCATGTCAGCTCTGTTACTCCGTATTGGGAGTGAGATTTTCCGGCTTAGCTTCTGCCTTTAGTTACAGCAGCCTTTCCCTGGGTGCATATGGGCAGCAGCATGGCCCAGAATCTCTGCGGCACTGTGCGCAGTGGCCCCGCCCTGACACACCCCTCTTGTTCCCAGGCCCATCTCCCCTACACCGCTACAATAGGGCTTGTGAGTTGGTCCTCAGAGGGCAGCCTGCAGATGTTCTCTGCACTGCCTGCACTGGAGGAATCCTCCCACAGCTGGATCCAGGCCTTCTGGAGCCCTTTTATGCTGCTCTGGTCGCTTTGCAAACATAACGAGGTTGAGATGGGGGTGAAAATCTCCACTCCGTGTATTAATAAGTGTCCAGCATTTCTGGGCATGAAGGTAGCATTGAGCAAGTGACCTGGGTGTAAGCAGTGCACCAGCCCAGTGCGATCTGCCTGAGTCTGCAGGCAGCGCTGTTTGCTGCTCACACTCATCACAGTGGGCTTGGGATGGTGACACTAAAACTTGATCGATGATCATTTAAATGTCACCATTTGTAATTATCTCACTGCTGATCATTTTAGCAGAAACATCCAACTTCTGTGCTTCTCCCTCATAGCTGGATTCAAGGACAGATACTGGGGAGAGGAGCAGTGGGGCAGCTACCTGTCTTCAAAGGTTGTTTTGGTGAGGAACAGTGAATTCAAGCCAGCTCCCACCTCCATCCAAATACAGCAAGACCTCTTTGTATGCTAAAATAGGGCGGGGAGAAAGGAGATACATTTCCCCTCCTTCCCTGCCAGTACCAAACGTCTCCTTGATACCAGAACAAATAGACACAGACACACACAGACAGACACACACACAGGGTCACTGAGGGTGAAATCCTGCCCCTTCTCATGTTACATGGCTGTGAAAGGCCAGGACACGGGCGGCGGATCCCATGTGAGGGATTCTGTTAAACACTGGACATGTCGAACAGTCCCCAGCAATGAACCTGGCCTGGACGGTCTAGGGCTACTCAGGGCCTGGGCTAAGGTACTGTGTTGGTAACTTCCATGGGGTTTTAGGACAATTGGTCCCTTCCCCTTCAGAGCCCGTCTGGGTCAGCGCGAGCAGCCCTGAGTTCACTGCTTGGTCTCTGGTGACAATTCGGAGACATTCCCCATCACCCATTCAAACACTAGCACGTTATTTGTCATTGTTCCATCCCACGTGTGTTTTGTACTTTCTCCACAACACACGTGTACCCCCTCCCACCCCATCAGAATCGTCTCTGTGGAAATACCTTCCCACCACAACCCTTGCTGAAATGGGGGGTTCTGCTCATTTCCCACCCGTCTCCCCATTGCTCTGCAGTGTCCCCTCTTCAGGCATAGCAGCAGCCTGAGCCATCACTTCCCTTGGGCCTCCAGACACAGCCAGGTGCCCAGGGACAATGGAGGGAATCCCCGTCCTGTGACGATCTTTACAATGAGGGTTTGTCTACACTGGCAACTGAATGACAAAACTTTCATCGTTCAGAGTTGTTAAAAACACACAGACACACGCACACACGCGAAAGAAAAAAGTTTCGCCAGTGAAAAGCACTGGTGTGAGCAGCGCTTTATCGGCGGGAGAGCTCTCCTGCTGATGAAGCTACTGCTGCTCATTTGGGGTGGAATTTTTTTGTCAGCGGCAGGGCTCTCTCCCACCGACAAACAGCGGCTACGTTGCGCACCTTTTAGTGGCACGGCTGCAGTAGCACGGTTGTGTCGCTAAAAGGTGCGTAGTGCAGACAAAGCCTAAGTCGCAGCCTCCCTTTGGCTTCATTCCAAGTGTCTCGTCTGCCTGGTAATATCCACTTTACTGATCCGCCACATTTTCGGGAAACATTGTCATATAATCTTTATGCCACCCCATTGGCCCCAGATGCTGACCTTTCTTGCTCTCCAGGTCAGATCACAGCCTCTCTAGGGCAGTGGTTTTCAACCTTTTTTCATTTGCACACTCCTACAAAATTTTGAATGGTGGTGCAGACCCCTTTGGAAATGTTAGACATAGTCTGCTGACCTGCCGGGGTCTGTGGTCCGCAGGTAGAAAACCACTGCTCTAGGGGGAGAAAAGGGGGAGAGGTGAGATTCTCTGTAATATTTATGGGAATAACCCTGACATCAGTTAATGTAATGAGCCCAGACACTGACCTTTCTCGCTCTCCAGTTCAGATCGCAGCGTCTCTAGGGGGAGAAAAGGGGGAGAGATGAGATTTCATTCCATCGTGTTTATGGTGAAATTCCTATTCTTGTTTAATGCAGCTCTGCTGTAGTTATGAAATAGAGAAACAAAGGGAGAGACACAGATGGGTCCATCTATTGAGGTCACCGCACCCCCATCCTAGGCCAGCTCCTGAGCTTGTGGGTGGTGCCTGTTCCCTGATCCTAGTGACACATGGGAACAGCTCCCTCTAAGGCCAGGTTAGTTGGGTGATGCCTTAGCTAAGAACAGGGTGGAGGTGTCTTTCTTTAGCTGGGTGCTCAGGTCAGCATGAGCCAGGGAGGGAGGTGTGGATGGGCCCCGACAGACATCGCCTCTAAGATCAGCTCTTTCCCACTTGGAGCTCGTCCATTTGGTGTCAGCCCTGGGGTACCAACACTGCTGGAAATGGAGGTAGCGTCATGTCTGTCAGTCACTGCTGAGCACAGCCTGAGCGAGAGCATCTTGTGCCCAGTGTGAGCACCATCTCAGACCAGCCGTGCAAATCCTGAGTGAGTTTGTTTTATTACAGCAATCCTAGCCACAGCTCACCAGTGCAGCTGGTGCGGAGAATTCTCTGAAAGGCCCAGGGAACAAGACAGTGACAGTTGATTGTTCTTGATTTTTTAGTGGTTGGAAATGAGCCCAATATAGCTCTCTCTGGGCACAGACACAAATTTTACATACAACTCAAAATGAGTTAATCCCTGCCACCTAAACATGTACTCAGAGCACATACTGTATCTGTTAAAACCATGAACTAAGCCAGTTCACACCTGGTGGTGACAGAGTGTGTAGGTGACAGTTCTAAAGGTACAGCATTTCATTCTAACTTCTTCACGAAGACAAACAAGACTGGCTGTGCATCCTGAAAGAGCGCACGCAGACTGTGGGGGCAGGAAGTGGGGAGTGGGGTGGCTGGATTGTCCTTAAGTGTTCAAAAACGAGGTGGTACAATTGTTTTTGTTCAAGATCTTGTGATATTTTTTATCCAGTCTTTTCATGTATTTGGACCTGACTGAGGAGTTGTGAGCGCTTGGGGTAGGCACTGCTAAATATGAAAGTGGCGTTCATTTACCTCTGAGCTCCTGCAGTTGAGTAGAAATGGCTTCCTGTTCCTGAACATTCACATTTCCACTCCTAAAGAGAAGACATTCTCTGTCATCTTTCAGCTCAGCTGTTCAGTGCAGTAATGCTGCAGTGCATTGAACAGGAATGTCAGAGGAAATGACAAAGGCAAATGCATGTACAGTACCTGCTTGATGTGCTTGTCTCCCCCTGAACGGAGAAATGGGGAAACTGTCAAGACTTTAATAAAACCAAGTGAAAAAACATCCAGTGACCATTCCCCATGGGTGTGCCACACATTTTCAGGCACAAAACCCTCTTCCCATCAGGGCAATCCCATTTCAGAAGGGTAAATTCCCAGCCATCCCTGCTTCCCTAGGTATTTATGAATTTCGTTCATCTGAGCAAATAATGTAGCTAACTTATTCACCCCTCTATGGCTACAGTTTGCTAAACCCACTGCCATGCACCTTTGTCAGCCACAAAGAGTTATGCTTCTGTATGGACCAGCATTCGCCAGAATAAGTCACAGCTTCACAGCTGATAAGGCCTGAAGGGGCCATTCTGAACATCTGGTCTGACCTCCTGTTTTTGAGCACATGCCAAAGAACCTCCCACAGAGATTCCTGCAGCATCAGCTTGTGGCTGAGCTAGAGCCGATCGCTGAAGGATGCCCAGCAATGATTTAAAGACTCCAAGTCATGGGGAACCCACCACAACCCTCGGTAAGTTGTTCCAATGGAAAATCCCCCTCATGGTAAAATATTTGCACCTTACTTCTAGCCTATATCTGTCTAGCTTTAACTTCCAGCCATTAGATCTCATTCTGCCTTTGTCTGCTGAATTAAAGAGCCCTCTCCCAGACGAGGCTTCCCTCTACAGGGCTAATAAGATTAAAAGGCAGAAAAAAACTTCTCTTAGTAACTAAAACAAGGAGGGATAACTCAGTGGTTTGAGCATTGGCCTGCTAAACCCAGGGTTGTGAGTTCAATCCTTGAGGGGGCCATTTAGGGATCTGGGGCAAAAATTGGGGATTGGTCCTGCTTTGAGCAGGGGGTTGGACTAGATGACCTCCTGAGGTCCCTTCCAACCCTGACATTCTAGGATTCTAAGGAGCTCTGGCTCTGCTATGGGGATGGAGCTTAGTGAAGAATTTATTAGACAGATAAGATTGGTCCATGGAGCTCAGACACTTCCATATGGCAAAAGGGGACAGAGACTATATTGAAGGGGGGATGCTCTCAGAGCAAGAGGGGCCATCGAGTGCCATATGCCAGAAGACAAGGCTGGAGAGAGAGAAAGCAGGAGGGTCTCTGCCTTGCCTGAGATGCTGACCAGACCTCAGAGTCATGTCTACACTAGAAGGGCTGTGGCCGCTCAGCTCTCCCGATACAGCTGCACCGCTGCAGTGCCTGTGGTGAAGACGCTCTGTGCCGACGGGAGAGAGCTCTCCTGTTAGCATAAAACACCCAACCCCGTGAGCGGCAGTACCTCTGTTGGCGTAACTTATGTCACTCACGGGGGTGGAATATTCACACCCCTGAGTGACACAAGTTTTGCCAACATAGGCTTTGTGTAGCCAGAGTGATAGAGGGGTGAGAGCAGACACAGGGGATAGGGGGCAGTTTGTCTCAGGACTGTTTGTTATTTTGTGTAGATCTGAAGTCTCTCTGTGCTTTCTTAAAAATACAAGTGCCTGTGGTGAAGAAATCCCTTTGGTAAGCCTGTGTTCCTGTCTCGCCTGACACATTGTCCCTGAAGGGGTCAGTCGAGAACTCAGCGTGCCCACAGTGTGCTGGAAATCTGCCGGGGCGTGTGTAACCAACTGGGAGCTTGGGAGGGCTGCGGCTCTGGTTCTGGGGTTTCAGACCGCTGGGGTGTGGAGAACCACATCCCAAAGAAGGGCAGCAGACATGGGGTCTGCAGTTGGGAGTGCAGCTGAGAGACCCAGAGCTGAAGTCTTAGAAGCATGTGGGTTCCTATGGTTAGGTCCAGTCACAGCAGACTGGTATCTGTCCAGACAGGGTTGTGATGAAGTGGGACTGTTCTTAATGTTTCCTCTGAATAGTGTGGGGGTGCCTCAGTTTCCCCTAGGGAGGTGGTAGAATCTCCTTCCTTAGAGGTTTTTAAGGTCAGGCTTGACAAAGCCCTGGCTGGGATGATTTAACTGGGACATGGTCCTGCTTTAAGCAGGGGGTTGGACTAGATGACCTTCTGAGGTCCCTTCCAACCCTGATATTCTATGATTCTATGATTCTATGATTCCCCTATGCAGTTCTTAAGTATCTAGGTGGTGGAGTAAGGGTGTATGATCACTGCAGAGCCCTAGAGGGCAGGTGTGTGCAGGAGTCTGGACACAGAGAATGGCCGACACCCTGTTTCCTGGCAACTGATGGGATGGGCCCTTCCCCCCTGCAAGGTGAGAGCTAAAGGGCTGGAGAACAAAGGAATCACGTGATGTCCTGGCCTGGGAAAGGGACAAAGCCCAGAGGAGGAGGGGCTGGAGGGAGTTTCAGTTTTGGGGCTGGCTGGGACATGGAGTGAAATGCAGACGTGGTTTTCTGGCTCACTGCCCCCCAAAATGGACCCAGCTGAGGGGTCCAGTTCTCTGCACCTGCAAGCTCTGTTTTAAACCACGTTCCTGTTGTTTAATAAACCTCTGTTGTACTGGCTGGCTGAGAGTCGCGTCTGACTGTGAAGTTGGGGTGCAGGACCCTCTGGCTTCCCCAGGAGCCCCGCCTGAGTGGACTTGCTGTGGGAAGCGCACGGAGGGGCAGAGGATGCTGAATGCTCCGAGGTCAGACCCAGGAAGGTGGAAGTTGTGTGAGCTTTGCGTCCTGAAGACAGGCTGCTCACAGAAAGGAGACTTCCCCAGAGTCCTGATTGGCTTCATGGGGAGCAGTTCCAGAGCATCGCCCGGGGACTCCGTGACAAGGGTGTGACACAGGGCCCTGAAGGGATTTAATTAGCCAACAAAAACACCCCTACCTTGGACTCGTGAACAGCCTTTGCCATGGGAATCACAGTGTGAGAGCGGTGAGCCGGGGATCCTTTGCAATCCTCACAAAGGGCTTTGCCATCCTTCTTACAGAACCATGTGAGCTCTTTGCCATGTTCCTCACAGACATTCCCTTCCCTTCCCCTTTGTCCGGGCTTTAAGACCCATTGTTTGATTAACTGTATTATGTTGCCCAGCAATATGTTGGGCCTGAAGGCTCTTTTCTGGAACGTTTCTCCACACTGAGGACAGGCGGCTGTCTCCACTCCCGCACAGCGCTGGGTGATGCAGCCCCGGCAGAAGTTGTGCCCACACTGTATAATCACCGGGTCTGTCAAATAATCCCGACAGATGTGACAAATAGCATTATCTAGCTCTCTACCAGCTAAAGTCATTGGGGCCGGGGGTTCCAGACCCTCACCCTCACGTTTCCCACTCCCTGGTGGAGCAGGTGTCTCCATGGCTGCTGGGCTCTCAGTCTGTCTGTCTCCTTCCCCAGCTCTGTGCGTTCTGCTGCCGCTGCTGGGAGGTGCCTGCTGCTGGCCTCTGCCCTGCTCAGTGCGGGGGGGGGGGGGGGGGGTGAAGAGAAGGGAGGGGCCTGGAGGGGAAAGAGGAGAAGGGAAACAGAAAAAAGGGGAGGAAGAACTGACTGGGAGAGGAGGAGGAATGACAGTTAGAAAGGGCAGGAAAGCAGCTCTGCGGACACCCCCTCGCCAGTGAGCAGGGAGGGGTTTTAGCTCCATGTTTGACACGGGTGAGATGGACCCTGGAGCACTGCGCCCGGTTCTAATGGCTGCATTTTGAAAAGGACGTTCAAAAATAGTGGAGAGGAAAAAGAGCCACAAATGTGATTCGAGGGCTGGAGAAAATGCCCTACAGGGGCAGACTGAAAGAGCTCAATCTGTGCAGTTTATCAAAAGGAAGAGTGAGAGGTGACTTGATCATGGTGTTTATGTGCCTTCATGGGGAGAAAATCCTGGGTCTTAAAGGGCTCTGTAATCTAGTGGAGAAAGGCAGGACAAGGACCAATGGCTGGAAGCTGAAGCCAGACAAATCCAAATGAGAAATAAGGCTCCATTTTTTTAACAGTGCAGGGTGATTAGCAAACTCCAAAGGGGGAGGATGCTCCATCTCTTAATGTCTCCCAGTCCAGACTGGTGCCTTTCTGGAAAGATGCTTTAGTCAAACACAAGTTATTGGGCTCAGTAACTAGGTGAAATTCACTGGCCTGTGTTATAAAGGTCAAACTAAATCTAATGGTCCCTTCAGGTTTTAAAAACTAGGAAACTGTGAATTCTGGCAGGGCTGAGATCATCTGAGGCCTCAGTGCTGGAGAAATAGCATGAATATTGCTACACTAAGTAGGCTGTGAGTAAAGTGTGCCCATTGCCAGGAGCTTTCCTGCAGGTCCCTAAAAATGCAGAAGGACAATAGGGAAGAAAACCCATGAGTTTGAGGGTCTGAGACTAGCCTAGTGCTTCCAAGGGAACAATGAATGTTCCACTGACTTCTGTTCATACTCACTTTCCAGCCAGTTTTGATTCTGTGTTCATATTTAGAATAAAACATTGATCATTACACCGTGACTGGAACCAACAAGAACATTGTTATTCAGTAATGCTGGGGCCTGGTTTTCTCTGCTCCTAAGAACAGACAAATAAGTGTGGTCAGCGCTCACAGCCCAGTTCGGTTTATTGTTTCCTCATCCTCACTGCCCACAGTTGCGCTGGGAGTCTCCGTCACTCACGTTACATCTCGCGTGTAGATTGTGAGCTCCTAGGGCCAGGGACGTATCTTTGTTACACGTCTGTGACTGGGGTTCCTGGGCACTACTAGACCATTGCTGATACTGAGAACCATTCACAGCAAGTGGGGGGATAAACAAATGTGGTTGCCCAGGCTGGCTCCTTCATCGCTAACCCCACCTCAGAGTAATACAGCACCACTTGCCCCTCCTGAATTCCCCAGGCACAAATGTGGACAGGGGAGCTGGCTTGGGCGGAAGGGATGTATTAGAGGGAATTACTGAGCTCCTGAGGACAGACATGATTTCTTTAGCAAAGCTTTTGATATGGTCTCCCACAGTATTCTTGTCAGCAAGTTAAAGAAGTATGAATTGGATGAATGGACTATATGGTGGATAGAAAGCTGGCTAGATCATCGGGCTCAATGGTCTCATCGGGCTAGATCATCGGGATCAATGACTCAATGTCTAGTTGGCAGCTGGTATCAAGTGGAGTGCCCCAGGGGTCAGTTCTGCCTCCAGTTTTTTTCAACATCTTCATTAATGATCTGGATGATGGGATTAATTGTACCCTTAGGAAGTTCGCAGATGACACTAAACTGGGGGAAGAGGTAGATGTGCTGGAGGGGAGGGATAGGGTCCAGAGTGACCTAGACAAATTGGAAGACTGGGCCAAAAGAAATCTGATGAGGTTCAACAAGGACAAGTGCAGAGTCCTGCACTTAGGACGGAAGAATCCCATGCACTGCTACAGGCTGGGGACCAACTGGCTAAGCGGCAGTTCTGCAAAAAGGGACCTGAGCATTACAGTGGACGAGAAGCTGGATACGAGTCAGCAGTGTGCCCTTGTTGCCAAGAAGCCCAACGGCATATTGGGCTGCATTAGTAGCAGCATTGCCAACAAATTAAGGGAAGAGATTATTCTCCCCTATTCAGCACTGGTGAGGCCAGATCTGGAGTATTGCATCCAGTTTTGGGCCCCCCCCACAGAAATGATGTGGACAAGTTGGAGAGAGTCCAGTGGAGGGCAATGAAAATGATGAGGGGGCTGGGGCACATGACTCATGAGGAGAGGCTGAGGGAACTGGTCTTATTTAGTCTGCAGAAGAGAAGAGTGAGGGGGGATTTGATAGCAGCCTTCAGCTACCTGAAGGGGTTTCCAAAGAGGATGGAGCTAGGCTGTTCTCAGTGGTGGCAGATGACAGAACAAGAAGCAATAGTCTCAAGTTGCAGTGGGGAAGGTTTGGGTTGGATATTAGGAAAAACTATTTTACTAGGAGTGTGGTGAAGCTCTGGAATGGGTTACCTAGGGAGGTGGGGGAATCTCCATCCTCACATGTTTTTAAGGCCTGGCTTTACAAAGCCCTGGTTGGGGTGATTTAGTTGGTGTTGGTTCTGCTTTGAGCAGGGGGTTGGACTAGGTGACCTCCTAAGGTCTCTTCCAACCCTAATCTTCTATGATTCTATGATTCTATATCCATCACAGCATATCAGGGGGAACAGGAGAGGGCAGGTAGCCATTAGCTCAGCTGTAATAGGGTCATAGGTCTCCGGCTTTACCCACTGGACCTGCCGCCTCTGCCTAACCCATTTCTAGTAAAGTTGAACCCCAAATGCGCAAATAGAGAGTGGGGGGATAATTTTCTTGGCAGCAGCACTGCTGAGAAGGATCTGGGAGTTGTGGTGGATCACAACCTCAACATGAGTCTGCAATGCCATGCTGTTGCAAAAAAAGCAAATGCAATTTTAGGTTGCATTAACAGAGGCATAGCATGCAAGTCATGGGAGGTGATAGTACCGCTCTACTCGGTGCTGGTTAGGCCTCAGCTGGAGGACTGTGTCCAATTTTGATCACCAATGTATAGAAAGAATGTTGAGAAACTGGAAAGGATCCAGAGGCGAGCAGCAAAGATGATCAAAGGGATGGGAATGCAGCCATCTGAGCAAAGGCTGAAGGAACTGGGTATGTTTAGTTTAGAAAAGGAAATTAAGGGGGGACATTATAATCTTCAAATACTTGAAAGGCTGCCATAAAAAAGATGGAGAAAAGTTGCTCTCTTGACACAGAGGGCAGGACGAGAGGCCGTGGTTTCAAACAGCGTAGCAAATTTAGATTAAATTTGAGGAAAAACCTTCCTAACTTCCTAACTGTAAGACAGAAAAACTGCCTAACTGTAAGAACAATAGGGCAATGGAACAGATGCCAAGGGAACGCGTGGAAGCTCCTTCACTGGAGGTTTTCAAAAGGAGGCTAGGTAGCCATTTGTCTTATATGGTTTAGGCACAACAACTCCTGTATCTCGGCAGGGGTTAGACTCGATGGCCCTTGTGGCCTCTTCTAACTCTGTGATTCTTTGGTTCAATGATTCTAAAAAAAAATACACATGGTGACAGCACAGCCTGCCACACCCACACCAGCTGCCCCCATCCCATTTCTTCCCCTAGACTCTGCTCTTCCTTACTCCTACTGAAAGTGGCAGCTGCCTAATAAAGAGACACAGGTTACCGCTCAGTAATGGTGCTTGTGGCCCCAGCACCAGGTGACCCCGCTGAGCTCTCTTCTGAGCCCCTCTCCCTTCCTGCCTGTTGTTCTCTGCTGCCCTCGACTTGCCCAGGATCACTTTGTGTTAGCAGCAAAATGAGGTCTGGATGAAGCATGGTCTGAGGATGCCTCTCCCCCATCCCACCCAGAGACCAGGGTGAAGCCCGGGCAGTCAGGTTTACTGGGCCCTGTCTTAGCACAGGGGGCTGGATGTGGTGACTTCTCGAGGTCCCGTCCAATCCGACATTTCTATCAGTTAGCTCTGGCCTGTCTGAGACTCTCCGGGCCTTGGGGCCTGACCTGGTGCCCATTGCAGTCAATGGTCAGATTCTCATTGGCCGTTGGGTCTGGCCCTAGCGCACATCTCATCACCTATGTATGGCACTGTGTGTTGTTAGGGGCCTAGCGACCCCTGGGTTATTGTTACAGAGAGACACTGAGCTGAGATCACAGAGTTCTGCCTCATTTGTTAAATCTCCTCTGGATTTCTGCCCTCCTGCTCCTGAGAATGAAAATGTCAGAAAGTAACAACAGCCCTGGGGCTGCTCCGAGTGACTCTGCAGAGACACTGTGAGTTCTATTGCTCCAGAGGCTGAAGTGCAAACCCCAGCCCAAGCCAGGTGCCAGATAAGACGCAGGCTGCAGCTTTCAGTTTGAATGTGGCAAACCCCAGGTAACTGAAGAGGAAGGAGCAGGGAGAAACTAACAATGTGATTTTATCGGCTGTTCTTTTATGTGGCCACATTATTTTCCCCCCAAGAAAATAGACTCAGTCTGGTGAGAATGAGGGAGAAAAATAGCATGTAAAAATTAAGGGGGAAAGTTATCAAGGCACCCGAGTTAAGGTTCAGATCCTGCCCACCATTCCCAGGGCTTTCTCCCCTCCCTCATCGTTTATGATCCTGCTGAGATGATGACCTTTGGTAACAGCAGCAGAAGGGTGCAGGTGGCGAGCAGGGAGTACAAAGGGTAACAGTTTATTGAGCTGCAGAGGGGAGCCTCTGAGGTCAGAGTCTCCTTTTTTATTGCACATCATTGAACTATTATCTGACAGACGGGCCCTGAGTCAGGGCACCAGCGACGCGGAGCCTGTGTGCCCCAGAACACACTGACAGGGAACAGTCATTAAACACCCCGTGCCTGTGCTGACCGAGCTCAGGGGATCTGAGACGCTTCAGGTGCGGCTCTGAAGGGAGTTCCAGGGTAAGGTGCAGAATTCCCTGCTCCGCTACAGACTCCCTGTGTGGCCTTAGGCAAGTCACTTAGGCCCAGAGTTTCCAAGGTGTTTTGATGTCTGTGATGCAGATAGGCGCCTAGTGGAATTTTCAAAGATGCCTGGGCACTTAGCTTCCAATGGGAGTTAGGCACCTAGGTGCTTTTGAAAATCCCACTAGATGCCTAACTACATATTTAGGTGACTATGGATATTCAAAACTTTGCCCTTTAGTCTCTGTGCCAGATTTTCAAAGCTATTTAGGCTCCTAAAGATGCAGACAGCAGCCTAGTGGGACTTTCAAAAGTGCCTGCATGAGTTAGGTGCCTGACTCCCCATGAATTCCCTTTAGCTCCTGCCCCTTCTGCATTCATCCCATGCATATTCCATCGACGGTGCTTGCCGGCAGGAATGTCCGTGCAAACAAAGGGTTTCTACTAAATGTTATAAAATATTCCTGGGAAGCAATGTCTGAACATTTAGGCCCTAACACAACAAGGTCCTTAAGTATGTGTATAACTTTCAGCATGCAAGGAACCCCACCAAAGCATGAATCCCAAATATTTGCACCAAAAACCTGTTTCTAAGAGTTAAATTCAGCCAATCAAGAATCGGAAACAATCCCATGTGACCTGTGTGTCCAATCATAACTAACCCCTCAAAGATGAATGTATATGACAAAGGTATTTAGCAAATATTTTTGAACAACAAATAAATGTGAGAAAATTGTGATCAGTTTTTGGGCAGCTGACAAACTGGAAGAGAAGCTGAGCTGTCTGGACACATCACATGATGCACATTATTCCCCCAGTTAGGGTGACCAGATGTCCCGATTTTATAGTGACAGTCCCAATTTTGGGGTCTTTTTCTTATATAGGCTCCTATTACCCCCCACCCCATCCCAATTTTTCATATTTGCTGTCTGGTCACCCTACCCCCAGTTCTGCTTTCAGCCCTTCTTTCCTCTACCTGAAGAATTACTGGTGTTACTATTATTCCGTATTATTTCTGTAGCCCACTCAGTGCCCTGGGCATGTTTGGGCATGTTGTATGGTCCCTGCCCTGGGAGATCCCAAGCGGGGCTGGGCTCAGGGGCTCACTAATGGGTGTATGGAAGGAGAAGTCTGCAGGCCCAGGGCAACAGGTCAGGATGGGCATCCCAGGCACGGAGGCAGTTGCAAAAATAGAAGGACATGGCATGGGGGGCTAGGCAGGATGCGGGGTTGGAGCTAACACATGGGGAGAGCAGTGAAGAGCTTCCTTGGCTCCCAGGTCCCATTCACCCATTCTGGGCCACTCACTCACACAACCCTGGGGCTGGGCTCTCCCTCCCCTTCCCCTGGCCCAGCTACCGACTGCCCTTCCCCAGCTCTCCCCACTCCCCATCCCCACCCCTCCCTCCATCGCGCTGGGACCAGTTTCCCTGACACAGCTAAGTTGGCAGCACAAAGCAGCCCGTACAGCAGGGCCTGGGGCTCTCACTCTTGACCCCTGTGGCTGTTTCACTCCTCGCCATGGGCAAAGATTCCCTAGGGCAGTAAATGCCGGGACATTCCCTGTTGCTCAGTGGCCCCATAGCACTCACTGGGGTCCTGGGCTTGGCTTTTTTTTAGGAGTCAGACCCTGCAGTTATTGGCCATGAGGGGACTTGGGATCCCCCCAAGCCAGGCCTGGAGCTGACCCCACTGGGCTTCTCTGGAAGGCTGTGGGGGAGGCTTTAAAATGAGGGGACCTAGGTCTCCTCCCCTAGAACATTCTGAAATCCCGCTGCAATTTTCTGAATTTGACAATAATAAAAAAAAGTTAAGGCCAAAAATTGTAAGTGCCCATGTGGGACCCTGTGTGGGGGAAGCAGCCTGTGGTGAGCTGGCCAAGTCGTTCTGGTGGAATTTTCAAAGGTGCCTGGGCACCTCGCTTTCAATGGGAGTTAGGCACCTAAGTGCTTTTGAAAATCCCAGTAGATGCCAAGCTACATCTTTAGGTGTCCACAGACCTTCTAAAATCTGCCCCCTTAGTCTCTGTGCCAGATTTGCAAAGTTATTTAGGCTTCTAAAGATGCAGACAGGAGCCTAGTGGGACTTTCTCATCTGCCTTGTAAGCCGATCTATATTTTTTTTAAAATGTAAAAATTGGCTGGAAACAGTAAATGTTTAACAGTTTCCCTCTATTCCACAATATCTCTATTGTAAGAAAAATTTATTTAACTAAGTGTATGTCTACACTACGAAATTAGGTCGATTTTATAGAAGTCAATTTTTAGGAAGCAATTTTATACAGTTGATTGCGTGTGTCTCCACTAAGCACGTTAAGTCGGTGGAGTGCATCCTCAATACCGTAGCTAACATCGACTTACGGAGCAGTGCACTGTGGGCAGCTATCCCACAGTCCCTGCAGTCTCCGCTGCCCATCGGAATTCTGGGTTAAGCTCCCAATGCCTGATGGGGCAAAAACATTGTTGCGGGCAGTTTTGGATACATGTCGTCAGTCGCCCCTCCCTTCCTCCCACCCTCCCTCCCTCCCACTTTGAAAGCAGTGGCAGACAATCATTTCACGCCTTTTTTCCTGGGTTGCCCACGCAGACGCCATAGCACTGCAAGCATGGAGCCTGCTCAGCTCTCCGCTGCTGTTGTGAGCCTTGTAAACACCTCACGGATTATCCTGCAGTATGTGCAGAACCTGGCAACGAGGCGACGCCAGCGGGATGACAATAGTGATGAGGATATGGACACAGACTTCCCTCAAAGCACAGGATATGGCAATTGGGACATCATGGCAGCAATGGGGCAGGTTCATACCCTGGAACGCCGATTCTGGGCCAGCAAACAAGCACAGACTGGTGGGACCGCATCGTGTTGCAGATCTGGGATGATTCCCAGTGGCTGAGAAACTTTCGCATGCGTAAGGCCACTTTCATGGAATTTTGTGACTTGCTTTCCCCTGCCCTGAAGCGCAAGAATACCAATATGAGAGCAGCCCTCACAGTTCAAAAGGGAGTGGCGATAGCCCTCTGGAAGCTTGCAAGGCCTGACTGCTACCGGTCAGTCAGGAATCAATTTGGAGTGGGCAAGTCTACTGTGGGGACTGCTGTGATCCAAGTAGCCAACGCAATCACTAATCTTCTGCTATCAAGGGTAGTGACTCTGGGAAATGTGCAGGTCACAGTGGATGGCTTTGCTGCAATGGGGTTCCCTAACTGTGGTGGGGAGATAGATGGAACGCATATCCCTATCTTGGGACCGGAGCACCTTGGCAGCCAGTACATAAACCACAAGGGGTACTTCTCGATGGTGCTGCAAGCACTGGTGGATCATAAGGGATGTTTCACTGACATCAACGTGGGATGGCCGGGAAGGGTGCATGATGCTCGCATGTAGTGATCCAAGTAGTGATCATTGGAGGCCCAACCTACCCCTTGCTCCCATGGCTCATGAAGCCATACACAGGCAGCCTGGACAGTAGTAAGGAGAAGTTCAACTATAGGCTGAGCAAGTGCAGAATGGTGGTAGAATGTGCATTTGGATGTTTAAAAGCTCGCTGGTGCTGTTTGCTGACTAGGTTAGACCTCAGCGAAACCAATACTCCCATTGCTATTGCTGCTTGCTGTGTGCTCCATAATATCTGTGAGAGTAAAGGGGAGACATTTATGGTGGGGTGGGAGGCTGAGGCAAATTGCCTGGCAGCCGATTTTGCACAGCCAGACACCAGGGCGATTAGAAGAGCACAGCTGGGCAATGCTGCACATCAGAGAAGCTTTGAAAACCAGTTTCATGACTGGCCAGGCTACGGTGTGACAGTTGTGTGTGTTTCTCCTTGATGCAAACCCGCCCCCTTTGTTGACTCTAATTCCCTGTAAGCCAACCACCTTCTCCCTTCGATCATAGCTTGCAAAGGAAATAAAGTCACTATTGTTTTAAAACCATGCATTCTTTATTAATTGCTTTTAAAAAAAAGAGAGATAACTCACAAGGTAGCCCGGGTGAGGTGTGGGAGGAGGGAAGGACAAGGCCACATTGCTTATTGTAGCAACAATACAAATCAAAACGTATTGAATGATAGCCTTCTGTTGCTTGGGCAATCCTCTGGAGTGGAGTGGCTGGATGCCCAGAGCCTCCCCCTCCTCCCTCCCTCCCCTCATGTTCTTGGACATCTGGGTGAGGAGGATATGGAACTTGGGGAGAAGAGCAGACAGTTATACAGGGGATGCAGCGGCGGTCTGTGCTCTTGCTGCCTTTCCCGCAACAGTTTCACTGGACTCCTGAGCATGTCCATTTGCTCCCCCATTAGCCTGAGCATGGCAACCTGTGTCCTCTCATCGCACTCACTTAATTCTTTCCTGGACTCCGCCGCTGTTTGCCTCCACACATTCAGCTGTGCTCTATCAGTGCAGGAGGACTGCATGAGCTCGGAAAACATGTCATCGCGAGTGCAGTTTTTTCGCCTTCTAATCTGCGATAACCTCTGGGATGGAGATGCTAGGGGGAGCGTAGAAACATTTGTACCTATAGGAGGAAAAAAAGGAAGAGTAGAATTAAAAAAGATACACTTCAGAGAACAAAAGGGAGACTCTTTCACAGTGAATCAAGCAATTCACAGCAGACAGCACATGTGCTTTAGGTACAAGGTCGCATTTTGCCTTTTATATTGAGTGCCTGCCGGTATGGTGTGAGACATCACACACGGCTGGGCAACAGAATTTGGTTCCAGGCAGCCATGGTAAGACAACGGGTATGCGGGCTTGGCTTCTTCCACCTTCATAACATGTGGGAATGCTTTCGAACTGTGGTGCCCTCCTTTCCCATAGCAAGCAATGCCTGTTGGGTTGGCCATTTAAAAGGAGGGGCTGCGGTTTTTGGGTGGATGTTCAGCACAAACCCTCCCCCTACCGCGTGGCAATTCTCTGGGATGATCCCTTCACCGCACCCCCCACTGCGTGGCTATTATCAGGGATGATCCCTTTAAGCCAAAGGCAAATAGTTCAGCATTAATGGGCTCTTCTGACTGTTCCCTTAAACAAATTCCCCTATTTCAACCAGGTGACCATGAATGATATTACTCTCCTGAGGCTAACACAGAGAGATAAAGACCGAATGTTGCTTGAATGCGACCAAAACCTGGGACCATTCACTGCCATGCTTTGTGCTGCAATGATTCCAGACTACTTGCTACTGGCTTGGCATGGTAAAGTGTCCTACCATGGAGGACGGCATAAGAAACTACCCAGAAACCTGCTGCAAAGGCTTTCAGAGTACCTGCAGGAGAGCTTCATGGACATGTCCCTGGAGGATTCCTGCTCCATCCCCAGACATGTTAACAGACTTTTCCAGTAGCTGTACTGGCCACGAATGCATCCCAAGTCTTCAGGGCAAATGAAACATTATACACAATTGCTTTTAAACCCTGTAGTGTACTTACAAAGGTACACTTACCAGAGGTGCCTTCTCCGGCTTCAGGATCTTGGGAGGGTATTGGCTCCAGAGTGATGAAAAGTTCCTGGCTGCTGGGGAGAACGGATTCTCTGCTTGCCTGCTGTGTGCTATCCTCAACCTCCTCCTCCTCATCTTCCTCATTCACAAAATCCTCCTCCATGTTGGATGAGACTCCTCCCTTGCAGGTGTCCATGGACAGTGGTGGGGTAGTGGTAGGGTCCCCCCCTAGAATTGCATGCAAGGTGGCATGACACTCACCCAAGCCCCAGCTGCTCAGGTCCAGGAAGCCCCCTCGCCTCCCTTGTGGTGGGTGACAGAAGGTGGGGGGGGGGCTGCTGTGACGTGTGCACCTCCTCCCCTGCTGCTGCCCCTCACCATAGCATCACTGCAGGTGGAGGATGGGGCATCTCCTTGCCAAGCGTGGGGTAGGAGAGGTGACTGCAGGCGGGGGCACGAGTCCAACACAGACCCATGCCCCAGCTGCTCAGGTCCAGACTCCAGGAAGCCTCCTCGTTGTCTCCCAGTAGGTGCCGGGGGGCTGCCATCACATGTGCACCTCCTCCTCTCCCCCCTCCGCAGGCGCAGCAGCCACCTCAGCCTGCCGCCAGCGCTGGTCCCTGTGCTGTAGCCAGCAGTGGCAGCAGCTGGTGAGAGAGTGCAGTGCACAGTGGCTGGTGGTGCTGGGGGTGCTCCAGGGGAGGTGTGCAGGAGTGTCAGGTGGGGCCGGGGCACTGACCTGGCCCAAACATTGGTGGACCTGGGCCCTCATGCCCTGAATATTGCTGGAGCACGAGCACCATGGGCCCATATAACTCACTGACCCTGCAAGGTGTATTTATGCAAGTTCTCAGTTGCAGAAGTTTGTCCTGTATTTATTTACTTCTGAAAAATACCAAAAGTTAGATTCTGACTGTGTGGAGACATCAACTATTACAGAAACCACATTATAATGTTTACTTTGCTTCCTATAGATGGGATTATAATAAAAATGTCATAGGAAAGATCCAAACGATACCTCTAGCCTGTGTTCTTGCACATAGGTTGTTAAACCCTGGGAATTGCTGGGAGCACATTTAATCGGGCGATATCCAGTACCACAGAAGTGATACCAGTATGTACTGATGGCTACAGATGATTTTTCAAAATAGGTAGAAGAATTTCCACTTAGCACAATTATAGCACATGAGGTGGAGAAGAAGACATGTAAAATTATCTATCAAAATGGCTGTCTAGAGCAGATACTGGCAGATCTAAGTTCTGAATTGAATAACGAGGTAACAGTTTACATTTGGTGTCATTTTCACTATAGGGTCAATTACACAATCATGGCAGTGTGACGGGGGCTGTTAGGAGCTACAAACTGAGCCCTCTGGAAGCCAGCACCCTAGTCACTGAGATCACCCAGGGCACCGGGTGCAGTTAAAGGAGGAGGGACTGAGTAGTTTGGGTTTGGAAGGGCAGAGGGGATCACTTGCACCTGTAGGGAGCCTGAGGAGGTCACTAGCTCAGCGCTGAGAAGAAAGCAGCAGTATAAAAGTCTGAACCAGGGAGTAGGAAGGGGGCTCCTCATAACTGCTGCTATGTTGTGATGCACCATAAAAAGTAATAAAGACACTTGGTGGAGGTTCCCTGGCAGACTGCAGGCTGCTTAATTCACAAAGAGGTCTGCCAGCCAGGGGTTGCAGAAACTGATGGGGGAGCCCATTCATAGTTAGAAATTTAAAAATGAACATTGCCTGCAATCGCTTCATGCTGCAAATTGTGAGTGACAACACAATTTTTATGTCTTGTCAGAGAGTAAAAACCATGTTGTATATTAACTTATTTGCCAACATATTTTCCCATTTAATAACACAATAAGATTGGATAAGAAACCACAGTAATTACACATAATTCAGTGAGAAATAGGGAAAGGAATGCAAATATCGCTGAAGGAAATTTTAGGGGGAAATTATCTATTCTTAGATTAAAATTTCCCTGTGTTAAAAACTAGGAAAAACACCTAGCTTCAGGAGCCCATACCACCTGGACACCAGCAGACTGGATAAAAACCACAAATGAATCCATCACAAGATAATTTTAGGGTATTTATTTTCAAATAATCAAGGTAAGTTTAGGGCACATTGCCATGAATGTCATATTGTGAATAAATCTTTTGATTACATTGAAAATGTTCATAACGCATCACGTTTTAAACAAAAAGTAGTCCTAGCAATGCCTTGTGATGTGCCTCCCCTCATACTCTGCTCAGCCAGCTCTTCAAGAAATTAGGTTCAATCGCTAATATCAAGGAATTAGACCAATCGGTCACTATTTTTACAGAGCATTCCAGAAGGTGGTGGACAGAACCTAGAGGAATTGTGATGAATTTCCTGGAGCAACTTTCTTTTCTTTTAGGTTTCAGAGTAACAGCCGTGTTAGTCTGTATTCGCAAAAAGAAAAGGAGTACTTGTGGCACCTTAGAGACTAACCAATTTATTTGAGCATAAGCTTTCGTGAGCTACAGCTCACTTCATCGGATGAAGTGAGCTGTAGCTCACAAAAGCTTATGCTCAAATAAATTGGTTAGTCTCTAAGGTGCCACAAGTACTCCTTTTCTTTGTACTCTAAACCTCACAAGACAACTAAAATATCACCCTTTCGACTGATTTGTGGCCGAGAAGAAAGGTTTCCCAATAAAGCTTCACCAAATTTCATGTTATGTGTCATTATGTGCCAGGGTCTTCAATACAATTAAGTTAATTTGTGATGATTCAGTAAAGGAATACAACCCTTTCTCTATTTCTGTATCAAACTACATGTGTTGTGTCCTTATAACCAAGAACATGAAGTGCCTGGCAATACACTGAAATCAACAGTGGATACTGAGAGTACATTGCCTGCAAATAATACTTCTAAGGAAAAATGAACTAAAAAAAATTGAGATTGTAGAAGAGATTTCTATCTATGGGAAGACAGCATTTGAGGTTGGGGACCGTGTTTTGTTAATTGCTGTGAGAAAAAGAAAGCAAGGGTCATATCTTGATTACTGATTATATGTAGCTAGAAAGTTAAAAATCACATGAATTAATGCTGAGAAGTTCAAAGAACATTATATAATCTTGTGTGAGTTAATTTAAATAATTTGCTTAATTAATTCTATCATTTTTTCTACCTAAAAATTTTCAAAGGTGTAGTACAGGAGGTGGGTGTATGTGCCCTGCCTTCCAGAGAGAACCAGTCAAGACAATAAAGAGAGGGGAAGAGAGAGAGAGAGCAGCTGCACATGCGTGTAGTTGTGATGTTTATGAAACATGTACGTTATAACTGAACAACCCAGTCTGACAATTTAATAGTTTATTTTGTTAAGATACTGTCAGGGTTCCCTTCCCACTCTGAACTCTGGGGTACAGATGTGGGGAGCTGCATGAAAGATCCCCTAATCTTATATTCCACCATCTTATGTTAAACTTCCCCAAGGCACAAATTCCTTTCCTTGTCCTTGGACTGTATTGCTGCCACCACCAAGTGATTTAGACAAAGATTTAGGAAAAGGGCCACTTCGTGTTCGTATTTCCCCAAAATATCCCCCCAAGTCCCTTCACCCCCTTTCCTGGGGAGGCTTGAGAATAATATCCTCACCAATTGGTACAATGTGAGCCCAGACCAAACCCCTGGGCTTTTAGGACACTGAAAATCAATCAGGTTCTTAAAAGAAGATTTTTATTTAAAAAACAAAGTAAAAGAATCACACCTGCAAAATCAGGATGGAAGGTAACTTTACAGGGTAAATAAAAAGATTTAAAACACAGAGAATTCCCCTGTAGGCTTAGCTTCAAAGTTACAAAAAACAGGAATAAAACTCCCTCTTAGCACAGGGAAAATTCACAAGCTAAAACAAAAGATAATCTAACGCCTTTCCTTGCTTTACTTACAATTTTTGTAATCTTAGAGGCTCGCTTCAGCAATGTCTTTAGGAGACGGATTTTCTTGCCCTCGTCCCTCTCTGTCTGAGAGAGAACAACCAACAAAGAGCACAACAAAACCTTCCGCCCCCCGATTGGAAAGTATCTTCTTTCCCCATTGGTCCTTCTGGTCAGGTGGCAACTAGGTTATTTGAGCTTCTTAACCCCTTACAGGTAAATGATTCTGTACCTCTGGCCAGGAGGGATTTTATATTACTGCATACATAAAAGTTTCAGAGTAACAGCCGTGTTAGTCTGTATTCGCAAAAAGAAAAGGAGTACTTGTCACACTCCTTTTCTTTATACATAAAAGTTGTTACCCTTCCCCCTTTATATTTATGACAGATACATATTTTGGATTTCTTGAAATTCCACAGTTGAAATACAAATGATGTTATTTAGAGAAGTTAAACTTCAATATAGATTTGAGGGAAGAATCAAAAAATAAATGTAAATAATTCCATTTCTAAAAATACGTTTAGATGCTTGCTTTTGAAATATCTTTGAAATGTAAATGAAAATATTCTTTTATTTACACCTTGTTATAAAATTTTCTAAATTAGAATAATCTTTTTTCTTCCATATTTTACACTGAGATTTCACAGGGGTAGAAAATTCTGACAGGAGTGAATGACCCCCATCCACCACCATCTGCTACCCCTGGGGCAGGGGACAGCTAAAGGAGAGGGATACGGGTTGCCAGGTGTCCGGTTTTCGACTGGAACCTCCAGTTGAAAAGGGAAACTGGCAGCATCCGGTCAGCACAAAAAGTCCAGTTCCCTGCAGTAACTGGCCTCTATTACTGGGGTTGGGGAGAGCAGCAGCACTGGGAGGGGACAGTCTGTGCTGTTGGTATCACTGTCAGGGACCAAGATTCCCTCCGGTCTGAGCTGGGACCGGGCAGATAATCAGGGGAGCTGCGTTTTTACCTCCAGCGTTGAGACCAGGATTGAAATAAGGGCGGAGCGTCCCGGAGAAGGTGCCTGTGAAAGTGAAGAGATGGGACCCGTCAGTCACATTGTAAAATGAGACCTCGCCCGCGTCATAGTCCAGGAAAATCCCCACCCGGCTCGGCCTTACACTCACAGGGAGGGGGATCCAAGGGAAGGGGAGGGCCTTGTATTCCCCATCCCTCTGCCGCACGGCCCAGTATCCATCCTCAGGTGTGTATGTGACCTTCCCCTTCCTGCTCACAGATTCCCTACAAACCCCCAGAGTCCATCTTGTCTTGTCTCCCACCTCCACCTCCCAGTAACACCTCCCGCCCATGAACCCTTCCGCTCCCAGGACACAGGAACAATGATGAAATCTCTCAGGATTGTCAGGCAGATCCTGGCGTGTGTCTCCACGTTTCACATGTTTCCGATCCTCAGACAGGGCGAGTTTGGGATGAGCCGTGTCTGGATCCAGAGTCACATCCACTGGGGAGAGAGTCACAGAGTCAGGGCCGGGGGCAGGGGCTGGTCACTGGGATTGAAGGGAAATTAACCTGTTGTAGGCCAAAAGCCAAATGGGGAGAAATTTTCTTGAGTAAATTGTCCTCCATTTTGCTTATTTTGTTAGCTTTGAATTAGTAAGAAGAAATTGTTTTGGTTTTATTCTTTGCTTTATGTGTTATTGATTGTTTTTAGAAGAATAGAAGTGTTATGGCTGCAAGTCTTGCTTTTGAAATTATTTACGGTTTTGTGTGTGAGTGAAGAATGTATGGCATGCTAACAGTGACCAGTACTGATGGGCCAGATTGGTGGGAAGGGAGTGGAGAAATTGAGAGGAATTACCCGGATGGCAGACTGATGACCCTAAAGCAAAGGCATATGCCCCAAGAACAAGATAAAGTGTGGAGCCAGAGGAATGAAATAAGAAACAGCTGTGGATACTCCCAGTAACAACCTGATTGGGAGCAACCTTGACTAACAACTCCGATGTGCCATAGACTTGTATGGGAACTTATTACTATAAAAGAAGGATGTATTACCATGGGACTTTGGGTTCGTTCTGCATCAACACTGCAGCTTCGAATGTGTTCGATAGAGGCCCAGCTCCCCTTCCTCATGTGCAGTTTCAGCTCGCCACTGGAACTGACTGAGCAACACTAAGGATTGGTAACTATAAAATACAGCTGCAGAAACTGTGTGTGTGCGTGTGTGTGTGTGCGCGCGTGCGCACGCATGCATATGCTGATTTTAATGCCTAAACTGTACTCAATAAACTTGGCATATTGCCTTATCCCCTTTTTCAAAATTCCATATGCTTCGTATAAGCATAATATTTTGTCCCCGTTAATCACTGGCGGGGTGCAGGGTTGTTGCCTGAGAGGAGTCAGGGCCCGTCTGCCTGTGAGGAGACAATGAGGGCATGGGGTGAGGTGTCAGTGGAGGCAGGGGAGGGGACAGACTGATGCTGGGAGAGGAAAGGGGAGGGGGTGGTGACAGGAGCAGAGGGGGTGGAGGGAGGGACATAGGGGAGGGGCAGGCACAAGGGAAATGGGGTGACAAGGGAAGGGATGGGCACGAAGACAGAGAGGGATGAAGGCAGGTTCCATGGGGCTGCACGGGGTGGGGGAGGCACCAGGGAAGAAGAAAGGGACAGACCCTAGGGAGATGTGGGGGGTAAGGGGAGGAGTGGGTACCAGGGAAATGGAGGGGGGTGAAGGACAGGGCAGGTTCCAGGGGGCTGCAGGGGTTGAGGGGAGAGGTGGGCACAGGGAAGAAGGGGACAGACCCCAGGGGGAACAGGGAAGCAAGGAAAGGGGTGGACACCAGGGGCAGAGGGATGTGAGGGAATGGGGAAAGCTCCAATAGGGCAGGGGGTAATCAAAGGGAGGGACTGGTGCCAGGGGGTGGAGGGATGAAGAGTGGGGCAGGTGTCAGGACCATGTGTGGGGGGGGAGGGAATGGGCAGGCACCAGGGGGACAGAGCGAGACAGGAGCCTGGGGGAAGAGGGGCTGGCTAGGGCAGGGACAGTGTCACCAGTAGGCAGAGGAGAGCAAGAGGAGGAGAGGCAGGTACCTCTGGGGGAAGGGGGAGGAGGAGAGGAGCATGTGCTAGGGGGCAGAGTGGGGTGATGGGAGGGGCAGGCACTGGCGGGGGGCTAAGCGGGATGACAAGGGGCAGGTACGAGGGGTGTAGAGTATGAGTGAGGGGCCAAGAAAAGAGAGAGACAAGATGATAGGTGGGCACCAGGAGTCCAAAGGGGGGTCAGGAAAGGGGGCGGGCACTGGGGGACAGAGGGAAGGGGCTTACACCAGGAGACACAAGGGGTGAACAGAGGGGCAGGCACTAGGGAAGCAGAGGGGTAGTAGAAGGAGGGGCTGGCACCAGGGGAAAAGGAGACACATGTGAGAAGGGGATAAAGAGGGGTGAGGGTACGGCAGGTGCCAGAGGGGTATTGGGGGGAAGAGGGTGGGGGGAGACCCCAGGGGGCAACAGGGCAGTGAGGGAAAGGGCAGTTATTAAGGGGGAGAGGGGTATGAAGGGTGGTTGCCAGGAGGATAGAGCTGGGGAGAGAAGGAGTAGTCACCAGGAGGGATAGGGGGGCGGATTAAGCAGAGGGGCAGATGGAAGGAGGGGAGAGAGGAGGGGGTGAACACCAGGGGGCAGAGTGGGGGCAAGGGAACAGGTGAGCACAGGGGGACAGAGAGAGGAATGTGGAGAAGAGTGGGCCCTAGGGGGGCAGAGGGGTGTGGAGATGTGGGCACCAGGGGGGACGAGGGAACATGAGGGGAGGGGTGGGAACCAGAGGTTAGGAGAGGGTGAAGGGAGGGGTGGGCACAAGTGGGACAGAGGTAGGGTGAGGGGAAAGGCAGATACCAGGAGGCCCAAAGGGGGGCGAGGGAAGGGACTTGTGCCAGGCAGGCAGAGGGGGCATAGGAAAGGGTGGGCACCAGGGAGGCAGATGGGGGCAATGGTAGAGATGGGTCTCAGGGGGGCAGAGGAGGAGTGAACAGAGGGGCTGACATGAGGGGATTAGATGGGGGTGAGGGGTGCAGGTTTCAGGGATGCAGAGGATGAGGGGAAGGGCATGGGGGAGAACTAAAGGGAAGGTGGCAGTGGGGATGTGTGAGGGAAGGGGCAGGCCCCAGGGGGTGGGGGGATGAGGGAAGTGGCTTGTGCCTAGGGGAGAGGTGGGGGCCAGGGCAGGAGAAGGAAGGGGCAGGCACCGGGTGGCAGAGTGCGGGAGAGACAAATGAGTGGGGGACAGTGGTGGGGCATGTGATGGGGAAGGCACCAGGAACATATGGAGTGGGGATGAGGTGCGGTCATCAGTGGGTGGGAGGGCCTGGGAAGGGGTGGGTGCCAGGGGGCTAGAGGGGCACAAGGAGAGGGGTGAAAGCCAGGGGACAGAGGAGGGAGAGCAGATGGGCAGGCAGCAATTGCAGCATGGAATGGGGCAGGTGCCAGGGAGAACAAGGGCAAAGAAGAGGGGCAGGTATTGGGGGCAGAGGGGGGCAAGGGAAGAGGTGGGTGCCAGAGGGTTGGGGGGGGCAGGTGCCGGGAGACAGAAGGGAGAAAAGGAAGGGGCAGACAAAAGGGGGGTGGGAAGGAGTGTGTGCTGGGGGGGGGCACAAGGAAGGCAAGGGGTGGGGTAAGTCATGTGTGATGGGAGCAGAGGGGCTTGAGGAGAGCATGGTCAGTGGGGCAGAGAGGGTAGGCATTGGGGAGAAGAGGGGCGAGTGGAGAGGCAGGTGTTGGGGGCCAGGGGGAGTGAGGGAAGGGATAGGCACCAGGAGGATGCGAGGGGGGGGTAAAGGAAAGGGCAGGTGCCAGGGGGATTGAGGGGGTTGAGCAGAAGTGCAGACACAGGGAGGGCAGACGAAAGAGGGACAGGCACCAGGGGGCAGAGAGGGGCGAGGAGCGAGAGGCACGGCAGGTGGGTAGAGGGAAGCATTAGGAGAGGGGATTGGGGAGGGGCAGGAGCCAGAAGGTCAGAGTGGGGATAGAGGAGGGATGGGTACAGGGGGCCGAGATTGGGGAGAGGGGCTGGTGCCAGGTGGGGTGAGGGGAGTGAGAAGGGTGGGAACCAGGACAGTAGAGGAGGGTGAGGGGTGGGAGGGCATCAGGGGGTAGAGGGGGTGAGGGCAGTGTCAGGCTCTGGGGGGCAGACATGGCAGCAGAGGGGGAAAGGGGAGAGGTGGATACCAAGTGTTAGAAGGGGTGTGAAGTGATGGGTGGGCTCCAGGGTGCAGAGGATGTTTGGGCAAGAGGGGCAGGTGCCAGGAGAGCAGGGGGCAAAGGGGGGGATCCAGTGGGGCAGAGGTGGGTGGAGGGCAGGGGCATGAGCCAGGGAGGCAAGGCAGGGGCAGAGGGACCCAGGGGAGCAGAAAGGGGGTGAGAAGAAGGGAAGGCACAAGGGGGAGAGGTGAGGATAGAGGCAGGGGCCAGGTGGGCACAGGGGTGAGGGAAGAGTAAGGGAGAGGCAGGAGCCAGAGGGGGGTGAGGGAGAGGCAGGTCCCAGGGAATCTCTATTGCTTTTGGGCCATGTCATGGGTGATGGGGGCAGAGGGGCGTGAGGAGAATCCAGGATGTGACGGAGTGTTTGCTGAGACTGATCAAGACCTCGGACTGCTACCTCTTCCTACTTCTCCAGGCAGTATCATTGGTGGGCACCAATGGTACTGCCAAGAATGACCTTGAGCGGATCACTGCAGACTATGTGGCTCTGGGAAGAAGGCTAAAGGAGATTGAGGAGCAAGTCATGTTCTCGTCCATCCTCCCTGTTAAATGAAAAGGCCTAGGTAGGGACTGTCGAATTGTGGAGGTGAATGCGTGGTTACGCAGATGGTGTCGGAGTGAGGACTTTGGATTCTTCGATCATGGGATGTTCTTCCAGGAAGGAGGATGGCTAGGAAGAGATGGGATCCACCCAACAAAGAGAGGGAAGAGCATCTTCACAGGCAGGCTAGCTAACCGAGTGAGACACCTAAGCCCAGAGGTAAGTGGGGGAGTGAGCTACCGGGAGGAAACACAAGGAGAAGGGTACAAGACGGGAAGCCTCCTGATTCATACTGAGAAAGCAGGGCAATCAGCTAGTTATCTTAGGTGCATGTACATGAGCGCAAAAAGCCTGGGAAACAAGCAGGAAGAATTGGAAGTCCTGGCACAATCAAGGAACTATGATGTGATTGGAATAACAGACACTTGGTGGGGCAGTTCACATGACTGGAGCACTGTCATGGATGAGTATAAACTGTTCAGGAAGGACAGGTATGGGAGAAAAGGTGGAGGAATTGCACTGTTTATAAGAGAGTGGTATGATTGCTCAGAGCTCCAGTATGAAACTGGAGAAAAGCCTGTTGAGAGTCTTTGGGTTAAGTTTAGAGGCGAGAGCAACAAAGGTGATGTCGTGGTGGGTGTGTGCTACAGACCACGGGACCAGAAGGATGCGGTAGACAAGGCTTTCTTCGGACAACTAACTGAAGTTTCCAGATCACAGACCCTGGTACTAATGGGGGACTTCAATCACCCTGACATTCACGAAGTTTTTGAAGAGTCTTGGGGACAACGTCCTGGTACAAGTGCTGGAGGAACCGACTAGGGGCCATGCTCCTCTTGACCTGCTGCTTACAAACAGGGAAGAATTGGTAGGGGAAGTATAAGTGGGTGGCAACCTAGGCAGCAGTGACCATGAGATGGTTGAGTTCAGGATCCTGACAAAAGGAAGAAAGGAGAGTAGCAAAATACGGACCCTAGACTTCAGAAAAGCAGACTTTAATTCCCTTAGGGAACTAATGGGCAGGATCCCCTGGGAAGCTAATATGAGGGGGCAAGAAGTCCAGGAGAGCTGGCTGTATTTTAAAGAAGCCTTATTGAGGGCACAGGATAAAAACTATCCCGAAGTGCAGAAAGAATAGCAAATATGGCAGGTGACCAGCTTGGCTTAAAAGTGAAATCTTCGGTGAGCTTAAACTCAAAAAGAAAGCTTACAAGAAGTGGAAATTTGGACAGATGACTAGGGAGGAGTATAAAAATATTGCTAGAGCATGCAGGGGTGTAATCTGGAAGGCCAAGGCACAATTGGAGTTGCAGCTAGCAATGAATGTGATGGGTAACAAGAAGGGTTTCTACAGATATGTTAGCTACAAGAAGAAAGTCAGGGAAAGCATGGGACCCTTAATGAATGGGGGTGGCAACATAGTGACAGAGGATGTGGAAGAAGCTGAAGTACTCAATGCTTTTTTTGCCTTGGTCTTCACAGACAAGGTAAGCTCCCAGACTACTGCACTGGGCAACACAGCATGGGGAGTAGGTGAGCAGCCCTCAGTGGTGAAAGAACTGATTAAGGACTATTTAGAAAAGCTGGACGTGCAGTAGTCCATGGGTCCAGATCTAATGCATCCAAGGGTGCTGAGGGAGTTGGCTGATGTGATTGCAGAGCCATTGGCCATCATCTTTGAAAATTCGTGGCTATCGGGGGAGGTCCTGGATGATTGGAAAAAGGTAAATATAGTGCCCATATTTAAAAGAGGGAAGGAAGAGAACCCAGAGAACTACAGACTGGTTAGCCTCACTTCAGTCCCCGGCAAAATCATGGAGCAGGTCCTCAAGGATTCCATTTTGAAGCACTTGGAGGAGAGGAAGGTGATCAGGAACAGTCAACATGGATTCACCAAGGGCAAGTCATGCCTGACCAACCTGATTGCCTTCTATGATGACATAACTGGCTCTGTGGATATGGGAAAAGTGGTGGATGTGATATATCTTGACTTTAGCATAGCTTTTCATATGGCCTCCAACAGTATTCTTGCCACCAAGTTAAAAAAGTATGGATTGGATGAATGGACTATAAGGTGGATAGAAAGCTGGCTAGATTGTCCGGCTCAATGGGTAGTGATCAACGACTCCATGTCTAGTTGGCAGCTGGTATCAAGCAGAGTGCCCCAGGGGTCGGTCCTGGGGCTGGTTTTGTTCAGCATCTTTATTAATGATCTGGATGATGGGATGAATTGCACCCTCAGCAAGTTCGCAGATGACACTAAGCTTGGGGGAGAGGTAGATTCACTGGAGGGTAGGTGTAAGGTCCAAAGTGACCTAGACAAATTGGAGGATTGGGCCAAAAGAAATCTGATGAGGTTCAACAAGGACAAGTGCAGAGTCCTGCACTTAGGAAGGAAGAATCCCACGCACTGCTACAGACTGGGGACTGACTGGCTAAGCAGCAGTTCTGCAGAAAAGGACCTGGGGATTACAGTAGACAAGAAACTGGATATGAGTCAGCAGTGTGCCCTCATTGTCAAGAAGGCCAACAGCATATTGGGCTGTATTAGTAGGAGCATTGCCAGCAGATAGAGGGAAGTGATTATTCCCCCTATTCAGCACTGATGAGGCCACACCTGAAGTATTGCGTCCAGTTTTGGTCGTCCCCCCTACTAAGAAGGGATGTGGACAAACTGCAAAGAGTCCAGCGGAGGGCAACGAAAATGATTAAGGGGCTGGGGCACATGACTTACGAGGAACGGCTGGGGGAACTGCAGTTATTTAGTCTAGAAAAGAGTGAGGGGGGGATTTGATAGCAGACTTCAACTACCTGATGGGGGATTCCAAAGAAGATGGAGCTAGGCTGTTCTCAGTGGTGGCAGATGACAGAGTAAGAAGCAATGGTCTCAAGTTGCAGTAGGGGAGGTCTAGGTTGGATATTAGGAAACACTATTTCACTAAGAGGGTGGTGAAGCACTGGAATGGGTTACCTAGGGAGGTGGTGGAATCTCCACCCTTAGAGGTTTTTAAGGTCAAGCTTGACAAAGCCCTGGCTGGGATGATTTAGTTGGTGTTGGTCCTGCTTTGAGCAGAGGATTGGACTAGATGACCTACCGAAGTCTCTTCCAACCCTAATAGTCTGATTCTATGTGTGGTTGGTTTGTCACTAAGATCAGGTATATGCCATCCCCACACACACTATCCAGGCAGCCCTGTCCCAGGGGGTGCAGCCGGGACTCTCCATGCTGGCCCCAGGGGCACCACCTTCCGGCCAGACAAACCCCACAGGCAGCCCCTCCCCTTACCCAGCCCAGCCGCTCCCCCAGCGCATGGGCAGTGCGTCTGGGCTGGGCTCACTATGAGGGGGCAGTGTAGTGGGGGATTCTGGGGTGAGGTAAATGCGTACTTATTGGGCTGTTGCTCATGAGGCCGGGACAGTCGGGAGGGGAGGGGAGGGGGCATTTTCCAACTTACTGCCCCATCCATCTGGGATAAGCTGCACTGGGTGCTTCGCAGCTTGGGCTTGCACCAGGGCAATTTCATCGGTGAGTGAAAACCCTGGCAGACACGACCTGAGACACTGGTGTGTCCCCTCCCATAACCCTTCCCGTCACTGGGGTTATGGATCAGTAATTACAGGGTCACTGGAGCAGGGGAGCTGGACTCTGGGCTCCCAGGTGGGGCCCGACCCACTGGGCTGCAGAGTCAGTCTCAATCCCACGCTCTGGCCCAGTGCCCAAGGCATTGTTTATACACAGGGGGCATCTTTAGCAGGATAGATTGAGGGAGCCCCACCTCAGACACCTGGAGCCCAGCGGTTCCAGCCCTCACCTGAGGGGGGGGAGGCCTACATTCCAATTCCTGTCCCACATCACATGGGGGGGGATTGAACCTGGGGCTCCCAGCTAAGGGCCCAGCCACTGGGCTCAAGGCTAGAAGGGAAGTGGTGGCACCTTCTTCTGTTCATTGAAACTTCAGCAAACTCGACATGAATTCAGCCAACCCAAAACATTTCACCCAGCTCCACTTCAAATCTGTCAGAACAATTTAGGAGCCCAAATCCCAGTGACCCGCAGTGAGTGACTGTCAACATCCCCAGAAACGCACAGGTACGGGCAGGCCAGACTCAAGACATCAGCTATGAAACACTCCAGAGCTGCCGTTAAATTTGATTGAAAAATTCCTTCTGGACTCCTAATCTCACCCCCCAAAATCAGGGTGAAAATGGAGACTCGGCTCCTGAACTCTGCCCAGAGCGATTTGTCCCATGGACGCTGCCAGTGGCACAGACCCTCTACCGCTGCACCTGGGAGTCTCCCAGAGCAAATAATGGTCACAGGGACTGTCTCAGAGCCCCAGGGGCTCAGGTGTCTCCATGTAACTACTTCCCTCGGCCATCCACCTCGCTTTCATTAACCGGCCCTGGGTCAGACACTTAGGAAACTTTCACACCCAGACTCTGGAGACACTTTGGGTTTGTCTACACAGCCTGCAGCAGCGAGTCCCAGAACCAGGTCGACAGATTCAGGCTTGTGGGGCTCCCTCTGTGGCGGTAAAAATAGCCACGTAGACGTTCACACTCAGGCTGGAGCTCAGGCTCTGAAGCCCGGGTGGAGCGGGGTCTGCTCCTCACAGCGCAAGCAGGGACATTGTCTGTGTCCACGTCCCCTTCACCCACTTTCTGGAATGGGGAACAGCAGCCCCAGGGCCCCTCCCTTCACCCCCAGAGTCCCTCCCTTCATCCCTCCTGGGCAGTGGGGCCTCCCAGCACTGATTCCTGAGTCAGTGTGAGAGTGTCTCCACCTGGAGAGCTCTTTGCACCTGGCAAATGCACAGATGTGCCCCTGGGATGAGGGGCCGGGGCTGGTACTCACCCCCTCCCAGTCCAGGAGGAGAGGGGGCCTTGGGGCAGTGTCAGTGAGTTCAGTGCTTGGGGTACAAATGGGGTTACACCCCGGCTGCTGGAGCTCTGGGTATCGAGGGTACGAAGACGTCACAGCGGCTGTATGAGCCCCCCACTGTCCTGCCAACATGGCTCAGCCCTGACACCTGCTGGAATTTCTCCCTGGGAAGAAATTGTCTCTGCAGCCTGTCCAGGCCTTGGCCTCTCTGCGGAGATGGCTGGTGAGGCTGCTGTTAATGTGAGTTACAATGTGAGCTCCTGTCCACTGGGAACCGGACCCTGAGCCTGGGCTGAGATCGGTGACTGAGGAGTGAAAGACCCCAGCTGCCCTCACTGCCCTCCTCAGCCAGCTGGTCCATTCTGACCTCTGAGCCATTCAGTGCGTTAACAGCGATGCTCACACTTGGTGACACCCCCCAGTGCCCCAAGCAGGGTCCTGCACATGTTACAGCTGTTACTGGGCAGGGCATGGGGCCTGCCCCTGGGAGCTATAAGTAAGGGATTCGGCCCACAGTGGAGTTAAGAGTTAGTGACCATGGTCGCTTGGCATCCCCACCGGGGGCTGGGCTGGCAAGTGGCTGGCTGCCTGTACCCGGCTCAGCAGGCTGTTACTGTGCTCTGTGGACCAGACCCCCAAACGGTTCCCATGTAACTGGCCAGAGCGCCCCCCTCCCTCCCAGCTCTGTGTGGTAGGATACCCTGGAGTGCATGGACATCTGGGCCAGTGGTGTTGCAATGTGTGCACATGTCCCCTGGGCTCGCTAACCTCTGCTGGAGCTGCCCAGTCTCTCCCAGCACGCACCAGGGCACACAGAGGTCAGGCAGCAGGCTGGGTGTGAATGTAAAACACAGCTCAGCCACAGCGGTGAGACAGGAAAGCTGCTCTGTGGGCACAGTTTGTTTTACTTGTGTCAGTGAGTTCACAATCTGCTTATAAGAACACCTGCCTCTGCACTGGGGACAGGACCTTCCTCACCCCAAATCCATGGAGACACTGAACAGCTCTTAGCCCTTCATAGTATTGTAGAAGGAAATTGCAGGTTAAAGACTTGTATGAGCATGAAAACCCTGCTGTTGGGAGGGGAGATTTGAGCAGTTTAATGCCTATTAAGGTTAGGTGAGATAATGTCTACCAGGCACGACCCAGATACCATACTGGGAAGGTGAAGCCGAGGGTAAAAAGTCTCTCGTTATTCAGCACTTTTCCAAAGAAAAGGAGCAGAGAGCTCTCAGGGGCTGGTGGGGTTTTGACAGATCACATTTCAGCGGAGTTTACAGCACAGTTACCTGCATATTGTCGGGCTTTCTCCCAACCTGAAATCAAGCAAATAGAGAGAGATGAGAACTCTCCTGAACACAGACTTGCTGAATAGAAAACAATCTCTAACAACGTTTCGAATAAGAGAAAAATATATTATCTACATGATAACTGTTGATTAGGGAAATGCATATTTATTTACCTGCATTTAGTACGTCTCTTCTCCACTCTGAAACCAAACACAGGCAGAGAGATGAGACCTCCCCTGAAAACTGAAACTCTGAATAGGAGACAATTTTGTACCAAGGTTTATATTAGGAATAAAAGAGAACTTACTGAGTTCACCCTGCAGTGTCTCTAAAAGTAAAGCAAAGAGAAATGAGTAAACATATGATAAAAGGAAAAAGAGGCTATTCAATAAGATCCCATAGCAAAGAGTAAACAAATTAAAATCTTTTGACTCAGAACGGAAGCTGCTTACGCAGCCTACTCAGTTCCGGAAAGAATGCATAAAGGGAACAGTGAAGGAGGATAAGGACATTTCAGAGAAATGAAATGATCTCTCTGCTCAATCTTCACCACAGAGGCTGATGGAGGATGCCTACACTTTTCAGGTAATGAAGATGAAATTTTGTCACAGACTGAAGGGCAAAAGAAAGACGCTAAAAACACTGATAAATTACAGAACAGTAAGTCTCCTGACCCAAATGGTTCCATCTAATAATCCTGAAGGACATACAGAGTGGAGGGGCTAAGCTGTGAGCAAAAATATACAATCTCAGTAAAATCAGCTATTGCTCTGGGGGCAGTAACTGTTGGAGCTATGTTTAAAAGAGGCTCTCCGTTTGATTAAAACCAAAATTAAAAATAGAATTATAAAACAGACAATTGTGATTTGACAGGGATGTCCTAGCATGGCTTCTGCAAAGGAAAACCATGCCTTGCTTGAATTATTTGGCTGCACTGAATAAAAGAGAACCAGCTGACAGCGTCATGGTGTAGTAACCCTCACCCTGGCACTAGCACCTGCTGCAGTTGCGATGCCGCAGCACAGAATGCTGTCCTGGGGAGAGAGACGGCCAGCGAGAGGGCAGCTTGAGCTCGGGGCACGGGGCTCACAATTCACCATTCACCTGAAGGGACAGTTGGAAAAAGCTGTTAGAGAAGGTGAGCTAGTGGATGAATCAAAGCAGAGCAGGAGAATGAAAGTAGGGGATGAGAAGGAGGAACGAAGGAAAATAGGAAAGGTTTCAGTTCAGGAGAAGCAGAAAAAAAACAGACCTGGATATGTAAGAGAAGGGAAGTAGAGGGAAATAAAATCTACAGAAATACCAGAGAGAGAGAGTATTGGGGGGGAGAGGAATGAAAGGAAATATAGTTGGTGAAAAAGGGAATTGATCCAAAAGCTATGTTAGATGAAAACAGATCCTGAAAACAGTAAATGAGAAGCCCACTCACAAAGGGCCTAGAGTAAACGAACAGAGGGAATGACAATTTGAACATCTATTGACAGACAAGTGAAAGCCAAATTAGGTGAAGAAACACCACCTGTGGATAAACTTGTTGAAAAGAGGTACAGCCATAGGAACATCAAATCTAAGGAGCACTTCAAACAAAAGAGAAGCAAAGAACAGGACAGCAAGAATGGAACTGGACTTACAGCCAAGGAGAGGAAAAGTTGATTTTTCTCTAAAGTGACTCAGTGTATTGTTAAGTAATCTTGTTTGTTATTGTTAACAACAATGCATTTGGTACTAACTGCACACACAGTATGTACAAGCTCACAAAGGTTAATCAGTTGGTAACTTATAGTTTATTACGTAGGAAGTCTTTGGTAATGTTTGATATTATTTATGCTCCTGGTAAAATGATGGGGTTTTCCTTCATAAAGTTCTAAACATTTACAATTATTCTTTTTGTCTTGGTTTGCCTCTGCCTCTCCTCACAGTTAGCTTAGCCTAGCCTAGCCGGGTCACCACAGTGGGACTTTCAAAAGCCTTTCACAGAGTCCCTCACCAGAGGTTACAAAGGAAAGTAATGATGGGGCAAGAAACCAAGTATTGCCATGGACTAGAAACTGGCCAAGAGACAGAAAACAAAGTAGGGATACTGGGTCAATTTTCAACATGGCAAAAGGCTAACAGGGGGGTGCCCTCAGGTTATGTGCTAGGCCTGGGGTTGTTTAATATATTTATCAATGACCTGGAAGAGGGGGTGAGCAGAAAGGTAGCAAAATTTGCATATGACAAAGGTATATATAGAGAGAGAGACAAGGTGGGTGGGTGAGGTAGTATCTTTTCTATTGCTGAGAGAGACAAGTCTCAAGTTACGCAGAGCTCTCCCATGTAGCTCGAAAGCTCGTCTCTTTTGCCAACAGAAGTTGGTCCTTTAAAAGCTGTTACCTCACCCACCTTGTCTCTCTAATATCCTGGGACCAACACGGCTACAACAACACTGCAAACATAATTATTTAGGTTAGTCAAGACCCGACAGGACTGTGAGAAACTTCAGAGCGATCGAACGAAGCTAAGGGAATGGGTAACATGTTGGAAGATCGGCAAAGAGTCCTGTGACACCTTGTAGACTAACAGACGTATTGGAGCACAAGCTGTCGTGGGTGAATACCCACTTCATTGGATGCATGTAGTGGAAATTAGTGGAAATTTCCAGAGGCAGGTATAAATACGCAAGCAAGAATCAGGCTAGGGATAACGAGGTTAGTTATGGGATGAGGCCCTCTTCTAGCAGTTGAGGTGTGAACAGCAAGGGAGGAGAAACTGCTTTTGTCATTGGCGAGCCAGTCACAGTCTTTGTTTAATCCTGAGCTGATGGTGTCAAATTTGCAAATGAACTGAAGCTCAGCAGTTTCTCTTTGAAGTCTGGTCCTGAAGTTTTTTTGCTGCAGGATGGCTACCTTTAAATCTGCTATTGTGTGTCCAGCGAGGTTGAAGTGTTCTCCTTCAGGTTTTTGTATATTGCCATTCCTAATATCTGATCTGTGTCCATTTATCCTTTTACGCAGGGACTGTCCAGTTTGGCTGATGTACATAGCAGAGGGGCATTGCTGGCACATGTCGATGTATATTACATTGGAGGACGTGCAGGTGAATGAACCAGTGATGGTGTGGCTGATCTGGTTAGGTCCTGTGATGGTGTCGCTGGTGTAGATATGTGGGCAG
Organism: Chelonia mydas; assembly: GCF_015237465.2. NCBI lineage: Eukaryota > Metazoa > Chordata > Testudines > Cheloniidae > Chelonia > Chelonia mydas. The sequence goes on along the minus strand of NC_051254.2, from coordinate 36,653,794 downwards.
AGTTGGCATCGAGGTTTGTTACAGGGATTGGTTCCTGAGTTAGAGTTACTATGGTGCGGTGTGTAGTTGCTGGTGAGAATATGCTTCAAGTTGGCGGGCTGTCTGTGGGCGAGGACTGGCCTGCCTCCCAAGGCCTGTGAAAGTGGGGGATCGTTGTCCAGGATGGGTTGTAGATCACTGATGATGCGTTGGAGAGGTTTTAGCTGAGGACTGTATGTGATGGCCAGTGCAGTTCTGTTGGTTTCTTTCTTGGGCTTGTCTTGCAGCAGGAGGCTTCTGGGTACACGTCTGGCTCTGTTGATCTGTTTCCTTATTTTCTCATGTGGGTATCGTAGTTTTGAGAATGCTTGGTGAAGATCTTGTAGGTGTTGGTCTCTCTCTGAGGGGTTGGAGCAAATGTGGTTGTACCTCAGCGCTTGGCTGTAGACAATGGATTGTGTGGTGTGTCCGGGATGGAGACTGGAGGCATGAAGGTAGGCATAGCGGTCAGTGGGTTTTCGGTATAGGGTGGTGTTAATGTGACCGTCACATATCCGGACTGTCCTTCAGTGAAACCCGGAAATCATGGATGCCCCATCATCTCGGGCATTGGCACTCTCACTGAAGGACTGTCTGGATATGTGGACTCTCTACTCAGACCCTACGCCACCAGCACTCACAGCTATCTCTGTGACACCACTGATTTCCTGAGAAAACTATAATGCATTGATGATCTTCCAGAAAACACCATCCTAGCCACCATGGATGTAGAGGCTCTCTACACAAACATCCCCCACAAAGATGGAATACAAGCTGTCAGGAACAGTATCCCTGATGATGTCACAGCACAACTGGTTGCTGAGCTCTGTGACTTTAACCTCACACACAATTATTTCAAATTTGGTGACAATATACCTCCAGACCAGGTGCCCCAGAGGGAATGAACAGAACAGGTAATCATCAAGTGATCCATCTCCTGTCACCCATTCCCAGCTTCTGGCAAACAGAGGCTGGGGACACCATCCCTGCCCATCCTGGCTAATAGCCATTGATGGACCTATCCTCCATGAATTTATCTAGTTCTTTTTTGAACCCTGTTATAGTCTTGGCCTTTACAACATCCTCTGGCAAAGAGTTCCACAGGTTGACTGTGTGTTGTGTGAAGAAATATTTCCTTTTGTTTGTTTTAAACCTGCTGCCTATTAATTTCACTTGGTGACCCCTAGTTCTTGTGTTACGAGAAGGAGTAATGGAAGGATAAGCCCTTTGTCTGCAGCCGTATCATAAGGCCTAAAGTCTAAGGCCTTCATCTGCAGCCAGATTAAGAGAGTAGCCAAGTAGCAGCCATTAGCTGAGTCCCATTAGTCACATCCTCACATTCCATCTAAATTACATTAAAACAATGTACTATCAGGCTGTTAAGAAGGAGACCCTGTCCTAATGGCACCCACTATCACCAGATAAAGATACAGATCTTAAGATGGTTAAAGAAAACTTAGTTTGATAGCATTCTGTCTGCCAAGAAATCACTTATCAATAGCTGTGGTTGTGAAATCCTCATTTCTTTATTGTTTTGTCATTATGGTCCCCACTTCCCTATTGTTTATCTGTATGGTCTCTGTCTGGTTCTTTAATTGTTTCTGTCGGTTACATAATTAATTTTGCTAGGTGTAAATTAATTAAGGTGGTGGGGTAGGATTGGTTAAAGAATTTTGTTACACTACGTTAGGATTGGTTAGTAAAATTTTAGTATAATGATTGGTTAAGGTATAGATAAAAAGGACTCAAATTTCACTATATAAACTCAGATCCAAAAGGAAGTTCTTTGGGAACCAACTCCTGGACACAGCCCCAAAGATCAGAGCTGCCAGACCTCAACACTGCCAATGACACCGTGCAGAAACTGCAGTCCCCCAGATGGAACTGATCCTGACTGGCCATCAAGAAAAGTTCATCTGTCTTATTGGGAGTGATGAGCACTGTATGTGTAGTGTGTGCATTCTGGTTTTGGTGATTGTTAATAAATAGAGGTTAAGGATATTACTGTGTAAGGCTCTTTCACTGGTAAAAGGTCCTGCACACCTGCAGAGGTAGTATATACCCAGAGCCCTACGTATTGGGAAAGGATGTGGGTACTTAAATTGATCAGGTTAGTTACACCCTGAGTCCTACAAATTGGGTACAGGTGGCCCTGAGCCCTATGAATTGGGTAAGGGTAGGTGCTTTTCATCTGGAACCCTATGGACTGGGAAAAGGTGGGGTGCCCTAATGTGTTCAGGTAACAGTAAATAACATTTCCTTATTTACTTTTTCCATGATTTTACAGACCTCCATCATATCCCCCCTTAGTCATCTCTTTTCAAAGTCTTATTAATCTCTCCTCATAGGGAAGCTGTTTCATACCCCTAATCACTTTTGTTGCCCTTTTCCGAACCTTTTCCAATTCCAACATATCTTTTTTGAGACGGGGCGACCACATCTGCACGCAGTATTCAAGATGTGGGTGTACCATGGATTTATATAGAGGCAGTGTGATATTTTCTCTCTTATTATCTATCTCTTTCTTAGTGATTCCCAACATCCTGTTCGCTTTTTTGACTGCCGCTGCACACTGCGTGGATGTTTTCAGAGAACTATCCACGACTCCAAGATCTTTCTTGAGTGGTAACTGCTAATTCAGACACCATCATTTTATATGTATAGTTGGGATTATGCTTTACAATGTGCATTACTTTGCATTTATCAACACTGAATATCATCTGCCATTTTGTTGCCCAGTCACCTAGTTTTGAGAAATCCTTTTGTAGCTCTTCACAGTCTGCCTTGGACTTCACTATCTTGAGTAGTTTTGTATCATCTGCAAATATCCCCATCTCACTCTTTACCCCTTTTTCAAATCATTTATGAATATGTTGAATAGGACTGATCCCAGTACAGACCCTGGGGGGATACTACTATTTACCTCTCTCCATTCTGAAAACTGATCATTTATTCCTACCCGTTGTTTGCTATCTGTTAACCAGTTACCAATCCATGAGAGGATCTTCCCTCTTATCCCATGACAGCTTACTTTGCTGAAGAGCCTTTGGTGAGGGACCTTGTCAAAGACTTTCTGAAAATCTAAATACACTATATCCACTGGATCCCCCTTGTCCACATGCTTGTTGACATCCTCAAAGAATTCTAGTAGATTGGTGAGGTATGATTTCCCTTTACAAAAACCATGTTGACTCTTCCTCAACAAATTATGTCAATCTATGTGTCTGACAATTTTGTTTTTTACTATAGTTTCAACCAGTTTGCCTGGTAATGAAATCACACTTACCGGCCTGTAAATACTCAGATCACCTCTGGAGCCCTTTTTAAAAATTGGTGTCACATTAACTATCTTCCAGTCATCTGGTACAGAAGGTGATTTAAATGATAGTTTACAGACTACAGTTAGTAGTTCTGCAATTTAACATTTGAGTTCCTTCAGAACTCCTTTGTGAGTACCATCTGGTCCTGGTGACTTATTATTCTTAGTTGATCAATTTGTTCCAAAACCTACTCTAATGACACCTCAATTTTGGACAGTTCCTCAGATTTGTCACCTAAAAAGAATGGCTCAGGTTTGGGAATCTCCCTCACACCCTCAGCCATGAAGACTGATGCAAAGAATTCATTTAGTTTCTCTGCAATGGCCTTATCATCCTTGAGTGCTCCTTTAGCATCTCGATTGTCCAGTGGCCCCACTGGTTGTTTAGCAGGCTTCCCGCTTCTGATGTACTTAAATTTTTTTTTGCTATTCCTTTCTGAGTCTTTGGATAGTTGTTCTTCAAATTCTTTTTTGGCCTGCCTAATTATATTTTTACACTTCATTTGCCAGAGTTTATGCTCCTTTCTATTTTCCACATTAGGATTTAACTTCCACTTTTTAAAGGATGCCTTTTTGCCTCTCACTGCTTCTTTTACATTGTTGTTTAGCCACCGTAGAACTTTTTTGGTTCTCTTACTATGTTTTTTAATTTGGGGTACACATTTAAGTTGAGCCTCTATTATAATGTCTTCAAAAAGTTTCCATGGAGCTTGCACAGATTTCACTTTTGGCACTGTACCTTTTAATTTCTGTTTAACTAACTTCCTCATTTTTGTGTAGTTCCCCCTTTCTGAAATTAAATGCTACAGTGTAGGGTTGCTGTGGTGTTTTCCCCACCACAGGGATGTTAAATTGAATTATATTACGGTCACTATTACCAAGCGGTTCAGCTATATTCACCTCTTGGACCAGATCCTGTGATCCACTCAGGACTAAATCAAGAATTGCCTCTCCTCTTGTGGGTTCCAGGACCAGCTGCTCCAAGAAGCCGTCATTTAAGGTGTCAAGAAACTTTATCTCTGAATCCCATCCTGAGGTGACATGTACCCAGTCAATATGGGGATAGTGGAAATCTCCCATTATTATTGAGTTTTTTATTTTAATAGCCTCTCTAATCTACCTGAGCATTTCACAGTCACTATCACCATCCTGGTCAGGCGGTCGGTAATATATTCCTACTGCTATATTCTTAATATTAGAGCATGGAATTACTATCCATAGAGATTCTATGGTACAGTTTGGTTCATTTAAGATTTTTACTTAATTTGATTATACACTTTCTTTCACATATAGTGCCACTCCCCCACCAGCATGACCTATTCTGTCCTTCCGATATATTTTATAATCTGGTATTTCTGTGTCCCATTGGTTACCCTCATTCCACCAAGCTTCTGTGATGCCTATTATATCAATAGCCTCATTTAATACAAGGCACTCTAGTTCATCCATCTTATTATTTAGACTCCTAGCATTGGTATAGAAGCACTTTTAAAACTTGTCACTTTTTAGCTGTCTGTCATTACATGATGTAATTGAATGGGACTTTTTTTTCATTTGACTGTTTCTCATCAGATCCTACCTGTATTTTATCATCTTCTACCCTCTCCTCTTTACTAGGACATAGAGAATCTCCATTAATAGATCCTCCCCTAAGGGATGTCTCTGTCTGAACCACGTGCTCCTCCGCACCTGTCGGCTTTCCCCAGCCCTTAGTTTAAAAACTGCTCAACGACCTTTTTAATTTTAAGTGCCAGCAATCTGGTTCCATTTTGGTTTAGGTGGAGCCCATCCTTCCTGTATAGGCTCCCCCTTTCCCAAAAGTTTCCCCAGTTCCTAATAAATCTAAACTCCTCCTCTCTACACCATCGTCTCATCCACGCATTGAGTTCTGCCTGTCTAACTGGCCCTGCGCATGGAACTGGAAGCATTTCAGAGAATGCTACCATGGAGGTCCTGGACTTCAATCTCTTACCTAGCAGCCTAAATTTGGCATCCAGATCTTCTCTCCTATCCTTCCCTATGTCACTGGTACCTACACATACCACGACCACTGGCTTCTCCCTAGCACTACACATAAATCTATCTATAGGTCTCGAGAGATCCTCAACCTTTGCACCAGGCAGGCAACTCTCCATGTGGTTCTCCCAGTCATCACAGACCCAGCTATCTATGTTTCTAATGATTGAATCGCCCATTACCAATACCTGTCTCTTCCTAATAACTGGAGTTCCCTCCCCCGGAGTGGTATCCTCAGTGCGAGAGGATACCACATCATCATCTGTAAGGAGAGTCCCAACTATGGAATCGTTTCCCTCTGCTCCAGTTGGATGTTCTCCTTCCTCCTCAACAGCACAGAAGCTGTCAGACTGGGGGTGGGACCTTTCTACTGTGTCCTGGAAAGTCTCATCTATGTACCTTTCTGTCTCCCTTAGCTCCTCCAGTTCAACCACTCTGGTCTCCAAAGTCCGTACATGGTCTCTGAGTGCCAGAAGCTTCTTGCACCGAATGCACACATATGCCACTTGCACATATGCATGCTGCACTGGGTGCAATAAACTGGAAAGCCCCCACTCTGTTGCTGGACTTCTGCCTGTATTCTCTTTTTACTCCTGTAGCTCGTTCCTTTGTTGTTCTTTTGTTTTTATCGGGGGTGGTTTTGGTTTTAAGTTTAAGGAATGTTAAGTGTATCTTAACTGTCAACCCTCTCTCTGCCTCTTCAGAACAAACAAATAAAAAAAAGACATCCAGAAGGTGCTGACCAAAAAAGAGATAGAGGAAGCGAGCGAGAGAGCATTGATAGTGCACACACAGGCACACACAGGAAAAAGGTGGCAATAGAGGACTTAAAGCAATAAAAGACATGGTGTCTTTCTCCTCTTGTGTGTGCAATTGTGCAACATTTCCTGTTTGTAGTAACACAAAGCTATAATGTAGTAACACAATGCAATAACCGTATGATTATGATTAAGACATTGTAGTGTTTGTGGTCCAGATTAAATTAAACTGATCTTTAAAGAGATTTTTTTTTTCTCTCTGCTCCCTGGGCCTTGACTCATGCTATCACTATAGGGCAGAATTAAGGCTGGTTGCGTGTCCTAACAGTGCATTTCCAGGCCTCAGCATGTTTGCATTTCTTTCAAGTTTAACCTTAATTATCAATTTTCTGGATTTATAATGTTTGGTTTTAGGATAATTACAGTATCCCTGTAATAGATTTAAATATGTTCTCTCAACTTTAGCTCCATTTTAACTGGGTTTTTTGTTTGTTTGTTTGGTTGGTTGGTCTGGGAAGGATTTTTTTTTCCAATTTAAAAATTCTGTACATAAATTTAAAGAAAACTGCTAAAGAGAATGGTACCATGTGATATTTCTAATATTTGAAGATATGAAGTATCAACTATAAATCTTTTTATTGTATTTCTTGTTATGGCCAGATTCACCAGCACACTGTGGCTGTTTTGCCCCACTCTGGAGCAGCACAAAGCAGCCAGTTAAACTGGGTTTACAGCTTCTTTGTATCACCGGAGCAGTTCAAAGCAGCCAGAGTGTATAACAGATTTCCCCTACCTCCCCACATCCTCCAAATCCCCCCTTGTTCTTGCACCTCCTTACATTCCCCAAGACACACCCCAGATCCCTCTCCCTCTTGCACCCCGTATTTTGCTGCATACACACACCCCTAGTTTCCCCCTCCTACCCTCTCTGTGCAGAAGATCTGGTGCAACGTGCAGCATTTGAAAACAAGTAGGATTAATGGTCATTTTTTGCCAGTATTTTCATAACTGGAAGTTGATCTGTCAGCAGAGGTTAGTGCATAAAATCTTCTCCTTCAGAGAAACTCACACAGAACTGCCCTGGTTTACAATGGCTGCCATCTCCCATTGCTCTCAATGGGATTAGGTTACAGTGGCCCTGAGTTAAGGTACACTTTTTCACAGAGGCCACTGCGTCCCCTTGTTTCCAGTGACCGTGAAGTCACAGCAGTCTTTGTTCTGGGCAGCCTGTAGCCTCACTCCCATGGGGAACAATAAAAGATACATTCACTTCTGAAAATGGCCAACTAAACCTGGGCAAGTTGTGACCTCAGTCCCTTTGAGAACAGTAGAAGATGATGGCCATTTTGAAAGAGGGCCGTTCTTTATCAGAATTAAACACTATCCTTAACTCCAACCAAAATATCGATTAATGACTTTGTTAAATATCCAATATACATACATTACAAAAATTATATTCAGATGGTAAATATAAGAAACATATTTATACAATAAATAAAAATGTGTCTGAAATGAGTCATCTTTACAATGACTGTAATAACGGCACTATTTAACCATATGTTCTGGTCATTTTAGTGGCCATTAAAATAAGTAATAAAGAATAAATATTATAACACAATTAGTGTAAACCAATAGTTATTAACATTGAACGTAAATATTAACACCAGTACTTTAGGATGTATTTTGGTTGAAGTTAAGGATGGTGTTTAATTTTCTAAAAATATCAGATATGGTTTGTGTTGTTTTATTAGAAATTGTACTTGACTTTTTATCCTTTACTTTGTAATTCCTCATTTTTAATGGTTCCGTTTATTAATTAGAGCAATTGTAACTCACATTAAATGAAGCTTTTTTGTTTCTGAATAATAATTAATTCAACCCCTCCTTCCCCCTTAGTCTCTGTCCATCTCCCATAGTTCTAAGCTCTCTTTAGAACACTGAATTAATTAACTTAATTCATTCATTCCTGTGGTTTGTTTTTAATGAAATTGTCCCTCTGGTCACACTGAATTCTCCCTTCTTGTCACTTTACCTTTCGCTCTGTGTTGCCTCCAGAAGCAGTAAGTGGCCAGGGCAATGAGAACAGCCAGGAGAGCCAGGATCACCCCCAGAGCCACCATCCAGGGATTGACTCTTGGGAAAAACAGCTCTGCAAAGGAAAGTACCATTAGTTTGCAAACACTGAGGCCCAGATCCACAATGGCACTTAGACACCTAAACTGCAATTTTAGGCACCACTGCAACCTGGAAAACCTCTGCTCGGCTGCCACCTGTCTCTCTAGGCACCTAAGCTCACTCAGTGCCTAACCTTTCAGGCTAAAAGTTCCCTACATTTCTGTCTCTGAGCATGCTCACTGCTGCCTCGCTCTAGGAACCCAGATACCTCTCTCTATCAGCCGCCATTCAAAATCCAGCCAGAGGAGGTAGAGTCACCCATCTTATACCTTCCAGCCTAGTGGTTAGAGCACTCACCCAGGATGTTGGGGCCTGGTTCAGTTTCCCCCTCCCCTGCATAGGGAGACAGGATTTCAACAGGGATCTTTGCTAGCTGAGGGGCACGTGCTAACCACTGAGCTAGGCACATTCTGGTGTCTGGAGCACACTCAATCTCGCCAGTTAAAGCTGTTCCAGCTTGTAGGAGATACTTAGGAGTCCCTGGGACCGAGAAAGAGGCTGTGCTAGTGACTCCATAGCCAGGTGGTTAGGGCATCCATGTGGAAGACCAGTGCCCTGCTCTCATGTCCCTTTAATTATTTATCCAAAGTGGATCAGCTTCAACAGGAGAGATTGAAACCCCCACCTCAGAGTATCCCCATAGCTCAGTGCTTACAGCACTCCCCTGCAAGGGGGAAACCCCTCTTCAAATCCCTTCTTTCTCTAACCACTGGGTGAAAAGACACAAGGAGAGTTCCTCCTCCGCTGACCATTTTGTGCAGGGTGAAGCAGGCACCTAGCTCATTCTCACAAGAAACAACTTCGCTGCCTCAACTGCCTGACCCCAGGTGAGGGGTTCTTGTTCGTGGATCACAAGCAGAGATAGGTGCCTCCCTGCATCTGACACTGAACTCTGGGACAGGGGCAGGGCTTAGGAAACACCCTTCTCATCAGAATCTCCCAATGGCTAGCTAAGGCAGCTCCCCGCCTTGTGTACTTGCTTTTGTGGATCCTGTTCTTAGCTACCTCTCTTTCCCCATTCATTGTACAGGGAGCCTGGATGCCTAACTCAGGCTTTGTGGGTTCCAGTGATTTTCTAGGTCCCTAAAAGTTAGGCACTGCAATACTCAGTCTCACAATGTCTGTCGCTTTGTGAATCTGGACCAGTGAGGGGAATTCTGGATTTTGGTGATCAATGACAACACTGCATGACTGGCTGAAGGAATCCTATGGGAGCTCCCGATGGATGTCATGGTGAGATACAGCTCCTCCATGCTTTATTACAAAGCCAGTGAGAGTCCTAGCCTTATTCTAGCTCTGGAATAGGGCTGACATCCAGACAACACTACAGATTGGAGTTGTCTTGTAATTGGGTCTGGGTGACACCCTGCCACGGCTGTAATTGTAGTGTAGATGGGCCTGGAAAGAGCAGAGACCGTGGGGGTGAGGTTTTCAAGTTACTTCATTGATGTGCTTCTGAAAATCTCACTCTTTAATGTCAGAGTTATTAGAAAACAATGTGTAAGAAACAGGAAAACTAGTGAAACCAGAGTTACCTCTGAACCCACGACCCTAAGCCAGGGCCAGATGGAGAGGTGCCACATAACATCAGTGTGACCTCCCCCCAGGACACAAGAGAAGGGGGAGCCTTGCTGGTTACAAACTCATCATCCAGTGGGTCACCAAATGCAGGAAAATGTTCACTCCCTTAGAGATTCCCAAATGGAAAACTCTGAACTCTAAGCTGAAGTGGCACCAGAACAGTTGAGTGAAAATGCCCTTACACCAAGGGATGTATCCTTTAAACATGTGCAATCAGGAGCTTAGACATTCAACTAACCCCAATGTCCCCACAGATGTTTTCACCAGCAAAATAGCACAGAAACAAAACTAGAACCCTAGTCATGGCTGGGCTGAGCACTGGCCCTTGCTATTGTTCCTGGTGGCCTGTCCTCTGCGCTCTGCAGACTGTGTTAGGAAGAAATCCTCACTCTGATTCCTGCTCCTGTTATCTCGCTCCCTGAGGTCTTTGTGTATTTGGCAGCAAATAACTCCCTGTGTTTTAGCAGCACTGCTCAGGGCTTTGACCTTGTTAAATCTCTTAGGTGCAACCAAACTGGACCTGGTCAGTCCTTGCCAATGTGCAGGCCTGTGTGGAGCAGCAGCACCCCAGAGAGCCTGCTCCTGATGTTCCGAGTGCAGTCCTCTCATCCTCTCCTGCATCTTACACATTCCTCTATACAGATTTTTTTTTCATTCTTTTTACTGAAATATGTCATAGAGTTATCGATTTCAAGGCCAGAAGGGTAGATTATGATCATCTACTCCGACATTCTGAACAACACAGGCCAGAAAACTTCCCTGAACAAATTCCTGCTTCAAGTCCAATAGCTGCGGTTGAGCAACAGAACTTCTTTTAGTAAAAAGTAAAAGCCCCAGGAGGATTGTACACATAGGAAGTGTCCATACAGGGTGTTCTCTGAGGTTAACTGCAACAAAATTGGAGTCAGGAAATTCAGACCAATGTTCTCTCCGAAACCTTATCTCTGGACCCTTCAACATGTGCATTAGCAGAGGGATAAGGTGGGTAAGGTAATATCTTTTATTGAACCAACTTTTGGGGATGAAAGACAAGGTTTCAAGCTACACAGAGCTCTTCTTCAGGGCTGTCTCTTTCACCAACAGAAGTTGGTCCAATACAAGATATTACCTCACCCACCTTGTCTCTCTAACATCCTGGGACCAACACAGCTACGACAACACTGCAAACATTAACAGAGGGTCCATCAAAGTGTTGACCAACTGCCATGACTTAATGGTGAGTAAGGAGATTTTAGCCCCTGCTGCAGCCAGTCGCACAACGATGTGAGAAGCTCCAGCCATCACATAATTTCCAGCCCTACTGTGGGGAAAGCCCCTCTCATTGGCTGCCTCCCAATCTCCTGGGGTTGGCAATTAGAGCTGGATGGAAAACAGAATTTCCGTTCTACAGGAAATGCTGACGTTTTGAAAAAAAAAAAAAAAAGGGTTCTGAATCCTAATGAAAAGCTTAAATTTCCTGCACAATGAAAATTAAAAAAAAAAAAATTTCACTTGGGGCCACCAAAACATTTTGTCTCATATGTCAAAACATTATAGTACAATATAAAACATAACATATAACACAACTACACAAAATATAATATACTTTATATTCAAATTACTATTTAATATAATGTACATGCCAGACAAAATCAATCAGAAGAATAAAGTGAAAATGTAACGTAATGTTTGATACTATCCAAACAAAATGAGTCAAAATGATTCATTTTTACCTTTTCCCATCAAAAATGTCATTGAAATCGACACATTCCTGCAAAATACTTTGATTTACACCAAGCTGCCTTTGCTAATGGAAAACGGTTCTGTTGAAATACTTCTGAACAGCTCTGCTAGCAATGCCGCCTTCATTTTGTGATTTATGAAGTAGTGGGCAATGTCACAGTGTCACCAAATGCACCCCTGTATTGAAATTCTATACACCATTGAAATAATCGTTGTATATAATTTGCCTTGTGAGGTGTGATGAAGTGGGGAATTTTCTAAATATTTGTATTAATAGTGTCTGCGCGCACCTTAGTTTCCCCTAGTTGCACGATTAACCAGGTAGTTGGATATGGGTGTTTGATCTTTGCAAAGACCCCTAGAGGATTAGGTGTGAATGCAGTCTCGCTGCCTGGGCCCAGACAATGGGCAATACTTTGTAAATTATCAACTGATGGATGGGGGACCCAACCTCTGCAAGAAGCCAGCCAGTTAAAAAGAGTTGGAGAACAAAGAGAGATGGGGGCCAGGTGACCAGTTTTGCCTGGGAAATTCAACAAAGGATGGAGGAGGGGCAACTGGGCTTGACAGAATGTGAGCTGTTGGAATCAGAACACTATCCAGTTTGAGTCTCGGGGGAAGGGGGGAGAGCCAGGGCTCTGGGCATGGCCAACATGGACTTTGCTGTAGCTTTCTGGGTCCTGTGCTAATAAAAAACTCGCCTACGCTGTGTTCCAGACCACTAATAAACCCTTCTGCTTTACAATGCTGGCTAAGAGTCACTGCTAACTGAGAAGCTGGGGGTGCATGACCTGCTTTCAGGGTGTGTAAGGATGCCCCCAGGTGTCTCATTCAGATGGACTCACTGCAGGGAGCTATTTCTCATGGAAGAATTTCAAAAAAACTCTGCACATGGACTGCATATTGGACTATAATCTATGGAACTGATTCTGGAAGAACTGTTTACAAGTCAGCAGCTCATCTGTGCTATGTAACTGACCTAAGAATTTTATTCATGTCTGTATGGATAATGATTGTTTAACCACAATAACTTTCTTTTATTTTTAATAAATCTTAGTTTAGTTAATAAGGATTGGCTGTAAGCATGTATTTGGGTAAAATCTGAAATATTCATTGACCTGGGGGGTAATGTGTCCAATCTCTTGGTATTGGTAGAACTTTATATATGGTGAATAAGATTTTCAGTAATCTTCATCATATTTGACTTGGCTGTCAGGGTGAGAGCCAAAGGCTGGACTGCTTAAAGGGAACTGTATTTTAGCTTCTTGGTAATCAGTAAGGCATTACAGAGCGTGTTTTGTTACTGGCTGGTGTGATGGAGTGTACTTCCCCCGCACTGGACAAGTAGGGACAAACCACACACTCTGGGCAGAGGAAGCCATTCCCCTCACCTTACTGGGCATGCTCCAAGTGCTGCCTCAGTATAAAAGGAAGCAGCCCAGATCATTCTAGACTGACTGCCAGAGAGGAAGGATGCATGCATGCCGCAGCCTCCAGCCTGGGAGCAGACGCAGCCCCAGCCCCAGACTGTGGGAGCTGGAGACGCCGAGATCCAGGCAGATGCCTAGATACCTGTGGACACCCTGTGGAGGCCAGAGTCACCAGGGGTAGCACAGCCTAGGGAACCCAGAGACCCTGAAGACGCCCAGGCCTTGACTTCAGGGGATACAGTAGGAAGTAGCCCAGGGGAACTAGACAGTGGACTGGTTAGTGAACAGGATTTTGAGTCGGTGTGTTTTGGCCAGATCCCTGCTGACTCAGTGGCATGCACACTTGCCACCACTAGGGCCCTGAGCTAGGACCCGGTGGAGAGGAAGGGTCTGGGTCCCCCTACCCTGGCCATCACACACACACCCCTTGGTGGTGGCCCACTTCCCCGACTCTGACCATAGCTCTATTAAGGAGTGCAACCTTCTTGGCTCTGGCCACAAGGCCATACAGCCTGAGAGAGAGGGTGATTGTGACTCTGGCTATTGCGCCATACTGCCCCGACTACAAGAGCGACCACATTGACTCTGGAGATTGGGCCATACTGCCCTGAGGCTAAGGGTAGGTGAGCAGACTTAACTGCAGGGCCTTGACGCCCTTGCCCTATCCCAAAGGGGGCAGGGTGTACTTGCCCCGCAACAGCTGGGTAAATCTAAATAAAGAAAAGACCACCAGTTTTCGGGCTTGTTTGCCCTGATTGAGCAATCTCAGTGTGGCCTCCTCAGCAACCAAGGTCACAGATGTGTATTATCTTTATTTATGTTGTAAACATTTCTGACTGTAATGCCTTAATATTTGTACTCACTTAAATCTCATGGTAGTTAAATAAACTTGTTCTACTCCTTAATCAAAACTAATCCAGTGTTCTGAACTGTGTGGGTAACTCCGTTTAAGGTGACAGTCTGTATCTTGATCCCCTTAGAGAGGCAACAGACCTAATATATCTGGACTGTCCAGGAGAGGGCTGGAGAGTGCAGAACACACATTTCTGGGGAAAAATCCAGGATTCTGAGTGCGTTGAGGTTACCCTGAATATGGTAACCAAGGCAGCTGGGGCCAGAGTTGCTGGACCAGGGCTGTGGCTGTACAAAGACACTCAAAGTATGACCTGCATGCTGTTTGTGAGGAGTCCAGGTTAGGATTCAAAACAGCAAAGCATTGTGTGGTACCCCAGCTTGCAGGGCAGGGGTGACAGCCCCTCACTGGTCTGGATTGCACCCCGGAATGCCATACGCAGCCGGTTCAGCAGATGTAACAATGCAGACTTGAGACAAACAACATTCTAAATATTGCAATGGGGACCCCTCTGCTACGGCCTGGGTGCAGGTAGGTGAGGTTTGGAAGAGAGGCTGGGGGAATGGAAAGTGAAGGTAAAACTGTTCTGGGGTGGCCTTGCCTGTTGCCCACTGTGAGGGAGGCCAGTGCTGCTGTGGGAGGGCTCTAGCCGTACTAATGGATTTTATTAAAGAATGTCTCACCTCCTTCTTTCAAATATCACTGGTGCTACTTTGTTGTTGTGCAGGTGGCTATTGTTCATTGATTACAATAATTATATATTAACAAAAATATTTTATAGGCAGTATTGCCAGATCAAGTGTTCAAAAGTCATGAATCAGGCCCCCCTCCCCCTAAATCATGAGATTTTAGAAAACAATAAATGTTACTTTGTATTTGCCTTCTGGTTTGTGAGCCTTTAGGGGTCACATTTTCAAGCTTTTACGTGCAATCAGGAGGGTTAAACATTTTTCCAGGTAAAGCTGAGATTCTTACATAAACTTGCAATTCTAGTAGATAAGGCTTTAATTGAGATAGACAATATCAGGAGTTTCACTATAAAATCATGAGAATTGACAGTGGTGAAAGTGAATAATATAAAGGCTCCCTGCACTTCCTCCTCTATAACTTTGGATCTATGTATATGATATTTCATATCTGCTTATTTTGGACACTTGTGTCCAATCTCCAATTGATTTGTATGTGAAGAATTGGGCCCATTTGCGTCATTCTGTAATGCAACAGCAGAAGGTACATGCTCTGGGGAGATTAGGGTCAAAGGGGTTATGCAGATTCTAAATCTGAATTTCTTGACTTCTGTGAAACTTAATATAAACTGACACTTTGGCTCCCTCAGTCTTTACTCAGGCAGAGCTCTCAGCTAAGCGAGTGGGAATGCTGCCTTGGTCTGGGATGCTGGCCTGGGTCCTTGGTGGTTCTGTGACATTGATTTAGTTTTTTGGCATGTACTCCAGAGACAGTAAAAGAGAGGCTCATGCAGTATCTAGAAAAATATATAACTAGGAGTGAGCAATAAACACACCATCATACACACTCCCCACTAGCATCTGCCACATCCATTCTATCCCCGATGCACTGTGGGTGGCACTGACCTGCTATGGAAGCTGTTGATAATTTCTCTTGGTTAAGAGGCAGGTTCCTGACAGAACAGGACAAATCCTGGTTGGAATGTTCTGTTATAAAAATAGAAATCTGGCTTTGAAACAGGCCATTGGCATCCTTGAATATTTTTTCAGAAGCAGATGGTAGCAGCTGCCCACTGTGATCTCTCCACTGAGCCTTGGGCTCTGGGTGCCAGCCTGCTGATCGACACACAACCCAGATTGTTCCATCTTGGTAACCGTCAACAGAGATTTGGGGGTCAGAGCCTGAAACTAGAGAAGAATGGAATAAACCTGTGTTAATTCTACACAATTAGCAAAAGAACAATAGCAGAAGGAATGAATTAATTCTCCCTCTGCATCCCCAGAACCCAGAGTCACTGGGAACTACACGAAAAATACATGGCAAGTGTTTCTCGGAGTGTTGGGAGATCTGTTCTCTTCTCTATAATTTCCCAATACTGATTTCTACCTGTGGAAATTGGATCCTGAGTTTATCCACAATGGAAAATAATAAGGCAATTCCAAGAGAAAGCTGACAAAGAAAACAGCAGTCAATAAATAAATAGAATAGGTGGCCAGCTCCTGAGAAATGCTGAGCAGCTCAGACACTTCACTGGGCGACACCAGCACTCAGCACCAACCAACTCTGGTTCATAACAAGGAAACATCTTGGAAACATTCTACAGAATACACGGTGTATTTAAATAAGCAAAATTGGGAAAGTCACCTGATAGACATAAAGCCTGGGAAATGGGAATGGTGGGGCTGTTTTAATGGCTGAGGAATGTTTGAACTCTATTCCGTTCTAGTTAAAACAAAGCCAAGTTTAGAAAAATACGCAGAGTGCCGAGCACAGATGCGAAATTCCTCCAGTTCATTCTCAGAGAGCAGCTGCTGCCCCTGCTGCCCAGTAACTAGAATCTGAAAGGGGACTCTGGGTATCAATGTGTGAATGAGAAGCATCCAGAGTCCTCTCACAAGGAGCTCTCCTGCCCCGTTTATTACACTGCTAGGAAAGTAAAACAAGCTACAGACCTGCCACCTGCAGTTCCAGTAAGGCTTCTTCATACGAGACACTGGACTGAAAGAAACACGTGTACTGTCCATGGTCAGAAACCTGGACATGGCGTATTCTCAGGGAAACACTCCCACTGGTGATATTGTCTTTCAGCAGCTCTGTCCTTCCCTGATATCCCGGCATCTGCTCTCCATACTGATCCCGTCCATCCTTATACCGGTGCACAACTGCAGAGAACTGGGATCGGAACCACCTCAGCTCCATGTCCTCAGCGCTCATCCTGGGGGAGAGGTGGCAGGGCAGGACAGCCTCCCCGCCTAGGGAGGCAGTGATCGGATGGTCAGGTCCAGTCACTGTGAACCGTGCTGTGAAATGTTTCGGGGGAAAAGAAAATTAAATTGGAGAGGAACCAAGACAGGCAGAAATGTAAGTGCAGCTGGGTGCTTATTCCCATCTTTGAAGCGTTCAAAATCCAGGAGTCAACCCCCCGAAAAATCATGGGATTGGCTTAAAAATAGAGATTTTTTAAAAATGATAAAATTGGGCTTGTTCTCTGCCTTCTGATTTCTGAACCTTTAAAGTTGACTTGGGTCACATTTCCAAGCATATATCTGCAACCACAAGGGACAGACACTTACTTTAAAGCAAAATGAAAGCTGAGATTCTCATCTAATCACAGGCCTGCAGGACTTGTGGCTTCAAGAAACACATCAAATATCACGAGACTTGTGATAAAATTCTGCGAGCTGGGCTGTCTCCACCTTGAGCTGGAAGTGTAATTTCCAGTGTGGGCAGACATGCACCCACTAGTTCTGATTGAGCTAGCATGAGAAAGTGTAGCCGTGGTGGTGTGAGTGGGCGGATGGACTAGCTCTCCAGGTCTGATCCTGCCCAGGACCCTAGGTACATATTGAGGGAGGCTGCTCATGCCACTGTGTCTACTCTGCCATTTATAGCACGATAGCTTGATCAGAGCTAGTGCAGGTATGTCTATCCCATCTGGAGACAGCAAGGAGCAACATCTTACATATTTAAAGGCTTCGACAGTGCTAACTAATGGCTTAATGGCGTGGGAAGGGGAGGGAGAGCTGGTATGTTGGAGGGGAAAGGGGGAGGCTACATGTGTGAGGGATGGTGCGGCAGGGGGTGGAGAAGGAGACAGACTCAGCAGTTTTATCTCACACTTACAATCGCTGTAAGCACCAGGGAACTGTCACAATGCTGGGATACAGACTGTGCCTCAGATTTCTCTCACCAGCCCTGTTAGCAACTACACACTGTAAACCCTTCAAAACACAACCACATTATCCCCATTGCACTGTAACAAAAAGTGTCGACGGGCAAGGAGTGCTGAGGAACAGCATAGCAACCATGTGGCCTAGAGGAGACACCACTGAACTCGGACTATTCCTGGCTCTGCCACTGGCCTGCTGGGTGACCTTGAGCAAGTCTTTTCACTGCTCTGTGCCTCAGTTTCCCAATCTGTAAAATGGGAATAATGAATATAGTTCCTTGAGCTCTATTGATGAAAAACACTATATAAAAGCTAGGGCCTTTTGTTATTATCGAGCCACAGTCGTGTATCAGCTGCAAACCTAAGTGAGAACTACAGCTGCCTAAATGGCCACTACTGTCTACTACAAAGAGTCCTCTTTCTGTTCAAGAAACTAGGAAGGAAAGTCACTGACAAAATCTTTGCTAATGCAAAGCTAAGGATGACAGCAGTATCTCAGGTCCTTCCAGAAAATTGAGTTCAGCAAAACTCAGGCCTCTGAAAACCAGCAAATGCAGAGTTAAGGTACAAGCCAAAGCGACCTTAACTCTGCCCTGTTTGAGCATTGACCTGATAAACCCATGGCGCACAGACCCACACCCGGCCTGTGCAGATAGAGCGGGTCCCTCAGGGATCAGGGCACATGACAACTGCTGCACAAACACCTTCTCCTTGCTAAGGGAACATTTGTTTTAGGTGAACTGCGCTGTACAGGAGCTACCCACCCCGTTCTGCCCTCAACATTGAGCGACTGCCCAGAAACAGCCCCACATTTGCTACCTTTTACAAACCTTCACCCCCTTTAACGGCCCCTCCACCCTCACTCCCAGGATTCCATCGAGCACTATATGTCCCCTTCCCCATCGTTACACACACAGAAAATCCCCGTGGCAAGCAGGCCCCTGAGCCCTGCTACTGACAATTACACAGCTCAGGGCTGAACTAAGGGACGCAGGATCCCTCAAGGTACACCTGCACCTCTCTCCTTTCATCACATGCCTGGGGGAGGACGTGGGACAGGGACAACTCAGACCCAGATCTCCTCAGATCACAAGCACAGCTCTACCAAGCTGCTCCAGCAAACGTCTCCACCATTCAACCCAGCTGCACCTAACACAGTGACTGCAGCTGGGGCGTGTAGAGAGGTGTATAATTATAATTTTCAGACTGGAGCACCCACGGAAAAAAATAGTGAGTGCTCAGCACCCACCAGCCACCCGCCGATCAGGTGTTCAGGGGGCCCCGCAGATCAGCTCCTCCCCCACAGCGCCTCCTACCTGCGGCTGATCAGCGGCAGGCAAGGGGTTCTGGGGTGGAGGGGGAGGAGCAGGGGCAGGAAGAGGCAGAGGAAGGGCAGGGCGTACTTGGGGGAGGGGGCTGAACTGGGGCGGGAGAGGCAGGGTGCGGGTGTAGCCTTGGGGAAGGGGGCAGAGCAGGGGCGGGAAGAGGTGGAGCGAGGGTGGGGCCTTGGGGAAAGGGGCAGAGTGGGGACAGGGCCTTGGGGCGGAGCAGCGGTGGAGCACCCCCTGGGGAAAGCTGAAAGTTGGCACCTGTGAAATTCAGGAATTTAGTGATGTGCCCTGGAAGCTGGGGTTGAGAACACAGTGTAGCCGTGTTCAGCAATTCACTACAGAAACCCTCTGGTTTGTTTTATTAAAAGTTTTATTCCTTTCTAACAAACCACTTTGTTGTTTAATGAACCCCGAGATCATTACATGGTGCCAGAAGCGCTGAACGAGAAGGAGACTGCAGTCATTTTGAAGTTAACTCCTGTGTTTGTAACTGAAAGCAGAGGCAAGGGGAGCACATGCAGCAGCAAACAGAGAAGAACAAAGGCTTTTGTATGTATTTTGTGAGCACAATAGTAGCTTGAATAGCTTGGGGGGGTGGGGAGCCAAAAATGGATGTGTCGCAACTTCCATTCAGTCTGCAATTGTCAGGCAATGTTGCAGAGAACTGGAAAAAATTTAGAAAGAGATTTGATTTGTATTTAGTAGCCAGAGGGGCAGAAGAGAAAAATGGTCAAGTAAAATGATCAATCTTTTTGCCTGTTGCTGAGGCGGAAGCATTGGATATTTAGAACAACTTTACGTTTGAAGAAGGTGAAAGCATGAAGTTAAATAAAATACTGACTAAACCGGAGGAACATTGCATGCCAAAAAAGAGTTGAGAAGTGCAAACAACGAGCATGAGAGGTGCTGTATTGGCCACGGATCAATCACAGTGTCACTAAAGTGGTAGGAAACTGCTTTTCATGCTTGAAATACAAGCCAACAAGGGAACAAGCAGAGCCACTGAGCCCTCATCCAGTTCCACAAAGACCCTCTGAGAAGGCAGGCGCTGATGTATTTACCTGGCAATCAAAGGATTATTTAATAGTCACAGAGGATTATTCTCTGTATCCAGAAATTTGCACACTGCACAGTACTAGTGGTAAGTCGGTCAGTGATAGAAGACATGAAGGGAATCCTCTCCAGACACGGAATTCCAGATGAAGTCTTTAGCGATAATGGGCTGCAATTTTCCATGGCAGATTTTAGGCAATTTGCCATCGATTGTAGTCCAGACAAATCAAGGGGACACATTTTGATGCAATCAAAGGGATCTATGTATAATCCCAGAAAGTTCCAACACATTGACAGTCAATGTGGACTCTGGCATCATCAACAGGCAAAAGAGAACAACTCGGACTCCAATGAGAAGATCAGAGAGGGAGATTAAACGTCCTGAAAGACTCAGAGACTTGCTAACCTGCCTGGAGAAGGGGAATTTGAGGAAAATGAGTGGTAAAGACTCACTCCAGAGAGATGTGCTGGTAACCTCACCTCTCTAGGTAATTTATGAGGTGATTTATGGAAATGGACTAGATGGGTTGAGAATTTAATGCACGTGCTATTGGGTAGTTGTTAACTCTTATATACATATATAGAAACAGTTAATTGTTTTTTTTAAGAGGGAAGATATAGAGATATGTTTGTGGAAGATTATAACTAAGGGCTTGGCTACACTTGCGAGTTAGAGCGCATTAAAGCAGCCCCGGGCGCCCTAGCTCACTCCCCGTCCACACTGGCAAGGCATGTAAAGCGCTCTGACTCCGCAGCTAGAGCGCTCCTGGTACTCCACCTCAGCGAGTGGAATAACGTTTGCTGCGCCTTGGCTACAACACCCAGGCGTCAGTGTGGACGAGGTGTTGTGTTACTGCGCTCTGATCGGCCTCCGGAAACGTCCCATAATCCCCTTAAGTCACGTGGCCACTCTTGTCATTGCTTTTGAATCGCTGCAGGAATGCAGATGTGCCCTTTCAAAGCTCCGTTTCTGACAACTCGCTGCTTCTCTGCTCCGAGACAAAGCAAACATCAGTGTGGAGTGCTGTGTGAGAGAGAGAGAGGCGGGGGGGAGGAAGGGGGGTCTGCTGCTGTCTGAACTTACAAGACAGCATGCTGATATGCTCTCAGGCCCCCACAAAACCCGCTCTCTCTCCCCCCACATACACACAACACACTCCCTGTCACACTCCACCCCCCCACCCCCGCATTTGAAAAGCACCTTGCAGTCACTTGCATGCTGGGAGAGCTGCCCATGATGCACCGCTCCCAATGCCGCTGCAAGTGCCGCAAATGTGGCCACGCCAGTGCGCTCGGAGCTGTCAGTGTGGACAGACTGCGGCGCTTTCCCTAGTGCACTCTCCAAAGGCTGGTTTAACTCAAAGTGCTCTACATCTGCAAGTGTAGCCATGCCCTTAGAGATGCTCCCTCATGAGGGACAGTATTATGAGCATGAGAATTTAGAGATGTGCCCTGGAATCTGAGGTTGAGAACACAGTGTAGCTGTGTTCAGCTCTTCACCACAAAAGCTGTCGAGTTTGTTTTATTAAAAGTTTTATTCCTTTCCCATTCACTGAGTTGTTGTTTAATGAGCCCCAAGATCATTACAGAAACCCCAGCAGGAGGGAACCAAAATGCCCAAGAAGCTGTGCAGAGCCCCAGGGGTGGAGTGGGTCACTATGGGTATGTCTTCACTACCGCCGAATCGGCAGGGATCAATTTATCACATCGAGTCCAGACGGGATAAATCCGTCTCCGAGCACTCTCCCGCCGACTCCCGTACTCCAGCCCCGTGAGAGGCGCAGGCAGAGTGGACGGGGGAGCGGCAGCAGTCGACTCACCGCAGTGAAGACGCCGCGGTAAGTCGATCTAAGTACATCGACTTCAGCTACGTTATTCTCATAGCTGAAGTTGCGTAACTTAGATCGATCCCCACCAGCGTACACCAGGCCTATAAGGCCTTCACCAAGGGTACAGAATGAAGAAGCCAGCAAATATCCTCCCATGGTCATTGTGAGAGGAGGTCTCCCTCTCAGCCTGAGTCAGATGTGCCTAGTGCAGTGTGAATGACTTGTGGGTTTTCATTTCATAACCAGAGAGTCGGGGATTCATGATCTGTTTGTGCCTGAAGAATCTGATCTGTGACTTACAGTCAGTCTGGCAGTGCGGTATATAGGAATTTGGTAGTGTCCCTTTAAAGAGTTTGTGAGCCCTGTAATGGCGCTCACCGTGTTCTTTGTCTTAGAAGCCTCCAGTCACAGCAGCAGCGTGTGTGTAGCTTGGCCTGACAAGATTGTGACTAGGTAGCAAACATGGCTACTGGGGACCCAGACGTGCCCTGTGGTTTCTCCATGTGGCTGGTTGTGGGCAGGTTGAGCAGACGTGGCTTATAAGACAAGGCAGTGATGTGAGATGGACGGCGATGACCAGCAATAGCAACAGCAGCAAACCCAGCGAGGAGGCCGGAGCGCCTACCTGACGCCAGCCTGTGAACCTGTAGAGCGAGGCAGAGAGCGACGTAGCCCGGCAGAGCGGAGCTCACTGTGGAGCCAGGGGCAAACGAGGGAACCTTCCCCATCATCGTAGCTTGGTCTGGGGAACAGCAGAAATAACAAACCAGATGGTGAGTGAGTGAGTGTGATGCAGCGACAGGACAGTACCACGGGGCAGTGAGGAGGAGGTAACAAGCCTCACTGCTGCCTACAATGCACCAGAAGAGCAGGGATTTCCCCCACAGTCCTCGTCTGCCCTGGCTCTGAGCAGGGTTAGATGTCACTGTGCCAGCAGCCGGTCCATACCACGCTCACACCATGGCTGCACCTGTGGAGCTGTCTGGTCATATTTAGATTGTAATACACTCTCGAGAGCAGGGACGGTCCCTCACTATTGGTGTATCCAGCACCCAGCACAATGGGATGCCCATCTCCCTTGGGGCATTCAGACACCACTGTGGAATGGGACATATTAAGGAAAACAAGCCAGCGTGGCATGAATGGCCACTGATTGCTGTGGTAAAGGGGCTCCATCGCCTGACCACACCTGTCCCAGGTGAGGGCTCTCTGGGGATCTCCCAGATCAGTCCCCGGCCCTGGTGATTTTACATGTCAGTGACCCACCCTCATTGCCTCCGGCCTTGGTGCAAATGTCAGGGATGAATTCTGAACAGGGTCACCCCAGCTCTGTGCCCCCTGGGATCTGTAACATTGAAACCTCTCTCAGGGGACATCTACACTGCAGCTGGGAGCGAGCTTCCCCGGGGGGGGGGGGGGGGGAGATAGATAGACATGTGATAGCTCTCCTGGTGCTAACACACCTAAACTAGCACGTCGCACTAGCTGGGGTAGCAGAGCCAGCAGCTCGGGTGACGTCCCTGAGAACCAACCCGCCTGGACCCCCCCCACTCAGGTATGTACTTGGATGGCTAGCTCAAGCCCCCGCCCATGCTACCCTCAGCTACACCACTACTTTTATTGCACTAGCTGGAGCAGAGGAAGCACGTGTCTGCCTGTCTGTCTATGGTGGGAATCGCAAGTGAAACTAACTCTGTTACACTGTCCAGGGGAAGCCATGGCTGCAGAGAATCCCATGGAAAGTCTGCAGGAACAAGCTACTTGTCCCATCTGTCTGGAGTATTTTAAAGACCCAGTGATAATAGAGTGTGGGCAGAAATAGGCTAGGGTGGGGCTGGGAGGGATTCAGGGAGTCTGGAAATAACAAAGGGGGGGGTGCAGAAACCCGGCCATTCCCTGCGGGGAGCTTGCACCATAAGTCCCCAGGTCACTCACCGAGGCTGTACCCTCGCCGCACAAGGGGTCACGGAGCCGGAGGGTTGAGACCGGACCCGCCATCGTTATTTGTGTGAATTTGTAGCTGAATTGACGGGGCCGAGGACCCCCGCCTGGGCCTCCCCGCGCTTCAAAACTGAAAGTACCAAAGTAGCGGAAACTTAAAGTAACGGTCCGTGGCCCGGGCTGGGTGGGGCGGAGCAAATTGCTCTGAAAGTCCCAGCACCCCCCCCCCCCCCGCCCCCCAGGGCTCGGAGCTGGCGGGGTTGGGCCTGGCGGGGGCAGTTCGCAGGGGATCCAGTGTCGGGGTGTCAATGCCCCCCCCGCTGTTCCAGCCCCCCAGGGATCGCTGGGCTCTCAGTAATTCCCCCGCCCAGCCCCGTCCCCACAGCCCTGTCCGGGGGTGGGGGGGGGGGGGAAACGACGCAGCAGCAGCAAAAAGCACCAGCCAGGTCACCCCGGACAGGGCTGTGGGGACGGGGCTGGGCGGGGGAATTACTGAGAGCCCAGCGATCCCTGGGGGGCAGAATGGGGGGGGGGGATGCTGCGGGGGGAGGGGAGCTGAAATCCGGAGTGACTGAGTGGGACTGGGGTGGGAAGCAACAGCGGATCAATGTGGGGGGGGGGCGGCGGGGGGGTCAGAACGGACTGAAGGTGACTCGGGACCTGCCCGGCTGCAGCTGGTCCCTCCTTGGAGGGAGTTTTAATGGCCAGTCTGAGTTTCAGTGAAATCTCGGGGGGGGCTAAGGGCTGGTGCTGAAGGCGAAGGCGGGGGGGCGAGGTCCCGTCGCTGTTCCGCGGTCACCAGCAGCCGGAGAGGCGGAGTCCCGGGGGCTTCCTGGGCTCTGAGCCACCAGCTGGATTCTCATAAATCACAGGAGTGCCCCTCCCCCCAGCCCCGCCCCTTCCCAAACAGGGAACAGGAGCAGGCGGGGCAGCATCGCCCAGATCTGGGGCCGCGTCCTTGCTGTTCAGCGCAGATGCCTCCAGCCACTGGTCTCTCCAGCAGCCCTTAGTCACAGCAGCCCCCCGTGACTCCAACCTGATGGTTCAAAGGGGAGGGTTTGCAGGATCGGGCCCTTGTTGGCTTACTCCTATATTATTGCTCCCTGTTCCATACAGCAGGAGGAGGGATCCAGGCAGGGGGTCTGGGGGAGGGGGAGACTCCAGCCCTGAAGCCCAGGTGGGGAAGGGGCTGAGATCCAGGCAGCTGAAGCTGGTCAGCATGTCAGGAACTGCTTCACATCGGAATTTGCTCCTAGTAGCAAAAAGCTAAAGTCACTTGGTTTGCAGTGGCCGTCCTCTAACTGCCTATAGACATGTGCCCTGTTGCCTCCCGCAAGGCACCCGCGCAGCTGTGTCCTGCCCACTCCCTGACACTCATGAACCTGGAGAACGTAGGTGCTCCTCTGCTTTTATCTTCCCTTTGGGGCCCAATTCAGCCCATCTGCTCAGCGGCAGACCAGCAGATCTTAGTTAGTCTCGAAGGTGCCACAAGTACCCCTCCTTCTTTTTATTAATATTTCTGAGATTGCTTCAGCCAGTTCCTTAAGTGCCCACAGGTGAATTTCATCAGGCACCACCAACTTGAATACACCTAGCTTATCTAAATATTCTTTAACCTGTTCTTTCCCTCTTTTAGCTGGCTTTCCTCCCCCCTTGCTGTTAATATTAATTATGTTGAGTATCTGGTCACAGTTAACCTTTTCAGTGAAGACTGAAGCAAAATAGGCATTATCCACCTCAACGTCAGTGACTAGGACATGGGCAATTATGCCTAGTGGTCAAAGCAGGAGTCAGAGCCCAGGGTCAAAACATGAGTCAGGGGCTTGATGCCAGAGCTAGGCATGAGAGCTGAGGTCAGACATCAGGAATCTGAGTCAAGGGGTCAGACTTGGGTTAGCTAGAACAAAGCAAAACAGGAACAAGGCAGGAGCTGTCACAATCATGGGCTATACTTTGAGCAGCCTCTGAACTGCAGCTGGGCTTAAGAACCGGTCTGCTGAATTTTGCAACCAATCAGGTGCTGTAGCCAATCAAGCAGCCTAGTACTAGACCAGCTGCACTTATTAGGTTGCCCAGAGACTGGTTCTGCTGCAGGCCCTGATTCCTGACACTCAGCTGTCTTGAGGTTATCAGTTATTAGCTCTCCTTTTTTGCTAAGTAGGGGGCCTACACTTTCCTTCATCTTTCTCTTGCTTCTAACATATTTAGAGAACCTCTTCTTATTGCCTTTTTTGTCCCTAGCCAGCTAGGTGGGACTTGGCTTCTGACTTGGCTTTTCTCACTTTGTCCCTAGGTGCTTGTGCTAGTCTCCTGTACTCATTCTTACCAACTTGTCCATGTTTCCACTTTTTCCTGGATTCTCTTTTGATTTTCAGGTCATTAAAAAGCTCCTGATGGAGCCATATTGGCCTCTTACTGTTCTTCCAGTCTTTCCTTCACATCAGGATAGCTTGCTGTTGCACCTTTAGTAGACTCTCTTTGACAAACTGCCAGCTCTCCTGAGCTCCTTTTTCCTCTAGATTTCCTTCCCATGGGACCAGGGTGAAAGTAACATTAAGCACTTACGGGTACAGGGGCCTGGTTCTGGGCCCCTGGAAGGGGCGGGGCCTCAGGCAGAAGGGGCAGGACTGGGGGTTATCCTGGCCTGGCCCACGCTGCCCAGGCTTCCGGCAGCAATTTAAAGGGCCCGGGGCTCCGGTCACTGACACTGCAGTGGTGGCTGGGAGCTCTGGGCCCTTTTAAATCGCTAGCCCTGGAGCAACTGCCCCTTTCTCCCCACACCCGATGGTGGCTGGGGGGAGAGGGGGCAGTGGCAAAAGGGGCAACAATGTTAAAGCGCTTTAAGCAGGTTCCTTAAAGCGCTGCAGCAGCTGTGCTTTAATGTCAGCTGCATATGGGCCAGTACCAACGGCCACTTTTTATCGGTATGCCGTACCGGCCTGTACTGGCCTATACCGGCCTACTTTCACCCCTGCATGGGACCTTAGCTGCCAGTTCTCTGCGTTTGTTAAAGTCTGCTTTCAGAGTCCATTTTCCTTATTCTGCTACTGTCATAAATAGAAAGGGAAGGCAAACCACCTTTAAATCCCTCCTGGCCAGAGGAAAAAACCCTTTCAGCTGTAAAGGGTGAAGAAGCTAAAGATAACCTCGCTGGCACCTGACCAAAATGACCAATGAGGAGACAAGATACTTTCAAAACTGGGGGGGGGGGGGGGGGGTGAAAACAAAGGGTCTCTCTGTCTGTGTGTTGCTTTTGCCGGGACCAGAGCAGGAATGCAGGTCAGAACTCCTGCAAAGGGCTAATAAGCAATCTAGTTAGATATGCGTTAGATTCTGTTTGTTTAAATGGCTGAGAAAATAAGCTGTGCTGAATGGAATGGAGATTCCTGTTTTTGTGTCTTTTTGTAACTTAAAGTTTTTCCTAGAGGGATTGTCATAAATATAAAGGGAAGGGTAAACCCCTTTAAAATCCCTCCTGGCCAGAGGAAAAATCCGCTCACCTAAAGGGTTAAGAAGCTAAAGGTAACCTCGCTGGCACCTGACCAAAATGACCAATGAGGAGACAAGATACTTTCAAAAGCTGGGAGGAGAGAGAAAAATAAAGGGTCTGAGTCTGTCTGTATGCTGGTTTTGCTGGGGAAAGAACAGGAATGGAGTCTTAGAACTTTCAGTAAGTAATCTAGCTAGGTATGTGTTAGATTATGATTTCTTTAAATGAGAAGAGTTGTGTTGAATAGAATGACTATTCTTGTCTGTGTGTCTTTTCTGTAACTTAAGGTTTTGCCTAGAGGGATTCTCTGTGTTTTGAATCTAATTACCCTGTAAGGTATCTACCATCCTGATTTTACAGAGGTGATTCCTTTACTTCTATTAAAAGTCTTCTTGTAAGAAAACTGAATGCTTTTCATTGTTCTAAGATCCAAGGGTTTGGGTCTGTGGTCACCTATGCAAATTGGTGAGGATTTTTACCAAACCTTCCCCAGGAAGTGGGATGCAAGGGTTGGGAGGATTCTGGGGGGAAAGACGTGTCCAAACTATGTTTCCCACTAAACCCAGTTAAAGTTTGGTGGTGGCAGTGGAAATCCAGGGTCAAAGGATAAAATTAATTTGTACCTTGGGGAAGTCTTAACCTAAGCTGGTGAAAGTAAGCTTAGGAGGTTTTCATGCAGGTCCCCACATCTGTACCCTAGAGTTCAGAGTGGGGGAGGAACCTTGACAGACCTATTTTCCCATGTAATAACACAATAAGATTGGATCAGAAACCCCAGTAATTACCCATAATTTCAGTGGGAAATAGGGAAAAGAACACAGATATTTCTGAAGGAATTTTTATGGAAAAATCATGTATTTTCAGCCTAACCTTTGTGGAAAAACTGGGAATAATACGTAGCTTCACCAGCTCAGGCCACCTAGAAATCAGCAGACTGGATGAAAAGCCAAACGAATCCATCACAAGATAATTTAAGGGTATTTCTTTTCAAATAATCAAAGTAAGGAGAGGGCGCTCTGCCATAAATTGCATATAACGAATAATCTTCAAAATTAAATTATTACTTTGAAAATGTTCATACGACCTCACATTTAAAACAAAAAGTAGTCCTAGCAATGCCATGTGATGTGCCTCCTCTCATACTTTGCTCAACTCTCTCTTCAAGAAATTAGGTGAAATCACTAATTTCAAGCAATGAGACCAATCAATCACTATTCTTGCATAGCTTTTCATAAGGTGGTAAACAGAACCCAGAGGAATTGTGATGAATTTCCTGGAACAACTTTGTTTTCTTTGTACTCTAAACCTCACACAACAACAGAAATAACACACTTTGGACTGATGTATGGCTGAGAAGAAAGGTTTCCCAATGAAGTTTCACCGAATTGCATGGTAAGTGTCTTTAAGTACCAGAGTCTTTAATACAATTAAGTTAATTTGTAATTACTCAGTTAAGGAATACAATCCCTTCTCTATTTCTTTACCAGACTAAATTTGTTGTGTACTTATAACGAAGAGCCCTGCAGTACTTTGAAATCAACAGTGGACATTGACAGCACGTTTGTTGCAAATAATATTTCTAAAGAAAATCAAACAAAAAAAATATGGTAGAAGAGATTTCTCTATATAGGAAAATAGCATTTGGGGTTGGGGACCTTGTTCTGTTAATTGATGTGAGAAGGAGAACAAGAAACAAAGGGTCATATCTTGTTTACCAACTGTATGTAGCTAGAATGTTAAAAATCACACGAATTAACTGTAGCAGAAGTTGAAGGAATGTTGTTGTAGAACCTGGTGTGCGTTAACTGAAATATTTTGCTTAATTCTGTATCACCATTTTTTCACCAATTACTTTGCAAATGTGCAGTGCCAGTCCTGCAGGAGGTGGGTGCATGTGCCCTGCCTTCCAGAGGGAACCAGTCCAGACAATAAGGAGAGAGCAGCTGCACGTGTGTAGTTGTGATGTTTATTGCACATGTTGTACATTGTAACTGAGCAAACCAGTCTGACAGTTTAATATTTATTTTGTTAGGATAACTATTTTGAATTTCTTGAAATGAGGCAGTTGAAATATAAATGATGCTAGTTACAGAAGTTCAACTTGAATGGAGATTTCAGGGAAGAATCAGAAAATAAATGTAAATAATTCTATTTCTAAAACTCTGTTTAGATGCTTGTTTTTAAAATACTGTTAAAATGTAAATTAAAATATTCTGGTATTTACACCTTAGATCATCACATTTTCTAAATTAGGACAAGCTCTCTATTTTTTCCTCTCCATAGTTTACATTGAGATTTCACAGGGGTAGAAATTCTGACAGGAGTGAATGACCCCATCCCCCACCATCTGCTGCCCCTGGGCAAGGAGACAGGGAAAGGGGAGGGGCAGCAAATTGTGATGGGTCAGAGAAGACACTAGCTGTGTCAGGACTGCCCTGTGCTGAGAGCTATCTGTCACAGTGGACTGGGGTGGGTAAAACATACGGGGGCAGGGGAGCGCTGTCTGGGAGCGGGTCCCATTCACCCAGCCTGGGCCCATCACTCACACAGCCCTGGGGCTGGGCTCTCCCTCCCCTTCCTCTGGCCCAGCTACTGAATCCCCTTCCCCAGCTCTCCCCACCCCTCCCTCCATCGCTGGGACCAGCTCCCCCACACGGCTGAGTCTGCGGCACAGAGCGGCCTGCACAGCAGGACCCCGGCACTCTCACCTGCCCCCGTGCTGCCCCCTTTGGCCTTTTCACACCCCTCCCTGGGCAGAGACTCCCCCAAGGCAGGAAATGCCCCACCCACCGGGCTCCTCTCCTCCTCTCTGTTATTTCTGCCAGGTGTCCTTCCTCCAGGGGGCCTCTCTTCCCCCCTCCCCCTTATTACACCCCTTCTCTTGTGCTCGGACTCCGGAATGACACTGAGGGGCGGTGGCAAGTGCTGGGAGGAGAAGCAGGGAAGGGGCGCTCAGGGGAAGAGGCGGAGGCGAGCTGGGGCCGGGGGGGCAGCACGGGTTGCTGCCGGTGGGTGCAGACACCCACCAATTTTCCCATGTGGGCGCTCCAGCCCCGGAGCACCCACGGAGTTGGCGCCTATGGCACAAACTGGAACCCGTCTACCCGACCCGCTCCTGGCAATTCCCTGGAACAAGGCAGAGGAGACGGGCTCGGGGAGGATGGGGCCCTTTTCTCCAGGGCTGGGCTGGGGTCATTGTGCTGCTCGCACCCCTCCTTGAGTTGTCCCTGCACAGGGGTGGGCCCTACAGTCTGTTGTCATTTCTCCTGCTCCCCCACTGGGGTGTATCCCCTTCCAGCGCAGCCGGGCGCTGGCTGTTTCTTTAAGAGAAAAAACTAATCTCGTCCCGTGACCGCCTGGGTGACTTGACTTTCGCTTTCGATCTCGGGCAGCGCTGCCGGAGGGAAGCCCCGGGCTCTGCTCGGAGCTCAGAGGTTTCTTCCCCGAAGGGCGAGGAGAAGCTGGGAAACTGCAGCGATTTGGTAGCCGGGACTCAGCCCTGCAATGGGATCAACTGAAAGAGTCACTGACCGTGGAAATCATCGCACCAAACCCCGCGGAGTCTGATCCCACCCTGGAGATTGTCACACGTCTCAGACGGAGCAACCCGGCAGCTTCATTTCGCTTCAGAACGATCCCTCCCGTCCCCGCGTGTGTCCTGCTCCCTGCCCGGCCGGGCTGTTACTGACCCAAAGAGTCAATAACCCGGGGTCATTTATTGAACTCGTTCTGTAAACACCGCGTTACCGGCACATCCACAGTGACTGACACCCCGGTGCCTTTCAGACTCTTGTCCGAGCGGCGTAACTCGGGATCTGTGCGGCAGGCTGGATTCGTCATTTGCTTCTTTCGTTTCATTCAAGAACCCTGGGCCCGACCTTGTTCTCAGTGACGTCCCAGGGCGATTTGTAACAAATAACTTCCCGTATTGAGAATACCGGACGAGCTTTACTGTGCCACCCCCAGCTGTTCTGTCCTTCTGCCTCTTAACGTGACAGTTTCTACCTCTGCCTGTGGGGCTGAATCCTGTTGTTTCTGACACTTTCAAGGGAAAAAAGGAAAGTTATTTCCACAGTCAGTCAAGACAGAAACTTGCATCCTGTTCTCCTTCTGAAGTGAGGGGGAATTAAGCATGTGCCTAAAGCAGACCATGAATTCAAGTGTGCTGCTGAATAGGGGCTTCATGACACCATTTAAAAAGAGGCAGATTTACACAGCGGTTGACAGATCATCTCCTACTGTGGGAACAGTCATTGGAGGGGAGATTTCCTGAGGAAATGTATAGGACTAAAGGTAGTAAAAAAATTAATTGTAAAATACTATTTCACAACAATGATTCACTTTTGTTTTGTTTGAAATATTTTTAATTTCCATTTTTAATCAAAACTCATTGAAACAAAATTATTTTCTTTTTTCAATCATTGCTCTTCTTCTTTTAGCAAGAATAGGGGAAGGGTCAGGAAAATGTTTGGATTTTATTTAGCATTCCTCTTTTGAATCAATTCGAACTGTATATTCTCACTTAGCATCATTTCATTGAAAAATTAGAAACATTCAGATAATAGGAAGATTCATTTTTAAAGTTTTTTTCTAAAATCATTCTATTGAAAAAATAATTTTTGTTTAAACATTTTGGAGAGCTACAGTGTTGTCAGCTCACATAATATTTTTGTGAATATTGGCGTTTTATTTTAAGTCTCACGCTATCTGCTAATTTTCCTAAAGCCCCAGATCTCTAGTTTTATGATTATGTGAGAATCTCAGATATCATTTAAGTAAAAACTAAAGTTCTCACCCTCACGGTTGCAGACAAAGTTTAGGAATATGACCTGAGTGCTCCCTCAGGGGTCAGAAACCAAAAGGCAAAAAATGAGAACTTAAAATGGATTGTTATCATTAGAATTTTAAAGCTCATTATTTTTAAGTCAGTCTCATGTCTGTTTTTTGACCTGATGTGATTTTGTGTGTGTGTGATTATTTTTTTAATTGATTTTCATAAAAAAACAGACATTGGGAAATAGAAAAAAAGTAACTGAAGTACAGTTTACATCTTTTCCTGAATACCTCATTCTTCCTGGATTGTCCTATGACATTGTACAGTTTTACAATTTATCAAAGCTGCAAGACCAGACAACACAAAACCAGACAACACTACACAGACATAATATATTAGGGAGGGCATAACACTGACTTTTGAGTTTTGAATATTGGGGTTGACTGTGCTGCAGCTCTGTTTTCAAAACAAACAAACAAATTTGAGATTTGTACGATAATTCATCCAATCTACACAAACCAAGGAATCACGGTTATTAATTTCACCCCTCAAAGTGTTGTTCTTTGGCAACGAAGGTCTGAAGGAAACATCAGACACTCAGGGTGGATGAAATTGATTTCATTTTTAATTAGAAATATTGTTTTATTTACATGAGTTTTTTAACTTGGATTTTTTAATTAAAGATAAGATTTTTATTTTTTAAAATAAACCATTTCAAAATTAAATTTAAAATGGTAACAACCCACGTTAAATCCTAAACTCCTATAATCTATTGAAATCATTTGAATTAAATATACATAAAATAATATTCAAGCAGTACATGTTTGCGGCAGAAGTTTTAAAGACCGTCAGACCACTGAACTAGTAGAAGTTACTGGCTAAGCACCTGGAACCAGGGAGCTTGCTGAAGTGCTAAACTAGTTTTTGACTGCAGTAGCCTCTTATGCAGGTTCAGAGAAACAGAGAAAATATTTTCTTAATTTCAGTGTATTCAGTTAGCTCAGTTCAATGACTAGTTCATTCAGAGCTGAGAAACTGTTTGAGTTGAAAAAGTAGGAAAGCTTTTTATCCTCTTCCAATCTATGAATAAAACGTAAGGTGTGGGAGGATGAGCTCTACCTGTTCTAAAATCTTGAAGGACGTGGTGACCTTAAGAAATCAGTTCAATTCACTAACTACAGATAATAGTTCCTCTGTTAAAGAAATCAATTTTAAATGCAAAATTTGTTTTGGTCAACTTATTTTTTTCTTCAATATCCAGCACATTTAAGGAACTTTTATTTAACACATAAAAAGAGTTTTAAAATGCTGGTTGTTTGGATGGTTTGTTTTGTTGTTTGTCAGTTTGCACAAGTAAAAAAAATATCGAGTAAATGAGAAGTGTGTCGTTCACAATTGTTAACATAATTAAAATGTAAGAATCGGAATACATGAATAAATCTGAATAAATGAATCTCAGTAAATGTATGGAGGTATAGTGCAGCCTCCTGGTGAGCACAGAGAAGTACCAGATTTAGTGTAAATGTTATACAGCAGAATCTCAGAGTTACGAACACCAGAGTTATGAACTGGCAGGTCAAACACACCTGTTGGAACCGGAAGTACACAACCAGACAGCATCAGGCCAAAAAAAACAACAATAAGGAAATACAGTACAGCGCTGTGTTAAATGTAAACTATTAAAAAAAAAAGGGTAACGTCAAAAAAAAAAAAAGATTTGCTAAGGTAAGGAAACTGTTTCTGTGCATGTTTCATTTAAGTTAAGATGGTTAAAAGCAGCATTTTTCTTCTGCATAGACCAGTTTCAAAGCTCTCTTGTCAATGTTCAGTTGTGAACTTTTTAAAAAAATAACCACAATGTTTTGTTCAGAGTTACAAACAACCTCCATTCCTGAGGCTCTACTGTATTTAGTTGCAAATCAACATATTTTAATGAAAAGGAGTCTTTCTTTAGGAAACTCCTGGGGTGGGGGCGCAAACGAGGGCATGACCAAAAATGCTTGGGGACCACTGTCCTAGACAGAGGAGCTCCCCTAAGGGGGAGGAGCTGCCAGAGAGGACAATGACAGCAGCAGCTGTAGAAGGACAGAGCCCTGGAGAGCTGCCACCAGCAGGAGAAAGTGGACGCAGAGAATAAAGGCACAGTCTGAAATGACCCCAGCTCCAGGAAGGAGGGCTGGAGTCATCTGATTCCACGATTGAAACTAATCCAAGCCCAGCTCTGGGAAGGAGGACTGAGGGCTCCAGATTTGAGGACAGTGAGGAGCTTGAGTGAGAGCTGGAGGCTGGAGCAGAGTGAGGGAAAAGATTTTATTTTGGGGTTCACTTGACCTCAGAGTGGACCCCAGCAGGGGACTTTTTCTCTCGGGTCTTTTAGACTGTGAGACATAATTTAAGAAGTGCCGAAGAGGGTAAACTTAGGCAAGTTGCTTGCCAAGACACCCTGAAGCGGCTGAGGGTGATATGTGAGGGCGCCACCCCACGATGAGTCTACAAAACTGGAACCCATTTAACAGAACTGCTGCCCCTTCCCCATGCAGACAGAGCCTCGCTCTCTTCAGTCTGTCTGGTGGGCCCCTCACCGCAGCATCTGACCCCAACAGATCCTGCATCACAGAGTGGGAAGCTGGAGCAAATACCAGGTTTTGGGCCACCCACCTGGCATCCAGTGTCCCTGTCCCAGCTCCAGGCTGCTCCTGTTCCCCCACAGCCTCCAGCTCCCCCTGACCTCAGGCTGCCTCTGCCCTGTCCTGTTCCCTGGGGGGTGACCCAGGGCCCAGCATGGAGCCATCAGGGTCACTACAATACTGTCTACCACACCCAGAAGATAGGCACAGGATGGGCTCAGGGAGTGGCTGGCCCCACAATGGGACCCTCCTGCCTCCTCCCGCAATGTTTGCTGCTCCCCTTGCTGGGCCTTGTCTGCACTCAGACCAGGAGCCCTGTGGGGCTGGCAGCCCCTTGTTCTGTCTCTGGAGTGCCTGGCTCACTCGTGGGCACTATACCAATAATAACACTCACTGCCCAGCCCCTAAGGTCTGCATGACAGCACGGGGCCTTCCCCATCGCACACGGGGACTCTGGGGCTCAGGGAGCCCTGGTTACTCTGCCCCACACATTCACCCAGCGACTCCCCCGAGCTGCCGGACCCGGGTCCCTGGGGTCAGAGCGTGGGCAGTCGAGTGGCATTGACCGGCCGGGGCTGCTGGCGTGGGCGAAAGGAAAGGGTTAATCCCAGCGTGGTATCCAGGACCGGCTCCGGACACCAGCGTCCCAAGCAGGTGCTTGGGGAGGCAGTCAGGTAGGGGCGGCCGGCCGTGTGCCATCAGGGAGCCACGTGTGTTGCCATGGTGGTGGCAATTCATCGATAGCTTTTTTCTTCTGCCGTCGGCTACGGCAATTCCCCGGGAGCTTCTCTCTCGTGCTGCCCACGGCGGTAACTTTTGTCTTCTGCCACCTGTGATGGCAACTCAGTGGCTGGTTCTTCGTTCTTCCGTCTGCGGCTGCAATTTGGCGGCGACGGTTTCACTGCTTGGGGCGGCAAAAACGGTCGAGCCGGCCCTGGCGCTATCACGTTGCTGCCCAGCCCTGGCTGGTCTCTGCCCTCGGGGAGCAACACAGGGCGTGTGTCTCTGAGCAGGTCCCTGCCCACTCGCCCGGCCACTTGCCCCAGACACAGAGAACCCAGGTGCCGAGGGAGGAGCAGCCCCAGCAGCGCCGCATTGGCCCTGGCACGGGCTGAACCTGCGAGCACAGCAGCAGGGGCAGCGGCAGAGGGGGGGGCTCAGCCATTGAGAGCAGCAGCGTCCCACCCCCCACCCCGGCAGGGGAGGGGTCAGCGCTGGGACAACAGGCCAGGCTGGGCCAGGGGCTGGGAGCTCTGGCAGCCAGCGCGGTGCCAGCACCCACGGCCCTGCTGGAGACCCTGGGCCTGGCCAGCCGGGAGCAGCCAGCGAGTGACTCAGGGCCTGGGACCCTGCCCAGGACGGGGTTTCCGGGGGGGTGACAGGAGGCTCCCCAGGGGATGCTGATCCCCTAGAAGGAGGCACTGAGGTGACTGGCTCAGGATCCCGACAGGCTCAGGGGCCAGGGCTGTGGAATGGCCCAGAGCTCAGCCGTGTTCAGGGTCCGGTGGGCACAGACTGTGCTGGGCTGGGGGCAGCGAAGGGGGAGGGGAACAGGGATGTGCTGGCTCCAGCCAGCCACAGAGAGGAAGCTGCTTCCCCCACAGCCTGGGGTTCCTGCTCCCCAGAGCCCTGAGATCCTGGCCTTGCAGCCGGCACCCACTGCGCAGCCTCCATCGGCCGGGACAGACACACCCAGCTTGGCCCCTTCGACTGCCCCCTGCTGGGGGTGGGTGGGAAGAGAGGAGGGCGGGGGTAGGATGAAAGGGCCAGTTCAACTACCACAGACCGAGCTCACTGAACCTTCCCACTCCCCCTCTCCTCGGCCTTCGCTTCTTCTCTGTTCCTCCTCGTGGTCAGGTTTCTGTCTTTGCCCCCGGTCTCCACACTGGGGTTGTGGGGAGGGGTTTGGATGGGGGCAGCACTCTTGTGTGTGAGTCTCACTCACTGAGCAGCAAACCACTGACCCAGCCTCACACTGGGCTGTGCTCAGAGCAGACGAGGGGCCCGTAGGATTCAGCTTGTTACCCAGTAACACACGGCTCAGGTCAGACCACAGCAGCCAGACCAGCCCCTCCTCCAGCTCAGGAAGCTCAACCAGCCTTGGCTAATGGGGGCTGGGGCAGTGCTGAGCGGTGGCCACACAACGCAGCCCTCACCTGTCCCAGCAGAGAGGCACAGACACGTCATCCGTTACCAGTCTGTACAGCACCCAGCACGAACGGACCAGTCCAGGCCTCACAGCACCTGGCTCAGGGACACCCATTAACTCAGCCACGGAGGGGTCAGGATGTCACAGTGATGGGGCCTGGTCAGACACCTGGGCAAGTACCAGCAGGTGGCTGTAAGTAGCGGGCAAACTGCCCAGCACTCAGCGCATCAGCCTCCAGCTCTCACACAGCTCCAAGCCTGTCAGCTGGGTGCAAGCGTGTCCTGGGGTCCCAGGCTCTGTCCAGATCCCCAGGCACAATACAGCTGAATGTCTCAGTAGATGCCACTCACCTCCGAATCTCTCCAGCGCTTCCCTCATATCAGGGGAAATTTTATACATGTTCTTCAGGTCAGTAGAAACAGCTTCTGGTTCCTGGAGTTTCACATTCTCACTCCTACAAAGAAAACGTCCCATCATCACTCAGCTGCTCTGTACACACAACATCCCAGAACCACCACCAAGAATATCAGAGCAATGAACATAGGAAACACACCTGCTCAATGTGCTTTTCACATCCTGAAAGGAAAAAGAGAATCAATGTTCTGTATTAACACAATGTGCATAAAACTGAGTCAGTCTCACTCTGGGCATCAAAGTTTCATCCAGAAAAGAGCTCAACCCTCTCAGGCTTCACTGTTTTGTGGTAAACTCTCACACTCCATTTTGCATTAACACTTGTTTCATTTGTGTAGGCGAGACAGGAATTTAGCTAAAGGGTTCTCCCTTCTCAGGACCCAACCCATCAGTATATGTATTTATCGACTGTGTGGGGTCCAGTTTTCTGGAGTCAGAGCAGGGATGGGTTTTGCTCAGTATCATTTTTGTATCATGCCAACATCTGGGTTCTTATCGCCACCAGCTGCTTCCAACACCTGTAGCTTCACCACCCAGCCCTGTGACCCTTATCCACTGCACTCAACCCCCATCACCATGCATTTTAGCCAGCC
Organism: Chelonia mydas; assembly: GCF_015237465.2. Classification (NCBI taxonomy): domain Eukaryota; kingdom Metazoa; phylum Chordata; order Testudines; family Cheloniidae; genus Chelonia; species Chelonia mydas. The sequence goes on along the minus strand of NC_051254.2, from coordinate 36,615,865 downwards.
TGAAGGGGAGCACTCATTGCACAGCACTCCAGACATGAAGGCCGAGTATGAGAATAAGACAGGCCCAAATCTATGATTGTACCATTCCCCACCCCAACCCTTGCCCTTTCTGTTTCCCAAGCAGTTGTGTTTCTTTTCAATAAATGAATTTTCTTTTCAATAAATGTTTTTTTGCCTTTGAAAATATTCTTTATTATTGTATTAAGTTAGAGATACCTTAGCCCAGAAAAGGAACAGGCACTGCTAGTCAGCGTAGCAAACACAGATTCCTACTAACATTGGAACCACTGCACTTCACTCCCATGCAGGGCACCAGACATTACTGGTGGCTGTCAGCCCCAAATTGCTCCCTCAAGGTATCTCTCATCCTTGCAGCCCTGCACTGGGCCTCTCTAATAGCCCTGCTCTCTGGCTGTTGAAATTCAGCCTCCAGGTGTTGTACCTCCGAGGTCCATACCTGAATGAATCTTTTAGCTTTTCCTTCACAAATGTTATGGAGGGTACAGCACGCGGATATAACCGCAGGGATGTTGTCATCAGCCAGGTCCAGCTTCCCATACAGAGAGCACCAGCGGCCCTTTAAACGGCCAAAAGCACACTCCACAGTCATTGTGCACCGACTCAGCCTGTTGTTGAACCGCTCCTTGCTGCTGTCAAGGCTCCCTGTGTAGGGTTTCATGAGCCACGGCATTAAAGGGTAAGCAGGGTCTCCAAGGATCACAATGGGCATTTTGGCTTCCCCTACAGTGATCTTCTGGTCTGGGAAGGAAGTCCCGGCTTGCAGTTTCCTGAACAGGCCACTGTTCCAAAAGATGTGTGCGTCATGCGCCCTTCCAGGCCAGCCTGTGTTAATGTCAATGAAAGCCCCACGGTCATTCACAAGCGCCTGGAGAACCACAGAGAAATAACCCTTCTGATTAATGTACTCGGTGGCTTGGTGGTCTGGTGCCAGAATTGGAAGATGCATCCCATCGATCGCCCCTCTGCAGTTAGGGAAACCCATTTGTTCAAAGCCAGCCACAATGTCATGCACATTACCCAGAGTCACGGTTCTTCTGAGCAGGATGCGATCAATGGCCCTGCAAACTTGCATCAACCCCATTCCAACGGTCGACTTTCCCACTCCAAACGGGTTAGTGACCAATCGGTAGCTGTCTGGAGTTTCCAGCTTCCAGATTGCAATAGCCACTCGCTTCTCCACTGTCAGGGCAGCTCTCAATCTCATGTCCTTGCGCCACAGAGTGGGGACAAGCTCATCACACAGTCCCATGAAAGTGGCTTTTCTCATCTGAAAGTTCTGCAGCCACTGCTCGTCATCCCAGACTTGCATGACAATGTGATCCCGCCACTCAGTGCTTCTTTCCCAAACCCAAAAGCTGTTTACCACTGTGGTGAGCATGTCCGTGAATGCCACAAGCCATCTCATATCATATGCGTTCTGCGAGTCAACATCATCGTCGGACTCCTCACTGTCAGTTTATAGCTTAAGGAGTAACTCGAATGCCAAATGTGACGTGCTGGCGAGACTCGTCAGCATGTTCCTCAGCACTTCGGGATCCATTCCCGCAGACGGAAAGGGCCATGGGCCTGCAGCCTCCTTCCCCACCTCCCGCTGGGAGCTGTTGAGTTACAGCTAATTCGAGTGGCGCAGCGATATCGTATCTCCTAACATCTCCCCCCATCAGACACAGACAGCGCATCCTTCATGGGGACCTGTTACCTCCCTGGCCCTATTCCCGCCCGTGGGGATACTCCCCACCTGGCTCAGGCCCATGACAGCCCTCTCAGTGGGTGACTGGCTGACCCTGCTGGGCCTCATCTCACAGTCACTGAGGCTGCAGTTACTCTGCACCGAGTGACACGGACCGCTGGGCCGTGACCTCTGGTGATGTAGGGTGTAACTCGCTCTCACGGGGCAATAATCAATGGTTTCAGAACCACACCAGTGACTGTCCCAAGGTGCAGCTGTCTCCATAGCGCTGGCTGGGCACTTTCTCTGACATATTCAAACCTGGCTGTTAATTCATCCAAGAGTATTAAAGGAATTGGCACCTGAAATTGAAAGCCCATTAGCAAGAATTTTTAATGAATCTGTAAGCTCAGGGGTTGTACCATATGATTGGAGAATTGCTAACATAGTTCCTATTTTTAAGAAAGGGAAAAAAGGTGATCCGGGCAACTATAGGCCTGTTAGTTTGACATCTGTAGTATGTAAGGTCTTGGAAAAAATTTTGAAGGAGAAAGTAGTTCAGGACATTGAAGCCAATGGTAAATGGGACAAAATACAACATGGTTTTACAAAAGGTAGATCATGCCAAACCAACCTGATCTCCTTCTTTGAGAAAGTAACAGATTTATTAGACCAAGGAAACGCAGTGGATTTAATTTACCTACATTTTAGTAAGGCGTTTGATACCGTGCCACATGGGGAATTATTAGTAAAATTGGATAAGATGGGGATCAATATGAAAATTGAAAGGTGGATAAGGAATTGGTTAACAGGGAGACTACAACGGGTCCTACTGAAAGGTGAACTGTCAGGCTGGAGGGAGGTTACCAGTGGAGTTCCTCAAGGATCGGTTTTGGGACCAATCTTATTTAATCTTTTTATTACTGACCTCGGCACAAAAAGTGGGAGTGTGCTAATAAAATTTGCGGATGATACAAAGCTGGGAGGTATTGCCAATTTAGAGAAGGACCGGGTTATCATACAGGAGGATCTGGATGACCTTGTAAACTGGAGTAACAGTAATAGGATGAAATTTAATAGTGAGAAGTGTAAGGTCATGCATTTAGGGATTAATAACAAGAATTTGAGTTATAAGCTGGGGAGGCATCAATTAGAAGTAACAGAGGAGGAGAAGGACCTTGGAGTATTGGTTGATCATAGGATGACTATGAGCCGCCAATGTGATATGGCTGTGAAAAAAGCTAATGCGGTCTTGGGATGCATCAGGAGAGGTATTTCCAGTAGGGATAAGGAGGTTTTAGTACCGTTATACAAGGCACTGGTGAGACCTCACCTGGAATACTGGGTGCAGTTCTGGTCTCCCATGTTTAAGAAGGATGAATTCAAACTGGAACAGGAACAGAGAAGGACTACTAGGATGATCCGAGGAATGGGAAACTTGTCTTATGAAAGGAGACTCAAGGAGCTTGGCTTGTTTAGCCTAACTAAAAGAAGGTTGAGGGGAGATATGATTGCTCTCTATAAATATATCAGAGGGATAAATACCAGAGACGGAGAGGAATTATTTAAGCTCAGTACCAATGTGGATACAAGAACAAATGGATATAAACTGGCCATCAGGAAGTTTAGACTTGAAATTAGACAAAGGTTTCTAACCATCAGAGGAGTAAAGTTTTGGAATAGCCTTCCAAGGGAAGCAGTGGGGGCAAAAGATCTACTTGGCTTTAAGATTAAACTCGATAAGTTTATGGAGGAGATGGTATGATGGGATAACATGGTTTTAGTAATAGGCCTAATGGCCTGTGATGGGATGTTAGATGGGGTGGGATCTGAGTTACCCAGGAAAGAATTTTCTGTAGTATCTGGCTAGTGAATCTTGCCCATATGCTCAGGGTTTAGCTGATTGCCATATTTGGGGTCGGGAAAGAATTTTCCTCCAGGGCAGATTGGAAGAGGCACTGGAGGTTTTTCGCCTTCCTCTGTAGCATGGAGCACAGGTCACTTGCTGGAGGATTCTCTGCTCCTTGAAGTCTTTAAACTACGATTTGAGGACTTCAATAGCTCAGAGATAGGTGAGAGGTTTTTCGCAGTAGTGGGTGAGTGAAATTCTGTGGCCTGCGTTGTGCAGGAGGTCAGACTAGATGATCATAATGGTCCCTTCTGGCCTTGGTGTCTATGAACCTATGAGTCGTTATGAACCTAAGTCCCTATTGTCTGAGGAACTGAGCACCAACTGCTTTCGGTGCGGGCAATGGGAGCTGCTGTGGTTCTGTCCTCTGGAAAACAGCCCACTTCCACCGGGCTCTAAATACGGTGTGAGATGCAGAACCAGAGGCACCCAGCTCTGAGCATTTCAGACAATTATAATACCCTGGTGTGTACATCCTGGTGTATAATACCTGGTGTACGTAAGCTGTAAGGCCACCCCACATCCTCCTAATTTTATCTGGGCTAATGGCTGCAGGAGTTAATATGGGTAGAGCAGGGCTGCTGGATGGGGAAGAGCTGAAGGAGGAGAGAAGAACAGTACATGGGGAGAGAAAGAAAAGCAGGACACAGGTACGAGCTGTGGCTTTCGGTGCCAGTGATGTACGGGGATGTGTCAGGGTCCAGATTGTTTCGTGTGCAAGCAGTGTCTGAATGAGCTCTCCCCCCGGCAGCTAGCTGGGGAGGGGAAGCCTTCAGGTGCAGACTGTATTTACATGAACACACCGACTCTGCCTAGGTAGCCAGCAGACAGAGCTGTGTTGCCAAAATGATCAACTGTGGCTGGTGCTGGATAAAAAATCACTTCAGTATGGAATGTGGGGGTAATGAAATTGTGTTATCTTTATTGTATGAGTAAAGGGCAGCAGAGTATCACTTAGCCTGTCCTGATTGAGGGGGTCACCCTCCCCTGAACTGAACTCACTACGCGGGGGGCTTGGATGCCAGACCCCTGTGGAGGTTAAGAGGAGGTGGGGACAGGTTTGCTTGCTGGGAAGTGTGGACTTTACCCAAAAGTTCTAGGCATGGTTTAACTTGCTCCTCTCCACTGTTCAAAGGGTATGTCTACACTACGGAATTAGGTCGAATTTATAGAAGTCGGTTTTTTAGAAATCGGTTTTATATATTCGAGTGTGTGTGTCCCCACAGAAAATGCTCTAAGTGCATTAAGTGCATTAACTCGGCGGAGTGCTTCCAGAGTACCGAGGCAAGCGTCAACTTCCGGAGCGTTGCACTGTGGGTAGCTATCCCACAGTTCCCGCAGTCTCCGCTGCCCATTGGAATTCTGGGTTGAGATCCCAATGCCTGATGGGGCTAAAACATTGTCGTGGGTGGTTCTGGGTACATATCGTCAGGCCCCCATTCCCTCCCTCCCTCCGTGAAAGCAAGGGCAGACAATCGTTTCGCGCCTTTTTTCCTGAGTTACCTGTGTAGACGCCATACCACGGCAAGCATGGAGCCCGCTCAGGTAACCGTCACCGTATGTCTCCTGGGTGCTGGCAGACGCGGTACGGCATTGCTACACAGCAGCAGCAACCCATTGCCTTCTGGCAGCAGACGGTGCAATACGACTGGTAGCCATCATCGTCATGTCCGAGGTGCTCCTGGCCACGTCGGCCGGGAGCACCTGGGCAGCCATGGGCACAGGGACTAAATTTAGAGTGACTTGATCAGGTCATTCTCTTTAGTCCTGCAGTCAGTCCTATTGAACCATCTTATGATGAGCAGGCAGGCGATACGGATTGCTAGCAGTCCTACTGCACCGTCTTCTGCTGGGCAGCCATGAGATGTGGATGGCATACAGTCCTTCTGCACCGTCTGCTGCCAGCCAAAGATGAAAAGATAGATGGAGTGGATCAAAACAAGAAATAGACCAGATTTGTTTTGTACTCATTTGCTTCCCCCCCATCCCCCGTCTAGGGGACTCCTTCCTCTAGGTCACACTGCAGTCACTCACAGAGAAGGTGCAGTGAGGTAAATCTAGCCATGTATCAATCAGAGGCCAGACTAACCTCCTTGTTCCAATAAGAACAATAACTTAGGTGCACCATTTCTTATTGGAACCCTCCGTGAAGTCCTGCCTGAAATACTCCTTGATGTAAAGCCAGCCCCTTTGTTGATTTTAGCTCCCTGAAGCCAACCCTGTAAGCCGTGTCGTCAGAAGCCCCTCCCTCCGTCAGAGCAACGGCAGACAATCGTTCCGCGCCTTTTTTCTGTGCGGACACCATACCACGGCAAGCATGGAGGCCGCTCAGCTCACTTTGGCAGTTAGGAGCACATTAAACACCACACGCATTATCCAGCAGTATATGCAGCACCAGAACCTGGCAGAGCGATACCGGGCGAGGAGGCGACGTCAGCGCGGTCACGTGAGTGATCAGGACATGGACACAGATTTCTCTGAAAGCATGGGCCCTGCCAATGCATGCATCATGGTGCTAATGGGGCAGGTTCATGCTGTGGAACGCCGATTCTGAGCTCAGGAAACAAGCACAGACTGGTGGGACCGCATAGTGTTGCAGGTCTGGGACAATTCCCAGTGGCTGCGAAACTTTCGCATGCGTAAGGGCACTTTCATGGAACTTTGTGACTTGCTTTCCCCTGCCCTGAAGCGCATGAATACCAAGATGAGAGCAGCCCTCACAGTTGAGACGCGAGTGGCGATAGCCCTGTGGAAGCTTGCAACGCCAGACAGCTACCGGTCAGTTGGGAATCAGTTTGGAGTGGGCAAATCTACTGTTGGGGCTGTTGTGATGCAAGTAGCCCACGCAATCAAAGATCTGCTGATATCAAGGGTAGTGACCCTGGGAAATGTGCAGGTCATAGTGGTTGGCTTTACTGCAATGGGATTCCCTAATTGTGGTGGGGCCATAGACGGAACCCATATCCCTATCTTGGCACCGGAGCACCAAGCCGGCGAGTACATAAACCGCAAGGGGTACTTTTCAATAGTGCTGCAAGCCCTGGTGGATCACAAGGGAAGTTTCACCAACATCAACGTGGGATGGCCGGGAAAGGTACATGACGCTCGCATCTTCAGGAACTCTGGTCTGTTTCAAAAGCTGCAGGAAGGGACTTTATTCCCAGACCAGAAAATAACTGTTGGGGATGTTGAAATGCCTATATGTATCCTTGGGGACCCAGCCTACCCCTTAATGCCATGGCTCATGAAGCCGTACACAGGCAGCCTGGACAGTAGTCAGGAGCTGTTCAACTACAGGCTGAGCAAGTGCAGAATGGTAGTAGAAAGTGCATTTGGACGTTTAAAGGCACGCTGGTGCAGTTTACTGACTCGCTTAGACCTCAGCAAAACCAATATTCCCACTGTTATTACTGCTTGCTGTGTGCTCCACAATATCTGTGAGAGTAAGGGGGAGACGTTTATGGCGGGGTGGGAGGTTGAGGCAAATCGCCTGGCTGCTGGTTACGCGCAGCCAGACACCAGGGCGGTTAGAAGAGCACAGGAGGGCGCGGTACGCATCAGAGAAGCTTTGAAAACCAGTTTCATGACTGGCCAGGCTACGGTGTGAAAGTTCTCTTTGTTTCTCCTTGATGAAACCCCCCGCCCCTTGGTTCACTCTACTTCCCTGCAAGCTAACCACCCTCCCTTTAGTCTGCAGAAGAGAAGAATGAGGGGGGATTTGATAGCTGCTTTCAACTACCTGAGAGGTGGTTCCAGAGAGGATGGTTCTAGACTATTCTCAGTGGTAGAAGAGGACAGGACAAGGAGTAATGGTCTCAAGTTGCAGTGGGGGAGGTTTAGGTTGGATATTAGGAAAAACTTTTTCACTAGGAGGGTGGTGAAACACTGGAATGCGTTAACTAGGGAGGTGGTAGAATCTCCTTCCTTAGAAGTTTTTAAGGTCAGGCTTGACAAACCCCTGGCTGGGATGATTTGATTAGGGATTGGTCCTGCTTTGAGCAGGGGGTTGGACTGGATGACCTCCTGAGGTCCCTTCCAACCCTGATATTCTATGATTCTATGATTCCCCTCCTCCCTTTAATCATTGCTTGCAGAGGCAATAAAGTCATTGTTGCTTCACATTCATGCATTCTTTATTCATTCATCACACAAATAGGGGGATGACTACCAAGGTAGCCCAGGAGGGGTGGTGGAGGAGGGAAGGAAAATGCCACACAGCACTTTAAAAGTTTACAACTTTAAAATTTATTGAATGCCAGCCTTCTTTTTGTGGGGCAGTCCTCTGTGGCGGAGTGGCTGGTTGGCCGGTGGTCCCCCCACCGCGTTCTTGGGCATCTGGGTGTGGAGGCTATGGAACTTGGGGAGGAGGGCGGTTGGTTACACAGGGGCTGTAGTGGCAGTCTGTGCTCCAGCTGCCTTTGCTGCAGCTCAACCATACACTGGAGCATACTGGTTTGGTCCTCCAGCAGCCTCAGCAATGAATCCTGCCTCCTCTCATCATGCTGCCGCCACATTTGAGCTTCAGCCCTGTCTTCAGCCCGCCACTTACTCTCTTCAGCCCGCCACCTCTCCTCCCGGTCATTTTGTGCTTTCCTGCACTCTGACATTATTTGCCTCCATGCATTCGTCTGTGCTCTGTCAGTGTGGGAGGATAGCATGAGCTCAGAGAACATTTCATCACGAGTGCGTTTTTTTTTTCTTTCTAATCTTCAGTAGCCTCTGGGAAGGAGAAGATCCTGTGATCATTGAAACACATGCAGCTGGTGGAGAAAAAAAAAGGGACAGCGGTATTTAAAAAGACACATTTTATAAAACAGTGGCTACACTCTTTCAGGGTAAACCTTGCTGTTAACAATACATACATAGCACATGAGCTTTCGTTACAAGGTCGCATTTTGCCTCCCCCCACCGCGTGGCTACCCCCTCCCCCCTCCCCGTGGCTAACAGCGGGGAACATTTCTGTTCAGTCACAGGCAAACAGCCCAGCAGGAATGGGCTCCTCTGAGTGTCCCCTGAAGAAAAGCACTCTATTTCAACCAGGTGACCATGAATGATATCTCACTCTCCTGAGGATAACACAGAGAGATAAAGAACGGATGTTGTTTGAACGCCAGCAAACATACACTGCAATGCTTTGTTGTACAATGATTCCCGAGTACGTGTTACTGGCCTGGAGTGGTAAAGTGTCCTACCAGGAAGGAAGCAATAAGGCTGCCCTCCCCAGAAACCTTTTGCAAAGGCTTTGGGAGTACATCCAGGAGAGCCGCGAATGCCAGGGCAAAGTAATCCTTTCACATGCTTGCTTTTAAACCATGTATCATATTTTAAAAGGTACACTCACCAGAGGTCCCTTCTCCGCCTGCCGGGTCCAGGAAGCAGCCTTGGGTGGGTTCGGGGGGTACTGGCTCCAGGTCCAGGGTGAGAAACAGTTCCTGGCTGTTGGGAAAACTGGTTTCTCTGCTTGCTTGCTGTGAGCTATCTACAACCTCATCATCATCATCATCTTCTTCGTCCCCAAAACCTGCTTCCATGTTGCCTCCATCTCCATTGAAGGAGTCAGACAACACGGCTGGGGTAGTGGTGGCTGAACCCCCTAAAATGGCATGCAGCTCATCATAGAAGCGGCATGTTTGGGGCTCTGACCCGGAGTGGCCGTTCGCCTCTCTGGTTTTCTGGTAGGCTTGCCTCAGCTCCTTAAGTTTCACGCGGCACTGCTTTGGGTCCCTGTTATGGCCTCTGTCCTTCATGCCCTGGGAGATTTTGACAAAGGTTTTGGCATTTCGAAAACTGGAACGGAGTTCTGATAGCACGGATTCCTCTCCCCATACAGCGATCAGATCCCGTACCTCCCGTTCGGGCCATGCTGGAGCTCTTTTGCGATTCTGGGACTCCATCATGGTCACCTCTGCTGATGAGCTCTGCATGGTCACCTGCAGCTTGCCACGCTGGCCAAACAGGAAATGAGATTCAAAAGTTCTCGGTTCTTTTCCTGTCTACCTGGCCAGTGCATCTGAGTTGAGAGCGCTGTCCAGAGCGGTCACAATGGAGCACTCTGGGATAGCTCCCGGAGGCCAATGCCGTCGAATTGTGTCCACAGTACCCCAAATTCGACCCGGCAAGGCCGATTTAAGCGCTAATCCACTTGTCAGGGGTGGAGTAAGGAAATCAATTTTAAGAGCCCTTTAAGTCGAAATAAAGGGCTTCATCGTGTGGACGGGTGCAGGTTTACATCGATTTAACGCTGCTAAATTCGACCTAAAGTCCTAGTGTAGACCAGGGCAAAGACAGAACTAATTAAGGCTCCATTCAGAGTCTTTTGTTTTGTTAAGTGATCACTAAAGCCTCTCCTGAAGGTGGATTACCAGGGCTGGAGCAACCATGGAAAAAACTCTGTGGGTGTTTCACTCCTCGCCATGGGCAATGAGTCCCTCAGGCAGTAAATGCCGGGACATTCCCTGTTGCTCACTGGCCCCATCGCACTCACTGGGATCCTGGGCTCGGCTTGTCTTTGGGAGTCAGACCATGCAGTTATTGGTCCTGAGGGGACCTGGGAATCCCCCCAAGCCAGGCCTGGAGCCGACCCCACTGGGCTTCTCTGGGAGGCTGTGGGGAAGTCTTTAAAATGAGGGCACTTAGGTCTCCTCCCCAAGAACATTCTGAAATCCCACTGCAATTTTCTGAATTTGACACAATAATAAAAAAAAGTTGAGGCCAAAAATTGTAAGTGCCCAAGTGGGGCCGTGTGTGGGGGAAGCAGCCTGTGGTGAGCTGGCCGAGTCGTTCGGGGGGAATTTTCAAAGGTGCCTGAGCACCTCGCTTCCAATGGGAGTTAGGCACCTAAGTGCTTTTGACAATCCCAGTAGATGCCAAGCTACATCTTTAGGTGTCTGCAGAACTTCTGAAATCTGCCCCTTAGTCTCTGTGCCACATTTGCAAAGTTATTTATGCTCCTAAAGATGCAGACAGGAGCCGAGTGGGACGTTCACACCTGCCTTGTAAGCCGGCTTATATTTTTTTAAATAATGTAAAAGTGGACTGGAAACAGGAAGCGTTTAACAGTTTCCCTCTATTCCACAATATCACCATCATAAGAAAAATGTATTTAACTAAGAATATCAACTTTATTCATACTCTTTTGAATAGAGAAACAACCCAGCACTCTTGGATCAATAGCCTTCAAAAGCACATACTTTCTAAAATTAAAACAAAATGTCGCCCCTTCTTTTGCGATGTTCTTCAGGAGGCAGCAAACACTTTTCGTCGTTGTCCAGTGGGGGATGGGGCTGCCCCTTGCCCAGCCTGGGGCAGAAGTGGTAACTGCGGAGCGGGGGCGGGGGGTGGAGGGCAGGGTGTCACGACACTCACCCAACCCCCAGCTGCTCAGGTCCAGGAAGCCCCCTCGCCTCCCTTGTGGTGAGTGACAGAAGGTGGCGGGGGGGCTGCTGTCACGTGTGCACCTCCTCCCCTGCTGCCGCCCCTCACCATAGCATCACTGGGGGTGGGGCATCTCCTTGCCAAGCGTGGGGCAGGAGAGGTGACTGCGGGCGGGAGCACGAGTCCAACACAGACCCATGCCCCAGCTTCTCAGGTCCAGACTCCCGGAAGCCTCCTCGGCGTTGGAGTCGTCTCCCAGTAGGTGCCGGGGGGGGCTGCCATCACATGTGCACCTCCTCCTCTCCCCCCTCCGCAGGCGCAGCGGCCACCTCAGCCTGCCGCCCGCGCCGGTCCCTGTGTTGCAGCCAGCAGTGGCCGGTGAGGGAGCACTGTGCGGAGCAGCTGGCGGGGTCGGGGGCGCTCCAGGGGAGGCCCATGGGGGCAGCAGGTGGGGCTGGGGCAGAGACCCGGCACCAAACATTGGTGGACCCAGGCTCCCGGGCCCTGAATATTGCTGGAGCACGAGCACCACGGGCCCATATAACTCGCCGACCCTGCAAGGTGTATTTATGCAAGTTCTCAGTTGCAGAAATTTGTCCTGTATTTATTTACTTCTGAAAAACACCAAAAGTTAGATTCTGACTGTGTGGAGACATCAACTATTCTAGAAACCACACTATAATGTTTACTTTGCTTACTATAGATGGGATTATAATAAAAATGTCATAGGAAAGATCCAAATGAGAACTCTAGCCTGTGTTCTTGCACATAGGTTGTTAAAACCTGGGAATTGCTGAGAGCAGATTTAATCGGGCGATATCCAGTACCCCAGAAGTGATACCAGTATGTACTGAGAGCTACAGATGATTTTTCAAAATAGGTAGAAGAACTTCCACTTAGAACTATGAAAGCACATGAGGTGGAGAAGAAGACATGTGAAATTATATATTAACATGGCTGTCCAGAGCAGATACTGGCAGATCTAGGTTCTGAATTGAATAACGAGGTAACAGTTTACATTTGGTGATATTTTCACTATATGGTCAATTACAGAATCATGGCCAGGTGACACAGAGCTTCGGCAGACCATGCCACCAAGACAGCAGCAGACTGAATAAAACCACAAATGAATCCATCACAAGATAATGTTAGGGTATTTATTTTCAAATAATCAACGTAAATTTAGGGCACTCTGCCATGGATGGCATACTGTGAATAAATCTTCAAAACTGAATTATTACATTGAAAATGTTCATAACACATCACGTTTAAAACAAAAAGTAGTCCTAGCAATGCCATGTGATGTGCCTCCCATCACCCTCTGCTCAGCCAGCTCTTCAAGATATTAGGTTCAATCGCTAATATCAAGGAATTGGACCAATCGGTCACTATTTTTACAGAGCATTCCAGAAGGTGGTGGACAGAACCCAGAGGAATGGTGATGAATTTCCTGGAGCAACTTTCTTTTCTTTGTACTCTAAACCTCACATGACAACAAAAATAGCACCCTTTCGACTGATTTATGGCCGAGAAGAAAGGTCTTCCAATAAAACTTCACCAAATTTCATGTTATGTGTCATTAAGTGCCAGCATCTTTACTACAATTAAGTTAATTTGTGATGACTCAGTAAAGGAATACAACCCCTTCTCTATTTCTGTATCAAACTACATTTGTTGTGTCCTTATAACCAAGAACATGGAAAGCCTGGCAGTACTCTGAAATCAACAGTGGACACTGACAGTACATTCCCTGCAAATAATATTTCTCAAGAAAAATAACCAAAAAAATGAGATTGTAGAAGACATTTTTGTATTTCGCAGGGTAGGCAACCTATGGCACGTGTGCCAAAGGCGGCATGCGAGCTGATTTTCAGTGGCACTCACACTGCCCGGGTCCTGGCCACTGGTCCGGGGGGCTCTGCATTTTAATTTAATTGTAAATGAAGCTTCTTAAACATTTTAAAAACCTTATTTACTTTACATACAACAATAGTTTAGTTATATATTATTGACTTATAGAAAGAGACCTCCTAAAAATGTTAAAATGTATGACTGGCACGCAAAACCTTACATTAGAGTGACTAAATGAAGACTCGGCACACCACTTCTGAAAGGTTGCCGACCTCTGGTATCTAAGAATACAGCATTTGAGGTTGGGGACCGTGTTTTGTGAGGAAAAGCAAGGAAGGGTCATATCTTGATTACCGATTATATGCAGCTAGAAAGTGAATTAATGCTGACAGAACTTCAAAGAATATTATATAATCTTGTATGAGATAATTTAAATATATTGCTTCATTAATTCTATCATTTTTAAGCTATTAATTTTCAAAGGGGTAGTACAGGAGGTGGGTGTATGTGCCCTGCCTTCCAGAGAGAACCGGTCAAGACAATAAAGTGGGGGTGGGGGGGAGAGAGAGAGAGAGAGAGCAGCTGCTCATGTGTGTAGTTGTGATGTTTATGACACACGTACATTGTAACTGAACAACCCCCTCTGACAATTTAATAGTTTATTTTGTGAAGAAAAATATTTTCGATTTCTTGAAATTCCACAGTTGAAATACAAATGATGTTATTGAGAAAAGTTAAACTTCAACATAGATTTGAGGGAAGAATCAAAAATAAATGTAAATAATTCCATTTCTAAAAATATGTTTAGATGCTTGTTTCTGAAATACTGTTGAAATGTAAATTGAAATATTCTTGTATTTACACCTTGTTACAATAATATTTTCTAAATTAGAATAATCTTTTGTCTTTCCTATTTTACATTGAGATTTCATAGGGCTAGAAAATTCTGGCAGGAGTGAATGACCCCATCCCCCACCATCTGCTGCCCCCGGGGCAGGGGACGGGGCAAGGTGAGGGCTGGGGGTTGCCAGGTGTCCGGTTTTCGACTGGACCTTCCAGTGGAAAAGGGAAACTGGCAGCGTCCGGTCAGCACAAAAACTCCAGTAGCTGCAGTAACCGGCCCCCACTACAGAGGAGCAGCAGCGCTGGGGGGTCCAGTCTGTGCCGTGGGGTCAGTGTCAGGGACCGAGATTCCCCCCGGCTGGAGCCGGGACCGGGCAGATGATCAGGGGAGCCGCGTTTCTACCCCCAGTGTTGAGACCAGGATAGAAATAAGGGCGGAGCGTCCCGGAGAAGGTGTCAGTGAACGTGAAGAGATGGGACCCGTCAGTCACATTGTAAAACGAGACCTCGCCCGCCTCATAGTTCAGGAAAATCCCCACCCGGCCAGGCCGGACGCTCACGGGGAGGGGGGTCGGGGGGTCGGTGAGGGCCTCGTATCCCCCGTCCCTCAGCCACACGACCCAGAATCCAGCCTCAGGTGAGAGTGTGACCAGCCCCTTCCTGCTCACGGATTCCCTGCAAACCCCCAGAGTCCAGTCAGTCTTGTCTCCCACCCCCACCTCCCAGTAACGCCTCCCGCCCGCGAACCCCTCAGCGCCCAGGACAGAGGCACAAGGATGAAATCTCTCAGGGTTGTCGGGCAGATCCTGGCATGTGTCTCCGAGTCTCACATGTTTCCGATCCCCAGACAGGACGAGCCAGGGATTTGCCGTGTCTGGATCCAGAGTCACGTCCACTGGGGAGAGAGTCACAGAGTCAGGGCCGGGGGCAGGGGCTGGTCACTGGGATCGACGGGAAATTAACCTGCATCCCGTTAATCGCTGCGGGGGGGGGGGGGGGGGGGGTTGTTGCCTGAGGGGAGTCAGGGCCCCTCTGCCTGTGAGGAGACAATGGGGGGAAAGGGCAGAAGGAGTGGGGGAGGGGTGGGGAGGTGTCAGTGGGGGCGGGGGAGGGGAGGGGCTGATGCTGGGAGAGAAAGGGGAGGGGCAGGTGACAGGAGCAGAGGGGGGGAGAGGGGAGGGGCAGGTGACAGGAGCACAGGGGGGAGGGGTAGAGGGGAGGGACAGGCACAAGGGCAATGTGGGGACAAGGGAAGGGGCGCACACCATAAGAACAGAGGGGGGTGAAGGGCAGGATCCTGGGGGCTGCAGGGGGTGGGGGGGAAGGGGTGGGCTCCATGGGAGAAGAAGGGGATGGACCCCAGGGGGCTGCAGTGGGCAAGGGAAGGGGCGGGCACCAGGGGGCAGAGGGCTGTGAGGGAATGGGGGAGCTCCAATGGGGCAGGGGAAATCAAGGGGAGGGTGAGCTGCCAGGGAGTGAGATGATGAGGAGTGGGGAGATGGAACCATGGGGGGTAGCGAATGGGCAGGCACTGGTCCCGGGGTTTCCGGTGGGGCAGAGGTGGGTGGAAGGCAAGGGCATATGCCAGGGAGGCAAAGTGGGGGGCAGAGGGGCCTAGGGAAGCAGAAGGTGGATGGGAAGAAGGGGAGGGGTGAGGAGGAGGGGTCAGAATAGACGCAGGGTCCAGGTGGGCATAGGGGTGAGAAACGGGTAAGGGAGGGGCAGGAGTCAGAGGGGTGAGGGAGAGGCAGGCCCCAGGGAATCTCTCTTGCTTTGGGGTTATGTGTGGTTGGTTTCTTGCTAAGAGCAGGTTGGTGCTGGTCCCACACACACTGGGGGTGCAGCCCTGCCCCAGGGGGCGCAGCTGTGACTCTCCATGCTGGCGGGCCCCACGGGCCCCACCTTCCAGCCAGGCAAACCCCACAGCCAGCCCCTCCCCTCTCCTGGCCCAGCCCGTCTGCCATGGGGCAGTGGTCTGGGTTGGGCTCACTGGGGCGGCCATGCAGTGGAGGATTCTGGGGGGTGTAAATGCGTACTAATAGGCTGTTGCTAATGAGGCCGGGGCAGTGGGGAGAGTAGTGTTTAGACAGAGGGGGATGTCATCAGACCCCCAGAGCCCAGCAGCTCAATCCCTCATGGTGTCCCACGGGGGGATTGAACCGGGGGCTCCCCGCTGAGGGCTCAGCCACAGGGCTAAAGGCATGAAGGGAAGCGGTGGCACCTTTCTGTTCATTGAAACTCGTCAGCAAACTCAACATGGATTCGCGAATAGTTTCTGTCTACCCGAAATATAATGTTGCAGCAAATAAACTATTTGACCAAAACATTTCACCCAGTTTCACTGTAAACCTGTCTGAGCAACTGAGGAGCCCAAATCCCAGTGACTTGCTGTGAGTGACTCTCAACATCCCCAGAAACGCAAAGTTACGGGCAGGTCAGACTCAGGACATCAGCTATGAAACACTCCAGAGCTGCTATTTAATTTGCCCTGGGTAAAAAAATTCCCCCTGAGCCCCTGATCTCGCCCCCAAAATCAGGCTGAAAATGGAGACCCCCACAAATCAGTCTGAACTCTGCCCAGAGCAATGGTCCCATGGACGATGCTAGCGGCACAGACCCTCTGCAGCTGCACCTGGGCGTCTCCCAGAGCAGGTAATGGTCACAGAGACCGTCCCAGAGCCCCAGGGGCTCCGGTGTCTCCATCTAACGACTGCGCCAGCCACCCCCCTCACTCTCATTAACCAGCCCTGGATCAGACGCGCTGGGAACTTTCAGACCCAGACTCTGGACACACTCTGGGTTCATGTCCACAGCCCGCGGCAGCGAGTCTCCGAACGGGGTGGACAGATTCAGGCTTGTGGAGCTCCCTATTGGGCACTAAAAATAGCCACGTAGACGTTCAGGCTCAGGCTGGAGCTCAAGCTCTGAAGCCCAGTGTGGAGCCAGGTCTGCCACTCACAGCTCAAGCGGGGAGATTGTCTGTGTCCACGTCCCCTTTACCCCATTCCTGGGACAGGGAACAGCAGCCCCAGGGCTCCTCCCTTCACCCCCAGGGCAGGGGAGCGAGACCCCTTGGCCTTTTGGGCAGTGGGGCCTCCCAGCACTGATTCCTAGGTCAGTGAGAAAGTGTCTCCACCTGGAGAGCTCTGTGCACCCAGCAAATACACAGATGTGCCCGTGGATCAGGATCCGGGATGGTCCCCTCCCCAGGAGTGATGGAAACTCCCTAAAAGTAGAGGGGCCTCTGGTGCCTGAACCATGGCCCCGCCTTCCCGTGTGGGTCCTTCTCCTGGAGCTCCAGCCCCGACACCACCCCTTCTCCCAGAACCCCTGCCCTCACACAGCCCCTTCTCCCCGAGCCACAGCCCTCACACTGCCTCTTCTCAAGACCCCGCCCCCACACCGCCCCTTCTCCCCAAGACTCCAGCCCCGCACCGCCTCTTCCCCCCCAACACCCTGTCCCCCATCGCTCGCCCTTACAGCCGGTAGAAAGTGGGAGACCCGGCCCTCCTATCAGTAAAAGTGATGGGGCCATGGGCTCCTGGCCCCTCTCTTCCAGTGCCATTTATTTCCCCCCTCAACCCCGGGAGGAGCCGGGGCATTGGGGCAGTGTCAGTATGTTCAGTGCTGGGGGTAAAAGTGGGGTTTACACCCCTCCCACTGGAGCTCTGGGTATCGAGGGTACGAGGATGTCACAGCGGCCATGTGAGCCCCGCACTGTCCTGCCAACGTGGCTCAGCCCTGACACCTGCTGGAGCCTCTCCCTGGGGAGGAACCGTCCCTGCGGCCCCTTCAGGCCTTGGCCTCCCTGCGGAGGTGGCCGGTGAGGATGCCGTTAACGAGAATTACGACATGAGCTCCTGTTCGCTGGGAGCCGGACTCTGAGCCTGGGCTGAGATCGGTGACTGGGGAGTGAAAGGCCCCAGCTGCCCTCTGCCCCCCTGAGCCAGCCCAGCGCCCCCAGCCATTCAGTGCGATAACAGCGATGCTCACACCTGGTGACACCCCCAGTGCCTGCAGCGGGCAGGGCGAGGGCCTGTCCAAGGAGCAATGGGCACAAGCTGCAGCAAGGGAGACTGAGGCTGGAGATGAGGAAACACTTTCGAAGTCTCAGGGCAGTGAAGCTCTGGACCTGGTCAGAGGGAGGCTGCGGGATCCCCGTCACTGGAGGTTTGTAAGAACAGATTGGACAAACCCCTGCCAGAGATGGTCTAGGCCCTGCCCCAGCACCAGGGCCTGGGCTAGGTGACCACTCCAGGTCCCTTCCAGTCCTGCATTGCCACGAGTCTAGGTTACAGCTGTTCCTGGGGCGTGGTGTGTGGCACGTGGCAGAGTTAACACTGTTAGTGACCATAGCAGCTCAGCGTCCCTGCCAGGGGCCTGGGTTGGCATGTGGCTGCCTGTACCCAGCTCAGCAGGGTGGGGAGGATGAGGAGTGGGGCAGATTCCAGGACCTTGGTGGGGAGGGAATGGGGAGGCACCAGGGGGACGGAGCGATGCAGGAGCCTGGGGGCAGAGGGTCTGGCTAGGGCAGGGACAGTCACGAGTGGGTGGAGGAGGGTAAGAGGAGGGGCAGGTGCCAGGGGGCTACGGGGTGAGGGTGAGCAGAGGAGCATGTGCCAGGGGAGAAAATGGGATGATGGGAGGGGCAGGCACTGAGTGGGGCTAAGGGGGAAGGGGAGGGACACCGGGATATCGCGAGGAAGCACGAGCAGGAGCACGCGAGAGGGCAGGGTTCCTGCCTCATACTGAGAAAGAGGGACAATCAGGAAATTATCTCAAGTGCCTATACACAAATGCACGAAGCCTGGGAAACAAGCAGGGAGAACTGGAAGTCCTGGCAAAGTCAAGGAATTATGATGTGACTGGAATAACAGAGACTTGGTGGGATAACTCACATGACTGGAGTACTGTCATGGATGGATATAAAGTGTTCAGGAAGGACAGGCAGGGCAGAAAAGGCGGGGGAGTTGCACTGTATGTTAGGGAGCAGTATGACTGCTCAGAGCTCCGGTATGAAACTGCAGAAAAACCTGAGAGTCTCTGGATGAAGTTTAGAAGCGTGAGCAACAAGGGTGATGTCGTGGTGGGAATCTGCTATAGACCACCGGACCAGGGGGATGAGGTGGACGAGGCTTTCTTCCGGCAACTCACGGAAGTTACTAGATCGCAGGCCCTGGTTCTCATGGGAGACTTCAATCACCCTGATATCTGCTGGGAGAGCAATACAGCGGTGCACAGACAATCCAGGAAGTTTTTGAAAAGTGTAGGGGACAATTTCCTGGTGCAAGTGCTGGAGGAACCAACTAGGGGCCGAGCTCTTCTTGACCTGCTGCTCACAAACCGGGACGAGTTAGTAGAGGAAGCAAAAGTGGATGGGAACCTGGGAGGCAGTGACCATGAGATGGTCGAGTTCAGGATCCTGACACAGGGAAGAAAGGAGAGCAGCAGAAAATGGACCCTGGACTTCAGAAAAGCAGACTTTGACTCCCTCCGGGAACTGATGGGCAGGATCCCCTGGGAGAATAACATGAGGGGGAAAGGAGTCCGGGAGAGCTGGCTGTATTTAAAGAATCCTTACTGAGGTTACAGGGACAAACCATCCCGATGTGTAGAAAGAATAGTAAATATGGCAGGTGACCAGCTTGGCTTCACAGTGAAATCCTTGCTGATCTTAAACACAAAAAAGAAGCTTACAAGAAGTGGAAGATTGGACAAATAACCAGGGAAGAGTATAAAAATATGGGCATGCAGGAGTGAAATCAGGAAGGCCAAATCACACCTGGAGTTGCAGCTAGCAAGAGATGTTAAGAGTAACAAGAAGGGGTTCTTCAGGTATGTTAGCAACAAGAAGAAAGTCAAGGAAAGTGTGGGCCCCTTACTGAATGAGGGAGGCAACCTAGTGACAGAGGATGTGCAAAAAGCTAATGTACTCAATGCTTTTTTTGCCTCTGTCTTCACGAACAAGGTCAGCTCCCAGACTGCGGCACTGGGCAGCACAGCATGGGGAGGAGGTGACCAGCCCTCTGTGGAGAAAGAAGTGGTTCGGGACTATTTAGAAAACCTGGACGAGCACAAGTCCATGGGGCCGGATGCGCTGCATCCGAGAGTGCAAAAGGAGTTGGCAGATGTGATTGCAGAGCCATTGGCCATTATCTTTGAAAACTCATGGTGATCGGGGGAAGTACCGGACAACTGGAAAAAGGCTTTTGTAGTGCCCATCTTTAAAAAAGGGAAGAAGGAGGATCCTGGGAACTACAGGCCAGTCAGCCTCACCTCCGTCCCTGGAAAAATCATAGAGCAGGTCCTCAAGGAACTGATTCTGAAGCTCTTAGAGGAGAGGAAAGTGATCAGGAACAGTCAGCATGGATTCACCAAGGGCAAGTCATGCCTGACTAATCTAATTGCCTTCTATGACGAGATAACTGGCTCTGTGGATAAAGGGAAAGCAGTGGACATGTTGTTCCTTGACTTTAGCAAAGCTTTTGACACGGTCTCCCACAGTATTCTTGCCAGCAAGTTAAAGAAGTATGAGCTGGATGAATGGACTATAAGGTGGCTAGAAAGTTGGCTAGATTGTCGGGCTCAACGGGTAGCGATCAAAGGCTCCATGTCTAGTTGGCAGCCGGTATCAAGCGGAGTGCCCCAAGGGACGGTCCTCGGGCCGGTTTTCTTCAATATCTTCATAAATGATCTGGAGGATGGTGTGGACTGCACCCTCAGCAAGTTTGCAGATGACACTAAACTGGGAGGAGAGGTAGATACCCTGGAGGGTAGGGATAGGATACAGAGGGCCCTAGACAAATTAGGAGATGGGGGGTGAAAGGAGGGGTGGTCATGAGAAAGGCAGGGGGTGAGGCAAGTCATGGGTGATGGGGGCAGAGGGGCGTGAGGAGAGTGGAGTCAGGGGGCAGAGGGAGTGAGGGGGGTGGGCATCAGGGAGGAAGGGGGCAAGAGGAGGGGCGGGTACCAGGGGGGCAGGGTGAATGAGGGAAGTGGTCGGCACCAAGAGGATGCAGGGGGGTCAGGAAAAGGGCAGGTGCCAGGGGGATTGAGGGGGTTGAGCAGAAGGGCAGACACAGGGAGGGCAGAGGAGGGAGGGATAGGCACCAGGAGATAGAGAGGGGGGCGATGGGAGGGGTGTGCACGAGAGGCCAGAGGGGGTGAGGAGAGAGGCAGGGCAGGTGGGTAGAGGGAGGTGTTAGGAGAGGGGATCGAGGAGGGGCAGGAGCCAGAAGGTGAGAGTGGGGCTAGAGGAGGGGTGGGCACAGGGGGACGAGGGAAGGGAAGGGAAGGGTGCCAGGGGTCAGAGAGGGTGGGGAGAGGGACGGGTAACAGTCGCGGCTGAGGGGGGTGGGAAGGGCAGGAGCCAAGACAGCAGAGGAGGGTGATGGGTGGGGGGGCGCATGAAAGGGCAGGGGGGGCGAGGGCTGGGGAAGGAGACATGGCAGGAGAGGGGAAAAGGGGAGAGGTTCATTCCAGGAGGTAGCAGGGGGGTGAAGTGATCGGTGGGCTCCACGGTGCAAAGGATGTTTCGGGGAGAGGGGCAGGTGACAGGACGGCAGGGGGAGAAGGGAGGGGTGAGTTCCAGGGGGGCAGAGGTGGGTGGAGGGCAGGGGCACATGCCAGGGAGGCAAAGTGGAGGCAGAGGGGCAGGGGCCCAGGGGAGCAGAAAGGGGGTGAGAAGACGGGGAGGGGTGAGGATAGAGGCAGGGGCCAGGTGGGCACAGGGGTTAGGGAGGAGCAGGAGCCAAGGGGCACAGGGGCATGAGGAGATTGGCTGGTGCCAGGGGGCAGAGGTGGGTGGAGGGCAGGGGCAGATGCCAGGGAGACAAAGGTGGGGAAAGGGGCAGGGTCCCAGGGGGAGAAGCAGGAGTTTGGGGTGAGGGTGAGGGGATAGGATAGAGGCGGGGGTCAGGTGGGCACAGGAATTGAGGGAAGGGTAAGGGAGGGGCAGGTGCCAGGGGGATAGAGGGAGGTGAAGGGGGGCAAGAGGGAAGGTGAAGGGGGCAGGCCCCAGGGAATCTCTGTTGTTCTGGGGCCATGTGTGGCTGGTTTGTTGCTAAGAGCAGGTTGGTGCCATCCCCACACACACTGGGGGTGCAGCCCTGACCCACAGGGCGCAGCTGGGACTCTCCATGTTAGGGCACGGGCAGGGTGTCTGGGCTCGCTGGAAGGGGGCAGGGTAGAGGGAGATAGGAGTTGAGGGGTGCTGGGGGGAACAGGGGCCATTGCTAATGAGGCTGGGGCAGTGGGGAGGGGAGGGGGCATTTCCCCACTTGTTGCCCACTCCATCTGGGAGAAGCTGCACCAGGGGCCAGGCCCAGTTCACACCAGTGCAGCGCATCTGCACTCGGGGTTTGCAGTGGGGCACCGACATGGCTGAGACACTGCTGTGCCAGGGGCCAGAACCCCTCCCCTCACGGGGGTTATTGATCAGTATTTACAGGGTCACTGGACCAGGGGGGCTGGACTCTGGGCTGCCAGGTGCAGCCCGACCCACTGGGCTGCAGAGTCAGTCTCACTCCCATGCTCTGGCCCAGTGCCCATGGCAGTGTTTAGACACAGGGGGACGTCTTCAGCAGGAGAGATTGTGGGAGCCCCACACCAGACACCCGGAGCCCAGCAGGTTCCAGCCCTTCCTGGATTCCCACATTCCAATTCCTGCCCCACATCCCACGGGGGGATGGAACCGGGGGCTCCCCGCTGAGGGCCCAGCCACGGGGCTAAAGGCTGGAAGGGAAGCGGTGCCACCTTTCTCTGTTCATTGAAACTCATCAGCAAACTCAACATGGATTCGCGAATAGTTTCAGTCCACCCAAAATATAATTTTTCATCAAATAAACTATTTACCCCCCAAATTACACCCAGCTCTATTTCAAACGTGTCCCAGAAACTTAGGAGCCCAAATCCCAGTGACTTGCAGTGAGTGACTGTCAACATCCCCAGAAACGCACAGTTACGGCCAGGCTAGGCTCAGGACATCAGCTATGAAACACTCCAGAGCTGCTGTTAAATTTGCCCTTGGTAGAAAAATTTCCCCACGGGCTCCCATAGCTCTTTTACTGAAGGCTGCGGGGAAAAAGATACGGCCAGTAGTAATTAGTGACACTAACAAGGAGCTAGTCTGAATGAAAGAGACCTTGGAAGAGACTAGCTGCAGAGTTATGTGAATTCAGGGGACATCTTTACCTGGTAGTCGTGGACTATTTTTCCAGGTAGGTAGAAAGAGTGTACTTGAAAGACATAACAGACCAGAGTGTTACAGAGCAACTGAAGGGCACTTTTGGGCATTTCGGGGTTCCAGAAGAACTTGTGACAGAGCATGGACCATAATTCACTGATGTAGAATTTAATTTATCCAAACAAAATATGATCTTCCTCATATTACGAGAAGCCCATATTACTCACAAGCGAATGGAGAGGCTGCGAGAGTTGCACAGATAGTGAAGAATATCCTTCAACAGGAAGATCCATTCTTTGCTCTACTGAGTTATAGATCAACACCAATCGCAGCTACTGGATATAGTGCAGCACAACTCCTGATGGGAAGACAACTCCTAGCTACCCTCCCAGCTTTGGAAAAGAATCTATCTCCAAAGTTGCCAGACAAGTAGAGAATAGGCAAATCGAATAAAAAGGGGAAAAAAATTTACGAACACTTTTACAACAGACATCACTTAGAAAACTACCAGGCCTAGAACCCAGTGACCATGTTTGTGTCAAACTGGATGGAGAAAAAGAATGGAATATTCCAGGTGTTGTAAAGAAAAAGAATTCTACACCCAGGTTGTATGTGATCAAGACCAAGAGAGGAGAGTTCAACAGAAACTGTCAACATCTACAATTTGTTCCTCAGAAAGAACAATCAACTGAGCAAACTCTGCAGATGATGGATGCAGAACAAGAAGATGACTCAAGGATTCCAGACTGACCATAGTCAGTCGTTGGAACTAATGGACAGCCAGATGACCAAGCTGTTACCTGTTCGGGTTGTGTAATTAAAAGACCAGCACCATTCAGAGACACCTAACAGACTGATCTGCACTGAACTTCAAAGACAGTGAGATAATGTAAATATTATAAATGGTCGGAATGTAGAACTTAACGGGGGAGATGTAACGGAACGCTAAACTGTATTATGCTGTTCAACCACTAGGTAGCGCTGGGTGTAAAATACCATCTTTAAGCTGACCTCAGACATACTTGGTGGAAAATTCAAGAATTTTGTGATGAACACATCTGGTGTTTATCTGGCTGAGAGGGAAGCTCCGTAGCCAGCCCATATCTGCGACAGGACCATCACACCAATGATGAAAGCCCAGTGTTAGTGACTACATCTGCTATGGCCAAAGAGCTGTTCTGAACTATGACACGCTGAAGACTATGGGGGATTTTACCCCTGACATGAGCTACATAGAAAGTTGGGGAATCAAACTCCTGGTCTCTTCACACTTCGGTGACGAGAAGAAAATTATGGCCAAGGGCCTTGTAGATTTCCTTGTGGCAGCAGGGCAGGAAGTACCCCCCACCCCACCCCAGCTGCGGAACATCACCAAGTATCAGCCCTGGTCAAGCCTACCTTTGAATACAGGTTGGCTCTGGGGGTGGGGGGAAATGTATGAAGAGAGCTGGCCCTTTTATGGGAGTTAGGGACCGGACTACCTGTGACAGGCTACTGGAAGGGAGAATGAGACAACGCAGACTGACCTGGAAGTAATTAAATCCCTATGTGGCTAGTTGGCAGCTAAATAGCTAATGAGCCTGAAAAAGGGTTACCGGGGCTCAGGTGAAGGAATCCTAGGGACAGGAAGCTGCCGAGAAGAGGAGCTCCCAGGAGAGCTCACCAGAGCAAGGAGCCTGGAAGGAGTGCTTCCAGAGCAGTGGTCCCCAAACTGTGGCTCGTGCCCCCCTAGAGGGTGTGGAGGAACATTTGGGGGCATGGCAAGGCATGGAGCAGCCCCCATGGGTGGCAGGAAGGGAACGCAAACCAGTCTTACTCTGCCCCCAGCTCCACTCTGGCCCCACCCTAAGCCCCAGCTGCAGCTCCGGCCCCAGCCTCAGCCACCAACTCCTGGCCCTTCTCCAGGCTGTGACCCCAGCTGCAGCTCCAGCCCAACCGTGGCTCCGCCCCCGGCCAAAGCCCCCAGCTCCTGGCCCCAACTGCAGCCCCAGTTTCAGCTCAGGCTGCATCAACAGCTTCGCTCCCAGCTGAAGCCTGCAGCTCCCGGCCCCAACAGCGGGTCCACTTACAGACACGGCCCCCAACTCCTAGCCCCAATTGCAGCCCTGTTCCTGGCCCAGCTCCCGACTGCAGCTCCCGGGGTGGGGGCACAAACCAGGTAAGGGAGGGCATGACCAAAAACGTTTGGGAACCACTGCCCTAGACAGAGGAGCTCCCCTAAGCGGGAGGCGCTGCCAGAGATGACAATGACAGCAGCAGCTGGAGGAGGACAGAGCCCTGGAGAGCTGCCCCCGGCTGGAGAAAGTGGACGCAGAGAATAAAGGCACAGTTTGAAATGACCCCAGCTCCGGGAAGGAGGGCTGGAGTCATGTGATTCCACAAGGGAAACTAATCCAAGCCCAGCTCTGGGAAGGAGGACTGAGGACTCCTGACTTGAGGACAGTGAGGAGCTTGAGTGAGAGCTGGAGGCTGGAGCAGTGTGAAGGAAAAGATTTTATTTTGGGGTTTACTTGGACTCAGAGTGGACCCCGGGGGGGACTTTTCTCTCAGATCTTTTGGACTGTGAGGCGTAATTTAAGAAGTGCTGAAGAGGGTAAACTGAGGCAAGATGCTTGCCAAGACACCCTGAAATGACTGAGGGTGGTACCTGAGGGGGCCACCCCACGATGAGTCTACAGAACTGGAACCAATTTAACAGAACTGCTGCCCCTTCCCCATTGAGACAGAGCCTCGCTCTCTTCAGTCTGTCTGGGCGGGCCCCTCACCACAGTATCTGAGCCCAACAGAGGCTGCATCACAGAGTGGAAATCTGGAGCGAACACAGCACAGGGTTTTGGGCCACCCACCTGGCATCCAGTGTCCCTGTCCCAGCTCCCAGGATGCTCCCGCTCCCCCACAGCCTCCAGCTCCCCCCAACCTCAGGCTGCCGCGGCCCTGCCCTGTTCCCTGGGCTGTGACCCAGGGCCCAGCATGGAGCCATCAGGGTCACTACAATACTGTCTACCACACCCAGAAGACAGGCACAGGATGGGCTCAGGGAATGGCTGGCCCCACAATGAGACCCTTGTGCCTCCTCCCGCAATGTTTGCTGCTCCCCTTGCTGGGCCTTGTCTGCACTCAGACCAGGAGCCCTGTGGGGCTGGCAGCCCCTTGTTCTGTCTCTGCAGTGCCTGGCTCACTCGTGGGCGTTAGACCAATAATAACACTCACTGCTGCAGGACAACGCGGGGCCTTCCCCATTGCACACGGGGACCCTGGGGTGCAGGGAGCCCTGGTTACTCTGCCCCACACATTCACCGAGCGACTCCCCCGAGCTGCCGAACCTGGGTCCCTGGGGTCAGAGCACGGGCAGTCGAGTGGCACTGACCAGCCGGGGCTGCTGGGGTGGGTGGAAGAAAAGGGTTAATCCCAGCACTGTGGCGCTTTGTTGCCCAGCCCTGGCTGGTCTCTGCCCTCTGGGTGCAGCACAGGGTGTGTGTCTCTGAGCAGGTCCCTGCCCACTCGCCCGGCCACTTGCCCCAGACGCAGAGAACCCAGGTGCCGAGGGAGGAGCAGCCCCAGCGGCGCCGCATTGGGCCTGGCACGGGCTGAGCCTGCGAGCGCAGCACCAGAGGCAGCGGTGCAGAGGGGGGGGCTCAGCCATTGAGAGCTGCAGGGTCCCCCCCCTCTCCGCAGGGGAGGGGTCAGCGCTGGGACAACAGGCCAGGGCTGGGCCAGGGGCTGGGAGCTCTGGCAGCCAGCGCGGTGCCAGCACCAACGGCCCTGCTGGAGACCCTGGGCCTGGCCAGCCGGGAGCAGCCAGCGAGTGACTCAGGGCCTGGGACCTTGCCCAGGACGGGGTTTCCTGGGGGGGTGACAGGAGGCTCCCCAGGGGCTGAGGATCCCCTAGAAGGGGGGCACGGAGGTGACTGGCTCAGGATCCCGACAGGCTCAGGGGCCAGGGGTGTGGAATGGCCCAGACCCCAGCCGTGTTCAGGGTCCGGTGGGCACAGACTGTGCTGGGCTGGGGGCAGCGAGGGGGGAGGGGAGCAGGGATGTGCTGGCTCCAGCCAGCCACAGAGAGGAAGCTGCTTCCCCCACAGCCTGGGGTTCCTGCTCCCCGGAGCCCTGAGATCCTGGCCCTGCAGCCGGCACCCACTGCACAGCCTCCATTGGCCGGGACAGACACACCCAGCTTGGCCCCTTCGACTGCCCCCTGCTGGGGGTGGGGGTGGGAAGAGAGGAGCGGAGGGGGTAGGATGAAAGGGCCAGTTCAACTATCACAGACCGAGCTCACTGAACCTTCCCACTCCCCCTCTCCTCGGCCTTAGTTTCCTCTCAGTCCCTCCTCGCGGTCAGGTTTCTGCCTTTCTACCCGGTCTCCGTGCTGGGGTTGTGGGGAGGGGTTTGGATGGGGGCAGCTCACGCTCAGCCATTGTGACAGGATCACACTCTTGTGTGTGAGTCTCACTCACTGAGCAGCAAACCACTAAACCACTGACCCAACCTCACACTGGGCTGTGCTCAGAGCAGACGAGGGGCCTGTAGGATTCAGCTTGTTACCAGCATACTGTGGAAACTGCAGAAGACATTATATGCACAGAGACCATGAAACAATACCTTCTCCCACCCCACTCTCCTGCTGGTAATAGCTTATCTAAAGTGATCATCAAGTTGGGCCATTTCCAGCACAAATCCAGGTTTGTCTCACCCTCCGCCCCCCACACACAAACTCACTCTCCTGCTGGTAATAGCCCATCCAAAGTGACCACTCTTTTCACAATGTGTATGATAATCAAATGGCCCACATTGATTATCATACACATTGTGAAGAGAGTGGTCACTTTGGATGGGCTATTACCAGCAGGAGAGTGAGTTTGGAGGGGGGGGGGGGGGGCGGAGGGTGAGAAAACCTGGATTTGTGCTGGAAATGGCCCAACTTGATGATCACTTTAGATAAGCTATTACCAGCAGGAGAGTGGGGTGGGAGGAGGTATTGTTTCATGGTCTCTGTGCATATAATGTCTTCTGCAGTTTCCACAGTATGCATCCGATGAAGTGAGCTGTAGCTCACGAAAGCTCATGCTCAAATAAATTGGTTAGTCTCTAAGGTGCCACTACCCAGTAACACACGGCCCAGGTCAGACCAAAGCAGCCAGACCAGCCCCTCCTCCAGCTCAGGAAGCTCAACCAGCCTTGGCTAATGGGGGCTGGGGCAGTGCTGAGCGGTGGCCACACAACGCAGCCCTCACCGGTCCCAGGAGAGAGGCACAGACACATCAGTCCGTTACCAGTCTGTGCAGCTCCCAGCACAATGGGCCCAGTCCAGGCCCCACAGCACCTGGCTCAGGGACACCCATTAACGCAGCCACGGAGGGGTCAGGATGTCACAGTGATGGGGCCTGGTCAGACACCTGGGCAAGTACCAGCAGGTGGCTGTAAGTAGCAGGCAAACTGCCCAGCACTCAGCGCATCAGCCTCCAGCTTTCACACAGCTCCAAGCCTGTCAGCTGGGTGCAAACGTGTCCTGGGGTCCCAGGCTCTGTCCAGATCCCCAGGCACAATACAGCTGAATGTCCCAGTAGACACCACTCACCTCTGAATCTCTCCAGCGCTTCCCTCATGTCAGGGGAAATTTCATACACGTTCTTCAGGTCAGTAGAAACAGCTTCTGGTTCCTGGAGTTTCACATTCTCACTCCTATGAAGAAAACGTCCCATCATCACTCAGCTGCTCTGTACACACGTCATCCCAGAACCACCACCAAGAATATAAGAGCAATGAACATAGGAAACACACCTGCTCAATGTGCTTTTCACATCCTGAAAGGAAAAAGAGAATCAATGTCCTGTATTAACACAATGTGCATGAAACTGTATGAGTCTCACTCTGGGCATCAAACTTTCTTCTAGAAAATAGATCAACCCTCTTAGGCTTCACTGTTTTGAACACTTGTTTCATATATATAGGGGAGACAGGAATTTAGCTAAAGGGTTCTCCCTTCTAGGGACACAACTCATCAGTATCTGTGTTTATCGACTGTGTTGGGTCCAATGTTCTGGGGTCAGAGCAGGGATGGGTTCAGCTCAGTATCATTTTTGTATTATCCATTTAATCTCCCATGGCCTCACTGGATCTCCATGAGGGGAATTCCCCTCTAACATGAACTGCGATATTTGGGAACTGATGGAGCCCTTAGCCTCATGTTCTGTTTGTCAGTAAAGCACAGAACACATTGACTCTAACTGGTGGAATCCAGACCCATGGAGCTGAGTTATAATTCTGGATGGGTGGAGAATTTTGATGCCATCTCACCTTCAGCAGCTCCGCAACCGGTTGCTGACATTTCTCCTCTATCTCTGTGATCAGCTGCTGCAGAGAGGAGCTTTGCCGGGAGAGTTTGGTGACATTTTCCTGCAGTCTCTGCAGAGTCTCCCTCTCCTCCTGCTCCAGGCTCTGCAGAAGCAGCTGCTCCTCCTCTCTCAGCAGTGTGTGCAGTTTGTTAAATTCACCTGAAATCATCTCTCTCTTATTCTTCACTTTCCCCTTGAGATAGAAAAATAAGAAAGGCAGAGAGAAAACGTGAGCCAGATGTTGAGTTACACAGACTGGGCCTCTGTCCAGGAAGCAGGTGATATTCAACCAGTATCAGTTTTTAAGGGTATTTACTTCATATGGCCAGTTCCAGTAGTGGGGTTGTCTCGGGTGCTTTGTAAAGACACAGTATGTTATTGCAGGTGGCATGGGATGGACACAGTGCAGTGGGGAGAAATCGAAGGAACAGGAGAGATTTACAGGGGGCTGCACAGGGCGTCCGTGGGGGGATTTGGGTGCCAAGTGCCGGGAACTCAGACACCCAGGGAGCCCGTCACAGCAGGGATGTGGGTGATGCTCCTTCTTTGACAACCAGCTCCCAGGGCTGCAATGTTCACGACCTAGGGCTGGTGCTAATAGTCCTTTGGGTGCCATCCTGGGGCTCACATGGGTGTTGGGCGCCCAGGGCATTGTCAGGGCTGGCTTTGGCCTCACCCAGCCTGGCCGAGTGCCCCATGCCCATGTGCCCAGTGCCCCTGGGATCGCAGCCTTTAGGGAGCCCTCTAGGCTCACAGAGCAGCGGGTTGCTGATGCCAGCTGTGTCCCCACCTGCTCTCTGAAAGGAGCCGTGGGAACGATGCTGAGCCGGTGCTGATCCTGGCAGGGGGAGGGGCTGGCTGCTCTGCACTGGCCTCTCTAGCTCCCCTGCAGCTCAGCCCAGAGGTGCTGGGTGACCCTGGGGTGAGCCTGCCCCCCAGTGTGACTCAGGCCACAGTGATGTTGGGAAAAGTCCCTCTTCCTCTCCCTGAGATGCCAACAGGGCCAGGGGCTTCAGCAGCTTCCCCAGCCCCTGCCCCCTGCCCCCAGAGCCCTCCTCCCTGAAACCCCAGTATGTGCGCCCCCAGCCCTTCCCCCCACCAGTCTGTGCCCTGTGCTGACCCCACTCCTCTTCCCTGTGCAGGGATATAACCCGTCTGTCTGTCCGGCTCCCTGTGTGGTGGGGGAGGGGCCATGCCCAGTGTCTGTGTCTGAAGATGCAGCTGCTTGAGCAGCTGTAACGTCCACATCCTACCTCTGC
Source organism: Chelonia mydas (assembly GCF_015237465.2). NCBI lineage: Eukaryota > Metazoa > Chordata > Testudines > Cheloniidae > Chelonia > Chelonia mydas. The sequence continues at coordinate 36,585,423 of NC_051254.2, read as the reverse complement.
CCCGGCTGACCCGAGCCCCCAGCAGCAGCCCTCCAGCACCCCTGGGGCCCTCTGCCAATGGGCTTTGGACACCAACACATCCCCCAGACAATCCCTCACCCCGCCCCTGGGAGCGCTGCAGCCACAGGGCACTCAGACAACTCGGGTACAGCCCTGACAAGCCCCAGATCCCTCAGGAGCCCCTGTTGGCACCTGCCCGAGTCTTTGTGCAAGTGGCCTGGATCCTGCAAAGGGCCGTGGGCCTGCAGCCTCCTTCCCCTCCTGCCCCCTGGGAGCTGTTGAGGTACAGCTAATTCGAGTCGTGCAGTGTTATCGTATCCCCTAACATCTCCCCCCATCAGACACGGCCAGCGCATCCTTCATGGGGGCCTGTCACCTCCTGGGCCCTGCTCCTGCCCGTAGGGATACTCCCCACCTGGCTCAGGCCCATGACGGCCCCTCTCAGTGGGTGACTGGCCGCCCCTGCTGGGCCTCATCTCACAGTCGCTGGGGCTGCAGTTACTCTGCACCGAGTGACACTGATCATTGGGCCGTGACCTCTGCTGCTGTGGGACGTAACTCGCTCTCACTGGGCGATAATCAAGGGTTTCAGAACCACCCCAGTGACTGTCCCAAGGTGCAGCCGCCTCCATGGCGCCAGCTGGGAACTTTGCCGGACACATTCAACACGGCTGTTAATTGTTATGCATCTAAATCCCTATTGTCCGAGGAACTGAGCACCAACTGCTTCCGGTGCGGGCAATGGGAGCTGCTGCGGTTCTGTCCTCTGGAAACCAGCCCACTTCCGCCGGGATCTAAATACGGCTTCAGATGCAGAACCAGGGGCACCCAGCTCTGAGCATTTCAGCTCTTGTAAATGGCCATTTTTATCTGACTAGTGGGACACCTGCTTCTCCTCTCCTCCCTGCTGCTGCGTTCTTCCTTACGCCCCCCACGCTCTCTGCAGGGATTTCACTGGAAAAGGCAGGTGAACCAGAACAGACATTTTGTCCCATGGGTTCATCACCTGCTAGAGACGAGCACAGGTAAAGTCACAGTAACAGTAGCAGGTGCCTGGGATGAAGTGGCCACGTGATGGCAACAGAGACTGTGAGGTGGCCGAGCGCTGCCTGGCTTTACACTGACCCGCCCCTGGCGCTGCTCACTCAGGGGGTGTCCACACTGCAATGAAGGTCTGACAGCACCGTGTGTAGACACACCCCGCTAGCTTTGATCGAGCGAGCTCGGGTACTGGTCGCTATGAAGCCACAGCAGCACGGGCTGTACACGCCCACCCGGACCCCTGGGTATCACTCAGTGACTAGCCTGCAGCTAGCTGCTGGGGCCATGTGGATGCACCCTGGGGGCAGATTTTCCACAGAGCTCCACACCCGCCACTGGGTTCGATGCTCAGAAGAGCTCAGCTCCCAGCGTGCCCCCAGCCCAGCCAGCTGAGTGAATCTGAACCTCACCCATGGGGGCAAATCCTCCTCCCAGCTCCCAGCTCCAGTGTCTGGCCCAGGCACTGGGCAGATTGATTGCAGGAACTGTGGGAGCAGGGCGAGAAGGAACAATCTGTTTCCTCCAGGCTGCAGAGAAGCTGCAGAGCTTTGTCATGGAGGCCACTGAAAACCGATGGCTGCAGCAGCCGACACACCCTCCCCACCTGCAGGGGGGAAACAGGATCCATGGAATAGTGAAAACACTGCACCCAGTATGGAGAATTTGCCCCATCCGAGATTTCAGGGTGGGTCTGCACCACTGTACAAGGGCCAGAACTGCCCCTCCTCCTCCGCCTACCCGAGCTGCTGCTGCGCTGAGATCCCCACACGGAGACACAGCCTGATGCTGCCAGCACCCTGGATGGCAGGTACCAATAGGCCAGGGAGGCTGAGCCTCCCCAAACAGGATGCGCGCCCCTCCCTTTGGAGGCAGTCTGCAGACCTGCGCCTTTGGAGTCCCCCTGCTCTCCGCCCGGAGCCCTGGCTCCCGCTCTTCCCCCGAACCCCCGCAGCACCCCCGCTTGCCGCCCGTCAGGCTGTTGGGGGGGCTCTGCCACTTGCTCCTCTCTACCCCTCCCCTGTCACTCGCCCTTAAGGCAGGAGGGGGCAGAAAGGAGCAAGCGGCAGGTGATGGGGGCCTTGCGGGAGGGGGTGGGGGAGAGGAGCGAGCTGCAACAGTGAACGGGGAGCCCCTGGGGAGGGGGCTGAAAGGGAGTGGGGCCGGGCATGGGGCAGAGCAGGAAGGGAGCATGGTCGGAGCCTCGGGGATAGGAGGCCAAATGGGTCTGGAGCAGTGGGCAGGGCGATGATCCGGGCACCGGGGAGGTTCCGGCACTCACGCCCGGCCTCCCCAAAAGCCGGAGGCATCCACTGCCCATGGCCGTCACCAAGCCTGTGCCACGGAGCAAACAACCAGAGCAGGTTCATAGCCTCATCCTGGAGCTTTACGGGCCCCGGCATTCCTGGGAACGCTGCAGGGGGAAGGGCTCAGGGAGGAATAAACCTGGACACCCACCTGCCACTCTGTAGTTTTCTTTTTCTCTTTAGACCTCAGAGCCAGGGCCTCTTGCAGCTCCTTCCTCAGAGGGCCCAGGGCTCCCTGGAGTTTCACCTGCAAGGGCATCGTGTGCGATAAACGGCCATTAGTCTGCCTGTCCGATGGACAGCACTATCCATATTGGCATTTCATACAGGAGCAGTAAAATACCCTGGAAGCCAGACTCGTCTCTGCCGTCCCCAAAGGCCTCAGTGGGGAAGAGAGGCCAGTCTCAGAGCAGGGGCTCTGCTTCGTGCAGACACTTAGGACTTCTCAAAGCCTGTGTTTTTGCTAAAGTTTCCCATCCCTGAGCACAGGCCAGAGGGGAAATAGCTGGGAAGGTTCTGAACGATCCCTCCTGCCAGTGAGAGTGAAGAGGCTGGGACAGCACCTCGCTCCACTGTACCCCAGACCCAGGCCAGGAACCAGACCCCACTGTGCTCTCGTCTGTCCAGGCTCCCATGTGGCCTCCCTCAGGCAGCAGCTGAGCACCTGAGCCAGTGCAGTCCCATTAACTGTGCAGGGTGAAACTGTGATGTGGCTGGAGGTCAGTGAGGAACAGGGAACACACTCGGTCTGGGGGAATGGGCCACCCATAATTATAACGGCTCCAGAGCTGTATTAACCCAGGGCTCTCTTCCCCTTTGACAGCGTGTGATTCATTCACACAGCACAGCAATGTGCTCCTGCCCCCTCAGCCCCGCTCTGTGCAACACCCCTCGCAGCCCCCCAGAGCCCCCTCCTGAGCCCCCTGCCAGAGATCTCCCCATTTCACTCTCTGTCTTTTCTCTGAGCCCTGGAGTTCTCTCCTCCTCCCTGCCCAAGGGCCCAGGCTGCAGCTGATGCCGAGAGCTCCTGGGGTGCTGTTCAGCTGACACCCCTGCAGTGCTGCTGCAGGGAAGCAGTGAGGGAGGGAGGGAGCCAGCAGGGGCTAGTGAGAGACAGGAGGTGGAAAAGCAGCCTTTGCATCCAGCAAAACAGCTTCATAAATGAGCAGGGATCAGAAGGCGGAGGGGGGAGGGCCGGGAAATGTGGCTGGATTCTTTGAAGCTCGACCCACAAATAAGCTCCGCCCATGTGAGTCACCAAAAGGAGACACCATGGTCTGTTCACAGTAGATGGTGCAATGTTCAGAACAGGATGGAGTTGCTGATGGCCTCCAAGGGCTCCTGGGGCCTGGCTCCCCTCATGGGGCTCGAATATACCCCTGGGCTCTGCTGGACTCTCTGGGCCGGGTCCTCCTTTACTGGGGGGAACATAAGAGGTGGCATCTCCCAAACATCACCTGCTTGTGGCACCGGAAGGAGGCCGTCACTGGCAATAAATGGTGCCGAGCTGCAATTCTCCCTCTCCGCTCTCACATGGGGAACGAAATAATTAACAGTGTTGATATTTAAATGATCATCCCTGGGCATCTGAGTTCACCCCTCACTGAGGCAATGGAGCAGTTCACACCTCTCAGAGTTGCTGTGCCCAGCTCTCTGCATCCCCTACATCTGGGTCACAGTTTTGAGGTTTTCTTCACAACCCAAACAGCTGGAGACTCAGTTTAAAGCAAAGTGAAAGCTGAGATCCCGGAGAACAAGGCAGGTGCTTCGCTGGAGAAGTGCCAGCACTTCCTGGCTGTCTCTGAGCCCTGTCAGCGAGCACAGAGGCTTGGGCCTGATCTTAACATAACACTTCGGTCGCCCTGGTTATTGTGCTGCCGGGCTGTAGCTGCACTGCTGAAGCCCCTGCAGTGTCGACGTGGCCTGGGAGTTCCTGGGGCAGAGAAGCAGCTCAATGAAGAAGGGACTTGGAGCAGAAATTTGGGACAGTTCAGGCCAAACTGAGTGTGTCAATGAGTCTGGTCCCTGTGGGGAGGGAATTCAGGCCATTTCCCTCCCTTCCTTCTGCAACCCTGGGCAGGGCCCTAACATCAGCCTATGTCCTCCCCTCTCTCCCGGGGTGAGGGCAGGGAACCTCAGCAGCGTCTCATCCCTGGCCTCCCGCTCTCCAGCACAGACACAGCCCCAGATGGGATGGGAGCAATGACATGTTTCTTTAATGTGGTTCCAGAACCGTGTTGTGCACCCACGCTGTCAAAACCCAACCGTGTCAGGACACAGGTGGCCCCAACTTTGTCAGACAATTATAATACCCTGGTGTGTACATCCATGGTGTACCTAAGCTGTAAGACCCCCCCTCATCCTACTGATGTTATCTGGGCTAATGGCTGCAGGAGTCAATATGAGTGGAGCAGGGCTGCTGGACTGGGAAGAGCTGAAGGAGGAGAGAAGAACAGGACATGGGGAAAGAAAGAAAGAAAGAAAGAAAGAAAGAAAGAAAGAAAGAAAGAAAGAAAGAAAGAAAGAAAGAAGAGCAGGACACAGGTACCCGCTGTGGCTTTCTGTGCCACTGACATGCAGGGATGTGTCAGGGTCCAGATTGTTTTGTGTGCAAGCAGGATCTGAATGAGCTCTCCCCTGACAGCTGGCTGGGGAGGGGAAAAGGCTTCAGGTGCAGACTGTATTTACATGAATACACCAACTCTGCCTAGGTAACCAGCAGACAGGGCTGTGTTGCCAAAGTGATCAACTGTGGCTGGTGCTGGATTACAGATCACTTCAGTCTGGAATGTGGGGGTAATGAAATAGGGTTCTCTTTACTGTATGAGTAAAGGGCAGCAGAGTAGCGTTTAGCCCAGGGGTGGCCGACCTGTGGCTCCGGAGCCACATGCAGATCTTTAGAAGTTAAGATGCGGTTCCTTGTATAGGCACCGACTCCGGGATTGGAACTGCAGACACCAACCTTCCAATGTGCCCGGGGGTGCTCACTGCTCAACCCCTGGCTCTGCCATGGGACCTGCCCCCACTTCACTCCTTCCCGCCCCCTCCCCTGAGCCCACCGTGCCCTCGCTCCTCCCCCCCAGACTCTCCTGCACGCCACGGAACAGCTGATCTGGAGGTGCAGGGAGGAGGGGGAGGCTCTGACTGGCAGGGCTGCTGGTGGGTGGGAGGCGCGGGAGCGGGACGGGGGAGCTGATCGGGGGCTGCTGACATATTACTGTGGCTCTTTGACAATGTACATTGGTAAATTCTGGCTCCTTCTCAGGCTCAGGTTGGCCACCCCTGGCTTAGCCTGTCCTGATTGAGGGGGTCACCCTCCACTGAACTGAACTCGCTAAGCAGGGGGCTTGGATACCAGACCCCTGTGAAGGTTAAGAGGAGGTGGGGACAGGTGTGCTTGCTGGGCAGTGTGGACTCCATTCGGAGTCTTTTGTTTTGTTAACTGATCACTAGAGCTGAAATCACTTGATGTGGGACAGCGTTTCTGCCCAGCCTGCTTCAGCAAGGAGGTTCCCCCACTAAGAGTTGAAAATCACTAAGAGCAGCGTAGAACCTCAAGAGACTAGGTTTTTAAGGGGACTTTTTCTGCTTTAGATTGCAAGTGTAGACATGCCCTGATCTGCAGAGGTTACAGCAGAGAAGCAGGTGATGGCTGGCAGGGCGGCTGGTGGAGTGGGACAATGTGGTGTGTGGTAGGGTGGTGACACTAGAATGAGTACTTGGACCAGGGCCGTACCTAGCCATTTGGGTGCCCTACGCAGCCCCCCCATGGGGGGGGGGTATGGGGCCCAGGCCACCCCCCCCAGAGTATGGATGGCAGGAGCTGTGGGGGGCCACTTTTGGGGGCCCCACAGGCCCAGAGTGGCCTGGGGGATTAGCAGGGGGCTGGGAGGAGCCCACCCCGCTTCCCTTGACCCGGCCCTAGCCATGTCACTCGGGTTGGGGAAAGGACTGCCTTCCGCTCTCACCGGCGGCGGGAAGCGGAGCGCCTCGGCTGGGATCTGGCGGAGTAGATCGGGCTGGGGCCCAGCTGCTCCACTTCCCGCCACTGCTGGTGAGTGCGGGGTTGCTGGGGGAAGAGGTGGAATGGGGGCAGGCCGGGGGCAGAGCAGGGGGGACGGGTAAGAGGCAGGGTGGAGGGAGTTGTCCGGGGCCTCACACCCCCGTAGGAATGGCCCTGCCCCTTGCAGTGGGCGCAGCCCGGGGGGAGGCTGGCTGAGGGATAGGGCTGGGTGCCGGGGCTGGTGCTGCCACGTATGCAGGATGCAGCTGCCTAGGGCACCATTAAATTTGGGGCAATTTGGTGCCCCAAATTTCATGGTGCCCTACGCAGCTGCGTATGCCTAAGGACGGCCCTGGCTTGGACACTGGAGCAAGCAAGGTGCCATCTTCATCCTCTCCCCCCCAACCAGGGTGGGAGGTGAGCTCACACAGATGCACCTCTGAACTCTGAGTCTTCACTGACCAAGGACAGCCACTGTGAGTGGGGTGGGGTGAGGGAGCAGAGAGGGGCACAGCAAAGGAACTTTTGGTTGTAGAACTCCAGAACATGAGGCAGAAGACACTGACCAACGTACACTGGAGAGGGTGTTTTGTTCACGGTTTTATGTTTATGAATCCTGCGTGTGGCATTTTCCTTAATCAATGCCGGGTGACTTCCCGCCTCTCATTTAAAGTTTCTTTTTTACCATCGGCACCGACTCTGTGGGTGCTCCAGGGCTGGGGAAACCATGGAATAAAAATAGTGAGTGCTCAGCACCTACTGGAAGCCCCGCCGATCAGCTCTGCCCCTGCCCCGCAATGTCTCCTGCCTGCTGGAGACCCTGAGACCAGCTCCTCCCCCGTCCTCCCAGCGCCTCCCACCTGCCACGGATCAGCTGTTCAGAAGCTGTTCCCAGAAGCTGGGAATGGGCGACAGGGGATGGATCACTGGATGATCACCTGTTCTGTTCATTCCCTCTGGGGCACCTGGCATTGGCCACTGTTGGAAGACAGGACACTGGGCTAGATGGACCTTTGCTCCGACCGGGGATGGCTGTTCTTACGGTCTTATGTTCTTGCTGCCCTCTCCACCTGGCAGACGGGTTGCAGGTGCACAAAGAGCCGTCAGCCCTGTTCTCTCTATTACGTGTTGGAACTTGCAGTGTTGGAGAAAAAAAAGTTTGGATATTTTCCCATTATCCACAACCCCCAGTGCTCATCCCCTCTGAAAACCAGACCCCTTTCATTTAGGTGCCTAACCTTAGGCAGCCAGGGGTGAATGTTTGTCCTTGTATTGAAGGGGGATAAACCTGGTGTCCTTAAGAGGTTTAATTAAGCAAAGTCAACAGCATTTCCTACCTTGTACTCCTGGGCAGCCTCCTCAATGGGAACCACAGTGTGAGACTTGTGGTCCCGGGATTTCTCACACACCCAGCAAATAGTTTCTCCATCGTCCTCACAGAAGAGTTTGAGAGGTTCCTCGTGTCTCTCACACAGATAATCCTTTTGCCCTTTTCCTCTAGCCGCAGCAGCCATGACAGCCGGCTGAGTATCTGTTCTCCCTGCCAGTGGCCCTACACAGTGTGGGCTTGTGCTGACACTGGGAGGGGCCACCTGCAAATATGTGCTAGTCCCAGCCACAGAAGGAGACGAAGAAAAAGGAGGAGCCAGGAGGGGGAGAAAATAAGAAAGTGAAACTGAAGGAGAGTAAAAGAGGGGGAAGGTCAGGGAGAGGGCAGGAGAGAAGGAATGGATGGAGGTGAGGAGAAGGGATGGGAGAACAGGGGGCAATGGAGAGAGGGGGAAGAATATGAACCAATCTGATGTGTATTGCTGGAAGGCTGGAAGGGAGAGCATATCCCCTGCCCCACAGGCAGGAACAGTCTACCCCACCCCAACACTCCCTGGGGATTGAAGTGGGGACCTACGGCGCTTAGCACAAGTCTCTACAGCTGGAGCTAAAGAGTCAGTCTGTGAAGTTCAGAGCTGTAAAAACCCATAAACCCTGTGGGTCAGCCATCAAGGGGGGTGTGAATGACACACACTCACCAGAGGGTTACAAGTGCACTGAGGGATTTTTCGGCTCGCTCAGGAGAGGAGGGGGTGTCACAAAACTCAGGTAGAAAGTCAGGGTTATGGATGCTTTCGAAATTTCAGTAAATATAAATGCTACAGGACACGAAGGATTCAAAGCCCCTGCCGTTTTGAACCTCACTTTGCTTTGTGTGGCAAGCTTTGGCCAAATTCTCCTGTCCTTTGGACAGTGGAAACCGGAGACCATTTAGGTTATGTCTACACTGCGCAGCTGTTCGCGACAAGGCTGTGTCGACAAAGCGCCGTTTACACTTGCACTTGCCACAGCAAAACTTTTGTCGTTCAGTTGCAAGTGTAGCCTAAGCTACAGCCCCTGAACTCTGCCTTGCCCGCAGTGAGGGCACTCTGCAGGCAGGCCGTACAGCGCAGGCTGGCGCTGCACGATGGCACAGCTGAGATTCAATTCCATGCAGAGAACGACATTAAAAAAAAGTGCCAGTGGCAAAGTCAAGCATGTAAACATTGTGAAGTGCCAGAATTAAGGCGCCTGAACAGCCAGATCACCAGCATCAAGAGTCGACAGCTCAGGTTAGAGCATCAGAGGCAGGATTTTTAGTGCAGTCACAGTAGCTTTATTTCTCTGTGGGCTCCATGGGAGTGTCGACATTGACTCCGATAGAAGCAAGATCAAGCCCTATATAGGCAACCTGGGGGCTTGGGGCCAACTGCTAGAAAGGTCCAGGTGCTGCACCTTGGTTTCTGCTGCATTGTTTTCCCACAAGCCGTTGGTGTCCAGACTTTTTGGCTTACTCTGACAAGCTAGAGTTGATCTCATTTTGAAGGTACAGCCTGAGCCTCTCCGTTTTGATGGCACAGTCTGGGGACACACATTGTCAGGCTGTAGGAGGATTCGGGTTTTATCTTTGACCCCTGCCCCTCGTAGTTTATGCAGCTCTAGCCATGGATCTCAGCATGCTCAGAGCTGCACACCTCAGGGGGGCATGGGAAGGAAATGGCTTGGGGACGTTCCCCTCTGGGAGCCCCATGACCCGCTCCTGGGGGCACGCAGATCCCAGAGCTCTTCGGCTTGGTTGGAGGAATTTACAGTGTCTGCCATGACTCGGAAAGCTGCACATCTCTTCAGCTACCTGCTAAGAGCATCCTGACCATTAACAGCAAGTCGTTGCTGATGTCTGGCTCACAGGCCAGAGAGCCCATCTAGTGGGTTGTAAAGAATGAGACATGGGAGGAGCACAGACATGAGGAGAAGTTCATACCAGGGTGGTTTGATCAGGGGTTCATGGGCACACTGACACCCGCAAAAACCCTGCAGTGGTGTCTTCTGTCCCACAGGGCTGGGCCTGGCTCCCTGCTGTGGGTGTTGTGACCTGGGGGCTCTGACCACTTGCAGCAACACCTTCCACCTCTGCACTGTGACCCTAACCCAGCCTGGTGGAAAGGGGCAAAGCGGGGAGGGGCTATAGAGTGAGCCTGCCCCTCACTCAGCCTGCAATGGGGAGCCAGGCACAGCCCCATGGGACAGGACACAGCACTGCAGGATGAGTGTGGGCTGGGCTCACTCTCCAGCCCCCTGCCCTCTGGCCTCCCCTCGGCACTTGGCGGGGATTGGGGCTGCGGTGCTGAGGCAGAAGGTGCTGTTGTGGTTGGTCTGAGGAGGAGGAGGAGGAAGAGGCAGTGACAGAGTGAAGTGGCAGTTAGGGAAGCCCATTTGTGCAAAGCCATCCACGATGTCACGCATGTTGCCCAGAGTCACGGCCTTTCAGAGTCCAATGGTCAACTTTCCCACTCCGCACTGGTAAGCGACCGATCAGTAGCCGTCTGGAGTAGCTAGCTTCCACAGTGCAATTGCCATGTGCTTCTCCAACGACAGGGCAACTCTCATTCTCATGTCTTTGGGCTGTAGGGCTCGGGCAAACTCATCACACGGTCCCATGAATGTGGCTTTCCTCATCCGAACGTTTTGCAGCCACTGCTCGTCATCCCAGACGTGCATGACAATGCGATCCCACCACTCAGTGCTTGTTTTCTGAGCCCAAAAGCGGTGTTCCACTGTGGTCAGCACCTCCATGAATGCCACAAGCAATCACGTGTCATAGCTACTACACATGGCAAGATGAATGTTGCACTCCTCTTGCCTTTGTAGCTTAAGGAATAACTCCACTGCCATTCGTGACGTTGTGACACTCTGTACCTTAGGGGAACACCCTGCACCCCCATGTTCATCCTTATAATATGATTGTGTAGTATCCAATGCAAAGTTTGTCATCTCGGGTGTCTTCGGAAGGCTCATGATGCACCGATCATTGTTGTTATAGTAATGTTATAGGTTGTAATTTCACGTATATAGTTATGAGGCTGAAAATGTGTCCTCATGGCTTAAAAGAAGCTCAGGCAAAACTCTCCAGGAGCAGAGGGGCAGTATACACCTCATCAGGGTATGTATGGGACAAACCCAGCCCAGCCTCACAGGAACAAAGGACACTTGCCTAGGCAGCAACAAAGGATCTATTGGACTCTTAAGTGAGTCACCCCCCTTCCTTTGGTCAGTTTGGGACTACAGTGAGGTAATGCTCACCTGACTCTGAAGAGGGGGGTGGGGGGCAAAGCCAAGAGGGAAGAAAGAACATGATAAAAGGGAGAGACCTTTGCCGTGCTCTTTCTCTTCCACCTCCATCTACAGACACCACCACCAAGTGACTGAAGCGCTGATCAAAGGGGAGAGCCTGGTTGAAAAGCAACCAGCCAGCTGTAGTGAGGAGTATCTAAGTTTGTAAGGGCACTGAAAGTGTTAAGATCAGCTTAGAATGTGTTTTGTTTTTATTTCATTTGACCAAATCTGACTTCTTGTGCTTTGACTTATAATCACTTACAATCTGTCTTTTGTAGTTAATAAATGTGTTTGTTTATACTACCTGAAGCAGTGCGTTTGGTTTGAAATATATCAGAGACTCCCCTTGGGATAACAAGCCTGGTACATATCAATTTCTTTGTTAAACTGACAAACTCAGATAAGCTTGCAGTGTCCAGTAGGCATAACTGGACACTGCAAGACGAAGGTTCCTAGGGTTGTGTCTGGGACCGGACATACTGGCTAGTGTCCTTTGGTTGCACAATCCAAGCAGCAGCTGGCCAAAAGTGCTCACTCATGTAGCTGGGAGCAGCTTACATGCTAGAGGCTGAGTGTGAACAGCCCAGGAGTGGGGGTTCCCACAGCAGAGCAGGGTAAGGCTGGCTCCCAGAGTCGAGGATTGGAGTGACCTAGCAGATCACCGGTCTAGACAACACCAGGGGAATGTCACAGTGTCCCATCTATGTGCTTGACTAATCTGTCTGCAATATGGGGCTACTCATGCATATGTAACCCACTATTTTTTGTGGATGTTGTGTGGACGGTAACAGCCTACTGCTGCTGCCAGCTATTGTAGCTAGTTCTTTAGTTCTAGTGGTAAAGAGCTGTGCTGCAGTGATGAAAGACCAGTGTTCAAACCCTCGTGATGATGTAGGGGATATTCCAATTATATTGAAAATAACTTTTATGTTTTAAACAGTAGGAAATGACTTATCAAAAGCTACATTACCAACATTGTAAATAACAAGAATTACTGTGGCCGTGGGGAGCATTGAGCATTTGCAGGATTCCTGTTTGCTGGGACAACCTAGAGCCAGCAGGGTGTGAGTGTCCTGGGGAGCTGACCCATGCTTGGAGATCAGCGGTAGCTCCCGAGCCCCATATTCAGCATTATTCACAGGGTTAAATGTGCCCAGAGCATCAATATGGTGACAGTTTATGGTTCGGGCAGATGCCAGGCATAAGGGCGAATGGTGATGAGGGGAAACATCTCGGTTGGTGTTTCAAAGGGTAGAGGCCCATCTGAGTGCACTGGAAATGCACATGCAGAAGCGCACAGACATTTGCATGCACAGCTACCAGAACCTCCCCCTCCCCCCCGCCCCCCCACACTAACATCCTGGCTCCTCTTCCCTCACTCATTGGAGGAGCCCCATTGATGTCAGGGCACCAGTGAGATGGCTCACGTGAACCAGGGCTGCAGGATGGGGCCCATCGGGGGACTATGCCCACAACCAGCCCGTGCAGCAAGGCCCTTCGCAAGCACATTCTGCAGTCTCCAGGGCAGAAGCAGGTACAGAGCTGAGCTCCCATTTTCAGAGCATGAAGCTCCATCCTCCAGTTCTGAAACTTTGAGCCCATAAGTTAATTCGACATGGAAGGAGACTCTGCCAGTCCTAGCTCTTGCTGTGCTGTTCTCTGCGGCTGGGGCACTTCCCCTCTTCTCACAAACACCCTCCCTGCAGAAGTGCCGGGGCTGCAGCTCCCCAGACATGAGAGATGGTTCCTTTAACCCTTCAGCTGCTGCAGTTACTAACTCATCCACCTCCCACCTCTGAGCTCATCCACCTCCCACTCAGCCAGGCTGAGCTGCTATTTCAGCAGGACCTGAAGGGACCAGGGCAGAGTCCAGAGGAGACATTTTAAGCCCCATCTGGGCCTGATCTGGAGATTAAAACCCTGCAAAAATTCCTGCCACAGAACGAACTTTGAAAAGCTCCACCCCCTGCCCACCCCCTGCCATTTTCAAGGACCTGAGGAAATTCAGAGATTGGGGGGAGGGGAGCGCTTTTGTTAAACTGGAGCTAAAGGTGGCAGGGGAGAGAAGTATCACGGGAGGGGAAAACTCCCCGTACTAAGAGAATATTGTAGTTTTCTCAAAACCACTAAGGTTCAAAAGCCTGGAGATTCTAAGTTAAGGCGACACTTTCAAAACAAACCCCAATATTGGACTGTCTGCCAATGCACAGTTAGGTCACCAAACAACCCAGGTTCTGTCCTGTGCCAGCACCAGCCTCTCACCCCCACCCCAGTGGACCATTTGTATGTCCTGGGCAAGGAGTGGTCTTTTGTGGGGGAGGACTCTTTCTAAATGAGTGTTTGTTCACGGAGTTTCCAGGTTGGCGGGAGCTCTAACAGGCCCACCGCCACAGGCCAGGTCTGCACTTGAAAATTAGGTTGACCCAGCTACGTTGCTGTGGGGTGTGAAAAATCCACACCCCTGAGAAATGCAGCTAAGCGAACCTAGCCCCCGCCAAAGACAGCGCTAGGTCCATGGTAGATTGCTTCTGTCGACCTCGGGAGCTGGATTTCCTACTGTGCTGCTGTAGTGTTTTTCGTGTAGACATGGTCTCTGGTTGCAGAAACCTTAAAGTCTGACAGTCCCCTGGATTTGCATAGTTCATCTACCTGTGCCACAGACCCATCCAGACATTACCATCTGGCAACGGTTAGGCAAGGGGCGAGTTCAGACTTCTATTTTTCTGCTGAACTCTGTCAATTTTATTACCAGATTGGAAAGGCCAGGTCTTGAAGACATTTGTAAAGGACGAAGTGGTAAGATTCAGACATGACTCGGAAGTGTGGGGCTACAGAGAGGGCTGAATCGAAGGCAAAGCCCAGTTCATGGCCTGAGCGACCACCCCCATGGGGCTGCCCATGGTGACGGAGAAAGGAGGGTGAGTGGGAGGGTGGATGTGGGGAGATTAGGAGCTTTGTGTCACGAAGTGGGAATGTTCTTAATGTTTTCTCTGAATGCAGTGTGTGTTCCTCAGTTTCCCCTATGCACTTCTTAAGTATCTAAGTGGTGGGTTACGGGTGTGTGATTGTTGTAGAGCCATAGAGGGCCGGGGTGGTGCGGTCTGCACAGAGAATGGCCGACACCCTGTCTCCTGGCAACTGATGGCCTGGGCCCCTCCCCTGCCAGGTGCCAACTGAAGGTGTTGGAGAACAAAGAGATCAGGTGGCCTCCTGGCCCAGGGAAGGAGACAAAGGCCAGAGGCGAGGCTGGAGGAAGTCTCAGTTTGGAGCTGGCCGGGGAAATGGAGGGAGGCCCAGATCCGGGGTCTGGGCTCCCTATACCCCAAGATGGACCTGACTGAGGGGTCCTGTTCTCTGTACCTACAAGCTCTGTTTTAGATCGTGTTCCTGTCGTCTAATAAACCTTCTGTTTTACTGGCTGGCTGAGAGTCACGGTGAATCGCAGGAAGTGCGGGGTGCAGGGCCATGACTCCCCCACACTCTGTGACACTTTGTTTCAACCGTGTTGCGTTTAAGCTGATGGTGGGATACCAGGGAGGACAGAGACAGGGAGACAGACTGGAGGTTTTAGTTTGGACTGACAGAAACAGGCCCAGAGTGGATAGGCTGATCTAGGAGTTGTCAGCATAAAGATGATAATGAAAGCCATGGTTTTTAATGAGATTGCCCAGAGATAAGGTGCAGAGGCAGAAGGGAGGAGGGGAGGTGTGGAGTGAAGCTGAGGAGCATAGACTGTGAGCAGGGGAAGAGGAGGAGTAATAGTTTTACAGTAGTGCCTAGGGACCCCACTCATAGACCAGGGCCTCATTGCGCTAGGTGCTGTACAAAACCAGAACAAACAGAGCATGGGATGCTTGTGGCTAGGTCCTTCCAGAGATGCATTGGGGACACCACTGGGATGAGCCAATGCCTCTCCTCCAGCCGCCTCTCGCAGCACAGTACTGAGGGCAAAGGGGAATTCTGCCGCTGACTTAAGTGGGGCCTGGGTTCTCCCTGAGAGTATCAAGGCTGAAGGTCTCATTGCACTCGGCTGCAGTGACTGTCTGTGTCACTGATCTCCAGCTCTTCTAGGTCACTCTCAGCCAGTTAAAGTGACTTTGCACCATAAGTGCAGTTTCAAGGGGATTTTGGGTGGTGGCTGTTTTTAACTCTAGAATTGTTTCGTTTGTTTCCGAAGCCCTTGCACAGGATGTGGTATGGCTGAAACAGAATTTATAGCTCTGCGGCTCATGCTCTGACTACAGCCGGCCTTTACGTCCTCTGCAGGTTCAGTTTCTAAGACACCAAGGCTGAGAATTGGTCTGAATTCAACTAAAAGAAATTCAGTTAAGACAAGTGCAAAGTATTTCATTTAGGAAGGACAAATCAAATGCATAACTACGGAATGGGGAATAGCTGGCTAGGAGGTAGTACGGCTGCAAAGGATCTGGGGGTCATAGTAGATCACAAATAATAATAGGAGTCAACAATGTAACAGAACTGTGAAGAAGGCTAATATCAGTGTGGGAAGTATTAACGGGAGTGTTCTGTGTAAGACAGGGGATGTAATTGTCCCGCACTGAAGCCTCAGCTGGAGTACTGAGTGCAATTCTGGGTGCCCCTCTTTAGGAAAGATGAGTCCACGGGTGAGCAACAAAAAATGATCAAAGGTTGAGAAAACCTGACCTCTGAGGAAAGGTTAAAAAACAACTAAGCATGTTTAGTCCTGAGAAAAGAAAGCTGAGAGGGGATCTGAGAACAGCCTTCCAATTTGCTAAGGGCTGCTCCAAAGAGGACTGTAAATAGGCTTCCAAGGGAGGTTGTGAAATCTCCATCACTGGAGGGTTTTAAGAACAGGTTGGACAAACACCTGCCAGGGATGGTCTAGGGTTTATTCGGTCCTGCCACAGCTCAGGGCCTGGACTGATGACGTCTTGTGGCCCCTTCCAACCCTGTATTTCAATAATTCTGTGATCCCAGACTGATGACAACAGCCCACAAGGTGTCCTGTGGAGAGCAGAAACCAGTAGGAAAGACAGAAATTAAGTGGCCAAAACATTAGTGACTAGAACAAAGTGGAGCTAAGGGCAGCAGTCCCTGGCAGTGGTTGAAAGCTGGGGCAGGAGGAAGGGGTGGCAGCCCTTTTAGTGCCCCTGGCCACCACCGTGTTCCCTCTAGTGCACATCAGGCCTGATTCTCCCCTGCCTGTCCCCTTGCGTCGGCGTTCACACCTGTGCAAAGTGAGGGCTAACTTGGTTTAAATGCCACTGTTGGTGTCAGTGAGAGGAGAACTCTGGCTGGCAGGGTTTACCCCCCACTCTGCCCAGGTGTAAATGGCAGCAGGAGGGGCAGGGCAGGGGAGAATCCTGCCACTGTTGCTTAAGGCCCCGGCTGACAGTCAGCATCTGCTCCCTCCTGCCTGCTCCCATGCAATGGAGCTTTCCGGAGGGAGCCCGGTGACCATGTGAGTTTCCTTCATTACAAACTGTCTCTCTCTCCGGCTACTGCCCAACCAGCTGCCTTGCTCAGCGGCTCTGCTTCTGCCCTCACACTGAATCCCACACACAGCCCCAGCTCTCTCTCTGGGGACGTCTACATTGCAGCTGAAGGTGGAATTCCCAGCTGGGGTAGACGTACCCCGTAAGCTCTGACTGAGCTTGTGAGTTAAAAAGACCAGTGTCGCTGTGGCAGTGGGGGCAGTTGGAGAGGCTGGATGCTCAAGTATCTACCTAGAGTCTGGGGCGGGATCGTACTTGGGTGTCTGGCCTATCCCACCACCCGCACCGTCACGGCTACTCTGCTATTTCAGGTGCTCTACCTTGACCAAAGCCAGCACGTGTACGTCTCCCCTGATCCCTTTAGGATCCCTTGATGAGGGGGCAGGTCTAATTCAGGGAGATCAGGGGGTTAAAAAGCCAGCTCATAAACAACCAGAGGGGTTAATGACGAGAAACAGTAAACAAGGGAGTTCTGTGAGGGAATTTAGAAAGGGAGCGTGTAGCCAGATACACCGAATAAACAGTCTACAACCCCACCTACAAGAATCAAAGTAATGCAGGCAGAAGTCCAGCAGCAGGATGGGGGCTCTCCAGTTCATTACACTGAATGCAGCGTGTGTTATTACCTCCCCTGTGGGCAGGTGGCGTATGTGGGCATTAGGTGCAAGCAACCCCTGGCCCTCAGCGACGGAGTACAGGCTCTGGAGACCGGAGTGGCGGAAGGTTAATGGGGAGACATACATACACTGGAAGGAGAGATACCGAGATTTCTAAGACCATAGATAAGCCCCACGCAGGGAAACCCCACACCGTCAGACGCTCCCAGGGTGTGAACTATGGATGGAGGCTCCGGGTGCACAAGCCTTCCTGCTGCCTGTGTCACAGATTTCTACCCACCCCAGGAAGGGTCAGGGGTGCGGGCTGTAGCTGTGCTGTCCGGTTTGCCACCTTCTTTGCTTGTGGGGAATGATGTTCTGGCTGTGAACACGGAAGGGCTGAATCCGCCCCCTCAGGTAGCTCCAGACAGGCAAAAGGATGTGAGCAAAACCGCAGACAGAACAGCTGATGGGGAAGGGGGGGTCACATTCCCCTGGTTAGACTCCCAGCGCATGGGCAGCACGTTCAATAGGCAGGGGAAGGCTGAGCCTGCCCAACCAGCCCCGCCTGGCCCCACCCATGCTCCGCCCAGAGGCCCCCTCCCTCCGCCGCTACTTGGCCCCAGCCCAGGCAGGCTTCTCCTCTCCCAGGAAGGGAAGCCGCCTGGGGCTGGAGGTAGGGCGGCTGGGACTTGGTGTAGCTGGGGCTGCCCAGTGCCGGGGGGGCCCTGGCACTGGGGCCATGCCACCCAGCGCTCCAGAGCTGGGGGCAAAGGGGGGCTGCCTGCCACCTGCCACTCCAGGGCTGGGGACGGGGTGTGTGTCTGCACATGCCCTGTGCTCTGGGGGGCTGCTGCTCTGAGGCTGGGTACCGTTTTGTGCTCTGGGGGGCTGCATGCCATCTGCCAGCCCAGTGCTTCGGGGTTGGGGGGGGCCAATCAGCGCTCTGGGTGGTGCTCACGGCTGCAGGGGGATCTGGCCTTGGGGACAAGTGGAAGTGGGGACCATGGCCTCAGGTGGAAGTGGTGGCCAGGGGCCTAGCCTCCCTGAGCCGGTTGCTCACCCACCGCCCATGTCCCAGAGCAATTAGGTGACACCCCCAGGTTTGCAGGCAAGTGGGTGAGATCCCTGCTGCTCCAGAGAAGGGACAGAACCTACTGACTGAAAGGGAAATCCGCTGGGCCCTACAGCTCAGCTCAGGGAATTAAGCTCTCTGCTAACCCATCAGAGGGACCCAGGAGCTGTACAGACCATGAGGTTGGCAGTGTCTCAGGCCACAAAGAGGGACATGGAGGCAGCTGCAGAGCACTGCCAATCTATGGCACCCAGACAGGGGGGAAATGCCCAAGCGGTGGATCAGAAGCTGCTTGGGAGATGGTGAAAGATCCTGAGCCAGAGGGGAGAGGGAATTCAGCTCACCTTGACTCAGGGGGCGGGGAACCTCCATCCAGCATTGGGGCAGCCTAGGCACTGCATGGGAGGAGAGAGGGGGAGAACCAGGTCAAGTTTATATGCAAAGGTTTGGGGATTGAGCAGGGGTAAGAATTGGCATGAGAAAGTTCAGCCCCATGGGATCTGAACTGAGAACTTATTCCAGATGGTTGACAAGCGACTCTATGGATTTTGGAAGAATGTCTGCTGGCTTACTAGCAGAATGTTTGTTATCTGAACACACCTTATGGAATTAGGATAAACTTTCTTGAATTAAGTTAGACCTCATTGAATTAGGGTTCATACTTTTGGGGTCCATTGTCTTAAAATTGCAGTTGTGTGAGTGTTGTTGTTGCATTGTATGTAGGGAGGGGGGATGCTAATGAACTTCCCCCATTATCAACCCTTGAAGTCGCTCTTTCCCCCACCCCCCAAGTCTGCATATGCTAGTTGGAACTGGATTCTGTAGAGACCCAGAGACAAAGAAAAGCTTTTTGGATAAAAGCCTGAGTTTAAAATGACACAGGGCCTCCTTCCTGGTCCAGCAAATGGACAGAACCCTGGTCCCCCGAGGGCCCCAATCCTTAGGGGAGGACTGGAAGGACTTGGCCTGCTGAGGCCTCATCACATTGGTGCTTGTTCTGAGCTGAAGCTCTGAGGAGTTTGAACCACAAGGAAACCCCTAGGGTGGGGGGATGCCCGATAAGCTTATTAGCATGTGTGTAGGTCCTTCTATTATTTTTAATGTCATCTTTTTACCTTAAGAATAAAGCTAAGCTTGCTTAGAAAGAGCTGGGTGGTTGTTTATTCCTGTAGCAATTACACTGTATCCATCTCTGAAGGGAAAGCAAGCAGGTGTCCGAGGGCAACCTGTCTGGGCTGGGAATTACACAGTGAAGGCAGGGCACTGTGCAGCCTGGACTTACCCTGGTCAGAAGGGAGAATGACGTGGGTCTCCACCCAACAGAAGCAAGGGCTGGGGAGCTGGGAGCCTGAGAGTGGGTGCCCTTGCTGAATCACTGAGGGGAGATACAGGTGCAGTTGCTCTGAACTGTGACACCTATTTCTGTGAGAGGGGCAGGGCTTAGGACACATCCTTCTCATCAGCATCTCCCATTGGCTACCTTAGGAGGTGTCACAGATCCACAGGATCCGTGCTATGTCCCCAGCTTTGAAACAGTCTCTAAGAGGAATCAGTTCAGTGTGCCAGACCCCCTTGGGGGTCTCACTCCTCCTCCAGAGTAAGCCACGTGGCCTCACCGCCTCCTTACACTGAGCCTCTGAGCTCCAGCACTCCTGCTTCACACGAGGAGCTCTGTTCAGCGAGTGCAGCTGAGATAGACTCCTGGGGCAGACTCGTCCACTCTTCAAAGACTAATGCACCTCATCTGGCATTTGCAGTGACACTCAAACAACATTGTCCAAAGAGTAGGATTTATTAATCATCTGGAAACAGCACAGGAAGTCCTTAGGTTAGCACAGACAACTGAAGGTTAAAGCATAGACCTTTCTATGCGGGTGCAATTCATCCCATCATCCAGATCATTCATAAAGATGTTGAACAAAACCGGCCCCAGGACCGACCCCTGGGGCACTCCCCTTGATACCAGCTGCCAACTAGACATGGAGCCATTGATCACTACCCTTTGAGCCCGATGATCTAGCCAGCTTTCTATCCACCTTATAGTCCATTCATCCAATCCATACTTTTTTAACTTGCTCGCAGGAAAACTGTTGGAGGCTGTATCAAAAGCTTTGCTAAAGTCAAGATATATCACATCCACCGCTTTCCCCATATCCACAGAGCCAGTTATCTCATCATAGAAGGCAATCAGGTTGGTCAGGCATGACTTGCCCTTGGTGAATCCATGTTGACTGTTCCTGATCACCTTCCTTTCCTCCAAGTGCTTCAGAATGGATTCCCTGAGGACCTGCTCCATGATTTTGCCGGGGACTGAAGTGAGGCTGACCAGTGTGTAGTTCCTCGGGTTCTTTTTCCCTTTTTTAAAGATAGGCACTCCAATAGTCCAGGACCTTCCCCGACCGCCACGAATTTTCAAAAATAATGGCCAATGGCTCTGCAATCACATTAGCCAACTTCCTCAGCACCCTTGGATGCATTAGATCTGGACCCATGCACTTGTGCATGTCCAGCTTTTCTAAATAGTCCTTAACCTGTTCTTTCACCACTGAGGGCTGCTCACCTACTCCCCATGCTGTGTTGCCTAGTGCAGCAGTCTGGGAGCTGCCCTTCTCTGTGAAGACCGAGGCAAAACAAGCATTGAGTACTTCAGCTTCTTCCACATCATCTTTCATTATGTTGCCTCCCCCATTCATTAAGGGTCCCACACTTTCACTGACCTTCTTCTTGTTGCTAACATACCTGTAGAAACCCTTCTTGTTACCCTTCACATCCCTTGCTAGCTGCAACTCCAGTTGTGCCTTGGCCTTCCTGATTACACCCCTGCATGCTCTAGCCATATTTTTATAATCCTCCCTAGTCATCTGTCCAAATTTCCACTTCTTGTAAGCTTCCTTTTTGAGTTTAAGCTCACCGAAGATTTCACTGTTCAGTCAAGCTAGTCGCCTGCCATATTTGCTATTCTTTCTGTACTTTGGGATGGTTTGTTCCTGGGCCCTTAATAAGGCATCTTTAAAATACAGCCAGCTCTCCTAGACTCCTTGCTCCCTCATATTAGCCTCCCAAGGGATCCTGCCCATCAGTTCCCGAAGGGAGTGTAAGTCTGCTTTTCTGAAGGTTAGGGTCTGGATTTTGCTACTCTCCTTTCTTCAGGATCCTGAACTCAACCATCTCATGGTCACTGCTGCCCAGGTTGCCACCCACTTCTACTTCCCCTACCAATTCTTCCCAGTTTGTAAGCTGTAGAGGAGCACGGCCCCTAGATGGTTCCTCCAGCACTTGTACCAGGAAGTTGTTCCCAACACTCTTCAAAAACTTCCTGGATTGTCTATGCACTGCTGTATTCCTCTCCCAGTAGATGTCAGGGTGATTGAAGTCCCCCATTAGAACCAGGGCCTGTGATTTGGAGATTTCAGCTAGTTGTCCGAAGAAAGCCTTGTTTACCTCATCCTTCTGATCTGGTGGTCTATAGCACACACCCACCACGACATCACCCTTGTTGCGCTTGCCTCTAAACTGAACCCAAAGACTCTCAACAGGCTTTTCTCCAGTTTCATACCGGAGCTCTGAGGAATCATACCGCTCTCTTACATACAGTGAAACTCCTCCACCTTTCCTCCCGTACCTGTCCTTCCTGAACAGTTTATACCTCAGACTGTGGGACTTCTGCATAGCCCATGACATCTCCCAGAGGGCCTTCCACCTGCCAGGTGCCCGCAACACGCGGGCCGATCATTTGAGCAGGGACTTCTCCTCCCAACACAAGTGGTCTCTCCAC
Source organism: Chelonia mydas (assembly GCF_015237465.2). Classification (NCBI taxonomy): domain Eukaryota; kingdom Metazoa; phylum Chordata; order Testudines; family Cheloniidae; genus Chelonia; species Chelonia mydas. The sequence continues at coordinate 36,563,511 of NC_051254.2, read as the reverse complement.
CCAGAAGTGGCTCACCAGCTCTTCCAAGCATGGGGAACACCCCAAGTGGACCTGTTCACGACGATGCAGAACAGGCGTTGCCCCCGGTTCTGTTCTGGGGGGGTCTGGGATGGGGCGCTATCTCAGATGCCCTCCTCCTGTCCTGGTCAGATCAGCTTCTCTATGCCTTCCCCACATTCCCTCTCATCACCAGGGTCCTGGAAAAAGTAAAAACGGACAAGGCACAGGTCCTCTTAATTGCCCTAGCATGGCCCCAGCAGCATTGGTACGGGACCCTCATGGGCCTGGCAGTGGCCATGCTGAGGCCATTGCTGCTCCGCCCAGACCTGCTCTCCCAGGACCGGGGCCATCTCCTCCATCCCAACCTAGAGGCTCTCCACCTCATGGTGTGGCTGCTCAGTGGCTAGGCCGGGAGGAGCGGACATGTTCGGAGGGGGTCCAATGCATCCTCCTGGAAAGCAGACAGCCCTCCACACGCCGCACCTACTTGGTGAAGTGGTCTAGGTTCTCTAGATGGGCTGCTGAGCAGGGTGTTTCCCCAGTGGCCGCCCCAATCCAGCTTATCCTAGACAACCTAGGGCCTGGCACCCTCGTCAGTCAAGGTGCACCTGGCGGCCATATCGGCCTTCCATCCTCCGGTGCAGGGACACATGGTGTTCTCCCATGCTACGACTGGAAGTTTCCTTAAGGGATTGGACCGTCTTTTTCCATATGCTAGGCCCCCTGTCCCACAGTGGGACCCGAACTTGGTGTTATCCCATCTCACGGGGCCCCCGTTTGAACCTCTGGCCACATGCTCTTGGTCTCACCTCTCATGGAAGGTGGCCTTCCTGGTTGCTATCACATCAGCCAGGCGGGTCTCGGAGCTCAGGGCTCTGACCTCTGAACCCCCGTACATAGTTTTCCATAAGGATAAGGTTCCGCTTCGCCCACACCCCGCATTCCTCCCTAAGGTGGTCTCCGCCTATCACATGAGCCAGGACATTTTCCTGCCTGTCCTCTGTCCCAAGCCTCACTCGTCCAATGAGGAACACTGCTCCACATGCTTGACGTGCGTAGGGCACTAGCCTTCTACCTGGAACAGACTAAGCCGTTCAGAAAGTCATCTCAACTGTTTGTTGCCTCGGCTGAGTGCATAAGGAGTCGGTCGATTTCCACCCAGCGCCTCTCCCATTGGATCACCTCGTGCATTCACACCTGTTATGATCTGGCGAGTGTTTCTCCACCACCGATTGTGAAGGCATACTTGACTTGGGCCCAGGCCTCATCGGCTGCCTTCGTGGCCCACGTCCCTATCCAGGACATTTGTAGGGCCACTACTTGGTCTTTAGTTCACACGTTTACCTCGCCCTATGCAATTGTCTCCCAAACCAGGGATGACGCCGGGTTCGGCAGGGCCGTATTCCGTCCCGGGAATCTGTGAACTCCTACCCACCTCCAACAGATATAGCTTGGAATCACCTATTGTGGAATACACATAAGCAATCACTTGAAGAAGAAAAGACAGTTACCTTTTCCGTAACTGGTGTTTTTCGAGATGTGTTGCTCATGTCTATTCCACATCCTGCCCTCCTTCCCCTCTGTCGGAGATGTCTGGCAAGAAGGAACTGAGGGTGGAGGGAGCAGGCAGCTCCCACTACACTGCGCCATGGAAGTGCCACTCCAGGGGTCGCAGGGGTGCTCCCCCTACGGGTACTGCTAGGGGAAACACTTCCAGCACCAGTGCACGTGGCAAGCGCACACACCTATTGTGGAAGAGACATGAGCAACACATCTCAAAGGACAGCAGTTACGGAAAAGGTAGCTGTCTTTTCTTATCGCCACCAGCTGCCTTCAACACCTGTAGCTTCACCACACCACCCAGCCCTGCAAACTACAACCCTTACCCACTGCACTCAACCCCCATCACCATGCATTTTAGCCAGCTAGAAGTGCAACACTCATCGCACAGCACTCCAGACAGGAAGACTGAGTATGAGAACAGGACATACGCAATCTGTGATTGAACCATTCCCCACCCCACTCCCTTGCCCTTTCTGTTTCCCAAGCAATTGTGTTCCTTTTCAATAACTGAATTTTATTTTCAATAAATGGCTTTTTTGGCTTTGAAAACATTCTTTATTATTGCATTAAGTAAAAGATACCTTAGCCCATGAAAGCAACAGGCACTGCAAGTCAGTGTCGCAAGCACAGATTCCTACTAACATTGGAACCACTGTACTTCACTCTTGTGCAGGGCACCAAACATTACTGGTGGCTTTCAGCCTCAAATTGCTTCCTCAAGGCATCCCTAATCCTTGCAGCCCCGCGCTGGGCCCCTCTAATAGCCCTGCTCTCTGGCTGTTCAAATTCAGCCTCCAGGTGTTGAACCTCCGAGTTCCATGCCTGAGTGAATCTTTCACCCTTCCCTTCATAAATATTATGGAGGGTACAGCATGCGGACATAGCCGCGGGGATGCTGTCATCGACCAGGTCCAGCTTCCCATACAGGCAGCACCAGCAGCCCTTTAAACTGCCAGAAGCACACTCCAGAGTCATTCTGCTACCAACTCAGCCTGTTGCTTGAACTGCTCCTTTCTGCTGTCAAGGCTCCCTGTGTAGGGTTTCATGAGCCACGGCATTAAAGGATAAGCGGGGTCTCCAAGGATCACAATGGGCATTTCGACTTCCCCCCAGTATTGGGTCCAGCTCGTTGTAGAAACAGCAGGTCGCAGGGGCAGCATTCAAATTGGCATTCCTCAGCAGTTCAGGCTCCATTCCCGCGGACAGAAAGGGAAGACAGAGCGTGCAGTACAAGAAATGTTGAAAGATGGCGCCAAATGTGGACAGAAGCACAGGGATTGCTGGGATGTGAACTGATGCATCATGGAGTGTTGGGACAGGACCCAGAATGCCCCGCACCGCATGCCCCCTTCCCACAAGCCACAGCCCCAGAATGGGAAGGGTGCTGTGTGGGATAGCTGCCCATAATGCACCGCTCCCAATGCCACTGCAAGTGCCGCAAATGTGGCCACGCCCAGTGCATGTGCAGCTGACCGTGTGAACAGACTGCAGCGCTTTCCCTGCCGCGCTCTCCGAAGGCTGGTTTAACTCCCAGTGCTCTGCATCTGCCAGTGTAGCTGTGCCCTTAGAGTCTTCTCTAAAAGAAACAGCTCCAGTCCCGCTGAGGGGGAAGGGTCTGTCCCAGCAGACTCCAGCAATCTGGTGTCCCAAGTGATCTGAATCCGGGAATGACACTGAAGAGAGTGTTCTTCCTGCTTTCTGTGAACTAGAGCAAATGGAATGGCCAAAACAAACTAAGAAACAAAGGCAGAGACAGCTGCTTCCGGCACCCGGAACCCGCCCGGCTCTGGGCGCGGCTGGCTTGTGCGCTGCAAGGGGGCTGCTGAACTCAGTTATCCTGAGGGGTGCGGGAAAGGGTCCTGCCAGGGTGGAAGAAATAAAGCAGCCCGCCCTAGAAACCTTCGGCAGAGGACTGCAGGGAACTGCCCTGGGTCTGGGTGTCTTGGCCCCCCTGAATGCTGGAGGCTGCTGGCCTGGCCGGGCCCCTCCAGCGCAGCCGGGCGGTGGCTGTTTCTTTAAGCGAAAATGCTAATCTCGTCACGTGACCGCCGGGGTGACTTGACTTTCGCTTTCAATTTCGGGCAGCGCTGCCGGAGGGAAGCCCCGGGCTCTGCTCGGAGCCCAGAGGTTTCTTCCCCGAAGGGCGAGGAAAAGCTGGGAAACTGCAGCGATTTGGTAGCCGGGACTCAGCCCTGCAATGGGATCAACTGAAAGAGTCACTGACAGTGGAAATCATCGCACCAAACCCCGCGGAGTCTGATCCCACCCTGGAGATTGTAAAATTTCTCAGAAGGACCAATCAGGCAGGTTAATTTTGCTTCAAAATGATTCCTCACGTCCCCTCATGTGTCCTGCTCATTGCCTGGCCGGATTGTTACTAACACAAAGATTAACTAACCCCGTGCAATTTGATTTACACGTTATGTAAACACTGCAGTACAAGGACGTTCACAATGATTGACACCCCGATGCCTTTCAGAGCCTTGTCCGAGCGGCGTAACTCGGGATTTGTGCGGCAGGCTGGGTTCGAAATTTGTTTCTTTTGCGGGTACGTTTCATTCAAGAACCCTGGGCCCGACCTTGTTCTCAGTGACGTCCCGGGGAGATTCGTAACAAGTAACTTCCCGTATTGAGAATACCGGACGAGATTTACTGTGCCACCCCCAGCTGTTCTGTCCTTCTGCCTCTTAACGTGACAGTTTCTACCTCTGCCTGTGGGGCTGAATCCTGTTGTTTCTGATCATTTTCCTTTTTTCCCTTGAAGGTATTTCCACAATCAATCAAGACAGAAACTTGCATCCTGTTCTCCTTCTGAAGTGAGGGGGAATGAAGCATGTGCCTAAAGCAGACCATGAGCTCAAGTGTGCTGCTGAATAGGGGCTTCATGACATAATTTAGAAAGAGGCAGATTTACACAGCGGTTGACAGATCATCTCCTACTGTGTGAACGGTGTGGAGGGGAGATTTCCTGAGGAAATCTATAGGACTAAAGGTAGTAAAAAAATAATTTTAAAACACATTTACAACAATAATTCACTTTTGTTTTGTTTAATATTTTATAGACTTTTTCATTTTTAATCAAATATTATTGAAACAAATTTTTTTTACAATCATTGTTACTCTTCTTTTAGCAAGAATAGGGGAGGGTCAATAAATTGTTTTGATCAATTTGATTAGAATTTCTTTTTTGAATCAATTTGAACTATATATTCTCATTTAGCATCATTTCATTGAAAAATTAGAAACATTCCAATCATAGGAAAATTCATTTTTTTAATGTTTTTTTTTAATTCATTTTCTAATGAAAACATCATTTTGTTTAAACATTTTTTAACTGCGGCCACTGGGAGCTGCAGGTGGCCGTGCAAATGTAAACAAACTGGCAGCCCACCAGTGGATTAGCCTGACAGGCCACGTGTGGCCCGCAGGTTGCCCACCACTGGTCTAACCTGTTGTGACGTTATTGACATGAACTGGGACCGTATAGATCATTGTTACAACCAAGGTCCTGTAGTGGCACCAAATCTTGTATAAAGGGGTCAAATAAAGTGTCTAAAACAAGGTTATGGTTTGCTGGTTAGGGTTATGCTATCTGTTTGCATGTATCATTTTTGTCTTAAATCATTGCAACTATGTTACATTCAATACACTGTTTGTTTTCTCTCTTTTCTCTTGTCATCTGGATCAAGTAACAGTGAGATGAAAGTTCTCTCAATCTGCCACAGCTCCAGAGCCAGAACCCTTCTACCCCATTTTATCATTTTCTTCATTACGTTTTATGTTCACAAGCTGGAATCAGGTAGGAATGTCCATGGCTTCTGCTGCTTCTTAGAGTATTGATTTATTTGTTTTGATTTATAAAATTTCTCTGTTTCACTAGTTTATTCCAAAGTGAACAAAAATTAGCACAAATCCCCAAGTGTATCAACACCAAGAAAATATAAATAACAATTGTTATGAGCTGGGTGAAACTTTGTTATGGGTTGAGTTAAAATCTTATTCAAACTGACGTGTGAATGCACCCTTTCACTTAAGATAGTTGTAAGAGGTAATAAAAGGGGCCACACCTAAAACAAGGCTTAATAGAGTCTGCCCAGAGACTAGCACCAATGATGTGAAGGGTGAAAGGACATGGGCAGGGAGGAATCCTCTGGGTATTTTGACCAAATGTGGGTGTGAGAGCACGAACACACAGAACTGAGAACAGACAAGGAGAGAGAGGTGGAGACAAGCAAGCAAGGAAGCCAAGCAGGAGCCTGTGAGCACAGTGCGACCCTGGGAAAAGCTAGAGAGAGAGAACTTCTGGGTCTGTTGGTTAGGGAAGGTTGGGAGTGTAAGCTACGAAACTGTTCCATGTGTTCTTGGTTCCTCCTGCACTTGGAAAAGCAGGACTTGGTACATTCCTTTTCAATAAACGAGATTGCATCAAAGAGAATACCAGGCTATGCCAATTTGTTGAGGCATGTCTACACTACGAAATTACATCGACCTAACGTACATCGGCATACTTGTGCGTGTCTGCGCTTTGCTCCTTGTATCAGCGGTGTGCATCCTCACCAGGAGTGCTTGTATCGACTGGACTGTCAGTGTAGGGCATTGTAAGAAGGCTCCTGAGAGCTGGAAACAGTCAATGTAGGCAATGCAGTGTCTACACTGACACTGCGTTGACCCAACTACATCAACCTTGACTCTATGCCGCTTGTGGAGGTGGAGTTATTAAGTCAGTGTAGCGGGGTAGTTATGTCAGAAGGCACAAAATGTAAGTGTAGCACTTCCATGGTTAGGCTAACGTAAGCTGCCCTGAATCGGCCTAACTCTGTAGTGTAGATCTGGCGTACATCCAACAGGAACATCCCTGAGGCTCCAAAATTTGACTAGCTGATGAGGTTGAAATGAGGTAACATTAAAATGTCTCCCCCTGACTTCAGGATTAATAACTCTTCAGCCACTGTCATGCTTCTGGAGTGACTCACGGCCATGAGTGCCTTCCTCAGGGCAGACTGTCAAACAAGGCAGACGCCTCAAGCTGGCGGTGTGGTCTGTAATTAGATTTCACCGAGCCAATAACAAATGTGAACTCCTGGGTCACTATACCAGTCTTACCATGGAGTCACAGACAGTCCCCTCAGACTCTCCAGCCTATCTTGTCACCCAGACAAACTGGACTTAGTGATAAATGGTCACTTACACCATAAATCATGCACTGTTTGCTTCCAGTCCCAAGAGACCAGTCACTTACCCCAGATGAATTGGTACCCTAGAATTTACACCAAAGACAATGCCTGAAGCCAATCCTGTAATAAGCTATCAAAAGGCTTATTAGCTAAGAAAAAGAAATGAATTATTTATAGGTTAAAAGAAGTGAACATATACACAAATGAGTTACCCTCTTAATCCTAAGAGTGACAGCATTATAAAGATCTGCCCATTCAAAGTGTCTTTCAGGGTGGACCCAGGAGATAACCCCTGGGGATCTTCATGTCAGCTAAATTATTTCCCTCTTCCAGCTTTCCAAGCAATGGGACAAGGCCTCCTGCACATACTTCTCCATGGGTGGATGAAGAAAGGACAGGAGTACTTGTGGCACCTTAGAGACTAACAAATATATTAGACCATAAGCTTTTGTGGGCTACAGCCCACTTCATCGGATGCATAGAATGGAACATATAGTAAGAAGAGATTGTGTGTGTATATATATATACACACACACACACACACACACACACAGAGAAGGTGGAAGTTGCCATACAAACTGTAAGAGGCTAATTAATTAAGATGAGCTATTATCAGCAGGAGAAAAAAAAAAAACTTTAGTGATACTCAGGATGGCCCATTTAGACAGTTGACAAGAAGGTGTGAGGATACTTAACATTAAAAACTGAGAGAGAGGAGGGAAAGTATTAGCTCAAACACCCCAGCTGAGTTCACAGAGCTCAAGTGCAAAGTGCGCCCTGTGAGCAGCAAGTCAAGCGAGCGGTTGGCTGTAGGAAACCTTCTCCTCTTCCTCGCCATGGATGCCAGTTGAACAGGCTCTGAATGAAGCGGGGGTTCTGGGGCAAGGCTGGTAAGATCACGTAACTGAAGACTGCATCGTACACACAAGTGGAAAGAAATAAAGCAGCACAAGCAACATTAAATCTGTCGGTTCCTCACATATTCAGTGCTTTATTTGGCAACCTAAGGCCTTAACTCAGTAAAGCATTTAAGCATCTCCATAAAATTAAACATGTGTTTTAGCTCCCTTCCTGAAGAAAAATTATTTCCTGAATGGTACCCTAATAATGTTCTTTAAATTAGTTTAAATATTTTTATACAGTCAAAAAACTTTAAAACAATCTCCAACAGAAAGCAGTGATTTGAAATGTTTGCTAATGCTATGCAAGTTAAATCTGTCAGGAGCCGCTTGTAAGGGTAATGGCAAAACATATTTCAGCTTCCATTTAAACCAGTGGTTCTTAACTTTTACTGCAGCCTGCACCCCTTTGGTTCTCAAAAATTGTTGAAGTAGGTCAGTTCTTTAAACCTAGATAGATCATAACTATAGAAAGAGATTATATTTATTTTAATTTCGCAGTAAAATTAAGAATACATGAAAAATTACACGCTTTTTTTAAAAAGTTTACCGGCTCAGTGACTCTTCTGCTGTTGCTTTTGTTCAATGATGTTCGAGAAATGAGGAACTTTTTTTGAAATAGCCACACGCATGTCATCACTCATTTAGGTGGTTTCTGGCCTTTGTTTTGGTGTGCAAGAGTGATGAAAATCCTCTCTCACACACATATGTAGTCGCAAATGGCACAAGGATCTCCAGCGCTGTCTTCGCCAGTTGTGGAAACGGTGCTAGTTTAGCACACTGGAAATTCTCAAGCTTCATTGTCTCAAACTCTATTTGGATTTGAGCATTGGCTCGTAATTCAATGAGATCATCTTTCATGAAATCACCATCATTGATGGAATCCAGGTTAAAGAGAAATGGATCCAGTATCCATTTCTTTGCCACATCAAGATCTCCAGTGGAAAAATATCCTTGGAAAGAGTCACTCAGCTGTTGCAAATGCTTTGTCACTTCAGTTGCGATGGTCATGCCTTCATTTTCCAAAACATCTGTTTCTTCAAGAAAAGGAAAGTTAGTGAAATTTCTTCTCTACAGGCTTTATCCAAACTGGAAGTTTCCAAATAAAAGCAGATAACTTCTCTCTGGTCGTTACCGTGTTCATCCCAGTTCCTTCCATAGATGTGTTGAGTTCATTTAGGTGTGTGAATACATCTGCCATGTACGCTAGGCAAAGGATTAAACTCTATTTTCAAAGTCGTCAACTAAATTACTGCTTTGATTAAAAGAAACTGACTTATTTCTTCGCACATTTCAAAAATATGAGTAAGCATTCGGCCACGGGAAAGCCATCTCACTTCTGTATGGAAAAGGAGGACAGTGTGCTCGGCCCCAATTTCTTCACAAAAAGCATGGAAGAGGCGATGATTTAGAGCATGTCCTCTGATGAAGTTTACTGCGCTCACCGCAGTAGACAAAGTATCCTTCAATTCTGTGGGCAAAGTCTTTGCGGCAAGGGCATGACGGTGCAACATACAATGTGTGATCATGATACGAGGTACTTCTTTCTTTACGTAGGCAACAAATCCTGAATTTTTTCCTAGCATGGCAGAGGCACCATCGGTGCAAATTGATCCACACAAGTCAAACATTATATTATGCTTCAAAAAGAAGTCTTTGACGAGACTGAACACATCGATTCCTTTCGTAGTTAATTGCAGTGGTTCACAGAACAAGAATTCTTCTAAGATTTTTCTCCTTTACAGTTTCTCCTTTTCTCCTTTACTCCGTACTGCTCGAACACCAACAGCTGACTGCAGCCATCAATGTCAGTTGACTCATCAAGCTGAATACCCACTTTAAGAGGACTGGCTTTGATATCTTCTAGAACTTGCAGCAAGATATCCTGGCTCCTCGCATGAATTCTAGAACGGATCACGTCATTTGACAAGGGAACCTGGTGAAGCTTCTTTTGTGCATCTCGTCCCAATACTATTTTTGCCATTCCCGATGCACAAGGTTTCACTAATTCCTCAGCTACTGTTGGGGGCTTCTTGTCCTTGGCACGCAAATATGCCACTTGATAGGATGCTTGTAACAAGGGCTTCTCAAGTGACACAAACCCAAATGTCCTCAAGGTTCCGCTATGTTCAAATCGTGCCCTTGTAGACTTCGGGGTGTCAGTGTCATGTCCAGCAGCTTCACCACCATGCTGTTTGTTGAAATGTTCAGACAGCTTCGATGGTTTGAGATTGGCATTTGAAAATAACGAGCTGCACAGTACACATTGCGGTCGTTGATTTCCATCCTTCTCTGTCGTACAAGTGAACCCGTAACGAACATAGTCGTCGTTCCATTTGCGTTTCTTCAACATGGCAAGGGTTACTGAAATGAAAGAATATATAAATGGAGATGGGGGGGCCTATACACTTTTAAATGCATATTAAATATATGTAAAGTAGTTTTATGTTATTACTCACCACAAATAGTACAGAAGGCACACACAAATCCACAAGTACGACCCAGAGATGTTGGAGTTTTGCTGTGGAAGTAAACTGTAACCGGCGCGCTAACAGCGGCTAACTGAATTCAAACAAAGCCGTGGAGCTGCCACATCATCATCTGTGCATGCGTCAAGAAACACCCCACAACGTGGCGGTACGCTGTATTTTGTAGCGAGATAATTTCACTACCATTAGCTTAAAAACTTGAAAATAGATATTTTGTTTGTATATTACAGTAATCGTTAATAAATACATAGGTTTGATGAAACAAAGTAGTTGTACTTACGTGCCCGTGCTTAATTTGTGTTTTTGATGATTTACCTTCTAAAAAAATCTGGCATGTCTCGCACCCCCAGAAAGGGCATCTCGCATCCCCAGGGGGTGTGTGCACCCCAGGTTAAGAACCACTGATTTAAACTAATATAAATTATGGATATACAAATTATGGTTATCCAAATGCATTGTTTGTTGTAAAATTCATATATAAATTCAGGACACATCCTATTCAATGACAGAGCACTGCAATAGATGCACAGAATATTGAATATATTTATTTTATCTTTTCTGTGCCCTGGTGCATTTTACAGCCCGGTTCACAGTGATTGGACCTGATCACCCTGTCACTGCCATCATGGGTGAGGACATTATCTTACCCTGTCACCTGTCCCCCAAGATGAGCGCTGAGAACATGGAAGTGAGATGGTTCCGATCTGAGTTCACTTCGTTTGTGCACCTGTATCAGCATGGAAAGGATGAGTATGGGCAGCAGATGCCAGAATATCATGGAAGGACAGAGCTTTTGAAAGCTGGCATTGTGGATGGGAATGTTGCCTTGGGAATTGTCAATATCAGACTTTCTGATGAAGGACAGTACCGCTGTTTTGTTCAAGATGGTGTCTTTCATGAAGAAGCTGTATTGGAATTGAAGGTAGCAGGTCAGTAACATGTGTCTGTTGTCTCTTTTTAGATGGCTCTTAGACCCAGGCCCAAAAAAGCACTTGGGCACCTAACTCCCCACTTCAGTCCAAAATTTAGGTGCCCCTAAGATCCTCAAAGTAGTCATTAAATTAAATAGTCATTAGGCGAGAGAGAGAGAGAGAGAGAGACTCTCTGTAGTCGAGTGGCTAGGGTACCCACCTGGTAGGTGGGAGACCCAAGGGCTAGTCCTCCTGCTCTAATTAATCTTTGATTATTTATCCAATCTGGACAAACCATTGGAGGAGGGGGGTCTGGACTGTGGTTTTCCCACCTCCCATGGCTGTACCCTAACCACTGGACTAGTCTCTTTCTCTCTCTGGCCCAACGACTATTTAAATATATATAAATAGTAGAAAAGTCATTGGGCCAGAGAGAGAGAGGCAAGATTTTTCTAGGCCATTATCCTTAAATTTAATTGAAATGTTTTAGTACGAACAGATAAACAGTTCATGTTGTTGGATTGAGATTCACTTACTCAGCAGGTGGGTCTCTAACAAATCTTTAAGGCAAAACACTCAGCAAGCAGCAATCAATTACTCACAGGCTGGAAGCTCATTGGGATGATCTCCTCAGTCAGCTCCAACAATGGACAATACAGCTTCAACCTCCCTTTATTAACCAAGCTTATTTATAACTTTGCTATATTACATGTATGTATCAGTGTGATAAATGAGGGGGGGCGGGGCTTGGTAGCTCCCTTTTATGGACACCCAGCCAGCCAATTGCTATAAAAGCCCTCTTAGTAGCTGTTCTCTAATTGCTCTACCTGTAAAGGGTTAAAAAGTCTCACTGCTATGCCCAGGTAACAGGAAGTGAGTGGGCACCTGGACAAAAGAGCCAATGGGAAGGCTAGAACTTTTTAATAGGGAGAAAAGACTCCCCTTTTGTCTGTCTGTCATTGCTCTCCCAGGGAGAGGCGGACAGGGCAGCAGCTATGCTGTAAGAAGCTTGGGCCAGGTATGAAAATCAGTATCATACCTAGAAACTACTGATTTGAAACCCCAGATACGTAAGTAGAGCAGGAAATGTCTAGGAAGACGTGATTAGGTTTATCCCTTTCATTTCTTTATGGCTTGTGGATTCCCCTGTGCTAACCCCAAGTGCTTTTGTTTTGCTTGTAACCTTTAAGCTGGACCTCAAGAAAGCTATTCTTGGTACTTAATCCTTGTAGTTGCTCTTTTAAAATCTAGCAATAGCCTGAGTTCTCATATATATTTTGTCTCTTTTTTTAAAATAAAATTTACCTTTTTTAAGAACAGGATTGGATTTTTGTGTCTTAAGAGATTTGTGCACTTTTTTTTAATTAGCTGGTGGCAACAGCTGGTTTTTTATTTTTTTCTTTCTCAGCTGTTCCCGGGGGCAGGTGTGTGTGTGAGAGAGAGAAAGGGCTTAAGGGTACCCTACAGAAAGGAATTCCCAAGTGCGCCTTCCTGGGCTCTCAAAGGGGTTCTGCACTTGGGTGGTGGCAGCATCTACCAATCCAAGGTCAGAGAAATGTTGTAACCTTTGAAATAGTACAAGCCTGGAGTGGCAAGTATTAATTTTTAGAGTCATTGCGGGCCCCCACCCTCTGCACTCGAAGTGCCAGAGTGGGGAATTAGCCTTGACAATTAGTCTCCCATTTCCATGTTCTCTCCTCCTCTGTCAGGACAGGTTTAGGGTTACTTCAAACCAATCTTTTCTTGCTTTGTTACTTTTATCTTTTTTTCCTCCTCACAAACATGATTACTACACATATGCAGTTCTGCTTATGCTGTTAAACGTTATCAGAACAAACTCTGAAAATCCACAGCAGGCTTCTGGCAGGCCTAAAGATGACTTTGCTCCCAAAATATGCCACTCTTTGCTGCAGGTATCAGCTGATCTGCAATTGGTCTCGGCTGGGACAGTAGTGAAGAGAGCACATTTCCTCACCTCAATTGCATTAAAATAATTTAAAAAAAAAATCTTTATTCAGTGACTGTTACATTTACATCAAGACGCACTGCACCAGCTCTAGTACCTGTGGTTATCAAATGTGCTCTAGCTGAATCCCAGCTTATGGACTTAAACAGTTAGAACACAAGAATTGCCCTACTGGGTCAGACCAAAGGTCCATCTAGCCCAGTGTCCTGTCTTCCGACAGTGGCCAATGCCAGGGGCCCCCAGAGGGAATGAACAGAACAGGCAATCATCAGGTGGTCCATCCCGTGTCGCCCATTCCCAGCTTCTGGCAAACAGAATGAATTAATGGAAGCCCTATGGCCTGTGTTAGGTAGAACGTCAGACCAGATGATCACAGTGGTCCTGTCTGGCATTACAATCTATGACTCTCTGAAAGCAAAACTTTTAAAGTTCTCTGATTGGCCTTCTCTGATTGGCCGCCCACCTGCGCAGACTCTCTGGCTTGCTGAAGCCCCATCTAGCATAGGAGTGGGGCAGCCACCCCACTACAGTCCCTCTCTGTCTTTCTTATCTGCGCTGCATCAATTAGAGAAGTGAACAGCAGTGCAATAAGCAGGAGGGTTTCTCTAGGCTGAGATACTTTGGCCAGGCTATTCAGTATCTACTCAGAGCATCCACATTAGTGAATGCTTTCCCAGGTTTATACTCAAACTCATAGTCATAAGCTGATAAGCGAGTCCATCTCTGGATTCTGGCAGATGTCATTGAGGTACAGGTTTGCTCTCATCATACAGACCTTTCAGAGGTTAATGGTCTGAGTGTATAAAAAAATGCCTGGCATATAGGTAAGAGTGGAACTTCTTTACCCCACAAACCACAGCTAGCCCTTCTCATTTTAGTTGGGAATAGTATTTTTTTTGTGCTGGAGCTGGTGACCTTGGTGCATAAGTGATGGGACGCTCAGATTCAGTTGGCATTTGGTGGGCTAGTACCGCACCCACCTCGTATGGTGATGTGTCACCAGACAATACTAGTCCTTTCTGACTATCATAATGAACTAAATCCTAACTATACATATAAAATGATGGGGTCTAAATTACCTGTTACCACTCAAGAAAGAGATCTTGGGGTCATGGTGGATAGTTCTCTGAGAATATCCACTCAATGTGCAGCAGCAGTCAAAAAACCTAACAGAATGTTGGGAATCATTAGGAAAGGGAAAGATAATAAGGCAGAAAATATCATATTGCCTGTATATAAATCCCTGGTACGCCCACATCTTGAATACTGCATGCAGATGTGGTTATCCCATCTCAAAAAAGATACATTGGACTTGGAAAAGATTCAGAAAAGGGCAACCAAAATGATTAGGGGTATGGAACGACTTCTGTATGAGGAGAGATTAATAAGACTGGGACTTTTCAGCTTGGAAAAGAGACGACTAAGGGGAGATATGATAGAGGTCTATATAATCATGACAGGTGTGGAGAAAGTAAATAAGGGAGAGTTATTTACTCCTTCTCATAACACAAGAACTAGGGGTCACCAAATGAAATTAATAGGCAGCAGTTTAAAACAAACAAAAGGAAATATTTCTTCACACAACACACAGTCAACCCGTGGAACTCTTTGCCAGAGGATGTTGTAAAGGCCAAGACTATAACAGGGTTCAAAAAAGAAGTAGATGAGTTCATGGAGGATCGGTCCATCAATGGCTATTAGCCTGGATGGGCAGGGATGTAAAACCATGCTCTGAAGTGTTCCTAGCCTCTGTTTGCCAGAATCTGGGAATGGGTGATAGGGGATTTATCACTTGATGATCACCTATTCTGTGCATTCTCTCTGAAGCACCTGGCATTGGCCACTGTTGGAAGACAGGTTACTGAGCTAAATGGACTATTGGTCTGATCCAGTATGGCCAGTCTTATGACTTTAGTAATTTCCTTGCTTCTGCAAAAGCTATTTTTTGACCCCACTGGAATTTCTTCCGTTCTATAACAGTTTGTGTAATGGAGCCAATATAGATGTCAAGTTGGGAAAAAATTTACCGTAATAATTTAAGAGGCCTCGAAAGGATTTGTTTATAGGTTTTTGCTCCACAAACGCTCAGTAAAATGGCATGTTTCTTGTTGTCATCGTCTGTATCATTTGTGATGAAGTACTGAGAGAGTCTGTCTCTGAGTACTGAATCCAGTCCTCCTGGAATACATTATGCTCTTTCATTTTTTCCACATGCAGCCATTTTTCCTTTACAATAAAAAAAGAGGTTTTCACTTACTCACGCAATGTGTAGAACTTGGTGCCTGTTGTTTTCATTTTATCCTCATCGCCTTTGTAGGGCTGGAAGGGGTCTTGAGAAGTCATCAAGTCCAGCCCCCTTCTGCTGACACAGGACCAAGTAAATCTAGACCGTCCCTGACAGGGGTTTGTCCATCCTGGTCTAAAAAACCCCTCCAATGACGGAGATTCTACAGTCGACCTTGGAAGCCTGTTCTGGAGTTTCCTTCCAGTTAGAAAGCTTTTCCTAATATCGAACCTCAACCTCCCTTGCTGCAGATTAAGCCCATTCCTTCTCCTGCCTTCCGTGGACATGGAGACCCAAAAGAGATTAAGACTAAAAAAGGGGATCTTTTATTCTGGTATGTGTTCACAGTGACAACTAACCGAGCTGCCATCTTGAGAAACTCCTTCACGTGCCCCACAACTCCCTGGAGCACCATTAAGGCGTCTCAGAGCAAATAGCTACCTCACATTGGCCACCCGGAGGTCATAAGCATAACAAACATGCCTCCAACATTATAAAATCAGAAATCAAGGGGAAAATCTCTTGAATTCCTTGCCCCCTTCACATCACCTACAACACTGCTGATAACACGCTCCAACGTTCTGTAAGGCTTTCGCTTCCACCTCGGAGGCCCCAGGACTGCAGCACAGTTAAGCAAAGGTTTAACAAGTGCTGAAGTCCCGTTGAAGACATGTTTCCATGAATATCAGCCATAAAGAAAGTGTATTCAATCCTTTTGTTGAAAATGTAAACTTTTATATGCTGGGCTGTATATTTATCTGATTTAACACGGATTCATTTTAGCTTCAGGCTCTGCACCTCGCATCTCTGTTGAGGGTCACCAGGATGGAGGGATCCAAGTGGTGTGTCAGTCGGCCGGATGGTACCCAGAGCCCGAGGCGCTGTGGAGAAATCTCAAAGGGCAGCCTTTATCTTCATCAACTGAAACCAAATCTGAAGAGCAACACGGTCTCTTTGAAATAAAAAATTCTATCGTTATAACAGAAAATTCAAACAAGAATTTGTCCTGTGCCATAAGGAACACTCACCTGAACCGAGAAAAAGAATCAATAACATTTTATATATCAGGTCAGTGACCACCAAAACCCCACACTGTAATATCCAACAGGAAGAAATCAGATGGTTAAATAATACACAAGTTAAAATATTCCCTCACAAAAAGCTACGTTAAGATAAAGTTTAGGTGGAGAGCACACTTTAGGATAAAATGCATTCCAGGGATATTGTAGTTCTCCCCAAAACAAGCATTTTAAACCCAGTAGATTCAGGGTTAAGGTTAAATTTAAAAGAAATCCAAACATGTTAATGAATGGAAGTGCCCTGTAGTAACACTATATATGTATATTATTATGATTCAAACAGGCTGGTTAGTGTTTGTAGTCCCACATTACATTAAATGGATATTTAAAGTCACATTAGATTTTCATTCTCATCCAGTCACCACAGGGCAGTGGTCAGGTATATTGGGGGCCCTACTGATTGGTTGGACTTTCTGCTTCCTAGTGGATTGATGGTTCAAGGACTAGGCTTCTTGCCCCAGTGAATATGCAGAGGGAGAAGTGATATGCTGTGATCTCTTCAACACAGAGGAAATTTGTTGAGTCTCTGCTCATGGCAGGTCAGAAGCAAGGCAGGGCCATGAAAGTCTGGAGCCCCAGGAACAATCATTTGAGTGTGTCACTCACTAAAAGGTCCATGTTTTAATATAAAGTTTGATTTCTCACCCTTTAGCAAACTTCACAGGGAAAGGAGTTGCCATAACAACAAAACCCAGTGGGCCTGATCCAAAGCCCGTTAAAGACATCAATAGGATTTGGATCAGTTCCTATGCCAGGAATTCCTGTGCTGAAGTGAAGAGTATTTGGATATTTATCTGCTCTCCCTTAGTTATTGATTTCCACTCCTAAAGCCTCAGATTTTCTTTTACTATGATATTCCCTGGTGTTACAAAAGTTTAAATTTTACTTACGTGTAAGTTTTCTATTGGGAAATTTAATGAGTAACTATAATTTCTCTTCCTACATGTTTTAACTGTAGTATTAATTTCATAAAAAGAAGGAATCACTTTTCCCTGAATTGGCTCCTGGGTTGGGTGATGGGGTCAGAGGCTCCGGTTTGTCAACAAAATTAAGAACATGTGTAAGGGAAGCTGAATTAAAATATAAACAAGCCCACTACTAATTATATATATAATTATTCACACACACACCCGTGTGCGCACACACACTGATTTTTCTTTTTTTAAGTATCAGAACAATGTGTTGTTCCCTAACCCCATTCTCAGAAATAGTGGAACCATTTTGGCCGAAACTTTTCAAAAAGAAAAGTTCAGCCTGAGGCAGACACCCAGCATGGAAATTTTCTCCCCAAATGGTAAAGTTTGGCAAAGTAATGAGCAAAGGAAAAGAAGACCCTATAATGGGAAGTGTCGAGCAACTTTAATAACAAGTGATGTGACTAGCTCCACCTAGAGAGAGAGAGAGAGAGAGAGAGAGGAGGGGATGAGGTGTAGGGTGGTATTACTTTTGATAGTATTTAATACATCATTCGGTACTACCGAAAGAGTGTGAGGGGAACCTCTTTTTAAAATTGGTTTCTGCCAGTTTTTATATTGCAGGGAGCAAATTTTTCCACACCTATTTGACGCAAATCCTGATGTGATGCATTTTCCTACAATAAAAGTGTACTGTTAGTTATTACTGTTTTCAAACTAATGTGGGCTTTGTGTTTCAGATTCTTTTTTCCCAAGAGCATCTCCCTGGATGGTGGGTTGGAGTGTGACTTTGGTGATTTTGTTGGTGTTCGTCGGCCTTACTCTTTTTCTGTTCAAATTAAAAGGTAAAGCTTCAAAGAGGAAAATACTGTGTAATCAGAATGAGATTTCTCCTTAGAACAGACAGCTTAGACTTTTCTACATGAGAAAGTTACACCAGCTTAAGGTGTGAATTTAAATGGATTTTTTTTAAGCCAGAGCAAGCTCCTATGTGGACACATATGAATTTAAGAAGGCTTTACTTCAGTTTAGTTTAAAACTGTTCCTATTCATCTTAAGATAAGCCTAAAACTAGGTTTGCACTAGTTTAACTAGATTTTCCGTGGGGCCTGAGGTAGTTAGGTTCCCAACTCCCATTGGAATTCAATATGCTTTGGCTCTTAACTCCCCTCGGCTCCTATGAAAATCCCTGCCTTAGGGGGGTTTTTGATTGCCTGTGTGCTGTTTGTGACCATCTCTGTTCTAGGACAGGTCTGTGTGTGTAAATAATCAAATTACACTAAGAAGGTACCCAGACTCTGTGTCACTGATTTCTCTTCCACTGGGAACCCAACATGCAAGTCCCTGAAGATCTGCAACAGCTTGGTAGAGGGGCAACATTATTATTACTTGAGGACTCATAATGAAAAGATCCTTTTAAATCTGGAGTCACTGAAAAAGTCTCTTAATAACTGTACTTATGTTTTCTTTTTTTAGGGAAACATCTCAACACTATCAGTAAGTTCAGTTTTTCTCCTGGCAGAACCAATGTTATGTTATGAAAGATTTTTGAATGACTGTGACAATGTCAGCTTGAAAATCATAAGCAATACAACCAATACTAATTGCATAACTTGTTACGTCGGTAACGGGTAGGAAGCCAGGACTGTACATGTGTCTTGAATGTGGCATTTTTTTTTTGTTTATTATTTAGGTAAACTTCAAACAGAGCTAGGTAAGCGTGTTTTTTTATTATTATTATTTGTTTCTCTCACTGATACAGCCTTTTCTATGATAATGAATCCTATTGATACTGCATTTGCCTGGCTTAATTCTCATCCCCATCTATTTGTTTGCTTCCAGAGTGGAGGAGATCCCTGGGTGATGCAGGTAATTAAAAATCATATTTAGTCAATGGGGAATCCTGCTCCCTCTCGCTGTGCAAATAAACAAGGAGAAAACTATAATATTTCCCAGGTGGAAGAAGGGAGGGTGCTGAGGTTCAAAGGAGCGAGGGGAATGGACCATCCTCACATGTCCTCCTTACACATTGCTCCCATAACTCTGGAAACGTCCCTGCTCCAAGTGACTGAGCACTTACTAAAAAGAAAAGGAGTACTTGTGGCACCTTAGAGACTAACAAATTTATTAGAGCATAAGCTTTTGTGAGCTACAGCTCACTTCATCGGATGCATCGGAGCTGTAGCTCACAAAAGCTTATGCGCTAATAAATTGGTTAGTCTCTAAGGTGCCACAAGTCCTCCTTTTCTTTTTACGGATACAGACTAACACGGCTGCTACTCTGAAACCTGAGCACTTACTGTTTCTTAGGATCCCCGCCCTAGTGTCAGGTAGAGGAACAAGAGCCCTGACCAGACACACGAGTTCAAACCGAGGAGTCCCTGTGATCAGTGTTCAGCTTGTGCTTCTTTTCTCCATCCATAGTGATCTCCCCTTTCTGTTCTCTCCATCAGATCCCAGCTTCCTGCTGTTTTTAACCATCTCATCCACGTTCTCCATTCATTCATTTATATCAGCCCCTCCACCACTAACCCTCTTCTCTTGTAGAAGCCCCTTGCTCATAAATAAAAATCTCTCTGTTAGAAATAAAATCTAGAGCGATAATTCTCTTTGTCTGGCCCTGATGACTAGTTACAGAAGTTTTAATTAGGGAATCTACGGAATCATGTCATTATCGACAGATCTCCGATCTGCGGCAGGATGGAGCAGGCGTCAGGCTGGTGTCAACAAGAGACGTCCAAGCTCCAGGACTTTACATACAAGGGAGGGAGGGTACATCAGAGAGAAGATAGTTGTGAACATGTGAACGGTGTGAGGGGAAATCTCCTAGGGCTTCCCTGTGATTCCAGGGTCTCTAATCCCCACTCTGGGGATAGGTGGGTGCACGAGGGGAAAGATTCTGAGTCTCAGGACTGGGTCAGTAAATCTTTATGCTCTGTCACTGACCTGTCTCTGACTGGGGAGTGAAACTCAGGAGTGAATGCTGAGATCTCAGAGCTGCTCCCCATTCAGAGCCGGGTAAATCCTGGAGGAAGGAGATTTCCTGGTTCACACTCCAGCGGGGACAGATTCTGTCACTGATATGATGAGACACTCCCCCAGGGCGGAGCTGTGCCCCTAACACTCTGATTCTGTCTCTGCCTAGCAAATGTGACTCTGGATCCAGACACGGCTCATCCAGAACTTGTCCTGTCTAAGGATCGGAAAAGTGTGAGATGGGCAGAGACATGGCAGGATGTGCCCCACCACAAGAATCCTGAGAGATTTGACATTGAGCGCTGTGTGCTGGGCTGTGAGGGGTTCACCTCAGGGAGACATTACTGGGAGGTGGAGGTGGGGGTGGGGCTACTCTGGGCTGTGGGGGTGGCCAGAGAGTCTGTGAGGAGGAAGGGAGGGCTCAACCTTAGACCTGAGGAGGGGATCTGGGCTGTGGATCAGAGGCAGGGCCAGTACCAGGCTCTCACCTCCCCTGTGACCCCCCTAGACCTGCGCCGGGCCCCCAGCAGGATCCGGGTTTGTCTGGACTGTGAACAGGGGCAGGTGACATTTATCAATGCTGGAGATGAGGCCCCGATCTTCACTTTCCCACCGGGCTCCGTCCCTGGGGAGAGAATCCGCCCTTGGCTCTGGCTGGGGATGGAAAGCCAGCTCAAACTGTGTCCCTGAGAGACGGGGGGTATATCCCACTGGGGACCCTGAAATCAGCCTGTCTAGCCTCACACACCCAAGTATCTATGATCTTGGCATCATCCTGTCCACCCAGTCCTATGGCCTCTTAATTCTATGTCCCCTGGAAACTCCTCCCCCCTCCTTCCCCGCAGCACAGAGATTTATAGAACATCACTGAAGGTGAGACTGTCACTCATTAATTTCATATGTTACTTCCTTGACTTTGTTGCTGTCATAAATATAAAGGGAAGGGTAAACCCCTTTAAATCCCTCCTGGCCAGAGGAAATCTCCTCTCACCTGTAAAGGGTTAAGAAGCTAAAGGTAACCTCGCTGGCACCTGACCAAAATGACCAATGAGGAGACAAGATACTTTCAAAAGCTGGGAGGAGGGAGAGAAACAAAGGGTCTGTGTGTCTGTCTATATTCTGTCTTTGCCGGGGATAGACCAGGAATGGAGTCTTAGAACTTTTAGTAAGTAATCTAGCTAGGTACGTGTTAGATTATGATTTCTTTAAATGGCTGAGAAAAGAATTGTGCTGAATAGAATAACTATTTCTGTCTGTGTATCTTTTTGTAACTTAAGGTTTTGCCTAGAGGGGTTCTCTATGTTTTGAATCTAATTACCCTGTAAGGTATCTACCATCCTGATTTTACAGGGGGGATTTCTTTATTCCTATTTACTTCTATTTTTATTAAGTCTTCTTGTAAGAAAACTGAATGCTTTTTCATTGTTCTCAGATCCACGGGTTTGGGTCTGTGGTCACCTATGCAAATTGGTGAGGCTTTTTATCCAACATTTCCCAGGAAAGGGGGGGTGCAAGTGTTGGGAGGATTGTTCATTGTTCTTAGGATCCAAGGGTCTGGGTCTGTAGTCACCTAGGCAAATTGGTGAGGCTTTTTACCAAACCTTGTCCAGAAAGGGGGGGTGCAAGGTTTTGGGAAGTATTTTGGGGGGAAAGACGTGCCCAAACAGCTCTTCCCCAGTAACCAGTATTTGTTTGGTGGTGGTAGCGGCCAATCCAAGGACAAAGGGTGGAATATTTTGTACCTTGGGGAAGTTTTGACCTAAGCTGGTAAAGATAAGCTTAGGAGGTTTTTCATGCAGGTCCCCACATCTGTACCCTAGAGTTCAGAATAGGGGAGGAACCTTGACAGTTGCCATTTCAGTGTCATTAAAAAAACTGTTCCCGAAACCTGTGGGTCTGTTTTCCATTGGTGTGGGTATTGAAGCTGTTTCTCAGCTCCTTTTCACTCTGATGGGTATTCATGGTAAATAAAGCATGAAAAACAATTCTGATTTGTCCCTTTTTAGTTTTCCAGCTGCAATTGTTGGGGGTAGAATTGTGGGATTTGCTTCCCTTCTTGGTTGTGTCCCCCCAGCACCAGCAGGCATTATACCAGCATGTCACCACAATGAGAGCTGGGGTTTTGCTGGGCTATGTTGCTGTCCAGCCTGTGCTCTGTCTTGTGCTGTCTATAGCCATGTCAATCAGGAATTCCTCAGCTGGGCTCTGTGGAGAGGGGGCTGAACACATGGTGCTGACTCTCCTCTTTGTTTCCAGAGGTGTTGAATTTATTCAGAGGTGGCTAAAGAGAGATGAACTTTGCTGTTCACATTTCTTCTGCCCATCAGCAGTTGCTGTGGTGTCCAGGGCAGTGTTCATGGGATGGGACCTGCTCCGAGAGACAGTCTCTGGGGGGTTGTTTACAGTAGGGCGCAGGTTTTTCTCTCTCATTGTACAATTGGTGTGTAGACAAGGCAAGTGGTGGTTTCACCTCAGGGTAACTGGTCAGGAAGAATTCTGTGGGTTGGGAGATGTTTGGGAAGGTTATCGGTCACCTTGATTAGCTACACTGAGGTGAAAGCATCACTTGCCTCACCTCCGCTAGGACTGTATAATGACATCACTGACTCGTCTTTGCAATTGCGTTGAAAAAAAATACCCTTTCTCCTAGTGTGGACATGAACTAAAAGATGGGATCTAAAGGGAGACACCCCACTCTCAGCCAGGGCTGTGACTTTGTTTTCTGTGAGCTTCTAATTTCAATGACTAGGGGTGGCATCCATGAAGGGACTTAGATGTTGCAACTCTGGGCGTCACTGCACGTCATTTTTAGGTGCCTAGAACATCACAAGAACAACACTATGACCCACAAAGCCTGACTTAGGCACCTAGTCTCCCTATACGATGAACGGAGACAGACAGATACCTTAAAATGCCATCCACAAGAGCCGGTCTGCTAGGTGGGGAGCCATCTAAACTAGCCAATGAGAGATGCGAACAACAGGGGTGTTTCCTAAGCCCCGCCCCTCTCGCAAAGATAAGTGCCTAAGTCTGCATTGCTGGGGGGCCCCCAGCTCTGCTTAGCAATCCACGAATGGGAACCCACCGCCTAAGGCATTTCTTCTGGGAATGAGTTAGGCCCCTGCTGCGCTGCACACAACCTGTGGGTGGAGGGGGGTGGGGGTTTGGTGCCGCTGGCCACCTCATAACTTTAAGCCAGTGACAGCACACTTGCCTGGGAGGTGGGAGACCCAGGCTCAATGCCCCCCTCTTTGCTACAGAAGGAGAAAGGATTTAAACTGGGGCTACTCAGTTTCTAGGTGGGTGCTGCAACCACTGAGCTATGGTACAGTCTGAATGTGGGATTCTTCAGTCTCCCCTATTGCAGCTGGCTCACTGTGGGTAAATAATGAAGGAGTGACTGGAGCTGGGGGTCTGGCCCCAGGAGCTCCTGCCCCTCAGATGGGCTCCCTGACCACAGGACCCCAGAGTCATTCTCACTTTCTGGCCAGTATCCATTTAAGTGTTTATTTACAGTGGAACAGTCACTGGGACAGAGAGAGAAAGAGAATGTCTCTGTAGTCCAATGGGTGGGGCACCCACCTGAGCAGGGGGAGACCCCGGATCCAACCCCTCTGTTCCCATCACTCTGTCATTATTTATCCCAAGTGGAACACCTATAACAGGAGAGGCTGAAGGATCTTAATACTTGGGTTTTCTTCCCTCCCCCCCCACCCCCACCCCCCAAACAACTCGACACCTGGAGGAAAGTTTGAAGAGCAAAGACTTTGAATGGGGGAAGAGGGTCCCGGGCTGGAAGGCAATTCCAGCCTGTGTAGTGAGGATCCATAGCCTGCTTGTACCATCTGTCAGGGTGAGACACTGCTTGACTGAAATCCTATTTAGTTTGTAGAACTCAGACTGCAAATTTATTTTTATTTCTTGAGAAACCAACTTTGATCTCTACGCTTGCTACTTATGATCCCTTAAAAATAATCTTTCTGTAGCTAATAAATCTCTTTTATATTTTACCTAAAACAGTGTGTTTTGGTTGAAGTGCTTGGGAAATCTCAGGTCAGTTTACAAAGGCTAGTGTGTGTCCTCTCCACATCGAGGGAGGGGCGGACTGGGTGAAATGAACTGACACTGGCCAGGCTTCTGTGCAAGATGGTAAAGTTCTGGGGTGCAAGGCTGAGGAGCTGGGGGAATCAGCTGGTGCCTCTCTATTGTTGGTTCATGAGTTGCTCACAAAAGCATTCATGTAACTCGGTTGGGTGAGTCCCTGCCGGTGGATGGCGGAGTAAGGGCAGCACCTGCCAGTGGTTTGTAGCTTCTCATCAGCATCACAGTGTGAGGGGAAGCTCAGGTTGGTGGGACAGAGGGCTCAGCAGTCCCATAGTCTGGGGACCCCGTCACAGGGATTAACACGCCCAGCTGAGCGGTGGGAGACACACAGTTCAAATACTTCCTGGTAGGGAGGTGGGAGTGAACTTGGGTTCCCCATATTCCAGCTCAGGGCTTTAACCACTGGGCTTGAAATTATAAGGTGGGCACCACCACCTCTTCCATTGGACAGCTGTTTGAATGGGACCCAATCTGGTAGCCATGCTGGGAGGATCAGGTCTCACATGCAAGATCGGCAGCTGAATGCCAATCTTCCCCGGTCCATGACTCACTTGGGGGCTTAGGTGGGAGACGGGCCCCTCACGCTCCCAGAATGGGGTAGCGGCGTCTGGCCACATTATTTTTTTTCCAAGAAAATAGGCTCAGTCCAGTGAGAACAAGGGAGAAAAATTGCATTTCAAAATTAAGGGGAAAAGTTATCAAGACACCCTAGTTAATGTCTAGCTCTACCCACCATTGCCAGGGGATTCTAACCACACACTAACCCATAGAAAGCTTCCTACCAACACTACAGAAAGAAGGATTCTGCGTGGACTTCTCCTGAAGGTCAAAACAACAGACTGGACTTCTACACAGAGTGCTTCCGCCGACGTGCATGGGCTGAAATTGTGGAAAAGCAGCATCGCTTGCCCCATAACCTTAGCCGTATGGAACACGCCATCAACAGTCTCAGGAACAACTCTGACATTATAACCAAAAAGGCTGACAAAGGAGGTGCTGTCGTCATCATGAATAAGTCAGAATATGAACGAGAGGCTGTTAGAAAACTCTCTGACACCACATTCTACAGGCCATTACCCTCTGACCCCACTGAGGATTACCAAAAGAAACTACACCATCTGCTCAAGAAACTCCCTAAAGATGCACAGGAACAAATCTACACTGACACACCTCTTGAGCCCCGACCAGGGGTATTCTATCTGCTACCCAAAATCCATAATCCTGGGAATCCTGGATGCCCCATCATCTCAGGCATTGGCACCCTGACAGCAGGATTGTTTGGCTCTGTAGACTCTCTCCTCAGGCCCTATGCTACCAACACTCCCAGCTATCTTTGAGACACTACTGACTTCCTGAGGAAACTACAATCCTTCGGTAATCTTCCAGAAAACACCATCCTAGCCACTATGGATGTAGAAGCCCTCTACACCAACATTCCACACACAGATGGACTACAAGCCATCAGGAATAGGATCCCTGATACTATCACGGCAAACCTGATGGCTGAATTTTGTGACTTTGTCCTCACCCACAACTATTTCAGATTTGGGGACAATTTATACCTTCAAGTCAGCGGGATTGCTATGGGTACCCGCACGGCCCCACAGTATGCCCACATTTTTATGGCTGACTTAGAACAACGCTTCCTCAGCTTTCGTCGCCTAACGCCCCTACTCCACTTGTGCTACATTGATGACATCTTCATCATCTGGACCCATGGGAAGGAGGTCCTTGAGGAATTCCACCAGGATTTCAACAATTTCCACCCCACCATCAACCTCAGCATGGACCAGTCCACACAAGAGATCCACTTTCTAGACACTACAGTGCTAATAAGTGATGGTCACATAAACACCACCCTACTGACTGCTAGACTTACCTACATGCCTCCAGCTTTCATCCAGACCCAATCACATGATCCATTTTTTACAGCCAAGCTCTAAGATACAACCGCATTTTCTCCAATCCCTCAGACAGAGACAAACACCTACAGGATCTCTA
Organism: Chelonia mydas; assembly: GCF_015237465.2. Lineage (NCBI taxonomy): Eukaryota > Metazoa > Chordata > Testudines > Cheloniidae > Chelonia > Chelonia mydas. The sequence goes on along the minus strand of NC_051254.2, from coordinate 36,537,151 downwards.
TCAAGCATTCCTAAAACTACAATACTCACCTTTTGAAGTGAAGAAACAGATTGACAGAGCCAGAAGGGTACCCAGAAGTCACATACTACAAGACAGGCCCAACAAAGAAAGTAACAGAACACCACCAGCCGTCACCTACAGCCCGCAGCTAAAACCTCTCCATCAGTGATCTGCAACCTATCCTGAAGGACGATCCCTCACTCTCACAGACTTTGGGAGACAGGCCAGTCCTCACTTACAGACAGCCCCGCAGCCTAAAGCAAATACTCACCAGCAACTACACACCACACAACAAAAACACTAACCCAGGAACCAAACCCTGCAACACACCCCGGTGCTAACTCTGTCCACATATCTATTCAAGGGACACCATTATAGGACCTAACCACAGCAGCCACACCATCAAGGGCTTGTTCACCTGCACATCTACCAATGTGATATATGCCATCACGTGCCAGCAATGCCCCTCGGCCATGTACATTGGCCAAACCAGACAGCCTCTGTGCAAAAGAATAAATGGACACAAATCTGACATCAGGAATTATAACATTCAAAAACCGGTAGGAGAACACTTCAAACTCCCTGGTCACTCAATAACAGACCTAAAAGTGGCAATTCTTCAACAAAAAAACTTCCAAAACAGACTCCAACGTGAAACTGCAGAACTGGAATTAATTTGCAAACTGGACACCGTCACATTAGGCCTGAATAAAGACTGAATTAGAGCTGGTTGGGTCCTTACAAAACCTGAACCTAATTTCCCCCTATTTTCCCCTCACACTTTCTTGTCAACTGTTTGAAATGGGCCACTCTCATTAACACTACAAAAGTTATTTTTTCTCCCTTTGTATCCTACTGTTAGTTGAATTGTCTCGTTAGACTGACCTCACACTTGGCAGGCAACTCCCATCTTTTCATGTATTTATACCTGCTCCTGTATTTTTCACTCTGTGCATCTAATGAAGTGGGTTCTAGCCCAGGAAGGTTATGCTCAAATAAATTTGTTAGTCTCTAAGGTGCCACAAGGACTCCTCATTGTTTTTGCTGATACAGACTAACACGGCTACCACTCTGAAACCTCCCCTCCCTCATCGTTTGTGATCCTGTGGGATGACGACCTTTGGCAACAGCAGCAGAAAGGTGCAGGTGGCGAGCAGGGGGTACAAAGGGTAAGAGTTTATTGAGCTGCAGAGGGGAGCCTCTGAGGTCAGAGTCTCCTTTTTTATTGCACATCATTGAACTATTATCTGAAAGACGGGCCCTGAGTCAGGGTATCAGCAACGCTGAGCCTGTGTGCCCCAGAACACACTGACAGGGAACAGTCATTAAACACCCCGCTGCCTGTGCGGACCGAGCTCAGGAGATCTGAGACGCTTCAGGTGCAGCTCTGAAGGGAGTTCCAGGGTAAGGTGCATAATTCCCTGCTCTGCTACAGACTCCCTGTGTGGCCTTAGGCAAGTTACTTAGGCCCAGAGTTTCCAAGGTGTTTTGAGGTCTATGATGCAAATAGGTGTCTAGTGGAATTTTCAGAGATGCCTGGGCACTTAGCTTCCAATGGGAGTTAGGCACCTAGGTGCTTTTGAAAATCCCACTAGATGCCTAACTACATCTTTAGGTGACTACAGACCTCCCAGACTTTGCCCCTTAGTCTCTGTGCCAGATTTGCAAAGCTATTTAGGCTCCTAAAGATGCAGACTGGAGCCTAGTGGGACTTTCAAAAGTGCCTGCGTGAGTTAGGTGCCTGACTCCCCATGAATTCCCTTTAGCTCCTGCCCCTTCTGCATTCATCCCATGCATATTCCATCGACGACACTTGCTGGCAGGAATGTCCATGCAAACAAAGGATTTCTACTAAATGTTATAAAATATTCCTGGGAAGCAATGTCTGAACATTTAGGCCCTGACCCAACAAGGTCCTTAAGTACGTGTAAGAATATCAACTTTATTCATACTCTTTTGAATACGGAAACAACCCAGCACTCTTGGATCCCCAAAAGCAAATACTTTCTAAAATTAAAACAAAATGTCGCCCCTTCTTTTGCGATGTTCTTCAGGAGGCAGCAAACACTTTTCGTCGTTGTCCAGTGGGGGATGGGGCTGCCCCTTGCCCAGCCTGGGGCAGGAGTGGTAACTGCAGAGGGGGAGGGAGGGCAGGGTGTCACGACACTCACCCAAGCCCCAGCTGCTCAGGTCCAGCAAGCCCCGTCGCCTCCCTTGTGGTGGGTGACGGGGGGGGGGGGGGGGGGCTGCTGTCACGTGTGCACCTCCTCCCCTGCTGCTGCCCCTCACCATAGCATCACTGGGGGTGGGGGATGGGGCATCTCCTTGCCAACCGTGGGGCAGGAGGGGTGACTGCGGGCGGGGGCATGAGTCCAGCACAGACCCATGCCCCAGCTGCTCAGGTCCAGACTCCAGGAAGCCTCCTCTGAGTTGGAGTCGTCTCCCAGTAGGTGCCGGGGGGGGCTGCCATCACATGTGCACCTCCTCCTCTCCCCCCTCCGCAGGCGCAGCGGCCACCTCAGCCTGCCGCCCGCGCCGGTCTCTGTGTTGTAGCCAGCAGTGGCCGGTGAGGGAGCACTGCGCGGAGCAGCTGGCGGGGCTGGGGGCGCTCCACGGGAGGCCCATGGGGGCAGCAGGTGGGGCCGGGGCAGAGACCCGGCCCCAAACATTGGTGGACCCAGACTCCCGGGCCCTGAATATTGCTGGAGCACGAGCACCACGGGCCCATATAACTCGCCAACCCTGCAAGGTGTATTTATGCAAGTTCTCAGTTGCAGAAATTTGTCCTGTATTTATTTACTTCAGAAAAACATGGAAAGTTAGATTCTGACTGTGTGGAGACATCAACTATTACAGAAACCACATTATAATGTTTACTTTGCTTACTATAGATGGGATTATAATAAAAATGTCATAGGAAAGATCCAAATGAGAACTCTAGCCTGTGTTCTTGCACATAGGTTGTTAAAACCTGGGAATTGCTGAGAGCAGATTTAATCAGTCGATATCCAGTATCCCAGAAGCGATACCAGTATGTACTGACAGCTACAGATGATTTTTCAAAATAGGTAGAAGAATTTCCACTTAGAACTTTGAAAGCACATGAGTGGAGAAGAAGACATGTGAAATTATATATTAACATGGCTGTCCAGAGCAGATACTGGCAGATCTAGGTTCTGAATTGAATAACGAGGTAACAGTTTACATTTGGTGATATTTTCACTGTATGGTCAATTACCTAATCATGTCTGGGTGACACAGAGCTTCAGCAGCCCATGCCACCTAGACAGCAGCAGACTTGATAAAAACACAGATGAATCCATCACAAGATAATGTTAGGGTATTTATTTTCAAATAATCAACATATGTTTAGGGCACTCTGACAAGGATGGCGTATTATGAATAAATCTTCAAAATTGAATGATTACATTGATAATGTTCATAACGCATCATGTTTAAAACAAAAAGTAGTCCTAGCAATGCCGTGTGATGTGCCTCCCCTCACACTCTGCTCAGCCAGCTCTTCAAGAAATTAAGTTCAATCGCTAATATCAAGGAATTGGACCAATCGGTCACTGTTTGTACAGAGCATTCCAGAAGGTGGTGGACAGAATGCAGAGGAATGGTGATGAATTTCCTGGAGCAACTTTCTTTTCTTTGTACTCTAAACCTCACATGACAACAAAAATAGCACCCTTTCGACTGATTTATGGCCGAGAAGAAAGGTCTCCCAAGAAAGCGTCACCAAATTTCATGTTATCTGTCATTAAGCGCCAGCATCTTTACTACAATTAAGTTAATTTGTGATGATTCAGTAAAGGAATACAACCCCTTCTCTATTTCTGTATCAAACTACATTTATTGTGTCCTTGTAACCAAGAACATGGAAAGCCTGGCAGTACTTTGAAATCAACAGTGGACACTGACAGTACATTCCCTGCAAATAATATTTCTAAAGAAAAATAAACCAAAAAAATGAGATTGTAGAAGACGTTTTTGTATATCGCAGGGGTAGGCAACCTATGGCACGTGTGCCAAAGGCGGCACGCGAGCTGATTTTCAGTGGCACTCACACTGCCCAGGTCCTGGCCACCGGTCTGGGGCGCTCTGCATTTTAATTTAATTGTAAATGAAGCTTCTTAAACATTTTAAAAACCTTATTTACTTTACATACAACAATAGTTTAGTTATATATTATTGACTTATAGAAAGAGACCTCCTAAAAACGTTAAAATGTATGACTGGCACGCAAAACCTTACATTAGAGTGACTAAATGAAGACTCGGCACACCACTTCTGAATGGTTGCCGACCCCTGCTATATAAGAATACAGCATTTGAGGTTGGTGACCGTGTTTTGTGAGAAAAAGCAAGGAAGGGTCAAATATTGATTATCGATTATATGCAGCTAGAAAGTGAATTAATGCTGACAGAACTTCAAAGAATATTATATAATCTTGTATGAGTTAATTTAAATATATTGCTTCATTAATTCTATCATTTTTAAGCTATTAATTTTCAAAGGGGTAGTGCAGGAGGTGGGTGTATGTGCCCTGCCTTCCAGAGAGAACCAGTCAAGACAATAAAGAGGGCGGGGGGAGGGGGGGAGAGAGAAAGAGAGCAGCTGCACATGTGTGTAGTTGTGATGTTTACGACACACGTACATTGTAACTGAACAACCCCATCTGACAATTTAATTGTTTATTTTGTGAAGATAAATATTTTGGATTTCTTGAAATTCCACAGTTGAAATACAAATGATGTTACTGAGAAAAGTTAAACTTCAACATAGATTTGAGGGAAGAATCAAAAATAAATGTAAATAATTCCATTTCTAAAAATATGTTTAGATGCTTGTTTCTGAAATTATGTTGAAATGTAAATTGAAATATTTTTGTATTTACACCTTGTTACAATAATATTTTCTAAATTAGAATAATCTTTTTTCTTTCCTATTTTACCTTGAGATTTCACAGGGGTAGAAAATTCTGGCAGGAGTGAATGACCCCATCCCCCACCATCTGCTACCCCGGGGCAGGGGACGGGGCAAGGTGAGGGCTGGGGGTTGCCAGGTGTCCGGTTATTTACTGGACCCTCCAGTGGAAAAGGGAAACTGGCAGTGTCCGGGCAGCACAAAAACTCCAGTAGCTGCAGTAACCAGCCCCCACCACAGGGGGGCGAGAGGAGCAGCAGCGCCGGGGGGGCCGGTCTGTGCCGCGGGGTCACTCTCAGGGACCGAGATTCCCCCCGGCCGGAGCCGGGACCGGGCAGATGATCAGGGGAGCCGCGTTTCTACCCCCAGCATTGAGACCAGGATAGAAATAAGGGCGGAGCGTCCCGGAGAAGGTGCCAGTGAAAGTGAAGAGACGGGACCCGTCAGTCACATTGTAAAACAAGACCTCGCCCGCCTCATAGTCCAGGAAAATCCCCACCCGGCAGGGCCGGACGCTTACGGGGAGGGGGGTCGGGGGGGAGGTGAGGGCCTCGTATCCCCCGTCCCACAGCCGCACGGTCCAGAATCCATCCTCAGGTGTGTGTGTGACCTTCCCCTTCCTGCTCACAGATTCCCTACAAACCCCCAGTTCCCAGCCTGTCTTGTCTCCCACCCCCACCTCCCAGTAACGCCTCCCACCCGCGAATCTTTCAGCGCCCAGGACAATGGGATATTTATCAAATCTCTCAGGCTTGTCGGGCAGATCCTGGCGTCTGTCTCCGCGTCTCACACGTTTCCGATCCTCAGACAGGACGAGGTCGGGATGAGCCGTATCTGGATCCAGAGTCACGTCCACTGGGGAGAGAGTCACAGAGTCAGGGCCGGGGGCAGGGGCTGGTCACTGGGATCAAAGGGAAATTAACCTGCATCCCCGTTAATCGCTGCGGGGGGGGTTGTTGCCTGAGGGGAGTCAGGGCCCCTCTGCCTGTGAGGAGACAATGTGGGGAAGGTGTCAGTGGGGGATGGGAGGGAAGAGGCTGATGCTGGGAGAGGAAAGGGGAGGGGCAGGTGACAGGAGCAGAGGGGGGAGGGGTAGAGGGGAGGGGCAGGCACAAGGGCAATGCGGGGACAAGGGAAGGGGCAGGCACCATAAGATCAGAGGGGGGTGAAGGGCAGGATCCCGGGGGCTGCAGGGGGTGGGGGGGGAGGGGTGGGCTCCATAGGAAAAGAAGGGGATGGACCCCAGGGGGCTGCGGGGGGCAAGGGAAGGGGTGGGCACCAGGGGGAAGAGGGGTGTGAGGGAATGGGGGAGCTCCAATGGGGAAGGGGAAATCAAGGGGAGGGTGAGCTGCCAGGGGGTAAGATGATGAGGAGTGGGGCAGGTGAAACCAAGGGGGAGCAAATGGGCAGGCACTGGTGCCGGGGAGCAGAATGGGGGGTGAGGGAGCAGGTGAGCAGAAGGGGGGCAGAGAGAGGGGTGTGGAGACGGGTAGGACCTAGGTGGGCAGAGGAGTGTGAAGGGAGATGTGGGCCCCAGGGGGGCAGAGGGAGGATGAAGGGAGGGGTGGGACCCAGAGATTAGGAGAGGGGGAGGGGAGGGGCGGGGCAGAGACCAGGGGTCCAAAGGGGGGGCGAGGGAAGGGACTTGCACCAGGTGGGCAGAGGGGACAAAGGAAATGGCAGGCACCAGAGAGGCAGATGGGGCAAGGGTAGAGCTGGGACTTGGGGCAGAGGAGGAGCTGGCACCAGGGGACTAGAGGGGTGGTGAGGGGTGCAGGTGTCATGGAGCCAGAGGGCAAGGGGAGGGGCAGAGGTGAGAAATAAAGAGAAGGTGGCATGGATGATGGTGGCAGAGGGGCGAGAGGAGAGTGAGGTCAGTGGAGCAGAGGGTGATGAGGGGGTAGGCACCAGGGAGGAAGGGGACAAGGGGAGGGTCAGGTGTTGGGGGGGCAGGGGGAAGGAGGGAAGGGGTCGGCACTAGAAGAGTGCGGGGGGTAAGGGAAAGGGTAGGTGCCAGGGGGATTGAGGGTGTTGAGCAGAAGGGCAGACACAGGGAGGGCAGAGGAGGGGAGGGAGAAGCACCAGGGGGCAGAGAGGGGCGAGGAGAGAGGCAGGGGCAGGTGGATAGAGGGAGGTGTTAGGAGATGGCATTGGGGAGAGGCAGGTGCCAGGGGGTCAGAGTGGGGCTGAGGAGGGGTGGGCACAGGGGGGTGAGGGAAGGTGTACGTGCCAGGGGTCAGAGCGGGTGGGGAGAGAGGCAGGTGCCAGGAGGGCTGAGGGGAGTAAGAAGGACAGAAGCCAGGACAGCAGAAGAGGGTGAGGGGTGGGACGGCCATCAGGGGGCAGAGGGGGTGAGGGAAGTGGCAGGCACCAGGGAAGCAGATGGGGGTGAGGGAAGGAGTGGGAGACATGGCAGCAGAGGAGGGAAAGGGGAGAGGTGGATGCCAGGACATAGCGGGGGTGTGAAGTGATGGGTGGGCTCCAGGGTGCAGAGGATGTTTGGGGGAGAGGGGAAGGTACCAGGAGGGCAGGGGGGGAAGGGAGGGGGGTTTCCGGTGGGGCAGAGGTGGGTGGAAGGCAAGGGCACATGCCAGGGAGGCAAAGTGGGGGACAGAGCGGCCTGGGGAAGCAGAAAGTGGGTGGGAAGAAGGGGAGGGACGAGGAGGAGGGGTCAGAATAGACGCAGGGTCCAGGTGGGCACAGGGGTGAGAAAAGGGTAAGGGAGGGGCAGGAGCCAGAGGGCTGAGGGAGAGGCAAGCCCCAGGGAATCTCTCTTGCTTTGGGGTCATGTGTGGTTGGTTTCTCGCTAAGAGCAGGTTGGTGCTGGTCCCACACACACTGGGGGTGCAGCCCTGCCCCAGGGGGCGCAGCTGGGACTCTCCATGCTGGCAGGCCCCACGGGCCCCACCTTCCAGCCAGGCAAACCCCACAGCCAGCTCCTCCCCTCTCCCCGCCCAGCCCGTCCGCCATGGGGCAGTGGTCTGGGTTGGGCTCACTGGGGCGGCAGTGCAATGAAGGATTCTGGGGGGTGTAAATGCGTACTAATAGGCTGTTGCTAATGAGGCCAGGGCAGTGGGGAGGGGAGGGGGCATTTCCCCACTTACTGCCCCCTCCATCTGGGGGAAGCTGCACCAGGCGCCATTCCCAGGTCACATCTGCACAGCAAGTCTGCCCTGGGGGTTTGCACTGGTGCAAGGAAACCCCGACAGACATGGCCTCAGACACTGGTGTGCCAGGGGCCGTAACCCCTCCCGTCACTGGGGTTATGGATCAATAATTACAGGGTGACTGGAGCAGGGGGGCTGGACTCTGGGTCTCCCAGGTCGGGGCCCGACACACTGGGCTGCAGAGTCAGTCTCGCTCCCACGCTCTGGCCCAGTGCCCAGGGCAGTGTTTAGACACAGGGGTACGTCATCAGACCCCCAGAGCCCAGCAGTTCAAACTCTAATGGCATCCCACGGGGGGATTGAACTGGGGGCTCCCCGCTGGGGGCCCAGCCATGGGGCTAAAGGCTGGAAGGGAAGCGGCGGCACCTTTCTGTTCATTGAAACTCGTCAGCAAACTCGACATAGATTTGCGAATAGTTTCTGTCGACCCGAAATATAATTTTGCAGCAAATAAACTATTTGTCCAAAACATTTCACCCAGCTTCACTGTAAACCTGTCTGAGCAACTGAGGAGCCCAAATCCCAGTGACCTGCAGTGAGTGACTATCAACATCCCCAGAAACGCAAAGTTACGGGCAGGTCAGACTCAGGACATCAGCTATGAAACACTCCAGGGCTGCTATTTAATTTGCCCTGGGTAAAAAAATTCCCCCTGAGCCCCTGATCTCGCCCCCAAAATCAGGCTGAAAATGGAGACCCCCACAAATCAGACCGAACTCTGCCCAGAGCAATGGTCCCATGGACGATGCTGGCGGCACAGACCCTCTGAAGCTGCACCTGGGCATCTCCCAGAGCAGAAAATGGTCACAGAGACCGTCCCAGAGCCCCAGGGGCTCCGGTGTCTCCATCTAACCACTGCGCCAGCCACCCCCCTCGCTCTCATTAACCAGCCCTGGATCAGACGCGCTGGGAACTGTCAGACCCAGACTCTGGACACACTCTGGGTTCATGTACACAGCCCGTGGCAGTGAGTCTCCGAATGGGGTGGACAGATTCAGGCTTGTGGGGCTCCCTCTTTGGCACTAAAAATAGCCACGTAGATGTTCAGGCTCAGGCTGGAGCTCAGGCTCTGAAGCCCAGCGTGGAGCCAGGTCTGCCCCTCACAGCGCAAGCGGGGAGATTGTCTGTGTCCACATCCCCTTCACCCCATTCCTGGGACAGGGAACAGCAGCCCCAGGGCCCCTCCCTTCACCCCCAGGGCAGGGGAGCGAGACCCCTTGGCCTTCTGGCAGTGGGGCCTCCCAGCACAGATTCCTGGGTCAGTGAGAAACTGTCTCCACCTGGAGAGCTCTGTGCACCCAGCAGATACACAGATGTGCCCGTGGATCAGGATCCGGGATGGTCCTCTCCCCAGGAGTGATGGAAGCTCCCGAAAAGTAGAGAGGCCACCGGTGCCTGAACCATGGCCCCGCCCTCCTGTGTGGGTCCATCTCCTGGAGCTCCTGCCCCCGCACCACCCCTTCTCCCCGAACCCCTGCCCTCACACAGCCCCTTCTCCCCGAGCCACGGCCCTCACACTGCCTCTTCTCAAGACGCCGCCCCCACACCGCCCCTTCTCCCCAAGACTCCAGCCCCGCACCGCCTCTTCCCCCCTAACACCCTGCCCCCATGGTCGCTCCTCTCTGCCCCCTCCCGCCTTCCATCGCTCTCCCTTACAGCCAGTAAAAAGTGGGAGACCTACCCATCCTATCAGTAAAAGTGATGGGGTCATGGTCTCCTGGCCCCTCTCTTCCAGTGCCATTTATTCCCCCCCCTCAACCCCGGGAGGAGCGGGGGCCTTGGGGCAGTGTCAGTGAGTGTCAGTGAGTTCAGTGCTGGGGGTACAAGTGGGGTTTACACCCCTCCTGCTGGAGCTCTGGGTATCGAGGGTACGAGGGTGTCACAGTGGCCATGTGAGCCCCGCACTGTCCTGCAAACATGGCTCAGCCCTGACACCTGCTGGAGTCTCTCCCTGGGGAGGAACCGTCCCTGCGGCCCCTTCAGGCCTTGGCCTCCCTGCGGAGGTGGCTGGTCAGGCTCCCGTTAACGAGAATTACGACACGGGCTCCTGTTCGCTGGGAGCCGGACTCTGAGCCTGGACTGGGATCGGTGACTGGGGAGTGAAAGGCCCCAGCTCCCTCACTACCCCCCGAGCCAGCCCAGCGCCCCCAGCCATTCAGTGCGATAACAGCGATGCTCACACCTGGTGACACCCCTGGTGCCCGCAGCGGGCAGGGCAAAGGCCTGTCCAAGGAACAATGGGTGCAAGCTGCAGCAAGGGAGACTGAGGCTCGAGATGAGGAAACACTTTCTAAGTCTCAGGGCAGTGAAGCTCTGGACCGGGTCCAAGGGAGGCTACGGGATCCCCGTCACTGGAGGTTTGTAAGAACAGACTGGACAAACCCCTGCCAGAGATGGTCTAGGCCCTGCCCCAGCACCAGGGGCTGGGCGAGGTGACCTCTCCAGGTCCCTTCCAGCCCTGCAGTGCCACGAGTCTAGGTTACAGCTGTTCCTGGGATGTGGTGTGTGGCACGTGGCAGAGTTAACACTGTTCGTGACTATAGCAGCTCAGCGTCCCTGCCAGGGGCCTGGGCTGGCAAGTGGCTGCCTGTACCCAGCTCAGCAGGGTGTTACTGGGCCATGTGGACAGGACCTAGGGTTGGCACCTGTCCATAGGGTTGCCAGGCCTCCGTCCTTCACCACAAACCGCTCATCCCCAGCCCCACCCCAGAGCCCGCACCCCTCCCTCACTCTGAACCACTCGGCCCCAGCCCGGAGCCCCTTCCTGCAACCCAAACCCCTCATCCCTGGCCCCACCCCAAAGCCTGCACCCCCAGCTGGAGTCCTCACCACCCCTGCACCCAACACCCTGCCCCAGCCCAGAGACCTCTCCCACACCCTGAACCCCTCATTTCTGGCCCCACCTGGAGCCCACACCCCCAGCCCAGAGCCCATACCCCCCCTGCACCCCAATCCTCTGCCCCATCTTGGAGCCCTCTCCTGTACCCCAAACCCCTCATCCGTGGCCCCATCCCAGAGTCCGCACCGCCAGCCGGAGCCTCATCCCCCTCCCACACCCCAAACCCCTGCCCCAGCCTGGTGAAAGTGAGTGAGGGTGGGGGAGAGTGAGCGACAGAGGGAGGGGGGATGGTGTGAGCGAGGACGGGGCCCCGGAGAGGGGGAAGGGCAGAACCTCAGAGCAGGGGCGTTCGGTTTTGTGAGATTAGAAAGTTGGCAACCCGACCTGTCCAGGTTTTCCCAGGATTGTCCCTTTGTCCATGTCACTCTCCTGGGAAATCTGTGAGTCTGCCCAGGACGTGACGAGTCCCAGGTGTGTCAGTGGCTGCAGTGGGGGAGCTGCGGGGTGACCGTGCCTACGCAAAGGGAGCTCTGGGTCCAGAGTGCCTGGGAGCTGCAGAGACGGGGCAGCTTGGAGCAGTGAGTGAGATCAGGAGCTCAGGGCCAGCAGGGCCCAGTCACCCCTGTGCAGGTACCGGCTGCGGGGGTCACTGCCGGGGGCAGCGGGGTAGATCTGGCGCCATGTCCTGCTCGGTGAGGTTGGTACTTGGGGCAGTCCAGGAGCAGGAGCCTGTGGTGGCTGGTGCCCTCTCCCGGGATTCGGATGGGGAGACGGTGCCCGGGTGAGGGGACAGGTGATGTCCATGAAGCAGGCAGATTTCCTGTTTTGTTGGACCTCAGAGGTGGTGACCCGAACATGACCCCCAGCGGTGTTTGTGTAACTGCCCTGGATGCCCCCCTCCCTCCCAGCTCTGTGTGGTAGGATACCCCGGAGTGCATGGACCCTGGGCCAGTGGGGCTGCAATGTGTGTGGCCCCTGGGCTCTCTGATCCCTGCTGGAGCGGCCCCGACTCCCCCAGCAGGCACCAGGGCACACACAGGGTCAGGCAGGAGGCTGGGAGCAAACACACACACAGCTCAGCCACGGCTGTGAGGCAGAAAAGCTGCCACGTGGGCACAATTTGTTGTAACTGGGTCAGGGGAGTGTCACAAGCTGGTTATAAAAACCTGTCTGCCCTGGCAGTGGGGACAGGGCCTTCCTCCCCCCAAATCCAGGGGGACACTGAACAGCTCCTGTATGGTCCTGTTACTCTAGAAGGAAATTGTAGGCTAAAGCCTGGTCTGAGCATAGAAACCCTGCTGCTGGGAAGAGAGAGCTGAGCAGTTCAATGCAAATGATGGACAGATAAGAAAGTCTGTTCTGCAGATTCCAGGTACTGCCCTGGAAAGGTGACACCAGGGAGCAGTATTCCCTCACCAATCAGCCCTTTCCCAAAGGCGGCATGTCCCTGCTCTGCAATAAACCTGGGGTGTCACCTGCCCCTTTCCATCTGCCCCCAGTGACATTGCTTTCTCGAGCCTATTCAATGTCCTAGGAAAATGCTCTGTGCAGGGAAAGGAGCAGAGAGTTCCCGGGGGAGGTGGGTCTAACCATGGATAAAATATCAGCACTATGTACAGTACCTGCGTAGAGCTGGGCAGTTCTCCACCCTGCAACCAAACACAGAGAGAGGGGTGAGAACTCCCCTGATCACCGACACGCTGAGCAGGAGACAATGTGAGACAAGGGTGATACTGGGGGGAATGGAACTTACTGAGCTGAGCCTGGGGTTTGCCTAAAAATAAAACAAAGAGAAATGAGTCAATACCACATAAAGTGACCAGATGTCCCGATTTTATAGGGACAGTCCCGATATTTGGGGCTTTTTCTTATATAGGTGCCTATTAGTCCCCCATCCCCTATCCCGATTTTTCACACTTGCTGTCTGGTAACCCTCATATCACATTATCTTGCAGAAGAGAAGTGAGTCAAAAAGACTTCAAAGCAGGGAAGTTAAAATCCTTGGACTCAACCTGGAAGATACGTCAGCAACCAGAGCCTGGCACTGCCTGAGCAGCAAAGGAATTAGCAAGGGGAGAAATATTGTAACCCCACCCGGCCAGGCACAAGAGGTTGTTAGAGCCAAACAGGGACCCCTCAGCAAGTGGAAATATTAACCCTGTGAAGCCAGTAGAAAGGAGCATACAGTACATCGGGTGAAGTGCATGATGGGAATTAGGAGGCTAAAATGGAATTAGGAGAGTGAATGTCCAGTGATATAAAACAAAGACCAGGGAATTATTTCAGTCCATCAGAATCAGGAAGCCTGTGAGAGAATCGATGGGTTCCCTGGATCCACAGCGGGGAAAGGGAGCAATTGGGAAGGGTAGGGACAGTGCTGAGAGACTGACTGGTTTCTTTGCCTCAGTTTTTGCCACAGAGACTGTTGGGGAGAGACCTGCCCTGGAGCTGCTCTGTTCATGAAATGAATGTCAGGGATTGAGGTGTGAAGACGAGATATTGGAACAACTGGTAAGTTAAAGAGCCAGGAGCCACCAAGAGCAGCGTGGATCCCTGCCAGGCGGCAAACGCCCAGGAGTTCTGAAATGACGTCAGAGCGATATGGCTGAGCTGCTGACAATAATACGCATCTCATTAAAATCAGCTACTGTTCTGGAGATTCAGAGGGTTGGGAATGTTGTACCCAGCTTTAAAAATTTGGCAGGCATAGTTTTGAGAATTACAGCCCAGTGAGCCTTACCTCAGTGCCTATGTAAGGGGACTCTTACTAACACTCAGTGAGGGTTTTTGGTTGGCTAGCTCCCTGGTACTAAAAGAAAGGGGAAGGGTCGATGGGAAATCAGGACCATGAGACTGACAGTCCCCAGGAACAATGGGGAGAGGCCAATGGTCCAGATCAGCCTGGTTGACAGGGTGGGCAGGCTAAGCAGGGAGTCAGGAGGCCCGGGTGGGTTCCATCCTCCATGTGAGCTGGAATTGCCTGGGTCAGGCAGAGTGGGGCACCAGAGAGGAACTTGCCCAACAAATACAGGTCCTGACGGAATGGATAGCTGAGCTGCAAAGCACCGTTGACCGAGTTAAGACTTCCAGGAATAAGGAGCCTCAAACTGTTGCAATTGAGAAGCCTGCGCTTAGAGCCACCATCCCACCCAGGCAAAGGGGGAAAGGTCAATTCTTCTGCTACCAATGTGGTCAGGATGGACACAGTGCTGCCAAGTGCCGTAATGAAGAAAACCCCTCCTTAGTGTATGGAAAGCTGAGGATCAGTTGGGAGAGATCCGGTAGCTGCCAGAAGGCCTGGGAACGGGGACCCCCCAGGTCTGCAGGATTTGAAGATTCCCCCAGAAAAGACTGTCCAGCTGGGATCCCCGCAGGATTGATAGGGCCTCGAGCAGAGGTCACAGTGAGGATTGAAGGGGCGGAGTGTAAAGCAGTGCTTGACACTGGATCTCAAGTGACTATTATATTTCAGTCATTCTACCAACAGATGCTTAGGCACCTGCCTATACAGCCACTGACCGGCCTTGGCCTGTGTGGCCTCAGCATGGATGAATACCCCTACCAAGGGTATGTCATAGTGCACCTGGAATTCCCAGAGGAGGTTGCTGGGGTAAGAGAAGAGGTAGACACAGCTGCCTTAATATACCTGACCCTAAAGGGACTTCTGATGTGTCTGTGCTGATAGGGACCAACTCCAGTCTCTTCAAGGTACTCGCGGATTACTGCAGAAGGCGGGCTGGGGACCAGTACCTGAATACCCTGATGATCCATACGCTTTGTGCTGAAGCCTATAGGAAAATTGAGAGCGCTAAAAGGGACACATCTGAGCTACCGCTTGGGGCACTGAAGTACGCTGGCACGACCCCCTTAGTAGTGCCTGCAAGGACGGAGCAAGAAGTGCTTGTCATGAGTACCTGTCTGAAAGGCAGTAAACGGACGTTAGCAATGATAGAGCAGCCGATGGGAGGAGAGCTCCCTGAAGGAGTGCTGGTCCCCAGTGGAGTCATAACTCTACCTGCTGAAGCCCAGGAAAGCGTGACTATACTGATTGCTAATGAAACGAGTCGTGATGTTGTTGTGAAGCAAGGACAAAAGATAGCAGACCTCTTTGAGCCTGAGTCGATTGTAAAACCCCAGTGTGAAACTCAAGTTCCGACAATAGACCCAGCAAAGTTTGACTTTGGAGATTCACCAGTGTCCGGGGAGTGGAAAGATCGCCTGAGGAAGAAACTTTGTGAAAGATCCAAGGTGTTCTCACTGCATGAGTGGGATGTGGGATGTGCAAAAGGAGTAGAACACAATATTAGACTACATGACTCTCAACCTTTCAGGGAGAGATCTAGGAAGATTGCTCTCTCTGAGATGGAAGATGTGTGACATCATCTTCAGGAGCTGGCTGCGAATGGCATCATTACAGAGTCCCGCAGCCCATACGCCTCACCCATTTTGGTAGTCCATAAAAAGAATGGGAAAATCCGGATGTGTATTGATTACCGCACCCTAAACAGCCGTACTGTGGTTGACCAGTACACTATGCCTCGAGTCCAAGATGCCTTAGACTGTTTGCTGGGAAGCCAGTGGTTCTCTGTGTTGGATCTTTGAAGTGGATACTACCAGATCCCTCTGGGAGAAGAAGATAAGGAGAAGACAGCCTTCATCTGCCCATTAGGGTTTTATCAGTTCGAACGCATGCCCCAAGGGATTTCTGGAGCACCTGCCACCTTTCAACGTCTCATGGAGAAAGTTGTGGGAGACATGAATTTACTGCAAGTGTTAGTTTATTTGGATGACCTGATTGTGTTTGGAAGAACCTTAGAGGAGCATGAAGAAAGACTTCTTAAAGTGCTTGATAGGTTGGAGGATTATGGTCTGAAGCTTTCAATTGACAAATGCCAGTTCTGCAGAACCTCCGTGAAGTATGTGGGTCACATCGTGTCCCAAGAGGGTGTGAGTACTGATCCCGATAAAATAGAAGCACTCACTACATGGTCATGTCCAGGTAACTACAGAGAACTCAAGACCTTTCTTGGATTTAGTGGCTACTACCGCAGATTTGTGAAAAACTATGCTACGATTGTAAAGCCTCTGACTGATCTTACCAGGGAACACCAGTCCAGCAAGAACAAATCTAAGACCAAGAATAAGGGGAGGTCTCCAAAGCCTCCTGTGCGGAGACACTATGTCCCCTTCGAACCATTTGGGTCACGGTGGGATGAGAGATGTGAAAGGGCTTTTCGAGAAATCATTACATGCCTAACTCATGCTCCAGTCCTAGTTTTTGCTGACCCAAGCAAACCATTTATCCTGCATACTGATGCCAGTTTGGAGGGTCTGGGAGCAGTCCTGTACCAGGAAGTGGAAGGCAAATGTAAACCTGTAGCCTTCCTGCAGCCGAGGATTATCTGATAGTGAAACTCGCTATCCCACCCACAAGCTGGAATTCTTGGCCTTGAAATGGGCCATCACTGAGAAATTTCGAGACTACTTGTATGGTGCTCAGTTCCAGGTGTGGACAGACAACAATCCACTGACTTATGTGTTAACAAGTGCTAAGCTGGATGCTACAGGGCAGAGATGGGTGGCCGCCTTGGCTAGCTATGAGTTCAGCATTGAATACCGATCAGGGAGAAGCAATGTAGATGCAGATGCCTTGTCCAGGCGTCTGCAGGTACCAGAAGTTGCTGTGATACCCATGGATGGAGTGAGAGCTATTTGCAGTGTGAGTCGCCGAGAGCCAGAGGCCCGTGAGAGCCTTCAGGGATGTGTTGCAGAAGCTTTGGGCCTGCCCCCTGAATGCATGCCTTCTGCTTCAGTGAACTATATTGCATTGGACCAATCTCCTTTGCCCATGCTCAATGCGGCTGACTGGCAAGAAGCCCAGCAGCGAGATATTGACATTCGTGATACACTACTTGCCAAAAGGGAGGGGTGAAGCCCAGCTGCGGTTGTCCCACCTAACCCGGAGGGTAAACTACTATGGAGAGAACGGACCAAACTAAAACTGATTCAGGGAGTGCTACACCGAATGACCACCAACCCTTTACAAAAGCAACGAGCACAACTAGTACTGCCAAAAGAGTACAGAGACCTGGCCATGAGGGCCCTGCATGATAACTTTGGGCATTTAGGGATTGAGAAGACCCTGGAACTTATTCGTAGTAGGTTCTATTGGCCCCGAATGGCTGAAGATGTTCGCAGGAAATGTGAGACTTGCGCTCGATGCGTTCAAAGGAAAACTCTGCCCATGAGGGCTGCATATCTCAAGAACATCACCAGCAACAAACCTTTGGAACTGGTATGCATTGATTTCTTATCTGTAGAGGTAGACAAGAGGAATGTTGGGAACATTCTAGTAGTGATTGACCATTTTACACGGTATGCACAGGCATATCCCACACGTGATCAGAGGGCCACCACCGTCGCTCGAGTATTGTGGGACAAATATTTCTCAGTCTACGGATTCCTGGCTCGGATACACTCTGATCAGGGGCGGGATTTTGAGAGTCACCTTCTGAAGGAGGTGCTGAAGATAGCAGGAATTAAAAAGTCTAGGACAACACCTTATCACCCCCAAGGTGATCCTCAGCCAGAGAGGTTCAACCGAACCCTACTAGATATGTTGGGAACTTTGTGACCAGAGCAGAAGGCTGCCTGGAGCCAGCATGTCGCATTTCTGGTGCATGCCTACAATGCCACAAGCAACGATGCTACGGGAGTCACCCCATATCTCTTGATGTTTGGGCGAGAACCAAGATTACCCATAGACTTGTGCTTTGGGATTTCCCCAACATAATGCCACATTGTTTCTCTCTGTTATTAAAAGGCTTTTTGTTACACTCAGACTATGTGCTTGCGAGAGGGGAAGTATTGCCTCTTGGAGGCGCCCAGCGGGGGTGGTATGTATTTGTCCCAGGTCACTGGGTGGGGGCTTGAGACGGTTTTGGATTGTGTTATTGGAATGGAACCCCTAGATACTGACCCCGGCCCTTGTTGCTGCCAACTCTGACAGGCAGAAGGGTTACATTTTCAATGGTAGAGATGGGCCTCAGGGGGGCAGAGGAGGAGTGAACAGAGGGGCTGGCACCAGGGGACTAGACGGGGGTGAGGGGTGCCGGTATTAGGGAGGCAGAGAGTGAGGGAAGGGAAGGGGGAAGAACTAAGGGGAAGGTGGCAGGGGAGGGGGTGCAAGGGAAGGGGCAGGCAACAGGGGGTGGGGGCGAGGGAAGTGGCTTGTACTGAGGGGAGAAGTGGGGGTCAGGGAGGGAGAAGGAAGGGGCAGGAACCAGGGGCAGAGTGGGGGAGAGACAAATGCTGGGGGTTGGGGAACAGTGGTGGGGCATGGGATGGGGAAGGCACCAGGGGCTAATGGGCAGGGTGGTGAGGGAAGGTGTGGTCATCCGTGGGTAGGAGGGCAAGGGAAGGGGTGGGTGCAGGGAGGCTAGAGGGGTACGAGGGGAGGGGTGAAAGCCAGGGGGCACAGGAGGGTGAGCAGATGGACAGGCAGCAATGGGACAGTGGGAGGGGCAGGCGCCAGGGGGACAGTGGTGAGGCATGGAATGGGGCAGGCACCAGGGACAACAAGGGGCAAGAGGTGGTATTGGGGGCAGAGGGGGGCAAGGGAAGAGGTGGGCGCCAGAGGGGCAGGGGGTGGGGCAGGTGCAGGGGGACAGAAGGGAGTAAAAGGAAGGGGGCAGACAAAAAGGAGGGAACCGGGTGGGGAGGAGTGGGTGCCAGGAGATGGGGCGTGAAAGGAGGGGTGGTCACGAGAAAGGCAGGGGGTGGGGCAAGTCATGGGTGATGGGGGAAGAGGGGCATGAGGAGAGTGGAGTCAGGGGGCAGAGGGAGTGCAGGGGGGTAAGGGAAAGGGCAGGTGCCAGCGGGATTGAGGGGGTTGAGCAGAAGGGCAGACACAGGGAGGGCAGAGGAGGGAGGTATAGGCACCAGGAGGGAGAGAGGGGGGCGATGGGAGGGGTGTACACGAGGGGCCAGAGAGGGGCGAGGGGAGAACAAGGGCAGGTGGGTAGAGGGAGGTGTTAGGAGAGGGGAATGGGGAGGGGCAGGATCCAGAAGGTGAGAGTGGGGCTAGAGGAGGGGTGGGCACAGGGGGACGAGGGAAGGGAAGGGAAGGGTGCCAGGGATCAGAGAGGGTGGGGAGAGGGACGGGTAACAGGCGGGGCTGAGGGGGGTGAGAAGGGCAGGAGCCAAAACAGCAGAGGAGGGTGATGGGGGGCATGAAAGGGCAGAGGGGGTGAGAGCAGGGACAGGCACCAGGGGTGTGGGGGGGGGGGCGAGAGGATGGGGGGAGAAATGTCAGCAGAGGGGGAAAGGGGAGAGGTTCATTCAGGAGGTAGTAGGGGGGTGAAGTGATGGGTGGGCTCCAGGGTGCAAAGGATGTTTGGGGGAGAGGGGCAAGTGACAGGACGGCAGGGGGAGAAGGGAGGGGTGAGTTCCAGGGGGGCAGAGGTGGAGGGCAAGGGCACATGCCAGGGAGGCAAAGTGGGGGCAGAGGGGCAGGGGCCCAGGGGAGCAGAAAGGGGGTGAGAAGAAGGGGAGGGGTGAGGATAGAGGCAGGGGCCAGGTGGGCACAGGGGTAAGGGAAGAGCAGGATGCAGGGGGCACAGGGGCACGAGGAGATTGGCAGGTGCCAGGGGACAGAGGTGGGTGGAGGGCAGGGGCACATGCCAGGGAGACGAAGGTAGGGAGAGGGGCAGGGTCCCAGGGGAGCAGCAGGAGTTTGGGGCGAGGGGGAGGGGACAGGATAGAGGCAGGGGTCAGGTGGACACAGGAATTGAGGGAAGAGTAAGGGAGGGGCAGGTGCTAGGGGGATAGAGGGAGGTGAAGGGGGCAGGCCCCAGGGAATCTCTGTTGCTTTGGGGCCGTGTGTGGCTGGTTTGTTGCTAAGAGCAGGTTGGTGCCATCCCTACACACACTGGGGGTGCAGCCCTGACCCACGGGGCGCAGCTGGGACTCTCCATGCTAGGGCACGGGCAGGGTGTCCGGGCTCGCTGGAAGGGGGCAGGGTAGAGGGAGATAGGAGTTGAGGGGTGCTGGGGGGAACAGGGGCCATTGCTAATGAGGCTGGGGCAGTGGGGAGGGGAGGGGGCATTTTCCCACTTGCTGCCCACTCCATCTGGGAGAAGCTGCGCCAGGGGCCAGGCCCAGTTCATACCAGTGCAGCGCATCTGCACTCGGGGTTTGCAGTGGGGCACCGACATGGCTGAGACACTGCTGTGCCAGGGGCCAGAACCCCTCCCCTCACTGGGGTTATTGATCAGTATTTACAGGGTGACTGGAGCAGGGGAGCTGGACTCTGGGCTGCCAGGTGCAGCCCGACCCACTGGGCTGCAGAGTCAGTCTCACTCCCACGCTCTGGCCAGTGCCCAGGGCAGTGTTTAGACATACGCGGTGTCTTCAGCAGGAGAGATTGTGGGATTCCCCACACCAGAAACCCGGAGCCCAGCAGTTCCAGCCCTAACCTCGGGGGGGACCCATATTCCAGTTCCTGCCCCACATCCCACGGGGGGATGGAACCGGGGGCTCCCCGCTGAGGGCCCAGCCACGGGGCTAAAGGCTGGAAGGGAAGCGGTGCCACCTTTCTCTGTTCATTGAAACTCGTCAGCAAAGTCGACATGGATTCAGGAATAGTTTCTGTTGACCCAAAATATAATTTTTCAGCAAATAAACTATTTTCCCCCAAAATTACACCCAGCTTCTTTTCAAACGTGTCCCAGAAACTTAGGAGCCCAAATCCCAGTGACTTGCAGTGAGTGACTGTCAACATCCCCAGAAACGCACAGGTACGGCCAGGCCGGGCTCAGGACATCAGCTATGAAACACTCCAGAGCTGCTGTTAAATTTGCCCTTGGTAGAAACATTTCCCCACGGGCTCCCATAGCTCTTTACTGAAGGCTGCGGGGAAAAAGATACGGCCAGTAGTAATTAGTGACACTAACAAGGAGCTAGTCTGAATGAAAGAGACCTTGGAAGAGACTAGCTGCAGAGTTATGTGAATTCAGGGGACATCTTTACCTGGTAGTCGTGGACTATTTTTCCAGGTACATAGAAAGAGTGTACTTGAAAGACATAACAGACCAGAGTGTTATAGAGCAACTGAAGGGCACTTTTGGGCATTTCAGGGTTCCAGAAGAACTTGTGATAGAGCATGGACCATAATTCACTGACGTAGAATTTAATTTATCCAAACAAAATATGATCTTCCTCATATTACGAGAAGCCCATATTACTCACATGCGAATGGAGAGGCTGCGAGAGCTGCACAGACAGTGAAGAATATCCTTCAGCAGGAAGATCCATTCTTTGCTCTACTGAGTTATAGATCAACACCAATCGCAGCTACTGGATATAGTGCAGCACAACTCCTGGTGGGAAGACGACTCAGAACTACCCTCCTAACTTTGGAAAAGAATCTATCTCCAAAGTTGTCAGACATGTAAAGAGTAGTCAAATTGAATAAAAAGGCAAAAAGAGCTTGCAAACACTTTTACATCAGACATCACTTAGAAAACTACCAGGCCTAGAACCCGGTGACCATGTCTGTGTCAAACAGGATGGAGAAAAATAATGGAATATTCCAGGTGTTGTAAAGAAAAAGAATTCAACACCCAGGTTGTATGTGATGAAGACCAAGAGAGGAGAGTTCAACAGAAACTGTCAACATCTACAATTTGTTCCTCAGAAAGAACAATCAACTGAGCAAACTCTACAGATGATGGATGCAGAACAAGAAGATGACTCAAGGATTTCAGACTGACCAGTCAGTCGTTGGAACTAATGGACAGGCAGATGACAAAGTTGTTACCTTTTCGGGTTGTGTAATTAAAAGACCAGCAGCATTCATAGACACCTAACAGACTGATCTGCACTGAACTTCAAAGACAGTGCAATAATGTAAATATTATAAATGGTCGGAATGTAGAACTTAACGGGGGAGATGTAACGGAACGCTAAACTGTATTATGCTGTTCAACCACTAGGTAGCGCTGGGTGTAAAATACCATATTTAAGCTGACCCCCGTCATACTTGGCGGAAAATTCAAGGATTTTGTGATGAACACATCTGGTGTGTATCTGGCTGAGAGGGAAGCTCCGTAGCCAGCCCATATCTGCGACAGGACCATCACACCAATGATGAAAGCCCAGTGTTATTGACTACCTCTGCTATGGCCAAAGAGTTGTTCTGAACTATGACATGCTGAAGACTATGGGGGATTTTACCCATGACATGAGCTACATAGAAAGTTGGGGAATCAAATTCCTGGTCTCTTCACACTTCGGTGACGAGAATAAAATTATTGCCAAGGGCCTTGCAGATTTCTTTGTGGCATCAGGGCAGGAAGTACCCCCCACCCCACCCCAGCTGCAGAACATAACCAAGTATCAGCCATGGTCAAGCCTACCTTTGAATACAGGCTGGCTCTGGGGGTGGGGGGAAATGTATGAAGAGGGCTGGCCCTTTTATGGGAGTTAGGGACCAGACTACCTGTGACAGGCTCCTGTAAGGGAGAATGAGACAACCCAAACCGACCTGGAAGTAATTAAATCCCTATGTGGCTAGTTGGCAGCTAAATAGCTAATGAGCCTGAAAAAGGGTTACCGGGGCTCAGCTGAAGGAATCCTAGGGACAGGAAGCTGCCGAGAAGAGGAGCTCCCAGGAGAGCTCACCAGAGCAAGGAGCCTGGAAGGGGTGCTTCCAGAGCAGTGGTCCCCAAACTGTGGGTCGTGCCCCCCTAGAGGGTGTGGAGGAATATTTGGGGGCATGGCAGGGCATGGACCAGCCCCCATGGGTGGCAGGAAGGGAACGCCAACCTGCTTTACTCTGCCCCCACCTGCACTCTGGCCCCACCTTAAGCCCCAGCTGCAGCTGCGACCCCAGCCTCAGCCACCAACTCCTGGCCCTGCTCCAGGCTGCGACCCCAGCTGCAGCTCCAGCCCCAAACGTGGTTCTGCCCCCGGCCAAAGCCCCCAGCTCCTGGCCCCAATTGCAGCCCCAGTTTCAGCTCAGGCTGCACCAGCAGCTTCACTCCCAGCTGAAGCCTGTGGCTCCCAGCCCCAACAGCGGGATCACTTCCAGACACAGCCCCCAGCTCCTAGCCCCAGTTGCAGCCCTGTTCCTGGCCCAGCTCCCGACTGCAGCTCCCGGGGTGGGGGCACAAATCAGGTAAGGGAGGGCATGACCAAAAACGTTTGGGAACCACTGCCCTAGACAGAGGAGCTCCTGCCAGAGATGAGAATGACAGCTGCAGCTGGAGAAGGACAGAGCCCTGGAGAGCTGCCACCGGCTGGAGAAAGTGGGCACAGAGAATAAAGGCACAGTCTGAAATGACCCCAGCTCCGGGAAGGAGGGCTGGAGTCATGTGATTCCAAAATGGAAACTAATCCAAGTCCAGCTCTGGGAAGGACGACTGAGGACTCCTGACTTGAGGACAGTGAGGAGCTTGAGTGAGAGCTGGAGGCTGGAGCAGAGTGAAGGAAAATATTTTATTTTGGGGTTTACTTGGGCTCAGAGCGGACCTCAGGAGGGGACTTTTCTCTCAGATCTTTTGGACTGTAAGACTTAATTTAAGAAGTGCTGAAGAGGGTAAACTGACGCAAGATGCTTGCCAAGACACCCTGAAATGACTGAGGGTGGTACGTGAGGGCACCACCCCACAATAAGTCTACAAAACTGGAAGCCATTTAACAGAACTGCTGCCCCTTCCCCATGCAGACAGAGGCTCGCTCTCTTCAGTCTGTCTGGGTGGGCCCCTCACCACAGCATCTGACCCCAACAGAGGCTGCATCACAGAGTGGGTACCTGGAGCAAACACAGCACAGGGTTTTGGGCCACCCACCTGGCATCCAGTGTCCCTGTCCCAGTTCCCACGATGTTCCCGCTCCCCCACAGCCTCCAGCTCCCCCCGACCTCAGGCTGCCTCTGCCCTGCCCTGTTCCGTGGGCGGTGACCCAGGGCCCAGCATGGAGCCATCAGGGTCACTACAATACTGTCTACCACACCCAGAAGACAGGCACAGGGTGGGCTCAGGGAGTGGCTGGCCCCACAACGGGACCCTCGTGTCCCCTCCCTCAGTTCTTGCTGCTGCCCTTGCTGGGCCTTGTCTGCACTCAGACCAGGAGCCCTGTGGGGCTGGCAGCCCCTTGTTCTGTCTCTGCAGTGCCTGGCTCACTCGTGGGCGCTATATCAATAATAACACTTACTGACCAGCCCCGAAGGGCTGCATGGAGCGCAGGGCCTTCCCCATTGCACACGGGGACCCTGGGGCGCAGGGAGCTCTGGTTACTCTGCCCCACACATTCACCCAGTGACTCCCCCGAGCTGCCGGACCCGGGTCCCTGGGGTCAGAGGGCGGGCAGTCGAGTGGCAGTGACCGGCCGGGGCTGCTGGGGTGGGTGGCAGGAAAGGGTTAATCCCAGCGCGGTGGCACGTTGCTGCCCAGCCCTGGCTGGTCTCTGCCCTCTGGGTGCAGCACAGGGCGTGTGTCTCTGAGCAGGTCCCTGCCCACTCGCCCGGCCACTTGCCCCAGACCCAGAGAACCCAGGTGCCGGGGGAGGAGCAGCCCCAGCAGCGCCGCATTGGCCCTGCCACGGGCTGAGCCTGCGAGCGCAGCACCAGAGGCCGCGGCAGGGGGGCGGGGGGGGGGCTCAGCCATTGAGAGCAGCAGGGTCCCCCCACCACCCGCAGGGGAGGGGTCAGCGCTGGGACAACAGGCCGGGCTGGGCCAGGGGCTGGGAGCTCTGGCAGCCAGCGTGGTGCCAGCACCAAGGGCCCTGCTGGAGACCCTGGGCCTGGCCAGCCGGGAGCAGCCAGCGAGTGACTCAGGGCCTGGGGCCCGGCCCAGGACGGGGTTTCCGGGGGGGTGACAGGAGGCTCCCCAGGGGCTGCTGATCCCCTAGAAGGAGGCACGGAGGTGACTGGCTCAGGATCCCGACAGGCTCAGGGGCCAGGGCTGTGGAATGGCCCAGAGCCCAGCCGTGTTCAGGGTCCGGTGGGCACAGACTGTGCTGGGCTGGGGGCAGCGAGGGGGGAGGGGAGCAGGGATGTGCTGGCTCCAGCCAGCCACAGAGAGGAAGCTGCTTCCCCCACAGCCTGGGGTTCCTGCTCCCCGGAGCCCTGAGATCCTGGCCCTGCAGCCGGCACCCACTGCGCAGCCTCCATCGGCCGGGACAGACACACCCAGCTTGGCCCCTTCGACTGCCCCCTGCTGGGGGTGGGGGGTGGGAAGAGAGGAGGGCGGGGTAGGATGAAAGGGCCAGTTCAACTATCACAGACCGAGCTCACTGAACCTTCCCACTCCCCCTCTCCTCGGCCTTAGCTTCTTCTCTGTCCCTCCTCGCTGTCAGGTTTCTGCCTTTTCAACCAGTCTCCACGCTGGGGTTGTGGGGAGGGGTTTGGATGGGGGCAGCTCACGCTCAGCCATTGTGACAGGGTCATACTCTTGTGAGTGAAACTCACTCAATGAGCAGCAAACCACTGACCCAGCCTCACACTGGGCTGTGCTCAGAGCAGACGAGGGGCCCGTAGGATTCAGTTTGTTACCCAAAAAGAAAAGGAGGACTTGTGGCACCTTAGAGACTAACCAATTTATTTGAGCATGAGCTTTCGTGAGCTACAGCTCACTTCATCGGATGCATACTGTGGAAACTGCAGAAGACATTATATGCACAGAGACCATGAAACAATACCTTCTCCCACCCCACTCTCCTGCTGCTAATAGCTTATCTAAAGTGATCCAGGTTTTCTCACCCTCCACCCCCCACACACAAACTCACTCTCCTGCTGGTAATAGCCCATCCAAAGTGACCACTCTTTTCACAATGTGTATGATAATCAAATGGCCCACATTGTGAAGAGTGTGGTCACTTTGGATGGGCTATTACCAGCAGGAGAGTGAGTTTGGAGGCGGGGGCGGAGGGTGAGAAAACCTGGATTTGTGCTGGAAATGGCCCAACTTGATGATCACTTTAGATAAGCTATTACCAGCAGGAGAGTGGGGTGGGAGGAGGTATTGTTTCATGGTCTCTGTGCATATAATGTCTTCTGCAGTTTCCACAGTATGCATCCGATGAAGTGAGCTGTAGCTCACGAAAGCTCATGCTCAAATAAATTGGTTAGTCTCTAAGGTGCCACAAGTCCTCCTTTTCTTTTTGCGAATACAGACTAACACGGCTGTTACTCTGAAACCTGTCAGTTTGTTACCCAGTAACACACGGCCCAGGTCAGACTGCAGCAGCCAGACCGGCCCCTCCTCCAGCTCAGAAAGCTCGGCCAGCCTTGGCTAATGGGGGCTGGGGCAGTGCTGAGCGGTGGCCACACAACGCAGCCCTCACATGTCCCAGGAGAGAGGCACAGACACATCATCCTTTACCAGTCTGTGCCGCTCCCAGCACAATGGGCCCAGTCCAGGCCTCACAGCACCTGGCTCAGGGACACCCATTAACTCAGCCACGGAGGGGTCAGGATGTCACAGTGATGGGGCCTGGTCAGACACCTGGGCAAGTACCAGCAGGTGGCCGTAAGTAGCAGGCAAACTGCCCAGCACTCAGCGCATCAGCCTCCAGCTCTCACACAGCTCCAAGCCTGTCAGCTGGGTGCAAGCGTGTCCTGGGGTCCCAGGCTCTGTCCAGATCCCCAGGCACAATACAGATGAATGTCCCAGTCGACACCACTCACCTCCGAATCTCTCCAGCGCTTCCCTCATGTCAAGGGAAATTTTATACACGTTCTTCAGGTCAGTAGAAACAGCTTCTGGTTCCTGGAGTTTCACATTCTCACTCCTATGAAGAAAACGTCCCATCATCACTCAGCTGCTCTGTACACACGTCATCCCAGAACCACCACCAAGAATATAAGAGCAATGAACATAGGAAACACACCTGCTCAATGTGCTTTTCACATCCTGAAAGGAAAAAGAGAATCAATGTCCTGTATTAACACAATGTGCATAAAACTGTATGAGTCTCACTCTGGGCATCAAACTTTCTTGTAGAAAATAGATCAACCCTCCCAGGCTTCACTGTTTTGAACACTTGTTTCATATATATAGAGGACACAGGAATTTAGCTAAAGGGTTCTCCCTTCTAGGGACAAAACCCATCAGTATCTTTGTTTATCGACTGTGTTGGGTCCAATGTTCTGGAGTCAGAGCAGGGATGGGTTCAGCTCAGTATCATTTTTCTATCATCCATCTAATCTCCCATGGCCTCACTGGATCTCCATGAGGAGAATTCCCCTCTAACATGAACTGCGATATTTGGGAACTGATGGAGCCCTTAGCCTCATGTTCTGTTTGTCAGTAAACCACAGAACACATTGACTCTAATTGTTGGAATCCAGACCCATGGATCTGAGTTATAATTCTGGATGGGTGGAGAATTTTGATGCCATCTCACCTTCAGCAGCTCCGTAACCGGTTGCTGACATTTGTCCTCTATCTCTGTGATCAGCTGCTGCAGAGAGGAGCTTTGCCTGGAGAGTTTGGTGACATTTTCCTGTAGACTCTGCAGAGTCTCCCTCTCCTCCTCCTCCAGGCTCTGCAGAAGCAGCTGCTCCTCCTCTCTCAGCAGTGTGTGCAGTTTGTTAAATTCACCTGCAATCATCTCTCTCTTATTCTTCACTTTCCCCTTGAGATAGAAAAATAGGAAAGGCACAGAGAAAACGTGAGCCAGATGTTGAGTTACACGGACTGGGCCTCTGTTCACAAAACAGGGGATATTAGATCAGTATCAGTTTTTAAGGGTATTTACTTCATATGGCCAGTTCCGTAGTGGGGTTGTCTCGGGTGCTTTGTAAAGACGCAGTATGTTATTGCAGGTGGCATGGGATGGACACAGTGGAGTGGGGAGAAATCGAAGGAACAGGAGAGATTTACAGGGGGCTGCACAGGGGCGTCCGTGGGGGGATTTGGGTGCCAAGTGCCGGGAACTCAGACACCCAGGGGACCCGTCACAGCGGGATGTGGGCAATGCTCCTTCTTTGACAACCAGCTCCCAGGGCTGCAATGTTCAGGACCTAGGGCTGGTGCTAATAGTCCTTTGGGTGCCATCCTGGGGCTCACATGGGTGTGGGGCGCCCAGGGCATTGTCAGCGCTGGCTTTGACCTCACCCAGCCTGGCCGAGTGCCCCATGCCCATGTGCCCAGTGCCCTTGCGATCGCAGCCTTTAGGGAGCCCTCTAGGCTCACAGAGCAGCGGGTTGATGATGCCAGCTGTGTCCCCACCTGCTCTCTGAAAGGAGCCGTGGGAACGATGCTGAGCCGGTGATGATCCTGGCAGGGGGAGGGGCTGGCTGCTCTCCACTGGCCTCTCTAGCTCCCCTGCAGCTCAGCCCAGAGGTGCTGGGTGACCCTGGGGTGAGCCTGCCCCGCAGTGTGACTCGGGCCACAGTGATGTTAGGAAAAGTCCCTCTTACCCGAGCCCCCAGCGCAGCCCTCCAGCACCCCTGGGCCACTCTGCCAATGGGCTTTGGACACCAACCCATCCCCCAGACCAACCCCCACCCCGCCCTTGGGAGCGCTGCAGCCACAGGGCACTCAGACAACTCGGGTACAGCCCTGACAAGCCCCAGCTCCTTCAGGAGCCCCTGTGGGCACCTGCCCGAGTCTTTGTACAAGTGGCCTGGACCCTGCAAAGGGCCGTGGACCTGCAGCCTCCTTCCCCTCCCGCCCCCTGGGAGCTGTTGAGTTACAGCTAATTCGAGTCGTGCAAGTATTATGATATCCCCTAACATCTTCCCCCATCAGACACAGACAACGCATCCTTCATGGCGTCCTGTCACCTCCCGGGCCCTGCTCCCGCCCATGGGGATACTCCCCACCTGGCTCAGGCCCATGACGGCCCCTCTCAGTGGGTGACTGGCCACCCCTGCTGGGCCTCATCTCACAGTCGCTGGGGCTGCAGTTACTCTGCACCGAGTGACACTGATCATTGGGCCGTGACCTCTGGTGCTGTGGGACGTAACTCGCTCTCACTGGGCGATAATCAAGGGTTTCAGAACCACCCAGTGACTGTCCCAAGGTGCAGCCGCCTCCATGGCGCCAGCTGGGAACTTTGCCGGACACATTCAACATGGCTGTTAATTGTTATGCATCTAAATCCCTATTGTCCGAGGAACTGAGCACCAACTGCTTCCGGTGCGGGCAATGGGAGCTGCTGCGGTTCTGTCCTCTGGAAACCAGCCCACTTCCGCCGGGCTCTAAATACGGCTTCAGATGCAGAACCGGGGCACCCAGCTCTGAGCATTTCAGCTCTTGTAAATGGCCATTTTTATCTGACTCGTGGGACACCTGCTTCTCCTCTCCTCCCTGCTGCTAGCGTCTTCCTCACACCCCCCACGCTCTCTGCAGGGATTTCACTGTAATAGGCAGGCGAACCAGAACAGACATTTTGTCCCACGGGTTCATCACCTGCTAGAGACGAGCACAGGTAAAGTCACAGTAACAGTAGCAGGTGCCTGGGATGAAGTGGCCACGTGATGGCAACAGAGACTGCGAGGTGGCCGAGTGCTACCTGGCTTTACACTGACCTGCCCCTGGCGCTGCTCACTCAGGGGGTGTCCACACTGCAATGAAGGTCTGACAGCACCGTGTGTAGACACCCCCCAGCTAGCTTTGATCGAGCGAGCTCGGGTACTGGTCGCTATGAAGCCACAGCAGCACGGGCTGTACACGCCCACCCGGACCCCTGGGTATCACTCAGTGACTAGCCTGCAGCTAGCTGCTGGGGCCATGTGGATGCACCCTGGGGGCAGATTTTCCACAGAGCTCCACACCCGCCACTGGGTTCGATGCTCAGAAGAGCTCAGCTCCCAGCGTGCCCCCAGCCCAGCCAGCTGAGTGAATCTGAACCTCACCCATGGGGGCAAATCCTCCTCCCAGCTCCCAGCTCCAGTGTCTGGCCCAGGCACTGGGCAGATTGATTGCAGGAACTGTGGGAGCAGGGCGAGAAGGAACAATCTGTTTCCTCCAGCCTGCAGAGAAGCTGCAGAGCTTTGTTATGGAGGCCACTGAAAACCGATGGCTGCAGCAGCCGACACACCCTCCCCACCTGCAGGGGGGAAACAGGATCCATGGAATAGTGAAAACACTGCACCCAGTATGGAGAATTTGCCCCATCCGAGATTTCAGGGGTGGGTCTGCACCACTGTACAAGGGCCAGGAACTGCCCCTCCTCCTCCGCCTACCCGAGCTGCTGCTGCGCTGAGATCCCCACCGGAGACACAGCCTGATGCTGCCAGCACCCTGGATGGCAGGTACCATAGGCCAGGGGAGGCTGAGCCTCCCCAAACAGGATGCAGCGCCCCTCCCTTTGGAGGCAGTCTGCAGACCTGCCGCCTTTGGAGTCCTGCCTGCGCTCCGCCCGGAGCCCTGGCTCCCGCTCTTCCCCCGAACCCCGCAGCACCCACCGCTTGCCGCCCGTCAGCTGTTGGGGGGGCTCTGCCACTTGCTCCTCTCTACCCCTCCCCTGTCACTCGCCCTTAAGGCAGGAGGGGGCAGAAAGGAGCAAGCGGCAGGCGAGGGGGCCTTGCGGGAGGGGGTGGGGGAGAGGAGTGAGCTGCAACAGTGAACGGGGAGCCCCTGGGGAGGGGGCTGAAAGGGAGTGGGGCCGGGCATGGGGCAGAGCAGGAAGGGAGCATGGTCGGAGCCTCGGGGAGAGGAGGCCAAATGGGTCTGGAGCAGTGGGCAGGGCGATGATCCGGGCACCGGGGAGGTTCCGGCACTCACGCCCGGCCTCCCCAAAAGCCGGAGGCATCCGCTGCCCATGGCCGTCACCAAGCCTGTGCCACGGAGCAAACAACCAGAGCAGGTTCATAGCCTCATCCTGGAGCTTTACGGGCCCCGGCATTCCTGGGAACGCTGCAGGGGGAAGGGCTCAGGGAGGAATAAACCTGGACACCCACCTGCCACTCTGTAGTTTTCTTTTTCTCTTTAGACCTCAGAGCCAGGGCCTCTTGCAGCTCCTTCCTCAGAGGGCCCAGGGCTCCCTGGAGTTTCACCTGCAAGGGCATCGTGTGCGATAAACGGCCATTAGTCTGCCTGTCCGATGGACAGCACTATCCATATTGGCATTTCATACAGGAGCAGTAAAAGCAGACTCGTCTCTGCCGTCCCCAAAGGCCTCGTGGGGGAAGAGAGGCCAGTCTCAGAGCAGGGGCTCTGCTTCGTGCAGACACTTAGGACTTCTCAAAGTCTGTGTTTTTGCTAAAGTTTCCCATCCCTGAGCACAGGCCACAGGGAAAAAGCTGGGAAGGTTCTGAACTATCCCTCCTGCCAGTGAGAGTGAAGAGGCTGGGACAGCACCTCGCTCCACTGTACCCCAGACCCAGGCCAGGAACAAGACCCCACTGTGCTCTCGTCTGTCCAGGCTCCCATGTGGCCTCCCTCAGGCAGCAGCTGAGCACCTGAGCCAGTGCAGTCCCGTTAACTGTGCAGGGTGAAACTGTGATGTGGCTGGAGGTCAGTGAGGAACAGGGAACACACTCGGTCTGGGGGAATGGGCCACCCATAATTATAACGGCTCCAGAGCTGTATTAACCCAGGGCTCTCTTCCCCTTTGACAGCGTGTGATTCATTCACACAGCACAGCAATGTGCTCCTGCCCCCTCAGCCCCGCTCTGTGCAACACCCCTCGCAGCCCCCCAGAGCCCCCTCCTGAGCCCCCTGCCAGAGATCTCCCCATTTCACTCTCTGTCTTTTCTCTGAGCCCTGGAGTTCTCTCCTCCTCCCTGCCCAAGGGCCCAGGCTGCAGCTGCTGAGAGCTCCTGGGGTGCTGTTCAGCTGACACCCCTGCAGTGCTGGTCCAGGGAAGCAGTGAGGGAGGGAGGGAGCCAGCAGGGGCTAGTGAGAGACAGGAGGTGGAAAAGCAGCCTTTGCATCCAGCAAAACAGCTTCATAAAGGAGCAGGGATCAGAAGGCGGAGGGGGGGAGGGCAGGGAAATGTGTCTGGATTCTTTGAAGCTCGACCCACAAATAAGCTCCGCCCATGTGAGTCACCAAAAGGGGACATCATGATCTGTTCACAGTAGATGGTGCAATGTTCAGAACAGGATGGAGTTGCTGATGGCCTCCAAGGGCTCCTGGGGCCTGGCTCCCCTCATGGGGCTCGAATATACCCCTGGGCTCTGCTGGACTCTCTGGGCCAGGTCCTCCTTTACTGGGGGGAACATAAGAGGTGGCATCTCCCAAACATCACCTGCTTGTGGCACCGGAAGGAGGCGTCACTGGCAATAAATGGTGCCGAGCTGCAATTCTCCCTCTCCGCTCTCACATGGGGAACGAAATAATTAACAGTGTTGATATTTAAATGATCATCCCTGGGCATCTGAGTTCACCCCTCACTGAGGCAATGGAGCAGTTCACACCTCTCAGAGTTGCTGTGCCCAGCTCTCTGCATCCCCTACATCTGGGTCACAGTTTTGAGGTTTTCTTCACAACCCAAACAGCTGGAGACTCAGTTTAAAGCAAAGTGAAAGCTGAGATCCCGGAGAACAAGGCAGGTGCTTCGCCGGAGAAGTGCCAGCACTTCCTGGCTGTCTCTGAGCCCTGTCAGTGAGCACAGAGGCTTGGGCCTGATCTTAACATAACACTTCGGTCGCCCTGGTTATTGTGCTGCCGGGCTGTAGCTGCACTGCTGAAGCCCCTGCAGTGTCGACGTGGCCTGGGAGTTCCTGGGGCAGAGAAGCAGCTCAATGAAGAAGGGACTTGGAGCAGAAATTTGGGACAGTTCAGGCCAAACTGAGTGTGTCAGTGAGTCTGGTCCCTGTGGGGAGGGAATTCAGGCCATTTCCCTCCCTTCCTTCTGCAACCCTGGGCAGGGCCCTAACATCAGCCTATGTCCTCCCCTCTCTCCCGGGGTGAGGGCAGGGAACCTCAGCAGCGTCTCATCCCTGGCCTCCCACTCTCCAGCACAGACACAGCCCCAGATGGGATGGGAGCAATGACATGTTTCTTTAATGTGGTTCCAGAACCGTGTTGTCCACCCACGCTGTCAAAACCCAACCGTGTCAGGACACAGGTGGCCCCAACTTTGTCAGACAGTTATAATACCCTGGCGTGTACATCCATGGTGTACCTAAGCTGTAAGACCCCCCCTCATCCTACGGATGTTATCTGGGCTAATGGCTGCAGGAGTCAATATGAGTGGAGCAGGGCTGCTGGACTGGGAAGAGCTGAAGGAGGAGAGAAGAACAGGACATGGGGGAAAGAAAGAAAGAAAGAAAGAAAGAAAGAAAGAAAGAAAGAAAGAAAGAAGAGCAGGACACAGGTACCCGCTGTGGCTTTCTGTGCCACTGACATGCAGGGATGTGTCAGGGTCCAGATTGTTTTGTGTGCAAGCAGGGTCTGAATGAGCTCTCCCCTGACAGCTGGCTGGGGAGGGGAAAAGGCTTCAGGTGCAGACTGTATTTACATGAACACACCAACTCTGCCTAGGTAACCAGCAGACAGGGCTGTGTTGCCAAAGTGATCAACTGTGGCTGGTGCTGGATTACAGATCACTTCAGTATGGAATGTGGGGGTAATGAAATAGTGTTCTCTTTACTGTGTGAGTAAAGGGCAGCGGAGTAGCGTTTAGCCCAGGGGTGGCCAACCTGTGGCTCCGGAGCCACATGCAGATCTTTAGAAGTTAAGATGCGGTTCCTTGTATAGGCACCGACTCTGGGGCTGGAACTACAGACACCAACCTTCCAATGTGCCGGGGGGTGCTCACTGCTCAACCCCTGGCTCTGCCATGGGCCCTGCCCCCACTTCACCCCTTCCCGCCCCTTCCCCTGAGCCCGCCGTGCCCTCGCTCCTCCCCCCCCCAGACCCTCCTGCACGCCACGGAACAGCTGATCGGGAGGTGCAGGGAGGAGGGGGAGGCTCTGATCGGCAGGGCTGCTGGTGGGTGGGAGGCGCGGGAGCGGGACAGGGGAGCTGATCGGGGGCTGCTGACATATTACTGTGGCTCTTTGGCAATGTACATTGGTAAATTCTGGCTCCTTCTCAGGCTCAGGTTGGCCACCCCTGGCTTAGCCTGTCCTGATTGAGGGGGTCACCCTCCACTGAACTGAACTCGCTAAGCAGGGGGCTTGGATACCAGACCCCTGTGAAGGTTAAGAGGAGGTGGGGACAGATGTGCTTGCTGGGCAGTGTGGACTTGCTGGGCAGTGTGGACTCCATTCGGAGTCTTTTGTTTTGTTAAGTGATCACTAGAGCTGAAATCACTTGATGTGGGACAGCGTTTCCGCCCAGCCTGCTTCAGCAAGGACGTTCCCCCACGAAGAGTTGAAAATCACTAAGAGCAGCGTAGAACCTCAAGAGTCTAGGTTTTTGTGCAAAAAGGAGACTTTTTCTGCTTCAAATTGCAAGTGTAGACATGCCCTGATCTGCAGAGGTTACAGCAGAGAAGCAGGTGATGGCTGGCAGGGCGGCTGGTGGAGTGGGACAATGTGGTGTGTGGTAGGGTGGTGACACTAGAATGAGTACTTGGACCAGGGCCGTACCTAGCCATTTGGGTGCCCTACGCAGCCCCCCCGTGGGGGGGGTATGGGGCCCAGGCCACCCCCCCGCCAGAGTATGGATGGCAGGAGCTGTGGGAGGCCACTTTTGGGGGCCCCACAGGCCCAGAGTGGCCTAGGGGATTAGCGGGGGGCTGGGAGGAGCCCGCCCCGCTTCCCTTGCCCCGGCCCTAGCCATGTCGCTCGGGTTGGGGAAAGGACCGCCTCCTGCTCTCACCGGCGGCGGGAAGCGGAGCGCCTCGGCTGGGATCTGGCGGAATAGATCAGGCTGGGGCCCAGCTGCTCCACTTCCCGCTGCTGCTGGTGAGTGTGGGGTTGCTGGGGGAAGAGGTGGAATGGGGGCAGGCCGGGGGCAGAGCAGGGGGGACGGGTAAGAGGCAGGGTGGAGGGAGTTGTCCGGGGCCCCACACCCCCGTAGGAATGGCCCTGCCCCTTGCAGTGGGCACAGCCCGCGGGAGGGCCAGCTGAGGGATAGGGCTGGGTGCCGGGGCTGGTGCTGCCACGTATGCAGGATGCAGCTGCCTAGGGCACCATTAAATTTGGGGCAATTTGGTGCCCCAAATTTCATGGTGCCCTACGCAGCTGCGTATGCCTAAGGACGGCCCTGGCTTGGACACTGGAGCAAGCAAGGTGCCATCTTCATCCTCTCCCCCGCAACCAGGGTGGGAGGTGAGCTCACACAGATGCACCTCTGAACTCTGAGTCTTCACTGACCAAGGACAACCACTGTGAGTGGGGTGGGGTGAGGGAGCAGAGAGGGGCAGAGCAAAGGAACTTTTGGTTGTAGAACTCCAGAACATGAGGCAGAAGACACTGACCAACGTACACTGGAGAGGGTGTTTTGCTCACGGTTTTATGTTTATGAATCCTGCGTGTGGCATTTTCCTTAATTAATGCCGGGTGACTTCCCGCCTCTCATTTAAAGTTTCTTTTCTACCATCGGCACTGACTCTGTGGGTGCTCCAGGGCTGGGGAAACCATGGAATAAAAATAGTGGGTGCTCAGCACCTACTGGCAGCCCCGCCGATCAGCTCTGCCCCTGCCCCGCAATGCTTCCTGCCCGCTGGCGACCCGGAGACCAGCCCCTCCCCCGACCTCCCAGCACCTCCCACCTGCCACGGATCAGCTGTTCAGAAGCTGTTCCCAGAAGCTGGGAATGGGCGACAGGGGATGGATCACTTGATGATCACCTGTTCTGTTCATTCCCTCTGGGGCACCTGGCATTGGCCACTGTCGGAAGACAGGACACTGGGCTAG
Source organism: Chelonia mydas (assembly GCF_015237465.2). Taxonomy (NCBI): domain Eukaryota; kingdom Metazoa; phylum Chordata; order Testudines; family Cheloniidae; genus Chelonia; species Chelonia mydas. The sequence continues at coordinate 36,501,447 of NC_051254.2, read as the reverse complement.
ATGGACCTTTGCTCCGACCGGGGATGGCTGTTCTTATGGTCTTATGTTCTTGCTGCCCTCTCCACCTGGCAGACGGGTTGCAGGTGCACAAAGAGCCGTCAGCCCTGTTCTCTCTGTTACATGTTGGAACTTGCAGTGTTGGAGCAAAAAAAGTTCGGATATTTTCCCATTATCCACAACTCCCAGTGCTCATCCCCTCTGAAAACCAGGCCCCTTTCATTTAGGTGTCTAACCTTAGGCAGCCAGGGGTGAATGTTTGTTCTTGTATTGATGGAGGATAAACCTGGTGTCCTTAAGGGGTTTAATTAAGCAAAGTCAACAGCATTTCCTACCTTGTACTCCTGGGCAGCCTCCTCAATGGGAACCACAGTGTGAGACTTGTGGTCCCGGGATTTCTCACACACCCAGCAAATAGTTTCTCCATCGTCCTCACAGAAGAGTTTGAGAGGTTCCTTGTGTCTCTCACACAGATCCTCCTTTTGCCCTTTTCCTGGTTTTAACCGTGCTATAACTGCAGCGGCCATGGCAGCCGGGTGAGTATCTGTTCTCCCTGCCAGTGTCTCTACACAGTGTGGGCTTGTGCTGACACTGGGAGGGGCCGCCTGCAAGTATCTGCTAGTCCCAGCCACAGAAGGAGACGAAGAAAAAGGAGGAGCCAGGAGGGGGAGAAAATAAGAAAGTGAAACTGAAGGAGAGTAAAAGAGGGGGAAGGTCAGGGAGAGGGCAGGAGAGAAGGAATGGATGGAGGTGAGGAGAAGGGATGGGAGAACAGGGGGCAATGGAATGAGGGGGAAGAATATGAACCAATCTGATGTGTATTGCTGGAAGGCTGGAAGGGAGAGCATATCCCCTGCCCCACAGGCAGGAACTGTCTAACCCACCCCAACACTCCCTGGGGATTGAAGTGGGGACCTACAGCGCTTAGCACAAGTCTCTACAGCTGGAGCTAAAGAGTCAGTCTGTGAAGTTCAGAGCTGTAAAAACCCACAAACCCTGTGGGTCAGCCATCAAGGGGGGTGTGAATGACACACACTCACCAGAGGGTTACAAGTGCACTGAAGGATTTTTCGGCTCCTTCAGGAGAGGAGGGGGTTTCACAAAGCTCAGGTAGAAAGTCAGGGTTATGGATGCTTTGGAAATTTCTGTAAATATAAATGCTACAGGACACTAAGGATTCAAAGCCCCTGCCATTTTGAACCTCACTTTGCTTTGTGTGGCAAGCTTTGGCCAAATTCTCCTGTCCTTTAGACAGTGTAAACCGGAGACCATTTCGGCTATGTCTACACTGCGCAGCTGTTCGCGACAAGGCTGTGTTGACAAATCGCCGTTTACACTTGCACTTGCCAGAGCAAAACTTTTGTCATTCAGTTGCAAGTGTAGCCTAAGCTACAGCCCCTGTACTCTGCCTTGCCCGCAGTGAGGGCACTCTGCAGGCAGGCCGTACAGTGCAGGCTGGCACTGCACGATGGCACAGCTGAGATTCAATTCCATGCAGAGAACGACATTTAAAAAAAGCTCTGGTGGTGAAGTCAAGCATGTAAACACTGTGAAATGCCAGAATTAAGGTGCCTGAACAGCCAGATCACCAGCATCAAGAGTCGACAGCTCAGGTAAGAGCATCAGAGGCAGGATTTTTAGTGCAGTCACAGTAGCTTTATTTCTCTGTGGGCTCCATGGGAGTGTTGACATTGACTCCGATAGAAGCAAGATCAAGCCCTATATAGGCAACCTGGGGGCTTGGGGCCAACTGCTAGAAAGGTCCAGGTGCTGCACCTTGGTTTCTGCTGCATTGTTTTCCCAGAAGCCATTGGTGTCCAGACTTTTTGGCTTACTCTGACAAGCTAGAGTTGATCTCATTTTGAAGGTACAGCCTGAGTGTCTCCGTTTTGATGGCACAGTCTGGGGACGCACATTGTCAGGCTGTAGGAGGATTCGGGTTTTATCTTTGACCCCTGCCCCTCGTAGTTTATGCAGCTCTAGCCGTGGATCTCAGCATGCTCAGAGCTGCACACCTCAGGGGGGCCTGGGAAGGAAATGCCTTGGGGACGTTCCCCTCTGGGAGCCCCATGACCCGCTCCTGGGGGCACGCAGATCCCAGAGCTCTTCGGCTTGGTTGGAGGAATTTACAGTGTCTGCTATGACTCGGAAAGCTGCACATCTCTTCAGCTACCTGCTAAGAGCATCCTGACCATTAACAGCAAGTCGTTGCTGATGTCTGGCTCACAGGCCAGAGAGCCCATCTAGTGGGTTGTAAAGAATGAGACATGGGAGGAGCACAGACATGAGGAGAAGTTCATACCAGGGTGGTTTGATCAGGGGTTCATGGGCGCACTGACACCCGCAAAAACCCTGCAGTGGTGTCTTCTGTCCCACAGGGCTGGGCCTGGCTCCCTGCTGTGGGTGTTGTGACCTGGGGGCTCTGACCACTTGCAGCAACACCTTCCACCTCTGCACTGTGACCCTAAACCCAGTCTTGTGAAAGGGGCAATGGGGGGAGGGGCTATAGAGTGAGCCTACCCGTCACTCAGCCTGCAATGGGGAGCCAGGCACAGCCCCATGGGACAGGACACACCACTACAGATGAGTGTGGGCTCGGCTCACTCTCCAGCCCCCTGCCCTCTGGCCTCCCCTTGGCACTTGGCTGGGATTGGGGCTGCGGTGCTGAGGCAGAAGGTGCTGTTGTGGTTGGTCTGAGGAGGAGGAGGAAGAGGCAGTGGCTGAGTGAAGTGGTCGTTAGGGAAGCCCATTTGTGCAAAGCCACCCACGATGTCACGCATGTTGCCCAGAGTCACGGCCTTTCAGAGTCCAATGGTCAACTTTCCCACTCCGCACTGGTAAGCGGCCGATCAGTAGCAGTCTGGAGTAGCTAGCTTCCACAGTGCAATCACCATGTGCTTCTCCAACGACATGGCAGCTCTCATTCTCATGTCTTTGGGCTGCAAGGCTGGGGCAAACTCATACACACGGTCCCCACGAATGTGGCTTTCCTCATCCGAAAGTTTTGCAGCCATTGCTCGTCATCCCAGACGTGCATGACAATGTGATCCCACCACTCAGTGCTTGTTTTCTGAGCCCAAAAGCGGTGTTCCACTGTGGTCAGCACCTCCATGAATGCCACAAGCAATCACGTGTCGTAGCTACTAACACATGGGAAGATGAATGTTGCACTCCTCTTGCCTTTGTAGCTTAGGAATAACTCCACTGCCACTCGTCATGTTGTGACACTCTGTACCTTAGAGGAACACCCTGCACCCCCATGTTCATCCTTATAATATGATTGTGTGGTATCCAATGCAAAGTTTGTCATCTTGGGTGTCTTTGGAAGGCTCATGACGCACTGAGCATTGTTGTTATAGTAATGTTATAGGTTGTAATTTCAGGTATATAGTTATGAGGCTGAAAATGTGTCCTCATGGCTTAAAAGAAGCTCAGGCAAAACTCTCCAGGAGCAGAATGGCAGTACACACCTCATCAGGGTATGTATGGGACAAACCCAGCCCAGCTTCACAGGAACAAAGGACACTGGCCTAGGCAGCAACAAAGGATCTATTGGACTCTCAAGTGAGTCACCCCCCTTCCCTTGGTCAGTTTGGGACTACAGTGAGGTAATGCTGACCTGACTCTGAAGCGGGGGGTGGGGGCAAAGCCAAGAGGGAAGAAAGAACATGATAAAAGGGAGAGACCTTTGCCGTGCTCTTTCTCTTCCACCTACATCTACAGACACCACCACCGAGTGACTGAAGCGCTGATCAAAGGGGAGAGCCTGGTTGAAGGGCAGCCAGCCAGCTGTGGTGAGGCGTATCTAAGTTTGTAAGGGAACTGAAAGTGTTAAGATCAGCTTAGAATGTGTTTTGTTTTTCTTTCATTTGACCAAATCTGACTTCTTGTACTTTGACTTATAATCACTTAAAATCTATCTTTTGCAGTTAATAAATTTGTTTGTTTATTCTACCTGAAGCAGTGCGTTTGGTTTGAAGCATGTCAGAGCCTCCCCTTGGGATAACAAGCCTGGTACATATCAATTTCTTTGTTAAATTGACAAACTCATATAAGCTTGCAGCGTCCAGCAGGCCTAACTGGACACTGCAAGATGGAGGTTCCTAGGGTTGTGTCTGGGACCGGAGATATTGGCTAGTGTCCTTTGATTGCAAAATGCAAGCAGTGACTGGCCAAAAGTGCTCACTCATGTAGCTGGGAGCAGCTTACATGCTAGAGGCTGTGTGTGAACAGCCCAGGAGTGGGGGTTCCCACAGCAGAGCAGGGTAAGGCTGGCTCCCAGAGTCGAGGATTGGAGTGACCTAGCAGATCACCGGTCTAGACAACACCAGGGGAATGTCACAGTGTCCCATCTATGTGCTTGACTAAGCTGTCTGCAATATGGGGCTACTCATGCATATGTAACCCACTATTTTTGTGGATGTTGTGTGGACGGTAACAGCCTACTGCTGCTGCCAGCTATTGTAACTAGTTCTTTAGTTCAAGTGGTGAAGAGCTGCGCTGCAGTGATGAAAGACCAGTGTTCAAACCCTCGTGATGATGTAGGGGATATTCCAATTATATTGAAAATAACTTTTATGTTTTAAACAGGAGGAAATGACTTACCAAAAGCTACATTACCAACATTGTAAATAACAAGAATTACTGTGGCCGTGGGGAGCATTGAGCATTTGCAGGATTCCTGTTTGCTAAGACAACCTAAAGCCAGTGGGGTGTGAGTGTCCTGGGGAGCTGACCCATGCTTGGAGATCAGTGGTAGCTCCTGGGCCCCATATTCAGCATTATTCACATAGTTAAATGTGTCCAGAGCATCAATGTGGTGACAGTTTATTGTTCGGGCAGATGCCAGGCATAAGGGCGAATGGTGATGAGGGGAAACATCTCGGTTGGTGTTTCAAAGGGTAGAGGCCCATCTGAGTGCACTGGAAATGCACATGCAGAAGCGCACAGACATTTGCATGCACAGCTACCAGAACCCCCCCCCCCCCACCACACACACACACATACACTAAGTCCTGGCTCCTCTTCCCTCACTCATTGGAGGAGCCCCATTGATGTCAGAGCACCAGTGAGATGGCTCACGTGAACCAGGGCTGCAGGATGGGGCACACGGGGGGATTATGCCCACAACCAGCCCGTGCAGCAAGGCCCTTCGCAAGCACATTCTGCAGTCTCCAGGGCAGAAGCAGGTACAGAGCTGAGCTCCCATTTTCAGAGCACGAAGCTCCATCCTCCAGTTCTGAAACTTTGAGCCCATAAGTTAATTCGACATGGAAGGAGACTCTGCCAGTCCTAGCTCTTGCTGTGCTGTTCTCTGTGGCTGGGGCACTTCCCCTCTTCTCACAAACACCCTCCCTGCGGAAGTGCTGGGGCTGCAGCTCCCCAGACATGAGAGATGGTTTCCTTTAACCCTTCAGCTGCTGCAGAGACTAACTCACCCACCTCCCACTCTGGAGCACAAAGGGCCAGAGTCTTGGGCCAGGCTGAGCTGCCATTTCAGCAGGACCTGAAGGGACCAGGGCAGAGTCCAGTGGAGACATTTTAAGCCCCGTCTGGGCCTGATCTGGAGATTAAAACCCTGCAAAAATTCCTGCCACAGAACGAACTTTGAAAAGCTCCACCCCCCGCCCACCCCCTGCCATCCTCAAAGACCTGAGGAAATTCATAGATGGGGGAGGGGAGCACTTTTGTTAAACTGGAGCTAACGGTGGCAGGGGAGAGAAGTATCACGGGAGGGGAAAACTCCCCGTACTAAGAGAATATTGTAGTTTTCTCAAAACCACTAAGGTTCAAAAGCCTGGAGATTCTAAGTTAAGGCGACACTTTCAAAACAAACCCCAATATTGGACAGTCTGCCAATGCACAGTTAGGTCACCAAAGAACCCAGGTTCTGTCCTGTGCCAGCACCAGCCTCTCACCCCCACCCCAGTGGACCATTTGTATGTCCTGGGCAAGGAGTGGTCTTTTATGGGGGAGGACTCTTTCTAAATGAGTGTTTGTTCATGGAGTTTCCAGGTTGGCGGGAGCTCGAACAGGCCCACAGCCACAGGCCAGGTCTGCACTTGAAAAATTAGGTCGACCCAGCTACGTTGCTGAGGGGTGTGAAAAATCCACACCCCTGAGAGATGCAGCTAAGCCAACCTAGCCCCCGGCGAAGACAGCGCTAGGTCCATGGTACATTGCTTCTGTCGACCTCGGGAGCTGGATTTCCTACTGTGCTGCTGTAGTGTTCTTAGTGTAGACATGGTCTCTGGTTGCAGAAACCTTAAAGTCTGACAGTCCCCTGGATTTGCATAGTTCATCTACCTGTGCCACAGACCCATCCAGCCATTACCATCTGGCAACGGTTAGGCAAGGGGCGAGTTCAGACTTCTATTTTTCTGCTGAACTCTGTCAACTGTATTACCAGATTGGAAAGGCCAGGTCTTGAAGACATTTGTAAAGGACGAAGTGGTAAGATTCAGACATGACTCGGAAGTGTGGGGCTACAGAGAGGGCTGAATCGAAGGCAAAGCCCAGTTCATGGCCTGAGTGACCACCCCCAAGGCGCTGCCCATGGTGACTGAGAAAGGAGGGTGAGTGGGAGGGTGGATGTGGGGAGATTAGGAGCTTTGTGTCACGAAGTGGGAATGTTCTTAATGTTTTCTCTGAATACTGTGTGTGTTCCTCAGTTTCCCCTATGCACTTCTTAAGTATCTAAGTGGTGGGATACGGGTGTGTG